>NC_140578.1:2456722-3169222 GCF_057381845.1 Rhamphochromis longiceps | reverse complement strand
TTCCATCCATTATTAAAAGAATAGAAAGTAAACTTTAAACTTTATTTCAGTTCTATTCCGTTCATATTTCAGAGGAGTCGTTACCACCCCATGATCTCCCTTAGGACACTGCGTCATTAACTGGGGTGAATTCTGATGGCATGGTTTAGGTCGACCCGTGAACTTATGAGGAGGAGACACAAATTAGCAAATTAGTGCAAAATAGTTCTGACTGAAAACCTTTAAATTATGATGCAATCATAGTCCTTATGAGATTGATATCTTCCATTTTCCAGGATGCCTCCATTCACAGGAGCACGAGGGGGCACTGAATGGTTAGAGTATGAATGTGCTGTGGCCGTTGCAGTTTCTAGACCTCTGGCCAGTCGAGCGCTTCTGGGGGAATTTGGACCAGTGTGTAATACACCACTCTCCACTACCGTTATCCAAATACCACATGAGGTATCTTTTGGTGTTCACTCCCTACATTAGAGTTGCAAAGTTTTGTTTTTCAAGATCTTTCAAAAGAACATTTGTTTGCCCCAAATACTTAAAGAAATATTTAGGCTATCTCTGAGCAACGCAGTGTATTCCTTCTGGACCGACGTAAGCTCAAGTAACAGGTACATTTGCAGAGAATTAGCAGTCAAAGGTCTGTTGGAGAAAAGAAATTAAGAAAATGGACCCACCGCTGGTCACTTCCTCTTTCATGTAGCCAAATAAAATGTACGATTTGCTGTTTAATAGTCTGCATTCCATTATCTCCCCGTTTTTAATGAGTACTGGTGTTTGAATGATGATCTGTTCACCAGGTGAAGTCTGGTCGGCTACACGATATCTGAGGCCAGGAGAGAGGGCGGGCTGTTTAAACAATTTTTTTTCCCTAATCAACACGATCATAACCCCAGCAGAACAAAGGCATGAATATCCATTTCCAAGGAAAAGGGTGAGTGCCCTCTCCATGCCCCCCTCTCACTCCTCCTCCCTCTGTCTACTGTACTCGTTACCCTGGTAACCCCATGGGCCGAATGCAGATCAGGGGGACCAACGAAGCGGCCCCTTGTCTCCCCTCACAATTCACCCTGATGATGACTAACACTTTTGTTCATGGAGAGGGCAGGTGGGAGTGACAATACGCTTCAAATCATTGCCCACCCGAGATCTCCCCTTAGCTCTTACTCTCTAACCCCCTCTGCCCTCATCTTCTGTCTTTCTTCCTTTTAATTTTTTCCCAACATCTTCTGTCTTTCTTTCACTCAGTCTGTTCCTGTTTATTGTTTGTATTTTTCATTCTGCCATTTCAATTTTTTTGTCCATCCTTTCACTCAGCGATGACAGCGAGTCCCACAAAGCTCACTCACAGCAGATGTGGCAATGGTTTGTGAGAGGTCAGTGTTATCTAAACAGACCCATTGGGCTATTTGCTATAGCACCCTCCATCAGGCAGGAAGCTCTGAGGAATCAGCCCATCACTTCAATCAGCCACGACAGCATACAATGAATTTATAATGGCCGGATCAGGACGAGGAATGAAATCAGATGAGCACAGGGGGAGAGAGAGAGAGAAAGAAAGACGGGGACAAAGAGAGGTTTGTGAAAAGATGGAGAGCATGGGAGTGTAAAGCAAAGAGCCAGAGGAGGGTTCAGTTTTGGTCTGTGTCAATGACCACTATGTGGGGGAGTGTGCTGTTTGTATGTGGTCTGGAACAAACAAGTGATTGTTGAAGGGTGAGGAGATGAACTGTGACTTTGTTTGACAGTAGATTGTACAGTCTGCGTGAGGTTACAGCCATTCATGCTCTACAGTAAATGTGCACGTATTTGTTTGCACACAGTGTTTCTTTTTAACCATACATATATGGTAGAACATATGCATGTACAGGTGTGCACACTTGTGTATCTATTGGCCTGTGTGCAAAGAGAAGCAGTAACCTTATCGCTGTTTAGAGGGTAAGCACATGTGACAGTAGATTTACACAAACTCTTGATCAGTATCTTGACAGATTGTCAGATAATGACTCTTCACGCAGATATGGACAATTGCTTCAATGTGTATGTTTTCTTGGCTTGTGTGCAGACAGCTTGGCTGAGAGCCAGCATCTACAATTCATGGTCCAAAAACTGATCATGGTCCAGTTTTAGATTGGACTATCTGCAGAGAGTCTCCCCACTCCCCAGCACAGCCTATGACCTTTGACCACATTAACCGGTGCAGTCAGACTCATCTCTCCGTCTTCTCTTATCACCTGGAATCAAACATTAAAAGAGGGAGGGAGCCAGTGTTACTCATAAAGTCAGAGAAATATGGGCACTGGAGGGGGAGCGGGATAGATAAAGACAGTAAGAAAGACTAAAAAAAACTAGAGTAACTATAATCAAAGTCTGAAAAGTGAAAAGGAGTAAGGGAAGCAGACAGAGGACTTGGATTAGTATTAGCTGGGAAAAACTGCAGTGGGCTAAAACATTAAGTATAGAACGAGCAGCATTACCACACTATAGCCTTATACACTTTTGCTTCCTGTATCTCCAAGTTTGGCATCTAAAACAAGCAGGGCGGAGTTGAGCTGTAGACAAACAGGCTGTTTTACGAGTACCATTCTGCAATTACCTGTTACCTTGACTGTTGGGGTTTTAAGAGCGGCCTGGCCTTGGAGTTACCTGGATACACCTGGAGGAGGGCGATAAAAGGAGCTGGGGGTATTAAAAACACAGGGTGGGATGAGCTCCTATCTGAGCAGCATGCACCCAAAACTCCATCTGTCTGTCTGCTGCGCTGCGACTGCTGGCGCCCACACGCTTACCCTGCCTATCTGTCTGTCTGCCTGCCTGTCTGTATGTCCTTCTGACTCTGTATGCTCTAATAAAGCCAACTTGGCTCAATAGTTTGATCAGCTAAACCTGTATAGGTTGCTGCATGCACACAAATGCACACAAATGCACACACACGCACACACACGCACATGCACTTAAAGATTTCAGGCAGATGGTTTGCTGATAGTGATGGGAAGGAAAATATTTGATGTCCCAAGCCTGGCCATTTAACATTCTCACCCCACGGTCTGACCTTAAAGACTGTGGATTCATGCATACAGCGTGCATGACTTTGTGTGTACGTGTGCTCTCGTGTGTTGATGGCTGTGTGTTTGTTCCCTTAGCTTTTAGCCCCAGTTAGCTAGTCACACCCACACAACCCCATTCAGACAGGCGTGTGCACGCAAAAACGCGCACCGTCCTATTAGCAGGACTTATCAGAGCCCATTTGACCCCCACCTTCTCCCTGACCTCTAGCGCCATCCCTTGGGAGAGCCAGTCAGCAAGGCGAAAGTGGTCGTGGGATGAGGGGCTGCTACACCGTCTGACTGTGAGCAAACACTGATGGTCAAACACACAGCCTCCCCCACCCCTTGAATTCTCTTATCCACTAGTGTCTCCCTGCTCCCCTCTTCAGTGACATGCATTGCATCAGGTCACGTCACTAATTTCCACTCTAATACGACCTTAAAATATTGGAGTAGGAAAGTAGTTTTGCTGCCTGGCTTTAAAACTTTATGTGTACAAGTGTGGTATTTATTGTTTTTCTACCTACACTTGCTATCCATTAGTCACATTTGTTAAAAGTTAACACCTAGATGAATGAACAAGCTGTTTAAGTTTGTTCCCTATATATATCGTCAAATTACTCTCATGCAATCTGTCTTTATGTGCAGAGAAACCAAAAGCAAGTTGTTCCTCATTCATCTCCAGCGGACCTGCTGCCAAACTTACAGTTCACCCAGAATCTGCCACAGTCAGCTGCCTTCAGCACAATCATAAAGCTATGTGTGCTGTCAAAACAAGTAACTGACATTGTATCGAGCTCTGGGGTCTCTTTGGAAATCAGTTTCTCTTAGAGAATGAGTGAAAAATGCAAGCATTTTGCTCAAATTTCCATTGTGTAAACTTTAAACACAATACTTTCCTTTACATGTCAATCACATTACCAGTTTTTCCACCAATAAGTCTCCTAAGTTGTGTTTGATTGTGCCAAGTTTTACAGTCCAGATTAGGTGAATTTCAAATAAAAAAAGAAATTAATTTAAAAAATACAAAAGTTAGAACAGCACAGAGAGCACTCGTTTGCAGGGACTTTTCTTTTTGACACCTCGCCGTCCCGTGTTCTCCAGCAGACTGTCTTCTATTGAAAGCGAACAATAGGGTTCTTAATCAGCGGACCTTTCCCCCTCGCCTGCTCCTGGGTCAACTGATGGCCCACGCTGCTTTGTAACAATTGAACGGCATAAAATATATGTTTATGAAAAGGAGAATTAATCACAGTGGGTATCTTTGGATAAAGTCATATTTGTTTTTTATACCCTTTCTCCAGCTCTGTTTAGAAGGGCTTTCATGTGGCTGTAATTACCATATTTCATTAGCGTGTGGAGTGTCACCGCTGGAGCATCAAAGCGGTTGGCTCTTCCTATGTGCGGCAACCACTGCCAGGGAAGTACACAACTATCTGTTTTTTTCCCCAGAATAAATTCGCCCTCGCCTGTTTTTGAGTGCACTCTCTCCCTCAAGCTGCTGTCGATATCAAAGAGAACCCATTCCGCATGTGAAGTGCCCCTTGTGCAGAATAATAAAGCAGTGCATCATGGCAAAAAACTGTGAAACACAACACTCTCACCACCATCCTTCAATGCACACGCAAGGACACACATGTACATATACACACGGACATACGAGCACACATGGTATTCCTCTTTCCTTTGTAACTACTTTGCTCTCCTTGGTACGCATTCACTCCTTCTACCTCAGCACTTAAAAACAAACTACTTTGTTATTTTTATTTCTATGCAGCACAATTAACAATTCCCCATTTTTCTTCTTTTTTTAAAATGTATACATTTTTCTTACATTGTATTGAATTTTATATTGGAATACAAGAGAAGAGACTTTTAAGAGAAAGTTGTGTTGCCTTTATAATTATTTTAAATTAAAAAAAAGAGTTTGATTTAGGTGAACCTTTGTGCTGGACACCAAAACAAATAAAAAGCTCTAGTGTGGCGATGATTATCCTCCTTCATCACAGAGACAGTGACCAATGAAATAGCTTGATTTGTTTAGAAACATTTAAGCATGAATAACTTGTATCAACCAAGTGATATCTGCCAGAGACTGCAAATGAAATCACCGAGTGTGTTCAAGAATAAGAAACTTTGGTTGGGTTCAACAAAGGAAAGAAGAATAACCTCATCCAAGCAAGATTTGAACAGTTTTATCTGATACGTCAACATTTCTTGTCACTATAGTTGTGAATAAAATTTCAGCAGGCTTTAGATCTCTTTGGGTGACTGATTAAAATGAAAATATAAAGTCAAACCCTAGCTGTGTAGTATATATATATATTTTTTCTTTTTAATAAACATCACCAGATGCTGTCTGGCCTTTAAGACTTGCACCTGACCCTTGTTAATGGAATACAAGGCCATGGGTTCAATCCTGCGGCTCAAAGTTACGCATCTTCAAGGGGACTTGGACAATGAGAGAAAATAATGTCTCAACCAGCACAAACACAGATGAGCTGCGAGTTAGCTGAGCTGTCCAAACAGCGCTGCTTTGCCTCCACTATCAACAGGATTATCTAAAGGGAGAAGAGCTATCTGCCCTCGGGCTAAGCACGCTTTTGTTTTCCCAAAGCTTTATGGCTGCCCTCTGCTAGACAGAGAATCAAAGCTCTCTGTGAAATATGAGGTCACACTCACCACACAGGACATGGTTGTGGTAGACAGACGTTTCCTGCGACTCATAATTACAGATCTAGTGTTAAAAATTAAAAAACATCCTTCAGCAACGACCACACAGACCTGCTGTGTGTCACTGCAATGTACTCGATTGACTGAGAGAGAGACAGAAAGCTGAATGCGAAAGGCATCTGTTGTCCTGACTGTGTGATAACAAAGTCCTCCATGAGCTATTGCTGTGATCAGTGTGCAATCTGCAGCTCGACAGTCAAAGCAGCGAGGACTTTAAATGCTCTTTGAAGCTCCAGCTAGCTCAGATCAATGTTCTCCTTGGCTCCTGTGACTTCACTCTTTATTAGGTATCGATCGAAGAGGAGGCTTGTGACACTTTCTGCCATTGTGCATTTTATGCTTTCAGCAGTTATCTTCACCACATGAGTAATTTACACTGCAAAAGACAATATGTACATCACCTACAGCATCGATGTCCAAGACCTTGAACAGAAGTTAACTAGTGGTCCTTTATTATGCTCCTTTTTTTTTCTCCCTATCTGTCAGTGAGTTGCAACTTAGCGGTGACCGTCTTAACGTCCTCTCAGGACAAACGCGGCAGTTTGATTCTTAATCCTTTTACCAGAGGTGATTTTTAACAACTTCCTGGTTGCCTTTGAGTCAAGTCAATGGGTCTGAAGTCTGATACACTACAGGCTTCCTAAGGCGCACTAAGCCTTAACCTTGGAGCCCCCACCCACCCTCCCACCTCCCTAAGAGGCCTAGGCTAACAGGGAAGAAGATGGGGAGGGGGGCGGCAGGCAGGCCAGGGGGTGCCTGAGGTGTGCGGAGAAACCAAGGACCTGCCACATTATATGCTTTAACATGACTGGCAAATCCACCACGGTTAAACAAACTTAACCTTCATTTGTGAAACGGTGCAAATCAAAGGGCAAAAAACGACTTGTGCAAGTAATTACCACCGGGGGAGAGCAACAGGGCGAAGGATGGAAGAAGGGTGGGAGGGAGGAGTGGGGTGAGGCAGCGGTGGTGGTGGTGGTGGTGGGGTGTGGGGGTAGGCTGGTCGGTTTCAGGGACAGCAAGGCGTTAACAGGTTGAATGGAAGGAAATGGGAATCATTTAAGGTGAGGGGCATTTTTAATGAGTTTGCTCAGAAATTGATTTTCCACTGTAATCTTTTATTTATATGCGGCTGGCGGCGTGTGCCCAGCAGAGTGAGGGTCAGCCCTCAGAGCACCCTGTCAAGGCCCCCACTCCCTCAAACAACACCCCAAAGCCCAGGGAAAATGGTATTCTAGCTAAGGCAAATATTGTCCTGCCTTGGCTTACGGGGCGAAAAAGCTGTTTGTTCTAAAAAACTTGCTCTTTTTTCTTAAAAAAAAAATTGCTTATGAGAAGACCAAGAGAAGGTGTAGGCTAACCTGAAAGGTAAGCGTGAAGTTACAATTTATATATTAATATTATTTTAATCTTTTAATTAAAGGTTTTTAAGCAAGATTTAAGCTGATAAATGTACAGATATATTTGAATGATCATATTTTCATTTCTTAGTGATTTTTTGTGTGAATAAATATCCCAAAAAAATTTGTTTTATGTATAAAATAGGTCATAAGTGTTGGTCACTTTTTCAGACGACTGACAATAACTTATGCGAACACTCAAAATCTTCCAAATTTTATTGTGTTTTTATACAAATATTGAATTTACATGTTTTTATGTTAAAACTGCTCAGAAAAGTAAACTGAATTAGAAAAAAACTTTTAAATTCATGTTTTACATAATTTAGTTTATTTATTTATGTTTTGTAAAGTTAATGGTGCAACAATTATAGAATAATGTCTGGCAATAACAGGTTCATGTGGTCAGTAGAGCAAAAAAGTTTCGTTTAAATCTCTCTCTATTTTTTTTTAAAATAAATAAATAAATAAATATTATAATATTTCTAAGAATAAATTTGGGTATATTGTACCTGCGTGGTATCATTAACCTTGAATTAAAATAAAACATTTTATTACCACTGACTTAAAATTTACAACTTGACAGTTTGTTTTAAATTATTTATTACGTACCTGTATGGACATTCTTAAGCCATTGTAACCCAGTGCCTGGCCGCCTCTGTGCCTGTCTCTGTGCTCAGGCTCTGCGGCCTCCAACCAGGTTTTCAGCTTTATGTGCTTTGTTGTTGCTCAAGTTTTTATGCGACTCTAGCGCCATTTAGTGGTAGAAGTGCTAACTGCAGCAGTGCAGCGCAGCCGCTTAGTGTCTCTAGAAGACTAGATTTAAATTATAAGACTGGTATGAGACAGAGTATACATATTCTCTGACACCTGATAGGTTCTTTCAACCACAAATTGAGCACTAACTATCAATGAGAAGATAGTTACAAAAACACTGGAGAGCTTCACATTCCCTGTCAATGCTGTATTTTCCTGCTGATACTAAAATGATGAACTCTGTTCTATTTTTGAAATGCTTTTTGCATTTATTATTATTATTATGTCTCATCTTTTCTTTAACTACTTTCACCGTGTTTACTCTCAAAGTGCCGCCTTGTTTCGAAGTAGACAATCTTGTTGCGAACTCTGGGAAATGTTATGTTGGAATAAAACTGAATTCCATGTAGATGAGCTCATTCAACATTATTCGTGCATTCTGGTCATCATACATAATTGAACTGGGGCATCATTAATGAAACTTGTCTCAGTTGCTGCTGTGAGAATTCAGAGTGTCGCAGTTTCTGCTGAAAGTTGTCTTTGTTTTATATAATAATTTTTAAAATGTTCTTCTGTTTTCCAACTTTTATTGCACTTGTAAATGTCCTGGTAATTCACACAGTCTTACTGCATTTACATTTGCTATGAGATAGCAGAGGAGGAAGCCGATCAGGAATCAACACAGTTTGCACAGAATTATTTTGTTCCCTCGCAACAAGATCACAGCAAACATGATGAACTTTACTGATATTGTGAGCACTGCAATATAATACACTACAGTATCATCATCATCATCATCATCATCATCATCATCATCATCATCATCATCAACAACAACAACAAGTTTATTGAAATGAATAGTCACTTTGTCTGTTGCCAACGGTTCCCTTAAGAGAAGTTGTAACCTAGTTAATCGCAGTATGTGACGACTGAAAGGATTCTTATGTTTTATGGAGCTTAGAGGAAGCATCCAATCTTAAAATATTTAAAGTGAAGCTTCATCATTCAAGCAGCTTCAAAAAGGGAAGTGATGGAGTTCGATATTTGTGGTTAATTGTTAACACTCAGAGCTCAACGGCCTCCGTATTCCTCCTTTTGTTAAAATGTTTAAATGTAGTATGACCTTTGATTAATGGCTAATATCCTTATTTTTGTTTTGTCCGTTGCTGTGTGATAATATATACTTTTCACATTTCTCAAAGTTGCATTTTCACAGTTGCACAGTCCTGTCTGTGAGCTTTATAATGGAGACACAACTGACAGATGACTCATTATGAGGTTTGCTTTCCCCATGTTTTCCTTGTATTAGCCAGCAGGTGGCAGACTCAACTCACATGTTGCTTGTTTCCCTAGTTAAAAACGTGTAGTTCCACTATAGTTTCTATTCATTTTTCCAGATAATAGTCATATTTGAATGTTTTTGACAATTCCGAAGTATATGCTTCATTAGATTATGACAAAAAATATCCATAATTTCACGCTTTAAATAAAGAACAGATGGTGGTGTTATAAACGTATTCTTAAACACACAGTTTATGTCTGCTGAAAGAAAGACCGCTTGATGCACTCGATTAGTTTACAGACTGTATTTATTTACGTTTTATTTCAAAAAGCAAGAAAATATACTCTTTCTTCCAGAAATAATAAATATACAATATTTCTTTATGAACAAAATGCACAATTTACAAAGTGGCATCTGAGTGCTTCTCTGTGTGAAGGTAAATGCCTCACACAGTACCTTGTTTATTCAACTCATTTCTTTTCACAGAGTTATAACTGTTAGTATGACCTATTCTCATTATTAAAGTCAGTCTTATTTTTCTACATAATATTACAGTTTTTATAGGTAAAAGACTCCAGCTCTTTAAATTTACAATTCTTCATTGTGCTGTGTGTTTGTTATTCTATCTCAATACTTTCAGGAGGTTTGGACTTGACCCCACTGCAGTTCAACATAGTCCACGTTTTGCTTCTTACGCAGCACAGAGCTTATTCCACACATTATGAGACTTGGCAAGTTTTTAAAGACATTGGCATTTCAGCAGCCTGAAGCCGATCTCGCTCTATGGTGGAGAACGGATCGTCCCACGTTAAGACGTCTTATCCTGACTGAGATGTTTCTCCCTGACAATCACTCCTTGTTTGGCTTTATCAGGTACGCTCCACTGCTCTGGTGTGGATGAAGTATTGTCCAATGTTTCTCATGAGGTAACACTTTCTTTTGGTCAGGAGGTAAACAATATGTGTGATAAAAGCCACGCTAAAGCACAAGACAGCGTGACTTTGCTGTGAGCTAGCTGGGCTGAGCTGGGGCTTGGTGAAGTGGAGGAAGGCGAACTATCTCGATCTATCTCGTAGATCTCCATCCGCCTGCGATGCTTTTGGTAGGTCAGCGGAGGCTCCACTGTCACATAGCCATTGATTATCCTCACGTTTGGTGGTGGGGTGGTGCTGAAGAAAGGAGGGGGGGAAAATTAGGTTATGAGGAATTTAGCTAGACTGGAAAAGAACTGAGTCTTACATGATCTCCGAACAATCACATGCATAACATTTCCAGTACATATTCAGCAGCCAATCTCATTGTGGTCTTTTATTTAGGGACATCCAGAGTTTATTAATAATCGTCATCAAGCCAGTACAGTCCTTACAGACATTCAATTGTTAAAAGATTATTATGTTTTGTTTAAAGAGGTACAACTCAGCTACAGTCAAACTAATCATAATAAATATCTCACCCATCCCCAATGCGAACCCACAGGTCACTGAAGAGACGGGGTCTCCCGTGGCCACGGTGAGCTTTGCGTGGCCGTTTATGGCGTCCAAACTCCTCTAGCTGGCTCAAGCTGTCAGGGAGCAGCATGTGAGGCAGCTCCTCCCCTCCAAGGCCAGGCATAGGTTCTGGATCCTCGAGCTCCAGCTCCATCTCTGGACTGGTTGGCCAGCTAATGGGAGATCCTGTGCTAGTGTCTGTATTCTCCTTGCTGAACTCTGGTGCTGCAAGGAGGTCTGGACCTGCTGCCCTGGAGCAAGGGAGGACAGGACAGACAGGGGATGGACTCAGTTCTATTAATACTCACAGAAAGACTTTTACCCAAATATTAGATCAAAATAGTTTATTTTAGTATTTCTGTACTGTTTCGCAAGATTTCCAATGTGCTACCAGACAGTGGTGTTGTTTGTGGTTTCTGACCACCCCATGGCTTTCCACTTACACCCCATAACTTCAGTCAAGGACATGAACACCAGAAGGGCGTCCTTTAAAAGTTGAAAGACCCAGCAGACAACGTAAGAGGAAGTTGGAACTCTCATGGCAATATATTGTGCATCAGAGCTGACATTTGACCAAGAAGACCACCCAGAATCTCCTGTCTTCAAATATTTTTGCCATGCTGCTCTTTCTTCCAGCCATTACTCATACTTTCTTCTCTCTTGTTCTTTTCCTGTCAATATGGCTCGCATGTGACTTTGTGTTTCAGTAGAGCATCAAAAATATGTTTTACACATCATTCAAGACCTTTCAAATGAAATAAACAGCAGTAGAAATCGCATGCTTTAGTCACGATTTCTTTTGAAATACTTATAATCAGTTTTGTCTCACCGGTCATGATCAATTTGTCGGTTTGCCTTTCTGTTTTTACAAGTTTCAACAACCTTGTCTCACCCAGGCCCTGATGGCTTGGTCAGTGCGATGATAGCTCCAGGCCTGCGGTCAAGCTACTGCACAGCCAAACCCAGCTCTGGGCTGCTCTGTCAGTCATATAATTGTGCCAGTGGGTTCAAAACACTCCAGGTCTGAGGCTAACAGCTTTCATAAACACCTCTCATCCAGCCATCCTGTGGTGTGTTTCCTCGCCTGTCAGATCACCTTGTATCGGAGAGCTAGAAGTGTCAGCTTGCAGGCAAGTGTGTGGTCATGTGTGTGTGTGTGTGTGTGTGTGTGTGTGTGTGTGCGTGCGTGCACGCAGTAGACACAAGTTTTTCGTGACCACAGTAAGTCAGTCCACTTGTCAGCTTTTAAACCATGAACCACTGGCTGAAGCCCACAAGCCTGGAAACAGGATGGAGAGAGATAGGGAGGCTACATTTACAGCTGTAATTTGCAGTGAGAAGTTTGTGAAAAGCTCCAGCTGGAGGGATGAGTTGTTTTTACTGTTAGAAAAAAGACTGTTCTTGTTATGCCTTGTTTTTCCATTTTCACTCCGATTCCAGCGACTGCTCTTATTATTTTATAGGCCCATGGATCAAACCCTTAGGTGAGAGTGGAGGTGCTGTGTGCCAGTGATTGGGCCTGAACACTAACAGACATGAAGAAGAGTTGTAGAAGGCCACAGGAGCGAAGCCAAGACTCTTTCTGAGTCATGTATGTGTTGCATAGTTGTAAATTTGAGCATCTCTACATTTATCCTGCATACATGCATGCATGTGTTTGTATGTTGCAGTGAAAGCAGACAGAACCACCACTCTGGCAAGTGGCCTTTGGCAGCCACCAGAAAGGGGGGGCAGAAGCAGGCAGGTGTGAGGGAGGTGATGAGGTATCAAAGGATTCTTGCATAGCACAATTTGGACCGTATCTGCACTCCAATAAATCTGCTGAGGTTAAATGCCTCAACTCTCAAGAGAATTAGACAGATGTGAACAGACTAAGTTGGGGGGGGGGGGGGGGGGGGGTCGATACAGATACATGTGGATGTGCATCTGTATCCCTGCCAAAATCTACAGTAAGAGTGCACAAATGTTCTGCTTCACAGTCTGCACTGCCATAACATTATCAATCTCATGCACATAGAAAATCACATTCTCTTTTTCTTTTTCCATTAAATATCTTGTCTGGTTAGAAAAAGTCATAATTTTAACATGTAAAGAGTTTTAAATAGCTCTAAAGTGCCCGATTACTCAGTCAAAACCGGAATCATCCAAAACTCAAATTTAATTAGCGCAATTTATGTGTCGTCATCAAGAACTTAGACTCCATAATGTCAAACAACTGCTTTTCTAAAGAGTAATCCAAGCAACCACTTATTTTTTCTATTTTTCAGCAACTTATTTTTGTTTTTGTCTTTGTAACCACAGTCATTTAATCAAATGACATGCTCCGTCATCTGTTACTGCGCACTCTTGTCTGCTTACTCACTCTGTGGCTGGCTCTTGATGATCAGAGGGCATGTGGACAATCTCATAGCCCTCCTGCCTCAGGATGTCCAGCACGCTGTGGTTCCCCAGAAAGTGGCCTAGCAGTGAACAAAAAGCAAACCAAAACAAAACAAAAAAACAGAGGTCACAAAAGACTCAAACTCAGCTTCTTGCGGCGCATGCATTTATCTTCAAGAGTAAATCTAGCCTGGATTATGTTTCATGGATATTTACTTACGTTGAAAGCACTCAATTATTATATAGTGAACAAAACTTCCATAAATTTTAGCTTTGTTTTCATTGTGGTGCTGAACATACCAATAACATGTTTGTGTGGCCCACTATCTGAACTCTTATTTTCTAACAACTGTAACAGACTATATCTTCCTAACACAGGCAACTATAGCTTTGGTCAAGAAATGTAAGCAAACTTAAAAGTGCTTCTATACATTTTAATGTCCATATTTGTCCGACAAATACCAGAGAAACCGTGCCAGTCTAAATTTCTTGCATTTTCTTGTGGACTGCCTCATTAAATATGATCTTTTCTCAGCCAAGTTTTAGAGACACTAATGGATTTTGGTGACAGTGACAACTCAGACATGGAGTGAAGTGAAGAATCTGCAAGATAACAGGGATTGTTCAAATGAAAACTTGGTCTGTCTATCGGGCACTCAACCTCTTGCCTCCCTTCCAGCCCTCTCTCACTTTCCATCACCTTGCATATGACTCCTTCAGTCTAACATCAAACATTCAGGCCCCAGCCGCATGCTGATGAAAGCTTTTTTTTTCTTTTAATTTATCCCATCAGCCGATAATCCTGCATGTCAGTCAACCCAGCAATAAGCCATAATGTAGCCTGACATCACCCTCACCAACACGTACTCCCTAAGAGAGGAATTCATATTTGTGCGCAGACGTATACACATACTCAAACACGCGCAGGAATTTTACACACTCGCACACCTCAGCTCGCTTATTAACAACACGCTGACAATATTCGAGCCTCTTTCTTGCTTTCCGTCGAGGCCTTCTGCTCCCACTCAGCTCCTCACCCCCTGCCAATTTTATCATTATAATGTTCCTGATCATTCCTGAAAGTCAAAGAAAGAGGCACGCGGTGTTACACTTTCTTGGCAGCTGAGTTCAAAGGCAGTGCTGGGATAGGCCGTGGAGTGAGAGGAGGCTTCTAACAACAGAGCGTCGGTGAGATCAGATGGGATTACACAGAGGGCCGAGTGTGAGTTTTTTGTCTGGGTGACAGTGAGTGTGTGTGTGTGCTTGTGTGTACTTGTGTTCTTCTTTTATTATACTTACATATTGCCATAAGAAGTGATGACATTTTCTCATGTTCATAGGCTTAAAGTTTTTATGGGAGAAAACGTATGATTTTGTTGTGAAGTCAAAGGTACAGTACAGTACTATTTAAGTATTTGTTGAGTCAGTTCACGTCCTTTGACAACTACTACTGTGAAAAAGTCTTGCGCCACCCCTCATTCATTTATATTTTCCTTCCAAGGAGCCAAACTTCATTGGGGTTTTTTCCAAGTATTCTTGAGCAATACATATCCAGGCTTTCTGAAGATATTTCAGAGTTTTTCTTTGGACATTGTTTCTTTTTCGTTCTTTTTTTCAGTCAAGTCATTGTGCCCAACCATTTTTAAGGGAATATTTTCATATTTGGTTAGTAATTTAACAGTGACCTGTGAATCATTCAAGCATAAAAAAGGCAACTGAATTAAGAGATGGGCCAAGAGATGGCGTCTACATGTAAATTTTTCAATTTTGTCTATAAAAAATACAAAAGATCACACAGTTTGACAAACCTAGAATCTTATTTTTGCACAAGCAATTCAAAAACTGGCAAGGCTAGACACGTGGGAGCCAAAAGAAGAAGTGGCAGGACTGCAAAGGATCTACAGCAAATAAACAGTGAAAGTCATGTCCTTAAGAAATACGGGGGAAAAAATCCAGCAAAGCTCTGACAGGAAGCAGGGACAAATGGATGAAGTGTGTGAAATTATACAAAAACTGGACTGTAAATGTAACAGTGTTTATGTAGCATTATTCCACTTGCCACAAATGTCAGTGTAATGGGGAAACAGAAGCAGAAACCGGTTACATAAATTAGTGGCAATGGATCTTAACGAGTGTTGAATCTTGATTTGAAATTTTTGGTTCAAACCGTTGTGAATATGTACAGAGGAGGTCAGGAAAGTGGCACAACAGTGAGTGTTCACAGTAATCTGTAACACATAGTGGAGACTCTGTCAATGGGCTGGATTTCATCAAGTGTGTTTGGGATCTCGCCAAATGGATGGAAAAACCAACGGAGAAAAAAACTGTCGGATTTTGATCAACCATATAATACCATCTATCACGCCTCTGTCAGTGCGCCCCAGGGTGGCTGTGGCTACAATGTAGCTTGCCATCACCAGTGTGTGAATGTGTGTGTGAATGGGTGGATGACTGGATGTAGTGTAAAGCGCTTTGCGGTCCTTAGGGACTAGTAAAGCGCTATACAAATACAGGCCATTTACCATTTATCTACACATGTTTCAATAAACTACACACGTTTCCTCTTTTGTCAGCAACATACCGGTATAAAGAAATGAGGGATGGCACATGACTTTTGCACAGTACTTTTGCACCACCATTAGGTCAAAGGATAATTAGACTGACAATTGGGAATATTTCTACACTTACAAAGGCCAACTGTATTGTTATTTGGTTATGTAAGATAAGATAACTCTTTATTGTCATTGCACAGTCATACATAGTACAATAGTACAATGAAATTGGAAAACTGTCCTACGTCGGCACTACATGTAACACAACACGACACGATACGACGCATCACAACGCAACACAAACAACACAAACAACACAACACAGTATAATAACTTAGTAATAAAAAAAGCCAGTCAGGTCAGCTATTTGCATTGATCAGGGCTGTTGCCCTGTTGTAAAAGCTGTCCTTGAGTCTATTTGTTCGGGACCTCAGCAGCCTGAACCTCCTGCCAGATGGCAGCAGCTTAAACACCCCGTGTCCTGGGTGTGTACCGTCCCATAGAATGCTGCGTGCCCTCTTGAGACAGCGAGTGCTGTACAGGGAGGGAAGAGGATGTCCAATGATTTTTTGGGCCATATTGATGACCTTTCTCTGTGCTGTGGTGCAGCTGGAGAACCACACACCGATGCAATATGTCAGCACACTTTCAATGGAGAAGACGGTCAGCAGCTCCTTCTTCAGGTCCATTTTTCTGAGGATTCTCAGAAAGTGGAGACGCTGTTGGGCCTTCTTTAAAACCGCAGAGATAAACAGATAAAACCGGCAGATGGCCACTGCTCCCTGAGCTTTGTTCTGCTGGAGGTTTCTTCCTGTTAAAAGGGAGTTTTTCTTTCCCACTGTTGCCATTTTATTGTTGGGGTTTTCTCTGTATTATTGTAGGGTATTTACCTCACAGTATAAAGTGCCTTGAGGCAACTGCTGTTGTGATTTGGCGCTATATAAATAAAACTGAACTGAATTGAAAAGAACAGCATTCTTCTTTCTCTTTTCACCCTTTCCTTCAAACAAGATCTTGGGGCCAAAGTCAGCTCGTTCAGTGACTGCATGCTGACAGATTTAACCTCCTTCATGTCTGTGTCAAGCAGCTATTTCATTAAATTCAGTGGGCTCGGGGCAAAGAAGAGCATGTGCCGCGTGTTTGCTGGGTGTGAGGTCAAGCTGACTGTTTCGTGTGTTGGCTTGATTTCCTCTACTCTGCCATCATTCATAACACACCTCGACAAAGTCGTGTATATTTATGCGTAACTTTGTTTGGAAGATGACATAACAAACAACCATATGGGTTCAATTTTTACACTTGCTGTAAAACTGCCATTCAGTTTTCTGTGGAGGGAGAATTGGTTTGGATGCTAAACTTGCATCTGCTGCTTAAACAGCCCACTGAATGCACACACACACACACACACACACACACACACACACACACACACACACACACACACACACACACACAACAAGCAAGCAATATTTCTCACAACGAGAACCAACACTTATGAAATGTTGGTAACTCTCAAGTGAGGGACTGCACATTTCTTCATGAATTGGCTCCGTTTGTTGAACAAACAAAACGTTTTTCCAAGTTCTTACAAATCCATTCTTTTGGAAAAAGTTAATTCACAAGCTTTTCATCTGACAACAGTGGCATGTGCATTGTTTGTTTCATTGTAGGTTTGTGGTTCGTGCCTGTGTGTGGGTGAGTGACTGGGTAGAGAAATAATAGCTCTTTCCAAGCAGATGAAGGTGCGTGTGGGAGGCTGAGCTAGTGTGTTTGTTTGTGGAGTATTCAGACAGTAAACAGTGTGGTGCTTCTGAAGCACAGAGCAGTCTTAACAAACAGCTCAATTAGCTTAAATGTAATAAGAGGTCAGCTGACTCCTAATTGCTCCCCTGCTGCTTGTAGTGCTCGTGGGCTGACCGCACAGGTAGCTCACTGTAAACATGCCACTCTGTTTTAAAGTTACAGTACTTAGTGACACCCTAATCATTGCAGTGTAATGCTCGCTATTAATGTTTACTTTTCAAGTTTTTACGGAAAGACCTTAAAAGAAATGTAAAAAAGAGAAAGCAATGTTTTTCTTTTTCCCAGTGTCTTTAGCTGTCTCGCCCCCATCTGCACATTGTTTGAAGATACACATCCAATAACATTTCCTTCTTTTCCGTAAATTAAAATTTTTATGGTTTTGTTCAAGCAATCAGAACTCTTGGATAATATTGAGAAAAGATTGTGGCTTTGGTTAGAAAATTGGTAATGGCAAGTTAACATGTCCTCATGACAGAAGATGAAAATATTCTCCTTAATCAAAGGATATTTGATGCCTAAACACGATGCCTAACAACGTTTTGCATTCATTCGTGGTATAAAATCAATGTGGAACCGAAACATTCCTCAAAGATTTTTGGTCCATTATGACGCAAAGTTGCTGCAGATTTGTCGTCAGCAGATCTGTGACGTGAATCTCCTGTTGCCACACATGCACACGATGGACTGTGAAAGTTATTTTATGTACATTAAACTACAGTAAAATGTAAGAAACCAGTTTGAGATGATTTGAACTTTGTGACATGTTATCATGCTGGAAGCAGTAAACAGTGACCCTACCATGTGAACGTTGCAGCAGATTCATCAGAACAGGACATGTTTTTACAGTTTTCTACTGTCTCACTACTGGTGAGCTGTCTACATACACATACACACATAATATTATCAGTTTGTGGCATCTCAGTTTCTTAGCTGATAGGTGGCATCTATTATGGCTTTGTGCTGCTGTAGTTCACCCAGCCAAGCTGCTTACATCTTCATGACTTTGTAGATTTCTCTCAGTGTACGGTCTCAGTGTAAAGTCATACTTTAAAAATGTTTATCATTAATATTAACATAGAAGTGGAACACAGCTTCTGTTTTCATCATTGGCTTCATTGCACTCAAAGGAAAATATCCATATTATTTACCCTTCTCATTGTACTCATACGACATAATGTTTACTTGGAAAAATAATGAATACTTGTTTCTTATGACTTTTCTTATGCATGAACAAAATGCCAGTTTCATACATAAGTCGTGGCAGGAATTTTGTTTAAAGATTTAAAAATACACAAAATAAACATTTACTAAATATTCTTTGAAATTCTTTTCCATATGGGTCGTATTTAATCTTCCAGTAGACAAGTTGCTCTGCCTGCGACATAAAAAGAATAGCTTGTGGGAATGTGGCTTCAGCCCAACTGCAACCACTACCATATATCAGCCAACCACCTGCTGTCATTTCTCCAACTGCAGATATGTGTTTTTCAAATATTTTATTTACTTAATAAATATTTTGTTTTAAGTAGGAGCAAGTTTTTGCTGTGTATACACCCTCTCACAGGGTGTTTCCCCTCCCGTGGCTCCAGAGCGCAGAGTTAATAAACCAGCAACTCCTTTATTTAATAACCATCCCATCCTGATTTCCACTTACAGTAGCAATGACTTAATTTACTCCACTTGCACATTCACCTTTCTATGTTTGCCACATCTGCCTGTCTCTTTATCTTCCATATCCAGGCTTCTTAAGCTTCTTAGCTTCCATTTTGCATTTGTTTTACAGTCAGTTTTTCTCTTTTTTCCCTCCATGCAAGTTTTTTCCGGGAGGGATGTATTAGTGTGTTTTGAAAAGAAAAAAGAGGTATTGCAGCATGTCTAGGCATTCACGCTCAATTTAAACCATGTCAACGCTTGGTCTGCACACATCCTTCTCTCTCTTTCAGACCTTTCCCTATTTTTCCTTCCAAGTTAAACCTCACCGAGCCTCGCTTTATGCGTGATTCTCCATCCTTTCTTTCTATATGCTTTTGCACATCAGTCAGAGGAAAGAGACACTAGTAGCAAAGCAGGAAAAGCAAGGAAAATGGAAACACTGAGCAGTTAGGAATTTGACATTGCTTCAAGAATGCAGAAAACGCACAGGAAGAGAATTATGTTATTTTTCAGTTTTTGCACAAACAAATGTGTTTGCAATTACTTTGTGTAAACAATGCATCAACTGATATGCACTAGTGGTTAAAAAAAATCCCACATGGCTTACAAGCAGACCACCTCATATGAAAATTGCACAAAAGGAGCACAAAGGAAGAGAGAATAGAAATAGATAATTGGCAAGTGGTTTGAGAGGAGATGGAAAAGAAGGAGGAAAGGGTGGAGGATAGAGAGGACGATCAGAGGGAGAGAGGGATTGACGTACGCCCTCAACCCAAGCAGAATGCCTGCTGGGCATAGTTGCTACATTATGGTCCAAACAAACACAAGCAGTTCCCTCAGAGCAATTTAAACAAGTGGGTGATCAAGAAATTGGAAGATGAGTTAAAAAGAGAAGAAAAGCGAACATCCAGGAGACATAGCCAGTGAATGGATGAGAAAGAAAAAGCATATTAGCTGACAAGGGTGTGTTCCACTTTTGGTTTGTTTGGAAATATGTTCCAGGACGAGGGCAAGCGCAGACAGAGATAATGTGGAAAATGTTACTCTCATCTTCACATGTTTGTAAATGTGTGTAGGTGTTAAATAGGTGACAAATTAAAGGAAAATATGTAAGGTGCTGGGCCACCATGACTCTAAGGAATAACTTCAATATTGCAATAAAGTATGTGAAGTCTACTGGACTGAAGGACACTACCTCCCCCCACCCAGTATCCCCCAGTGTTTTGATGATGCTGGTGAAAAGCAATGTCTAAACATTACAACATCTCTCATAGTTGTTTTGTTGACTTAGGAAACAAAATTACGCAGAGCCAACTCTGGGGGTGGTGGAGCTGGGTGGCTCTGAGCAAATACTGTGCTGGAAGTGCTCCACAGGTACATAAGAATATGATCTTAAAGAGGAGATAGACTAAACAGAAAGCTTGCTTTGCTTTTGTTTTTCATTGGTGGAGGATTTGATTTTAAGGAACTCTAAATCTGTCAAGTTCGTTTAGATGTTATGAGGATGCTGACATTTTTCCCAGGAGAATGCAGCTCATGCTTCAGTGCTTTTCTTTCTGCGATCTGCTTGTGCGTGAACCTGTGTGTGTTCGCATTCTCCCTGCAAGTTGTGCTCATATAATGTATATGTGTGCACCTGTTTGTGTTTTAGGGGAAAGTCCCTTTTTCCACTTTTTGTACTAAGACTATTTCCTTGAGCAAAATATGAGTAATGCAACAAAGATTTTAATAAGGTCGGCATCCCTGGGCCTCACTGTGCATTCCCATCTACTGTTTAACAGGAACGGGATCTCTCTATAAATCACACAGCAGAATTTGAATTAACAGAGCTACAAAAACAGCTACCCACAGTGTTCAGGAATAATTTCCTTGAAAACAGACCACGGCTTTTACATGATGTGTAAATTCCACCTCTCTTCTCAGGGAGCTCTGAGTTTCTAGAAGGAGAAGTAAAGGCAATCTGGAGCTCACCGCTCTCACCCATTCCTCATCTCCATAATGACTTCATTTCCTATGCATGCAGTAAGACGTCTGTCTGTCTTATTGCACTACACACACCCTCCGAGGTGTTGTGAGTGACAGCTGTTGACAGGACTGTTAAAGGTTGAAATTCTGGTCAAATACGGAGATCAAGAAAGTTTCAGGGATCAAATCCAGAGGCTGACCGCTGCATGTGGCGGGCTTGACACACATCCATGTTAGAGAGACTGGAAGCTTCACTCAGCTCAGTGGTTGAGTGTTTAAAAGCCATTCCTTGCTTTCAAATATTTAGACTGCCTATGCTTGCTGCTTAAGTTTGTAAAGCTCTCCTGGTGGGCAGAAAGTGAGAAGCTGGGTGTGGTGAGGAAAAAGTAGAAAAGCACAGAGAGTTAAAAAAAAAAAAGGAAGTAGTGGAAAATGTAGAAAACAAAAGCACAAAGAAAGTAAAAATCCCCCTGCTATTGACTGTTTTTGTTTCTGTAAGCTGTAGTCTCTGATATCTCATCGTACATACATGTAATGGAAGATGTGGCATTCTCTGCTCTAAAAACGTCTCTATGATGTTCGTCTTTCACCTTTCACACTGGTTTGTTTTTCTTCATCCATCAGTTAAAGTTACAGAGAGAAGGAATGATAATCTATAAATTATGATCTAAAGGAGTGCATATGTGTGTGCTGCTGGCAAACACCACACAGACACATAAGCTTAGAGATAAAAGAAAGTGCATGTGAGTAAATGTGAGTGTATCTTTCTGAGTTGGATCTGTTTGTGTTTGCAGAAACCAAAGCATCACATCACATCAGGCTGTCTGGTGCAGCACTCCATCACTCTCCTTCTTGGTCAAATAGACCTTGCACAGCCTGGAGGTGTGTTTGGGGTCCTGTTGAAAAATAAATGATGATCCAACTAAATGAAAATCGGATGGGATGGCATGTCGCCGCAGGATGCGATGTGGTAGCCATGCTGGTTCAGTGTGCCTTTAATTTTGAACAAATTCCCAACAGTGTCACCAGCAAAGCACCCCCACAACATCACTCCTCCTCGTCCATTCGTTCACGGTAGGACCCATGCATGTAGAGACCACCTTTTCTGTGTCACACAGACACGGTGGGTGGAACCAAAGATCTCAAATTTGGACTCATCAAAGCACAGATTCCCACTGGTCCACTACTTGTGTTTCTTGGCCCAAACAAATCTCTTCGGCTTGTTGCTTTTCCTCAGTAGTGGTTTCTTAGCAGCTATTTGACCTGATTTGTCTTCTCTGAACAGTTGATGTAGCCACGTGTCTGTTACTGGAACTCTGCGTGACATTTATCTGGGCTCTAATTTGAGGTGCTGTGTGACTCAGATGAATTAATCCTCTGCAGCAGAGGTGACTCTTGGTCTTGCTTTACTGTGGCGGTCCTCATGTGAGCCAGTTTCATCGTAGCGTTTGTGGGTTTTTGCAGCTGCACTTGGGGACACATTCGAAGTGTGAGCAATTTTCTAGACTGACTGACTTTCAGTTCTTAAAGTAATGATAGGCTGTCGTTTTTCTTTACTTAGCTGATTGGTTCTTGGCTCAGGCAAGACACTAATCCCAAAGTTATTCACTGTGGCAAACAGGCAAATGGCATTTGAGATGCGCCAACACTGGTGTGTAAACCTATGTTTCTACAGGTGTCTAAAACTCCCAGACAAGAACACAATTCTGCCAAAAAGTACATTTTAATTTAGTGTTTTAATGTCAGTAGCAGAAAATCTTCTTCATCTTTCAGTTGGTCCCTTTAGGAGTCACCAGAGCAGATCATCTGCCTCCATCTCACCCCATCCTCTTCTGTCACACCAGTGTAACTCCTGCATAGCAGCCCCATATTCAGCATAGCCTATATCCCTCATCTGCACATGTCCAAACCCTCCCAATCTTGCGTCTCTAACTATATCCCCATCTCATTATTAATGATTCCTATATTTCATTTGGCATAGATATTACAGGCCTGGCACTATGTTTCTGTCTTGTGGCCCAAAATCTTCCATGTCTTTAATCGGGATCGAGATCTGGTGACCATAAAAAAAAAAAATTTTCTGCAGTAATGTTTTAATCAGATCTGTTATTTAGCTAGGATAACAGTGAATATAGTCATTCACCAAGTAGAAAAACCTGCAGCATTATGAGTCTCTAAACGGGGACGTTAATATTCTTGCATTCCTGGGGCTACATAGTTTCTGTTGTGTGCATTTAGGTCAATTTTAACACTCAAAAGATCAAAGAAAGAAGCATTCACGTGTTTATGAAACGTAGCATTAAAGTCATTGGCTCTTAATAGGCAGTGGGATGTTCTTCCAGCTGCTAATGAAGTGTGTAATCTTTGAACAAGCTAATGAGCTATACTGATTTAATTACGATGAGAAATGCAGCCAGTGCAGTTAAGAGTTACCATAAGATGTTTTCACGCAAACTCACAGAGTTACATTCCTGAAAATTTACAAGACGGCATAACCTTACATGGATACAACAACAGAGCCTACGCTGTTCCTACAGCAGTTGAATGCTATTGTAACTGGTCACAGTTAAGAGATCCAAATGGGAAATGATCCTTGTTTAGTTTTGAATCATATTAGGGATTAAAGTTATCTGGCTTTGAGGAGGAAAGGCATAAGTATCCTTGTGCTCATCCACCAGATGCCCCTGTAAAAAACACAACGTTGGCTTCAAGGACAAACCACGCGGACGTTAAAAATAAATTTAAATGTGTGCTAGGCCCAAACTGTCATCAAGGAAGCACTTCTAATATCTTTCTGTCTCTGTCTTCTCCACAGAAGAGAAAATACACACCCAACATCCAAAGCATTGCACGTCTGTCACTTCATAAAATAGATCCGCACTATGTGGAAGGAAAGACAGTATGAAGCAAGATGGAGATAGACAGCATCAAGGAATGGTGTTGGTTTAATAAAGGAAAAAGAGCAACAGATGGAAAGGACTGACAGTGCAGACCAGAACGACAGAAGCAGAACAGAGAGCTGGGGAGAAAGATGAAATGAGAGCTATGCAGACAGACTGGTGTGCAGGCAGAGACAGTCAGATGAGGGGAAGAGGCTGAGAAAAACAGATACGGACTAAGATGGGAAGAGCCACGGAGACAAAATGACATGCACGCCAGGCAGGCTCTCTCCCTCAGTCATCACTTCGACACCACAACACCACAAGTGACTGCAAAACACATGGGTCCAGTCTGCCTGCACAATGGGCTATTATAGGTCTGCACATCAGAACATATGCATAAAAATCAACTTCAGCAAACAGATCCAAAGTGGCTTAGACTCCAAAACAAACAGTACTACATGTGGACTTTTGACAGTAACTGCTCGTTTGGGTGATAAATATCTGCAGATCATGGGACTTTGTGTCACAAACATAAACATACGTGTAAGTGTGTGTATGTGTGCGAAGTGGTGTCTAGGCCGTGGCAGCGTCAGGAAATTCCATGGGATGTTTTTAATAAGAGTGGGCAGCGGCTGCCAGGGAACTGGCAAATGAAAACCTGCTGAAGCACACCACAGAGCTCGAACAACACACGGCCATGCTCTCACAGCACTCCTCAGCACAAATGATAACTCTGCATGTAGTCTGCATAAGTGTATGTTTTTAGTTTGTGTGTGACTGAGAGGAAGGCGACAGAGAGTGCATTTTGCCGAGTGAGTGATGGAAAATAGTTAAGGTTTGTATCTGTTTGCAATAGCAACAGACCAAGTATTCTGTGTGTATGACTTGTCTGTGGGTATGCCTTTCCTTTATTGCTTTCATCTGGGGCTGCTGTGTCATTTTGTCCATGGGGGAAACTCTGATGCTTTTACTGATCCTTACAAAGAACTCTACGTCATGTTATAGTGGGTGCCCGTGACTGGTCCCTATTACATAATACTGATAGTAATAGTGAACAGCAGTGACCATAGTGGTGCTTAGGAGCAGGATGGGAGACGGTGAGGAGACAAAGGGAAGGAAAAGTGGAAATAACTTCAGGTCCACTTTGGCTACAAAATGAAGGAAGTTAGTACACATATCTAACGTCTCAGAAGTATCTACAACAGGTAAAATGGAACTGCTCTAGAACATTTATGTGTATGTGAGTGGGAGACTGTGGACTGTAGGCTATCAAACCAATTCAGATGTTAGAATCAATACTTTCTTCACTAGCTAACCAAAACCCAAAATGATTTTTCTTTAGACTGGTAAGATGTACTGTTTAGCTATGCTGAACTACCCCCTGCACACAGCTAGAACCAGCCTAGTTTAGAGCTGTTTCAGTTTGGAAGCTTGTTTTGGCTACTGGAAAACAAAACAAAACAGAATATTGCTATCCATCAGTCAAAATAAACATTTTGGGTTCTTATCTCGAAATTTTGACTTAATAACTCAAAATGTCGAGATATTTGCTCAGTTTTGGGTTCTTATCTCGAAATTTTGAGTTAGTAAATCAAAATTTTGAGATAGCTAATGTGAAATTCTTATATAATTACCCCAAATCTTAAGATAACTTTGCAAAACTTTGTGGATTTGTTTTCATTGGGGGAAATATATACATACTATAGTTACAGTAAATGGCAAATTTAATCAAAAGGACACTGCTTTAATCATAATCAATCTGTATTGCCATTGAAAACAGGCTACTAATGAGTGTTATTAGTGTATTAAATGTCTACAGTACAGTCATTGGTTAAGAATCAAACAATATATGAGTATTTTGTGAATGATTTATTTGGAGGTGTCATTATCAACCACCGATATCATAAAGTCTTGGCCCAACAGTGAGACAGTAAATCCTCTCAGTCAGTTTCTTTTATATTGCCTGGGATAATTCAGTTATGCCTGCTGGAATTTATATAAATAACCTGTTTCTGAAAGTGAAGAAAATGAAATGTTATAACATGCACTTGCAGATGTGTGTGCAGAATTCAAAACTGAGAGCAGAGCAATAGAGGAAAAAAATCTTTTTGCAGTTAAAAAAGCGTACATTTTATCCAAAAAGGCACTTGTGCTACAGGAAGGTGTATGTGTGCAGTGAAAGCAAGGGCATGGGGGAGGCTGAGAGGTAAGGTGCTGAGCTGAGGAGAGATGGATTTCCTGACTGAACCACTTAATACACACATCGTACACTTTAATTACCCTGTGAAAAGAAAAAAATAACTATGACATCTGTAACTTTAGAGGGGCTTGACCTGAGAGGTGCTCCTGCTCGTTCTCACACAAGTTCTGTTTGTCCACTACATTCTAGACATAGTTAATGCTAGAAGTAAGTGATCCAAGGCAAATGCTGCTGAAAACGGCTCCTAATATGTATCTGCTGTAAAGCATAAATACGAAAACACCCACTCGACATGAACAGACATGAGCACACATCATGGCTCTGTCAGAAACAGTTCCATGTTAAGATTATTCCGTTTTGTCATCCACAAAAAAAAATGCTGTGAAGTAAGGTATATAGTCCACTGCCTTTAGTTTTTTCGGTTTGAAACACGTCATGTTAATGTGAGTTTTGAGATCTAACCATAAAGATTGGATTTTATGTGATCACATTATTGCACGCCCACGTTTGGCCTGAAAGTAGCTGTAATTCATCTCCCTGGGCTGTCTTTATTTTATATGTCTGGATAATCTTAACCCTCACACCCCCCGTCTTCTTAATTTCCCTTTATTACTCAAACTATGGTCTGTGGTTAGATTATATTTAGACCATAAGCAGAACACCATTCACAAAGCAGGCCTGCTCACCTCAAGAGGTTTTGAAAATCTTCAAAGGAAATGTGGGCAGGGCCAAATTTCTGGGAGCCAGTGTCGTCACTTAATACATTCTGGCATCACTGAGTGATAAAATTTCATGTTTGGTTACAACTGGGACTAAAAGGGACAGTTACAGGACTGTAAAGATATCCTGAACACAGATATAAGACATGAGGATGTGGAAGCCTTCTGCTTAGAGCATGAGAAAGGTGGTTTGTTGCCTGAAAACAGAACTTAAGTCCTATTAGTTGTGGTCACTAGTTGCAGTATTTATGGCCTGTCACTCTAAGAGTGAAGATTTGTGTGGTGATATTATTGAAATATTTCGGTGGAAAATATTTCATCTTCATAACATTCTTTGAAACTCAATACTGCGTAAAAGTTTTGAGCCATCCCTTGTTTCTTTATATTTTTCTAGGAAAATTGGAAATAGGTCTAACAGTTTATGGAAACATATGCCAACACTGCAACTCCCCCTGACTTCTGCTCCGCGGCTGCTGGGCGAGCCCTCATCTGGGACTCTCCTCAGCTCTTACTGGAACAGTGGCGCGGCTGCCCCTCTGTTGGTCTTCCATGGTCTCTTGTGTTCTGGGGGCCTCTGGATGTCTGGAGTTTTGATCTCCTCCATACCCGCTTCACACCCTGGAGGACGGGGCTGTGGCCCCCCCACACTCCCTAGCAGATCATTACATGGAGAAACCTTTGGAATGCAAGCATGCTGATCCACACAGGTATGCACACATGGGTATTCACCGACGCGGACTAAAGCTTTCTTGGCTGCTGCCTCAAAGCACACTGTGCGCTGTCTATCTTGCGTGCTGCACAATATCGTTTATTATTTAGTAAATATTGATATCTATGACTAGCTAGTTTATTGTGATGGTGCTTTGTTTTCTCTATTATTTTGTTGCTCTTTGTTGTTTGCTGTCTCCTCTGTTTGTTTTTTTTGTTTGTTTGTTTGTTTTTCTCCATACAGGTGACCCAGGAGTTCTTTTTTTTTTTCTCTCTCTCTTCCCCCCCCTTCTCACCGTCTCTTCTCCCCTTTGGTTTTCTTTCTTTCTCTCCCCCTCTTTCTCTCATTCATTCCCCCTGTCCAATTTATTAAAAAAAAAAAAAAAATGACAAAGGATGAACTGAAGCTCTGCCATCACGTAATGTCGCATACTGCTGTTTCTGATGTCATTTAAAAAAAAAAAAGAAAAAAAAAAAGGAAACATATGCCAACACGTATGTTTGCCCATGTACAAAGTTTGTACAGTTTTAATGAGCTTTAAAGTCAACATTTAGTATGACCACCTTCATTCTTTAACTATAGGATTTCTGTAGTAGTCTTCAGGAATAGTTCACTGGGATTCTTAAAGGACATTCAAAGCTCTTCTTTTGATATTGGCTGCCTTTTGTTCTGTTCTCTGTCAAGATGATCCCACCCTGCTTCAATAATGTTAAGGTCCAGGCTCTGGGGAGGCCAGTTCATAACTGATAGTCTTCCATTGTGTGTTTTTCTGCCCAAGTATGCTTTTACTGCACTGGCAGTGTGTGTGGGATCATTGTCATACTGGAAAATAAAGCTACTGCCAGTCCGGCACTTTCCAAATGTTAATGCACAGTGAATCCAAATTTGACGATACTCTTCTGCATTCATAATTCCACCAATTTTGACAAGATCTCAAAAACCATTGGCTGAAATTCAGCCCCAAACAATGACAGAGCCTCCGCTGTGTTTTATAGAGTGTAGTTCCTTTCTCCTGATCTCCCTGGTACATGTTGATGATGGCTTGTTGACAGTGACTCTTCCACTGAGACCTCAGTGACCAGTAGATGCATCATCTGAAGGGTCAGATTCATCTGTCAGGTCCTCAGAGATGCATCTGCTGGATTTTTTCTTCTACTGTATCATTACTGTAGTTGTCCATCTGCTGTAGATAATTTTAAGGCCCAACATAAAAAAAACAAACAAACCAAGAAACACTGATCTGAAAAGGTCAGGTATAAGGACTGAACTGGAAATCAGTGAAAAAGCAAAGAAAATCCTTTAAGTACCTTTATAAAGCCTGGAGAGCTATTACCTGGAGAAAATCCAAAAAGTCTGGTCCCTTGGAAACAAAATATCATAAAAGTGGGGGTGGCTTCAGACTATTGAACAGTATTGTATAACTTTGTGGCCTTTTGAACTCCCCTTCATTTACACATACTATATTTATCTAAGTTTCAAATAGCATCTATGTTTTATGGCTTCCACTGTGCTAGGTTTGACAAATTTCTCTAAAAGTTAGTAATAATTGATCAAAAGTATTCTGTAATAGTGTGTAATAGAACAGTCCTGTAAAATTCCATGCTGTAATTACTCAGTATTTCCAATTTAGTGTGACTGTTTTTGAAGAAAGGATCTCTAGTACGAGCACATAATTAGCTGCTGCTATAATAAATCAAGTGTGTCTGTATCTGTGTGTGTGTGTGTGTGTGTGTGTGTGTGTGTGTGTGTGTGTGTGTGTGTGTGTGTGTGTGTGTGTGTGTGTGTGTGTGTGTGTGTGTGGACCCTGCAGTCTAACTGTAATGGTTCCTATCACTTCACACCTGCTGTCACTTTGTTACACACAAGGCTAAAGCGTGCAGGTGACCTGAAACACATGTTCACCTCATATCTATCCAGGCCACGTGGAACACACTGGAAAGTTAACACAAAATGTTTAATAGAGACTAATCTTGAACATAAAGCTGCATTAAAAAAATATTTTAATTGACTTAATAGAAAAAAAAATGCAAATTCACAATCGTGGCTTTACCTGTCCGAGATAATTTAAGACCCAGATTTTCCTCAACATCCTGGAAAAGATATATATATGTAATAAATAGCATTATTATATAGCATTAAAGCAGTGAGGGATGAATAATTTCAGTTTTATGTGCTGCAAACCAGTGTTTTACTCTTATTCAGAATTGTTGCTATGAACTGCTGGTAGTCTGTTTAATGTAAGCTGGCTTAGTCTGACACTCAGCCACACATGCTGACATATTTAGTTACAGATGGCTTCTTTACTGAGCACCATCATTTTCTCAGCACTGCCCCTCTGCTCATTTAGTTACTGTATACAAACTCACGTCAAGGAATTCCTTTGTGAAAAACACTCATTTTAGACGGTGAATTGAGAAATATGTGCCTTGGCAGAAGTTCATTCAAACGTTGGAAAATAGTTTTCACATTCTCTCACTCTTTTTCAATGTTTTCTATACACAACACTACAAACTGTGACAGGTAAAGTGAATGACATCTCTTTATAACGCAATGATCTGCTGAGAAACTTAGATCTACTTTAACATGTAACACCTCCCAAACGGCTCAGAAATAGCTAAAGAAACAAGAAGAAGAGCCCAGAGATGGACCCCTACATTTCCATGAAAACCCCAATCCACAACCAAAAAGATGCATTGCCAACATCCTGTGCCAGACACCACAGGACAGCCTTCAGAATTCCCTGGTCCATGCCCTGAGGCTTCAAAGCTGTTTTAGCACCACAAAGGGATCTGCACAATGTTAGGCAGATGGCTTTTAATGATATGACAGACTGCTCTATATACCAGTCGTGTTCTGTCAGGGCAAGGCAGGTGGGCATTGCTTGCCCAGTGAAATCTACAATTAAATATAGACACCATAAGTGTCTGTCATTGCTCTTTTGCATCCACCCTTTAAATTACTGCCATCTTGTGGTAGCAATTTGTCTCATCTTTCCTCCGCTTGCCTCCAATTCCACTAGAATCTGTTGGGCATCTCGATTTTATGGGTGCTCCCCATTAACAGTAGCTTGAATTGGGCGAGAGATCAGCAGCTTCTTCTGGTTATTTGTACACTCACATTGTGGATAAACATGTTTTCTTTAATGGATGACTGATGGGAGAATAAAATGCAGTATCTTTGCTTGTCTTTTTGTAAAAGTCACCACATGCCACTGATATATATTTTTTCTTCATGTATGTACACCATTTATTATTTAGTAATATTACAGAAATCCGTTTCTCCACAGAGTCTGAGCACAAATACTAACAGTGTTCAGCCACATCTGCACGGACACACAAATAGCAGCTGGATGGTGCAACAGTGGCCCTGTCCAAACTGCACAAAGAGCAGAGGGAGTAACAAAAAAAAGGAGCTAGGCATTCAGTATTAATCATTCACTGTGGCGCACACACACTCGCATGCATGCACATACACACATCCTAGAGGTAGCGCCACCCTTTTTCAAATGCACGCAGGCACACAGCCATACAGTAAACAAAGATACCCACCCACCACCTGTTTTTGTGGGCAAACACATGTGTTTGTATATTCTCAAACGTACACACACACACACATTTTCCTTAGGACACACTACACTATTCAGGAAACATTACCAGCATTAGCCAGGAATGCTAATTGAAACAAACAACTCACAGTTTCTTCATTTCTGAGATGGGAGTTGGCTGTAATTGAGACTTCTGTGTATGTGTGTGCACGTGTGTGTACACTTGGACAGATTCACAGTTTTTGAATGCCAGAGATCTGGGAACTATTGTACACTATTATTGTCCTGCTTTTTTTTCTCCAGTTTTGCTTTCAAGCAGAAAAGAGAGCAAATTTGTTCACTGTAAGCACACTTTAAAACTGACAGATTCTCTGTTCCAGACCAAAGTAAACCTGATCTATTCCATTTTTCAGTTACATGCAAATGCATACTCCCTGGAGTTGCTCTCAACATGTAGAATAGAGAAGAATCTCGTAACCAGCAGGTCAAAGGTCATTGCGTGAGTTCCTATAACATTAAAGTTATTTCTGCAGCGTTAAACCGATACTATCCTACAAATCCAATCTGTCTAAGAGTCTTACCTGCACCGAAAGCAAAAAAGTAAGTCTGGTTGGGATTTCTCTGCAGCAGGGCAGAAACTCGTTGTGCCATTCGCTCGTTGCGTTTGTAGATCAGCTCCTGGCGGAAGTAGCTGTCAATCTGCTGAGCCGTCATGCGGTCATGAGCTGGCAAAGAGCTGTTGATGAAGTGAGGCAGCTGAAAGAAAGAAAAAGACCGTGAGAAAAAGGACTTTCAAAGCCTTTGTGGTAAAAATCCATGGCAGAATTAATAGTAAATGAATCACTCAAATTTTAAATAAAACATAAAAAGAAAGAAAGAGCGTTAAAGAAAAGTGGGATGGAAAGAAAGAAGAGGGCTGAATGGTGGTGTTGGTGCCCATGTGAGTGTGACACCTGGCAGCCAGAAGTGTTTCTGATGTGACAGCTTGACAGAAACTGACCAGCGCAACGCCCTGCGCTGTAGACTGATCTTTACATGAGAAAGCATTAACAAATGAAGGAGTTGGAAGGAGAAGTGTCAGCGCCATCTGTGTGTGTATATAGGTTTAACATTTCTGTGTGTGTGTGTGTGTGTGTGTGTGTGTGTGTGTGTGTGTGTGTGTGTGTGTGTGTGTGTGTGTGTGTGTGTGTGTGTGTGTGTGTGCATGTATGACGAAAACTGTTTACACAAATGTGTTTATAGGTGTGGTATGTGCGCTACATGAAAGACACTACAAGTGTGTATGCCTCAGTTCAATATATTGTGAAGTGTAAATGTGTTAATTACTGTTTGATACATTAGCAGCCAGACAGACAGAGAGACCTGGCTCTGTTCCACTTTTTCCTCCATCAGTCGTTAATCTGTGAAGATGAGTGGGGGGGTTGGCGGTGGACTCAGGATTTGAGATGTCCAGTTCCTTAAGCCCTAGGATAGAAAATGTATCTCTCTGTATCTCGCCCTCCTTATATGACTTGAATACATACTTTTAGATTGATTCCCTCTACAGATCTATCACACACACTGACAGTAATAAAGATATTTTTGTAAATGTAAGCACTATTTTCTTATTGAGCTAGATTTTTTCCCAATATCTCTCATTACATTCCAAAGTAAATAAAAATCTGCCATAACAAGAAAATTGGAATTTCATGGAAAGGCTTTTCTCCTTGGCTGATTATTTACTAAGGGTCTAATTATAAGGCATTCATTCAAAGCTCTTCTTTACTTACAGAGGACGCAGTGTAAGCAACAGAGAAACATCAAGTGATGAAGATCTTATTTAGTTAGTAAAGTTGTTAGCAGTTTGTTCCACTCAGCGGCTGATTTAATTACTTAAGAAAGTGATTACTATGCAGTCACACTAATATAAACTAATCATTACCTAACAGTTTGTTATTATATCTTCCAGTCTGTTCTGTACAAAGTCATTGTATATAGCCCAATCTTACTTTAAAGTAGGACAGATTTAAATAATGGTGGGAATGTAGAAACAAAGAGGTTGGTTTTCATACTCTACACATATGCAGATGTGTTTAATCTGGATTTGTATTTAACTGTGACAAGGAACACTCGTGCAAGCATGCTATTGCTGTCTAGAACTGAGCTACAAGTTTACACAACAGTAGAACAGCTGCAAATGGTGCGTAAATTAGCATGTGTATGTGTGTGTGTCAGGCCTGAAAACATGAGGGGATTTATTGTACCACATGTGAACGAGGTGCACTTCAGAATCCATCCAAAATCTATACGATGTTTCCTTTCAGTCACACCGTCTCAGTCTGTTTTGATTCATACTTCAGTTATCTTAATTTACAACAGAACACTGGATAAATTTCATTTGTTTGTTACACAAATATACATTTCCATTAGTAAACATTTTCTCATTCCAGGATTTAGAGGTTTGTCATTTTTTCCATAGTCTACAGTTGGAATATATATTACTCTGCTTTTCTATAAATGTCTCATACTATTATTATATCCACAAACAAATCTTCACTGCTTCATTAACCTTCTGGAAGTTATGGAGATTTTTGTAAATATATTTTACAAATGTGATAAACTTCATCATGTGCTACCACTTCCAGTGGCGATATCTCTTTATGTACTGTTATATTGTAATATTAGTAAAAAATAAAGGCCAGGTGCTTAAAGGAAGTTTTATTTAAGCGCTGTCCATAAACCTGAGCCATTTCCACACATGTACTGAAGCCCTGATCTTTTCTAGGTCTCGCAAGACGGAGCCACATGTGAGAACTCAAATGTCTCACGCAGTCAAGTCATACATGTGTTGTTTTCAACCTGCCAGAACACTTTTACAGAGTTTGTACAATGTTGGCCTGAACTGATGTATAAACCAAGCAGATCATATCAATACTTCATTTACTGCTGGTTAATTGGTGTCATATGCACTGCCTCATACATGAATACATCTATCCAGCCAGCTACCTTAGCTAAATCACACAGTATATATGCCGCAGCGCAGTGGACTATTCCTTCGTGTTTGCTACATGTGACAAAGGACAGCTTTGGAAAATATCTTTGCCTCATTCTTCAGAAACTATGAAAGGTTTATGTGTGAAAACAGTTTTAGAATAAAAGATCAAGAAAAGAACCTTTCCCTCAAATTCAGGGTCTGATTAAATTTGAACGGTTTGTATGCCACTGAATTAAAATACATGCTTTTTGTTATAACCCAGCAGTAGAACAAAAAAGGCAGAAAGAAACAAAAGCGCATTTACACAATTATCTGTAGCCCAAGGCCTTTTTTATCTGTGTTTTGTCAGGGTGAATGACGCAGGTTTACCCAGATTGACAGCTCTATACGATTCATAAATAAAATAATGCAAACTTGGAAGAAAGTTATGGAAAAGTTTAAAGAGAGAGCTGAAGAAAAAGGTGCAGAAAGACTTCATGGCTGATGAGAGAGGATCGTGTGAGTGTTTCAAGACAAGGAAAAAAAGGGTTCGGTCAAAGAGGGGTCAAGGTAGGAGTGTAACGGTAAACGCAGATAAGTTATCACATGAAAAGCCATTAGCTGCTCTCCATCCCAACGTCCACAGGAAACACATAGAGACAGCAAGATATTTTCTCCCTTCCCCACCACTGGTACTGCTCTGCACTCATGTTCTCGTACATATCCTGCCAGCCGTTTACTTCTATTTTTTCCTTTCCCTTCGGATTCAGCTGTTTGAAATCCCCTTTCTCTTCTCTTCTGCTCTTTCTTTCTTTTTTTTGTAGCTCTGATGATATCGTGGCACTGAAGTGATAACAACTTGTAGGGACAACCCAGAGTAATACAGCATTTAAGAACATTTTCAGTCATATATTACCATATAAATTATGCAGAAACATAACAGATGTGGAAAACTAAACCTTTGAGACATAATTTTTCATCTTGGCACATCAGTCTACATTTTGATGGTTTACATCTCCAGGTAACTTTTGCCTATGTCTTTTGTTTTCTTCATTTTTTTTTATGTGTTTACTTAAATGAATGCATTCATCTTACTTCTTTTGCATTTCAGTTTTTCTTCTGTCTCACTTGCACTCTGTTTTTCTGATGAATTTGGGACCGGTTGAATGCTGAAACACATTAACCTCTCTTACACCGTTCCACTCACTTGTGGTCTCTGGCCTGCCATCGGCCTCTTTCTTATTTGAAGAAGATTGAACTGAAAGAGCATCAGGGGTGTCGGAGCGGGGGCCACTGGATTAAGTCCTATCTATCAAAAAACACCTGTCCTTTTACAGCTCTGGAAGCTCACATTCACACAGACACACAAACCTGCAATAGATCATTAGGCTACAGAAGTGAGCTCTGAAGTCAGGCATCTGATTGCTGTAGCATATGTTGGGGAATGTTAATACATGTTATTATGACATGAGGAGCAGGGGCAAACTGGTATGAGTTAAACTGCAGGTGAAATAGTGGCTAACAGCCCTTCATGGCTCACAGGAAGAAAAAGGTGTATAAAAGCAGACAATGAGAGAGACAGGCATAGAAACACGGAGAAAAAAAAGCAATCGCATGTCATTTGTCAGCGCTGAATTGTAAAGGCATTGTGAGTTTGTGTGTACAGTAAGTTTTTTCATATAGTGTGTGTCTCTAGTGGATATGATGTGGAACTCGAGCAGTGAGTTGAGGTTACATGGTCTTTTGGGTTTAATGGGACTTAAGGATCAGTGAGGAAGGTTGACACAGCATAATTGACTTATGAGGAGAGCGTTTGAGCAAATCTGCATTTAAAAGGCAGAGATGGATTGAGAGCCACTACATGTTGTGTCTACCACATGTATTTGTAGGTATGTGTGCGTGTGTGTGTGTGTGCGTGTACTTAATGCCGAATGGCCTCTTGACAGCTGGGTATGAAGACTGATTAAGAGACCATCACCAAAGGAGCAAAGGCTATGTTAGGAAATAAGTTGGAGGAGGTTAGATGGTGTATTTACAGTGGAGTCCAGAGCTATTAAAGTGTCAGACTATCAAGTAACTTGAGGCTGAGAAGGATTAATATGGCAATGTGCAGATTTGTGGAATTGACGTGTAAGCCCAAAAGTTCGAGGTGACGATAGTGTAATGGCACAGAAGTGGGTATGAGAAGTTTGCCAACTCAAATCGAGGATCTGACAGATTCAAGTTCTGAGCACTGTTACAGATGTTTTGCTACCACTAGCTAGTATTTTCTGTGAGGATTTTTAGTGAATCAGGAACGATAAGTAGACGATTCCCTTTTCCAGCAAAACATAGCTAACTTAGAAGTTCAAAGGTTCGCCTTTTTTCTGCTTTAAAAAATTGCAAAGTTAATAAATAAATATTTTGGTAGTTTCTGCAAATGAATTTAAGAAAGTTGTCTTTGATGGTTAAAAGTTTACAGCAGGGTATCAAAGCAAGTCTCACTTGCATGATACCTTAGGTCACTATTAAAAAAGAAAGAAAGAAAAAATCAGTGACATGACCTAAAACACATATTCATATAGTTTAACATGTTTTTATGCCTGGAAGCAAACCTGGAACCATTCATCATTGTTTGGCAGCGAATGCAGGTTCCCATTCTTTTCAGTTCTCTCGGTAGAAAAAGAATGAATGTGTAGGTCTGCAGCTTAAATATAGTGTGCAGAGGATGATGTTACATGCACAGGTGTGATTAATCTGGTAAACTGTACTGCACTGAGTATGCAAGTGAGTTGAGATCAGTGCAGAATCTTCAAAACAGCTAGCTCTTAGTTTGCCTAAAACTGGCTGAGAGAAATTAAAAAACGACGGATTATGTGACAGTACATTTTAGGTCATTTTACTTAGTAATGCAAAAGTAATCAAATTAGTTACTTTGTCCAATAAGTGATTATGTAATGTAGAAAAGTAACTTGTAATGTGTAATATCTTACTTTTTTCAGTAACAATCCTAACATTGGTAATGTGATACCAGCATGAAAGTAACTTGTCCAACCTTTTCACTGTAGCCAAACATTCCAACTTTACCAGTATGTTGCTGTCTGACCATGCAAAACTTTGGAATTTGGAAATATGTGAGAAATGTTGTAAAACTTTGTAAGGTTTGACAAAGTGGATTAACGGTATTAGATCCTTTGTATTATATTAGGCAGGCAATTTATTTTAGAGTCTTTATGTTGTTTCTTTTTGCCACAAAAAACTTGTTTTAACTGGTTTTGAAGAATTTTGACACAAAGCTATTGAAATCAGTCCTAAAAAGTGAACCACAAGTGATGATATTTTTTACAATGGGGTGAGCAGTCCTTAAATGAATCAACCTGTGAGGTGTCATGGTTTAAGATGATAGCGCTGAGGTCACCACAGTTGTAGTGTGTAATGAGGTCCTCTGTGGTGTAGGAACCTTGGAGGCTGCCCGCTCGAACACCCTCGTGCTGCAGCAGCGTCTGGTTCAAGGCAAACAGCACCTACAGGTAGAGACATGGAAACATACGAAGGGCGCTGTTACTTTCTGCATCCACAAACTCAGTTTCCTCTGCTGTGCACCCAAGAGGAATTTGCCACAAAGGTGTAGAAATTGTGCAGGCGTAGCCAGTGTTCCTCTTTAAAAAATATATTGACCTTAATATACAATGAAGCTATTATACTCAGTGTCTGCTGCAGAATACTTATTCTTTTGCAGGGTTTTCATTTCTTTCAGGAAATTTTCATACGCTTTTCATACAAGCTGACTGCAGGTAAAAGCAGACCACAAAATGCATGGCAAGGAGCCATTGACTTTTTCCTGAAGGAAAGAAAGAACAGGGAAGAAAGGTAGAGCTGAAGAGATTGAAAGAGAAAGAGGCCCTTTAAAAATAAGCCTCCTTTCTCTTTCACCAGGACCAGGTTGCAGAAAATTTATAGCACCCATTAAAATCGAAAGTAAACCCTCTTTAGAGAGAATTTATAGCGTGCAGCCGCTAGCCAGCCCAAAACCTCCACAGCTGTCCTAGACACCAGGGGTTAATCTCCCTGCTCCCACCCTCTACAATCTCACGCCACTTCTGACTGGCCTGGCAATCAAGACCGACCTGTCAGTCAGTGCTAAGCTCTCTTACAGGAACCAGAGGTGCATTTGAAAGAAAACGTTTTTTTCTTCCTGTATTGTATTGCAATTCACATAGTTCTACATTGCACCCAATAAGACAGAGGTTTCAGCTGATGTGATTACAACATCAACATATCTTCAAACTAAACCAGACTGATCCATGCCTGTGATCCTAATTGCCAAGAAACCTGACTAGTGCTTTGGAAAATACTGCAGGGAGAACGTCAGCATCCAGCCCCAGATGATTTGTAGAGCAGCTTAAGACCGATACAGCTGCACAACTGATTGAGCCCCATGTCAAAAATTTTTAAGTCGTAATTCCTGCAATTAAGCAGTGTTTTCGCAATCATATATGCCCATATTGGGCACATTGCATGTTTAAACTCCATGTAACCTTTACGTTGGGATAATCACAACCAAGCTCTAAGCTCAACCTTGTGACTCTCTTTCCTTCTCTCTGAGGTTATTGTGTTTGCTAACAAGTCTTGTGGGCTCCTTTTCACTTTAATCCGCTTTTGTTTCATAATGCAAGGAGACAACTGATGAGCTAACGGCACACAAAACTCTGTCATCATCCTGTTTTTTGTCTACTGCATCCTCCTCTTATCTCTCTGCCAGGGCCTGATCTCTGTGCCTTTCTTCCTGTTGTATAGCAGGAGTCAGATCTTATATATTTGTTTTGACATGTTTCATCCAGCATATTCTTCAGCTGTATCCAACACCGTGCTGTCACCCTGCCAGAGGCACATAAGAGTGCCTTGATCAAACCTGTGACCATTTCAGTTCTGTAAACATATGACTTCGAGGCTTTCTTTAGCTTATATTTTAACACAAGACTTCTCAAATCCAGGAGCCCCACTGCTGCTGTAGTAATGACTCTGTATGACTCAATTTTTGTTTGCATCAGAAATGAAGTTCATTGTTCTAAACTCCAGGTAATGTTGAGGTGTGATGCCAGACCCAGAGGAGCGAATGCTATCTGGTCCATCGCCAGACAAGCTAATTTTGCTGCTGTTGAAGCTGATTTTGTGCCGGTAAGTTGCCACGGCTCCAGGTCCTTGACCCACAGGGCTTTTGGCCAGTAGGTCCTGGCCAGACTCAGGGTCAGAAGCTGGTAAACCTTGCACACCTGCAAGGATTTTTGCTATGCAGCCAACTTCAATACTTTTCTTTACATTGGACCAGACAGATCTGGACACAACTGGCGAGATGTCAAGACCATGGTTGGTTGTGTTGGTAGGGGAGATGTTATTTCAATATTGTCCCCTGGGAAGGGAAAGGAACATCTCTGCAGCTGTAACCATGGTGCTCAAGTTATGTGCTGGACTGAATGAAAGAGCACGTCAGTCACCACAGGGGACGCAAAGACGGAGAAAGAGGCAGTGAGAGGAAAAACGCAAACATTCCCTGTGTGTGTGTGTGTGTGTGTGTGTGTGTGTGTGTGTGTGTGTGTGTGTGTGTGTGTGTGTGTGTGTGTGTGCGCGCGCATGCACACGTTGACTAACAGAGTGGTTGTTCTCACACTGAAGTGATCGACTCACTCTGACAGACCAACTTTTTTATAGCCAGACCTTTTCAAAATAACAAATACTGACCGTTTTCACCACATAGTTTACTACTGCAGGTCTAAGTTCTCTTTTTTTCCTAATCTCTTCTAATACATGCGTGCGAAACTCCAATTGTAATTAAATAAAAGCTTTATAAGAACAAAGCTGGAAGGAGAAGTGCACATGGATAGTCTTGGAACCTGCAATCTGAGTTCAGCACTCCAAAAATTCATTAGCAAGCTTTGGAGGGAAAACAGAGAGCAGGGGTTGGGAAGGATAATGAGCATTAAAAAAATCCCAGAGATCTTTTTAAGTTTAAGAAAATGTCGTTTATCAACTTGTGTGTACATTACAACAATTGACCTTGAAGTGCATTAAATCCTGGCTGTTAGCTAGCAGTAGTGTTAGCTTGTCTGAGGGTTTTATGGGTCTGAAGCATATAATGAGTAGGTGCCGATGACAAGGTACTGGAACTGAGAATGTTGAAGAATGTGAGAAGTGCTTATAGCTAAAGAACTGCAGAAGGAAGTGTCAGAGTGTGGAGGCCAAACTCTGAAATCTGGCAAAGAAGCAAAATATGATTTACTTTAGAAGTAAGTACACAGGAGTCACTAAAAACAAAAGACACACAGAGCAGTCGTTTTATAAAGCTAAAAAAGGAAACATGGTCACATATTCATTCTGTCTGCTTCCATATTTTCTCCACCTTCTTGTCCAATCTCCTCAACTCCTTGCATTTTGTCTCAGTAAAGCAATGACACATTGTTCCATGTTCCTGCAAACTCAGAGCGAGACAACAAACAAAGGGCGAAAAGAAAGAGGTCTGAGTACAAAGGCCAAATAGAGCTGAAAGTGTGAAAGACGAACAAAGCCTTGTTCTCTGTCATGAGCATGTGTTGCACATATGGAGGTGATTCTTCTCCAGTTGTGTAGTGGAGAGTTTGGGAAAGTGAGCATGAAATGTATGGGTAAGGCCTGGCATGGGTGTTGGCTGTAACCAGGCAGCAGTCAGGTGTATTAAAGCTTAGCAAAGGCTTGCCAGCACCAGGACAGAGAGCTGAGATAGTGTGTTCCTTCACAGTGTTTCCCCTTTTTCTCTTATGTTTGTCTCTGATTGGATATCTATGTATAGTTATGTTTTTGGCCTCGTGAACAAGGAAAACAACTCTCTGAGCAGGTAAAAACATCTAAACAGTATATACCCTACAGTTTACCAGATCACCACCAAAATGTAATGAGTTGTCATTTTTCCTCTGATAGATGATCAGAATACTTTAATAATCCCCAAGGAAATTATGTGAAGTAATTCTGTGCAAAAACTGCCCCATTTCTTAATATGTTGATTCACTCCTTATTCTGGACCCACATCAGAATTTCAACGGTTCCTCTCCTTTACCTCTCCACTCAATTTTATGAAGTCTTGCTTGTTGGTTTTCTTTAATCTTGTTGACAAATAGTAAGACAGGCAAATGGCACTGAAAACATACCAATTCCAAGAAGAAAGGCAAAGAGCAAGGGAAATAGCAGAAAGTCATTTCCTTTTTTCCTATTTAGTCTTAGTTTCCTGCACATGACTGCTTATTTTAATAAGGCAGTTTTTGTAGTTTCTTGTAGTTAAATGATGTGATTTAATATTATCCTGCGACATTATCTTTGTGAGTGAAACCAGCAGCTAACAAGAGTAAAAGATTACATAAATAAAATGACTAAAAACACATGTTGTTGCTGGTCTATTGGTTTTGTGTGGTAATTAAAATAGAAAAATAGCAAACTGGCAGCATACTGCAATGGTTATTATGTCACACATTCTTCCTTGTCAAAATCAAATGTCTATGTTGCCCACAATGCAACTTGACCACCTGCAGTTTGGTCTGAGGTTTGTCTACATTTCTGTGCATTGATGTGATGTCAGTATAATATGAAAAATGAGTTTCCATGAAAACCAGCTGAAGTTGGGAAAAAAAACAGCCCCAGAAGCCAGAAAATTCTGCCACAAGAGTTGCTTGGTTGTTGGCATCGTATCAAAAATATGACCAATCAAATTAGATATTGTGGCTGATAGCAAGAGGATTGCGATTAGCTCGCGATATCAGTGTAAAGTGATGTCTGTGAAGGTTCTCAGTCGTCCAGGTCATCGTAGTCAAAGGAGCTTGCAAAGAAAAGCGTCTGGACTTCTTTAAGTTGCTTGAAGACGTTTCACCTCTCATCCGAGAAGCTTCTTCAGTTCTAAGGTCAAATGGTGGAGAGTCCCAGATATAAACCTAGTGGGAGTGACCCCCCACAGAGGGACAAAAGGACCCCCTGATGATCCTCTAATCGCCTGAGCCAAAGTGGGAAACTGGGCGTGGGTCCCAATCAGCCAGAGTTTCGGGTGTGTTCATTGTGAAACCTGGCCCCACCTTATCATGCGAATTCCTGAGGTCAGATGGCCCAGGATGTGAGTGGGCGTTAAGGCGTCTGGGAAGGGATCTCAAAACTGGATTATAGATGGCAGAGAGTTGGTGTCGTAAACCCCCGCCTCTGTTCAAAGATGGTCGCTCACAGTGGACATAGATGGCTTCTTTCACTCCTCTTTCAAACCATCTGTCCTCTCTGTCCAAAATGTGAACATTGGCATCCTCGAAAGAGTGACCTTTATCCTTAAGATGCAGATGGACTGCTGAGTCTTGTCCTGTGGAGGTGGCTCTTCTGTGTTGTGCAAGTGTAAAGTGATCTAGAAGTTGAATGAACGACTTCCCGGCTCTTGAAATTGGACTATCAGAAGGGTAATAGGCTAATAGAGATGCAAGTCACATTTAGCCTAGGGCTGTGCGATATGACCAAAATCTCATATCCCGATATAAGACATCTATCGTCCGATAACCATATAAATCACAAAAATGTAACATTTTCTGTAAATTCTGTGAATCTCGGGCAGCTCGACTTGCGTGAAGTGTTTCCAGCTGCGCGTTGTGTAGCTGGAGTCGAGGGTTTTAACCGATGCATGAAACGATACATTTTTAGACATAAGTTGTAACGGCCGCTGTTTTCTTTGTGAGTATTTATTACACGGCGTGCTGCGGGGAAAAGCCTGTTCTAACGTTTGAGTCTAAGGTTTATTTTTGAGCACCTGGCGGCTCTTTTTTAATTCTCATCTGTAAATACTCTGCATCTTTCACGTGATTCAGTTTATTTTGAAAAGTCTCAACAGGGTCTTGAGCTTTATTGTGAAAGGTTTAAGTGGAACATAAACAAGCGGGCACGCAATGGTGTTATCTTTGTTGTTGCTAACCACAACGCATAAAAACAGGCGCTTGTCCGTCTGTAGTGTGGTTATATAAAATATAAGAGAAAGAGAGAACTTTAACTTTAAATTAATATAAACACTACAGTGACCAAAACAATGAAAAAATATTGCAGTAAACAGTTTATTTTGCGACACCATGAAACAAACGATAGCATAAAATGAAACATAGACGTTTTTATATCGTCATCCGATATATATCGTTATATCAAACAGCCCTAATTTAGCCCATCAGATCTGTCCAAGGAGTTCCCTTGTAATTGATTTATTTTATTAGTAAATAACTAAGAGCTTTGTTGTACCTTTGGTATAAACTCAAGCCATCAGAAGAGAATGGAAATTCAGTTATTTCACACTGCTTTTATTACTGCCTGTTTAAACAGTTCCTTATAAAGAAAACAGTTCAGAGTGGTGTGTTCCCCTCAACCAATCTCTTCTCCCTGAGAGCTGCTTGTGTTTCATTATCTGAAAGAGAAGAGCTAGACCTCTGACCCAGGACAACACTGCTGGGTTTCTCTGGGCCAAGCTGGCTTCCTCCTGTGGGTTTCAGCTACTGAATACAAAAGGAGATTTGGGTTCACAGCACCCTAGGGTGACTGAACGATAAAAGTAAGCAAGTTGAAATAACATCCCTACAAGGATAAGTGCACTGTCTCTTCCCTGTTCCCCAAAGAGAAGCTCCCAAAAAGATTAAAAAAAAAACAACCCTTTTCTTTTAAACTGCACTGTATGTTTGCATGTGCATGCAGTAGTGGCGGAGCTATTTCAAAAGCCTCCAGTTGTTTAAAATTTTACCCCCCATCCAAAATCCAAAAGCACCTTGAATACATTAGTGTGGAAACATACACAACACAAGACCACATCAAAGTTGTGCGGATGTTCTTGTGTGTTAGCTTCACTGTTGTTTCGCACAGTTTTATCAAGGAGGCCCTCAAGACCTGATCCCCTCTGTTTCATTCCTAGAGAATCATGTAACCTGTCAGGGGCTGTAAAGGCAACATTCAAGCATAAAACTCTTATATGTAATCTCCAATGTCAGAGCATTGCCAAAATAGTTTTAATACCCTTTGGCGCCCTTTTTTTGTTGAATGTATCTTTTGCGTACTTGAAGGTAAGCAGCACTTTCAACTCGTGACATCTGGCATGAGCTACAGCAATCCAGATCACGGCTTTCTTCCAAATCTTTATTGCAGTTAATACCCACAACAGAAACACATGCATGAACACTCCAAAAAAATATACAACCACCCATAAGCACAGATGCTAATGATTACACACACCACTCTTTGAGCAATACCTGTATACAAAACCACACATTGCAGAAATCACAACACAGCACCAGTGTTAGGAATATTGCCTCTCCTTTGTCTCTGCTTCTAGTCCCACTTCCTTTTGCTCTCATTCTCCTTCTGTCTCACTAAGTCTCTCACCGTGCCTGTTCTACCTCCTGTCTCAACCCAGGAAATCCAGGGATTACCAGAGGGACAATCCAAGTGGCAGAGGCCTGCTGCTTCCCAGCTTTCCCCTCCTTCTTCATTCCATCCCATCTGATTTCCTTTCTGAGGCAGAGGGTGGGCATTTAATCATGAGAGACATCTCTCTTTTAAGTTTGGTAAGGTAAAAAAAAGAAAATAGTCTTTGACATCCACTAACAACTCGACTTTTTCTTCTCCTTCCTCCAAAGACTAGCTCAATTGTTGTCCTTCCTTCTCTTGCTCTTCTTCTCTTGTTTATCTTTTCCTATAGGCACCCACATACACACTTATTCTATATACACCCCTACAGTCTCCAGCGGCTCCTGTCTCTACTCTTAATAAGCGTCTCCAGCGAATGGGGGGGTGGGTGTCGCCCCTACACTTGTCCACAAATAAACCATGCTGTTTGACTTGGCAGCACTGCAGCTGCGCCAGTCATCCCAGCTTTCCTGCCTCCCCAGAACACAGAGAAAATAATAAAGTATCACTTGATCCTAACTGAAAAAGCAGACAGCTGGTTCCCTCACTGTGAATGCCCACTGGTAAGTAATGCGGGGTTGTAAAGACTGTTGGAAAATTACAGAGTGAAATTGTGTTGATTTTTGTTTTCTATCAACATCAAGGTGCTGTTGAACAGGAAGACGTTTGCGTGCAAAAATATGAGCACAGCACACAACAAGATTACAGGAATAATTAAAGACAGGTGGAGAAGGGGGAAAACTGCACCCATCTGATTTATGTCGGAAATTAATACATGTTCAAATATGCTTATAAATTTAAAGCTGCATTATTGCATAATGCAACATGTTAACAACAGATCAGATGAATAAGAGGCTCAGTTTCAGCTTTATAGCATCTTACCAACCTTTAGTTCAAGTTTTGTTTTGCAGCTCCAACTCTGAAATGATTCACTCTCACTGCTCTCGTTTGTATAGTACATGTCTATGCTACCATTTTGTTTGATCTGTGAATTTAGTCTGTTGAGGACACTGGCCACCCATTCAAAATTTGTTTGCCCCCCCAGCTGCCCCACCTGGCAAGACCGCCTTATGTTGGTAATAATATTAAGAAATGTGAAAGAGAAAGAGGTAGACACCCTACAATTTCAAAAATCTTACTTGGTTTTCATACGCATCTTTATCAGTCATATCAAGTTTAATAGCAGGAAATTAACTGCACATATATTTCTTTTCGTTCCCTCTTTTTTGCCTTGTGTTTTTTTTTTAAGGAACCCATATTTGACAACAGCATAATAAAACTGGAAATCCTGTTTTTGGTGAGCCACTCCAGTATTTTTAGTGCTCACCGCTATGAAAACTTGTTACGTAGTTGTTAATTAACATAATAATCTTGTTATAATGTGTCGTGCATACTGTGGATTTAAATTAGATGTTATTGTTGTAAAACAAAAAATGAAACATTGGCGGTCTAAGGTGTCACAGGTGCACAACGCTCCAAATGAATCTTTTTAGCCTGGCGGTAGGCACTTACTAGGCAACACGATGATGCCGTAATATGTCATACATAATTCAGGTTCTGTGGATAGAAATCACATGCTATTTTTGTGAAATAAAAATGTCACTATGTTTTTTTGTTGATGCTCAAAAGTTACACATGAGCTATTTTAGCCTGTTAACAGGTAGTCGCAAGGCAACCCGATGACGTCATAACATCTGATATGGATCAGAACATTCGCAGACCTAAGATGTACCTGTGTTAACAGAGTTTTTTTGTGTATTATAGTAAGTTTTCAAGCCTTGGCAGACACCCATTTACAGGGAGTCAGAAAAACAACACACTGTTCTGTCTCTACTGAATGTTAACACCTGTTTGTGAAACAATTTTATAAGGTGGTTAAATGGTAGTGCTTCACAAGCACTTAGGACCAAAGTGGCTGAAAGTCCGTTCATGCTGTTTTTATGTAAATAAAATAACAAATTAAAATTGATATTTTTGTGTATTGAAAGTGTTCAAAATGATGTTATATTTATTGCAACTTACATAACCTGCTAACATGAGGGCTGTTCTGTAACTGTTAGGGTCCATAAATGATCTTCATTCAGATCTGGAGAAAAACGCCTTCTGTATGTTTATGAGGTGCTGGAGAAACAGGTGTTGACAGCTGTTCCTTTAATGAAGCCCACAAAAGGCCTTAAAAAAGGTTTTAAATACAACTTTATTAGGCAACAAGTGAAATTTCTAATTTCATAAGTCACATAATTTCCCTAATGTTGGAAATGAACTATATCTGAAGCGGATTAAAAGAAGCAACAACCATCAGATTTGGGTGTAATATAATAATGTCTTATCTGACTGGTAAATTTCATATGAACACAAACTGAAATGGGAAAAACAACACTGGAAGTCAGGTTGGCATCAGAGTTATTTAGATGACAATAAGTACTTTTGATTGGTTAACTCCGACCATATAGTGACCTAGAAGTCAGATGAACAACTTTCCAACTCAGGATATTGGATCTTCATGAATGTAGGGTCATGCTAATAGTGCCTAATCTTTGCCCAGGACTATTAGTACAATCAGAGAAAACCAAAGAGCTGAACAGGTCTGGTAATTAACTCATTTCTAAGACTTGTTTTCATGTAAAAATGTCTTGCTTCTGTAATTAGTCTTGTTTAAATGTGAGCATGAATGGTTGTGGCAGATGGAATAGGCTGTCTTAGGGCAACCTATCCCTGTGACCCTGAATTGGATAAGTTGATTATGAAAATTGATTGATTGATCAAATAAATGAAATCATCCACTTAACATCGGGTTTCTTAATTTGTTATAAAGAAATAAAATGAAAAGTTTTACCCTACTTAAGATGTAGACTAGATGAAGTCATTGTAACCATATCTCATCTCAAACTCAGTCCACTTCAAACTTCACAGCCTCCTCTAATCCTAACACATTTTGTATTCACATTTTTTCCAAGGGGAAAAACTCTCATTGAATTCCATTGGATTTATCCGGCTCCATTATGATGTGTGATGCTATACAAACCAGATGAGCTGGGTCTTCTCCACAGCATGAGAAAAGAGCCGACAGAAACAGCCGTGTATGTTTAAAACATGCCTCGCCGGCCTCAAACCAGGACCCGACTACTCTCTCTTATCTTCTCCACTCTGCTTTGGCTGGACTAATAGCTTTAGACAGTATAATTCTCTAAGAGTGATTTGTTCCTTGCAAAGTCCACATCAGAGAGCCGGCTGAAACACGAGAGCAGCAAATAATCTGCTGCATGAACATAAATTGTGTATTGGGCGAAACAATGCGTCCAGACTGAGAAACGTCAAGTATCTGTACAGCTCGCAAGAGCTGGTGCATGTAACCGAATTCATTTCAAGAAAAGAATCCTTGCAGACGTTTCTGTGGTTGCGTGCTCAAGTGTAGCCCTCAACCATCACAAATCATTTCTGATATTCAAATACTGTCATGCCAGGTTTGTCTATTTGATTTTTTCCCCCTGTTTGAGAAATAAACTACTACTTCAGTTTTTGTGTGTATGTACACAGGCGTCCTACACTGACTTGTTCATATTTGCATTAGTGAACAGGCAAATTGTACTTGCAGAATGGTGGACACTTTAGAGTTTAATGCAGTAAAGAATGAAGGTAAGTCGAGGAAAATAAGGTGGAGAGATGACTTAATGTGAGAAGAAAACAGTAAGAAAGGGTGGGAAAGGGCAGGAGGCATAATGTTAAAAAGATGAAAAACAGGACAAAAGGCCAGATGTTTACAGTTAACCAGGAGAGGTAGAAAGAAGAAAGGAAGGAGCAAACTTACTGCCCCTCACCTCCTCTTCTTTTTCTAACTTATCCGAAGTACGGCTGGCTGGTTAAGTCTTCTGCTGTCACCTTCTTTTTATCTTCCCACTGCACCTCCATCCTCAGATCTGTCCCTCCATCCCTCCATGTGTACCTTCATCTTGGATCAATTCTCAAACCCTCAATCACCAGCCTTGCTCTCTTTCCCAAACCAGGTTATGTGCTTGTGGCCACAAATCTCTAGATTATATAGTTCTATCCTTCATCTCTCTCCCACACATCCCTCTCACACTCTTTCACTCTTTTCTTTCATTTGATGCCGGCTCTCCTTCCACCACTGTCACTGATCTATGTTTATTTAGCTTTCAAGTCCTTCTTCCTTCCTGTGCTTCCACATCGTACACACTTGCTCTCGGTTAAGGACCATGCACTTGTAATTCAATGCTTGTGTGTGGATGCTGTGTATTTGTGTTTCCATAAATGTCTGTCTTCACTAAAGAGTTTGTCCAAATTGCACAGTGCTCTGACTGTGTAATAGACTGGAGCAGCAGAAGTAGCTGTAAGTGGACCAGACTCTCCCCCGCTTTCTCCCTTTCGGTCACGCCTCCATTAGACTTACTGAAGCTAACGCAGCATAATCCCACACAAGCACACCATTTCATGGTAAATCAGCAGGAGAAATGTTCGATTTCATGCAAGCAATTCACTCTGCAGGAAAAACAGAGGGAGACTGTAATGCAAACCGTGCAGACACAGACTGTGAACAACTGTTGTGTGTGCATCAGTTTGTGTTGAATACAGGGATGGAAATAACACTGTAAGGGAAGGTCAAGCTGCTTGATCGCTTCCAAAACATCTGTCAGCGCATCCATGAGGAAGTTCAAATGATAATTCAGTGAGAAAAAGCTAACTTACACAGAACATGAATGAACGCAAATATTTACAACCCTCCCAAATACTGCCAGTGCTTAAAAACTGTGAGACCACCAAAGGGATTTCTGATGTGTCTGACAGACAGAACATGTGTTTAAAGTGTTGGAAAATGTATTAGCTGCATCTTATCCATCACATTCTGTCCATTGTAATTTTATGTGTTTGGTGTGTGTGTGTGTGTGTGTGTGTGTGTGTGTGTGTGTGTGTGTGTGTGTGTGTGTGTGTGTGTGTGTGTGTGTGTGTGTGTCATTGGTGCCTTAGTTATTCTGAAGGTGTCCTTTGGCAGTGGTGCATGATGCACGTGGTTATAGCATAACATCACTGACAGTGCTGTCTCTCCCAACGTGTAATTCTTCAGTGAGGAGACAATGACCTCGTCCACCCCAGCTGTAAAACTCAGAAACTCTTACTTGTTATCATCTATCATCCACCTGGGCCTTACACAGAGTTTCTCTCTGATTTCTCAGACTTTTTATCTGATTTAGTTCTCAGCTCAGATAAAATAATTGTTGTGGGTGATTTTAACATCCATGTAGATGCTAAGAATGACAGCCTCAACACGGCATTTAATCTGTTATTAGACTCAATTGGCTTCTCTCAAAATGTAAAAGAACCCACCCACCACTTTAATCACACTCTAGATCTTGTTTTAACATATGGCATAGAAACTGAACATTTAACAGTGTTTCCTGAAAACCCTCTCCTGTCCGATCATTTCCTGATAACATTTACATTTACAATAATTGATTACACAGCGGTGGAGAGTAGACTTTATCACAGTAGATGTCTTTCTGAAAGCGCTGTAACTAAGTTTAAGAATATAATCCACCCACTGTTATCATCTTCAATGCCCTGTACCAACATAGAGCGAGCAGCTATCTGAACGCTGCTCCAACAGAGGTCGATCATCTTGTTAATAATTTTACCTCCTCACTACGTACGACTCTGGATACTGTAGCTCCTGTGAAAACTAAGGTCTCAAATCAGAAGTACCTGACTCAGACCTGAATCAGAACATCTTACTATTATCACTGATTGAAGAAAATAAGAACAACCCCAGGTTTCTCTTCAGCACTGTAGCCAGGCTGACAAAAAGTCAGAGCTCTTTTGAGCCAACCATCCCTTTAACGTTAGCTAGTAATGACTTCATGAACTTCACAAATAACATTTTAATCATTAGAGAAAAAATTACCAATAATGATCCCACAGATGTAATATTATCTACAGCTACTCTTAGTACCATTGATGTTAAGTTAGACTCTTTTTCTCCAATTGATCTTTCTGAGTTAACTTCAATAATTTCTTCCTCCAAACCATCAACGTGTCTTTTAGACCCCATTCCTACAAAACTGCTCAAAGAAGTCCTGCCATTAATTTATTCTTTGATCTTAAATATGATCAACCTATCTCTAATAATCAGCTATGTACCACAGGCCTTCAAGCTGGCTGTATTAAACCTTTACTCAAAAAGCATCTCTAGACCCAGCAGTCTTAGCTAATTATAGGCCAATCTCCAACCTTCCTTTCATATCAAACATCCTTGAAAGAGTAGTTGTCAAACAGCTAACAGATCATCTGCAGAGGAATGGCTTATTTGAAGAGTTTCAGTCAGGTTTCAGAGCTCATCACAGCACAGAAACAGCTTTAGTGAAGGTTACAAATGATCTTCTTATGGCCTCTGACAGTGGACTCATCTCTGTGCTTGTCCTGCTAGACCTCAGTGCAGCGTTCGATATTGTCGACTAGGGATGGGTACCGGTGTCCGGTGCCATCATAAACAGTAGTAACCAGACCGAAAAGCAGCGCACACTTCGGTGCTTTATTTCGGTGCTTTTTTTTCCGGAGCTGTGATACACTTCTAGCCAATCATTTTACGTTTCCGAGGATAGTAGGCGGGTCCAGGTACGTACGTTCTTTTAGAGCAGAGCTACAGATTAAAAATGCCCAAGGCGAAGCGGTCAAAGTCTGGCTGTACTTCACAGCAAAATATGCAAACTCAGCAGCAACAAGTGCTTTAAGCTGATACTGTGATACTGTCAAAGGAGGTAACACCTCGAATCCGATGAAACACCTGGCGACGCAATGCGCTGTATTTGATAGCTTGCTGCGAGACCTCACACCGAGCGCATCTACTGCGGGTGGGTTGCCAGTTATCAGACCCGGAGCAACATCCCCCAAAAACACGAAGAGGAGAGTCCTGGCCCCTAGCCCTGCCAGTGTAGCAGAAATGATAAGGATGATGATGGCAGCAGCAGCCGTTCTTCTCTGCGTGAGTAGCTTAATGTTGTTCGTGTGTAATTTACGTTGAGTAGGCTAACCACGTTATTACATTAATGCATGTAAGGTGAACTAGCAAACATCATCATTGCTACATGCGGCTGTCCTCTTGTTTGATGGCAGATACTCCCTTCACCCTGGCCAAAAAGGCTAAAATGACCAAAGAAAAAGAGGGAAACAGCTAAACATGAGAGGTTTTTGGATAAAGTTTGTGTTTTTTTCCATTGTTTAAGCACTGCTTCCAGCCAAGAGTGATACCATATATGCCCTATAGCTGCAGAAAAGGCTAACATTGTTATCTTTTTACAAAAACCAGCTGAACATGAGAGGTTTTTGGACCAATTTTGTGTTCTCCATTCTTTAAGCACCAGTTTGAGCACCGTTTGAGCACCGGCACCGTTTCAAAAGTACCGATTTGGCACCGGTATCGGATAAAACCTAAACGATACCCATCCCTACTGTCGACCATAATATCCTATTAGAGCAATTAGAACATGCTGTAGGTATTACAGGTACTGCACTGCAGTGGTTTGTATCATATCTATCCAATAGACTCCAATTTGTGCATGTAAATGGATTATTATTACTATGGGGAACAGAGCTTTCAGTTGCTCTGCTCCCCAGCTCTGGAACTCTTTTCCTCCTGCACTAAGAAATATTGACTCCCTCTCCATATTTAAGACACAGCTCAAAACACATCTGTTTAAACTGGCTTATTCGCTTTATCTGTTGTCATGCTCTGTTTTATAATTTTAACTTATTTGATGTATTTTATGACTACTGTTCCTTTTATTAATTGTGTTTTTTGTAAGTCGACCTTGGGTTTCTGAAAGGCGCCCTCAAATAAAATGTATTATTATTATTATTATTATGCTTCCCTTAGGCAGCATCACTAGAAGACATACATTTTCACTGCTATGCTGATGACACCCAGCTCTATCTGTCCATGAAGCCAGATAACACACACCAATTAGTTAAACTGTAGGAATGTCTTAAAGACATAAAGACCTGGATGGCCGCTAACTTTCTGCTTCTTAATTCAGATCAAACTGAGGTTATTGTACTCGGCCCTGGAAATCTTAGAAATATGGTATCTAAGCAGATTCTTACTCTGGATGGCATTACCTTGGCCTCCAGTAACACTGTGAGGAACCTTGGAGTCATTTTTGACCAGGACATGTCCTTCAACGCACATATTAAACAAATATGTAAGACTGCTTTCTTCCATTTGCGCAACATCTCTAAAGTTAGAAATATCCTGTCTCAGAGTGACGCTGAAAAACTAGTTCATGCATTTATTACTTCCAGGCTGGACGACTGTAATTCATTATTATCAGGATGTCCTAAAAACTCCCTGAAAGGTCTTCAGTTAATCCAAAATGCTGCAGCAAGAGTCCTGACAGGGACTAGAAAGAGAGCAGATTTCTCCTGTTTTGGTTTCCTGTTAAACCCAGAATTCAAAATCCTGCTCCTCACATACAAGGTCTTAAATAATCAGGCCCCATCTTATCTTAATGACCTTGTAGTACCATATCACCCTATTAGAGCACTTCGTTCTCACACTGCAGGCCTACTTGTTGTTCCTAGAGTATTTAAAAGTAGAATGGGAGGCAGAGCCTTCAGTTTTCAGGCCCCTCTTCTGTGGAACCAGCTTCCAGTTTGGATTCGGGAGACAGACACTATCTCTACTTTCAAGATTAGGCTTCAAACTTTCCTTTTTGCTAAAGCATATAGTTAGGGCTGGACCAGGTGACCCTGAATCCTCCCTTAGTTATGCTGCAATAGATGTAGGCTGCTGGGGATTCCCATGATGCATTGAGTTTTTCCTTTCCAGTCACCTTTCTTACTCACTGTGTGTTAACAGACCTCTCTGCATCGAATCATATCTGTTATTAATCTCTGTCTCTCTTCCACAGCATGTCTTTATCCTGTTTTCCTTCTCTCACCCCAACCAATCACAGCAGATGGCCCCGCCCCTCCCTGAGCCTGGTTCTCTTGGAGGTTTCTTCCTGTTAAAAGGGAGTTTTTCCTTCCCACTGTCGCCAAAGTGCTTGTTCATAGGGGGTCATATGATTGTTGGGTTTTCTCTGTATCTATGAAGCGCCTTGAGGCGACTTTTGTTGTGATTTGGCGCTAAATGAATAAAATTGAATTGAATTGAATTGAGTTGAACGACTGTTTTCTAGTTGTGCCAAAAAGAAAAAGGGATTTGAACCTGGGGGCTTCATCAAGGCACCAGTTTGAAAAGACACCTTGCAGCAGAATCAAGGAACTTCATAGTTATATAATTATAACAGACTAACAGTCTGTTTTCATGTCCTGGATTGACTGGGAAAATCGTGTTACAGCTAATCCACTAAATCCATTTGCACAATACATGACGAGAGACATGGCACAAACACAGACAAATAAACCCACACACACACCCTTAACCAACTTCACACAGTCTTTTAAATGGCAGCCAACAACCTCCACTGAGGAGTGAAAACTCTGGTGATGATGATCAAATGAAAAGTATGGGGAAACACAACATGAGACGTTGAGTCAAACTGAAAATGAGGTGGTATAACAGCATTTCCTGATGTTCCTACAAAAATCATTTCACAATTTCAATTGTAGTGTTTAATGTCCCTCCACAAAAGCTTTCAGGACATGTCCTTGCCACTTTAAAAACTTTGGGCTAGATAAGAAAAATTTAAAAAAAAGGTGATGGATATCATTGTGCTCGTGTGATTTTGTTCCATTGTTACTTGAAAAACACGGTTGCATTTGATGAGCTGTATTGTTGTAATGGTCCCTTATCTGGTATTAAAAAATGGACAACAACAAATCTGTAATGTGACTTCCAGCTTTTTGCATTTGGTCCAAAATCCATTTTCTTTGTTCTCCTGTGATCAGAATGTGTTTAACAGTCGCAATTTTGAGGAGGAAGATTTATGTAGTTTGTACATTAGCCAGTCGTCCCTAGTGCTACTCTTAATTACTGAGTTTAAGAAGCTTTCGCTTTTCCACACCACAATTAATTAACAGTTTCTGTTCATGCTGACAGCTAAATCAGACATAAGGCCTGCGCTGGAAATTGTACCAAAGAGGAATTAATCATGTTTACGAGCAGCCCATAAATAAGCCCCTGCCTGCATCATCAGAGCAATTCAGTGTTGGGGGAAGCGTGCATTTATATGAGTGTTTAAGTGTGCTTGTGTGGGACAGAGAAAAATAAATGTATTTTGTGTTTGTGGAAGAGGGAGGGCAGAGAATCAGAAAGGGAAGCCAACATGGAGACAGAGCAAAACAGACAAACAAACAGACAGGAAAACTCACTGAAGCACCAAGTGGGAGGCAGTAAAGGGGGAGAGGGGAAGAAAGCCCAGTGATAGGATATGGGAATTAATTCCTCTATGCTGCCAGTGGTTTTGGAGGTGGAAGGCAGAGTCTGGATAGCATGTGGCGGAGGAGGTTGCAGTAATGCTGGCCAGTAGCTCCTCGTCTAGTTGGCCTTGACTTGGAGGGATGCTGGCTGTGACATCAGAGACCGGGCATTTAACTACTCTCATGAGACTCTAATTATTTCATAAATCTGACATTTAGGCACTCGGTGCTGTTGATTTGAGCCTCAGCCAGGGCTTAGAGTATGTTTTTACAATCTCCTTAATTTATTAACAACCTTGATTCATTTTTCTGTATGTGTGTGTATGCGTGTGCACGTGTGTGTGTGTGAGAGAGAGAGAGAAAATCACAGACTAAGAGCGTATGGAGAGAGACCTAGGTGAAAGTTATTGAGCTTACCAGCTTTGCTTGTATGTATTTGTGCACCCCATCAAACAGGAGCTATAATATGATAAATCTTGCACAGGACCAACAGGGAATTAAATATGACCACATCTGCTGCCCATATGAAATTAATCGTTCATGTAGCTGAGACACATATTTCATCTACCAGTTTTATTTTGCCCTGTCACATTCTTGGCTGGTCCTTTATCTTGGAATTGTCTTTGTTAGATGTCTAAATGTCTGACTCTCCACAACCAAACCACCCTTTTGCATAAAAATATCATCAGAATCTAAAGTATGCATATCAACAAACAGATGTAAATGTCTCAGCTCTCTTCTCATGCACAGTTTCCTGTGTAATAAAACGTACAATTAAAAACAAACAAACAAACCTGTGGCTTGCTTTGCTATCCATCCTCACAAGTGAAAACCTGATGCTATATTCCATCATACATGTACAGTATATATTATTTCTTTTGTCTTGATTTCTGTTTTTCGTGCTTGTGCGGCACAGACAGTTGCTTACACTTCACATCTGTATTCATCTGTATTCCTACAGCCTCCCAGGGAAAGTGCTTGGTATGAAGAAATCCAATATGATTAAGACTATTATTGCTGCCTCTAATAGTTTTAGCGCTCATACCCTCTATTAAGGAAAACATTGGGTTTGGACCAGCGCAAGTTTCTGGCAAAGGGGATCAGTCTGTGGGAAGTAACCACAGTTGAGTATGTGTGTATACGGTAGGTATGAGTTCTACATATGTAAGCACATATACACGTGTTCCCCCTACATCTATCTGGATGTATTCGAAACAGCGAGCGCGTGTTGGTGTACGCATCTGCAAAGCCCTCAGTGGCTTAAAAGCAGACTTGGTCAGCCGTGCTGAGGTTTTGTGGTCACTTTAACCAAGAGATCACATGTATGTGGCTTTAAATGGGCCACAAATCATCAAAGAGGCCACACCGATAGAGAGGAATGTTGAAGCAGACGGGAGGAGTACTGGATAAACAAGATTACAACTTCTGCACTTTGTCTTCACTGGAAGGCAAATAATAAAACCCTTGGATGGTCGGAGACCACTAGGGGGACGTAAGGAAGATGGCAGCATAAACCTGCAGCTCCCGGTCAAAACTCGAAAGAGAACCAGAATTCGAATATTTCCACCGCTAAACCGTGTAATAAATGCCATGGAAGGTGGAAGAAGGTCAAAAAGACAAGGAAACATTAAGGATTTTGTGAAACAAGTGGAGCTGGTAAGAGGGGGCAACGCAGACATGTCCGAGAACAGCGTGCAAGGCGAGCAGATGGAAGGAGATGTAGCTAGCCACCCTCACGCAGACTTCCAGGACATCATTAAGGAAATTCACTCACTTAAAGCAGAGTTTAAAACCGAGTTTGCCACGTTTAAGAAAGACATCACACAAGAAATGAAGGACGAATTCGACAGCTTCAAGAAAGACATTAATACAAAGCTGGCAGAAACTGCGAACGAGCTAGCTAGCCATGAGACCAGACTCGAAGAAGCTGAGAAAAGACTGGAAGAGATGGAAAGGTGGAATTTGGCCGCAAAAGACGCTCTAATCCAGTCGCTTCAGCAACAACGGAATATTCAGACGAAACTGGCTGACTTGGAAGGCCGTAGCCGACGGAACAACATTCACATTTTTGGCCTAAAAGAGGGCTCTGAAGGAAACTCTGTGCTGCAGTGTGTGGAGGACTTGTTGAGAGCTGAGCTTTCGCTCCCGCCGGATTCTGCTCTAAATATTCAGCGGGCGCACAGAGCTCTGGTGCCAAAACCCGGACCAGAAAAACCTCCGCGATCGGTGGTGGTTAATTTTCTTCAGTTCTCAACCAAGGAGATGGTGCTGAAGGCAGCGTGGAAGAAAAAGGTTGTACATCAGGATAAGCAGCTTTTCTTTGATCATGACTACGCTGCCGACGTGGTTCAAAAGAGGAAGGAATACGCTGGAATTAAGAAAGCCTTAAAAGAGAGAGGAATTCGCTTCCAGACGCCTCTGACCAGAATCAGGATCCACTGGGAGAGCGGCGCCAGGACATATGACAGTGGCCGGGCGGCGGCGGAGGAGCTAAGGAGGAGAGGAATACAGGTGGAGGTGCCGCAGCGGAGCGGGGAAAGCACGATGCTGGAGGAGCGACTGCAAAATGCATTGGGATGGCAGCGATCTAACACCGAGAACTTATAAGTGAGGATACAAACATTTGAATCCGGTGGAAATGACTGAACAGTAGAACTCTGAAACTAAAGGTTCATTACTCTGTTACTTTTCAAGGCAAGGTAGACCGGAAAGTGGTAGGTTTTCTTTTCTTTTTTTTTCTTTTTTCTTAAGGAACCTATGTTGGATCTCACGGGGGCCCCTAATCTGAAAGGGATATACCCCACGAACCACAGGGACGCTGTGGGTAAGAAATACATATTTTCAGTTTCTCTTAAGTTTCTTGTTATCTTGTTCCAAGTTCTTAGAGTTAGTGTGGGATGCTATGATAGTGATAAGCCAAAAATAAAGCAAAACTTAACAGTGAAAAGATGAGGAATATAACGCTGGTGTCAATGAATGTCAATGGGATGAATAACCCAATTAAAAGAAGCAAAGTGATACTCAAAATGAGAAAGCTTAATGCCAATGTAATATATCTACAGGAAACACATTTGTCGCAGGAAGAGCATGATAAATTGAAGAAATTTGGGTACAGAAATTCTTACTATAGTACTTGCAAGAAAAGTCGTAAAAGGGGGGTAGCAATACTTATTAAAAATTCAGTTAATTTTGAATGTTCTAAAGAAATTCGGGACAGTGAGGGGAGATACATTATTGTAAGAGGTAAACTAGAAGGGGAGGCGGTGACACTAATCAATCTCTATATTCCCCCTGAGAGCAACCAACAAAATGTGAAGACTCTACTTACTACAGTCATGTCAGAATCTGAAGGGACTGTGCTGTGTGCAGGAGACTTTAATGTGGTATTCGACCATAGAATTGATACAACAAGCACAAATAGAAGCAAAAACAGCCTGGCGAGAATGGTTAATACATTTATGAAGGAGCATGGAATGGTAGATGTATGGAGGGAACACCACCCACTGGATAAGGAGTATACACACTACTCAAAGACTCACAACACTTACTCAAGAATTGACTATGTCTTAATGAACAGATGGGATCTACACAGAGTAACTGAATGCACAATTGGAGTGGCAGATATTGCTGATCACTGTGCCATTCATTTAAAGCTAAATCTAAATAGTAGGCGTAGAAATACCTGTTGGAGGTTAAATCTGAGCTGTCTGAATAATAAAGAAACGAAAGACCAAATCAAGAAAGATATAAAGCAATACATAGAGGAAAACTCCACTGAAGAAATTAGCCCAACGGTGTTTTGGGATGCATTCAAAGCTGTGCTCAGAGGGAAGCTTATTGCTATAACTTCAAAACAACACCAAATGAGGAAGGCCCTGTACCTAAGCCAGGTGGAGGAATTGAAAAACACAGAAATATTATACCGAACAACTCGGAATGTTCAGCTCCAAGACAGAATTAAAACACTAAAAAAGGAAATTGACAATATATTGACTGAAGAAGTGGAAAAAAAACTTAGATTTTTGAAACAGGATTATTATGAGAATGGCCCAAAGGAAGCTAGACTGATAGCACGGCGTCTTAGACAGCAGCAAGCTGTTAATACGATTCACAAGATTAGAGACCCATCTACAAATAACTTGCAGTATACCCAGGAAGCAATAGAAGAAACATTTAAGAAATATTACGAAAACTTGTATAAACAACCATGTTCCTCAAATAAAGATAAGAAAACTGCTTTTCTTAACTTCCTAGACTTACCACGTATTGGTACACAGCAAAACAGCAAACTGACTGCCCCCATCAGTCATGAAGAAATATCTAGAGCAATTTCCAGTCTGAAAGCTAATAAATCACCGGGGGCCGATGGGTTCCCCTCAGAGTGGTACAAGAACTTTAAGGAGGAGTTGATACCAATGCTTCAATCATCATTCAATCATACCCTTGCGGAGGGTGTAACACCTCCCTCATGGAGAGAGGCGATTATCTCAGTAATCCCTAAAGAGGGAAAAGACACCGAATATTGTAACAACTACAGACCTATATCGGTTCTTAATGTGGACTACAAAATATACACATCTATAATCGCTAAGCGATATGGAGCAATTATGACAGACTTAATTAATGAAGACCAAACTGGCTTTATCTCAGGACGTAGAACTCAAGATAGTATAAGAAGGACCCTCCAAATAGTTAACTCGATACAAACAAAAAAGGGCAGTGCGGCCCTAGTAAGCCTGGATGCAGAGAAGGCTTTCGACAGTGTAGATTGGAACTTCCTATATGCCGTGCTTGAAAGGTTTGGTTTTAATGACGGTGCTGTGATGTGTATCAAATCTATTTACCAATCTCCTACAGCTCGAATTAGAATCAATGGCAGCCTAACGGAGCAAATCTCTCTCGAGAGGGGTACCCGTCAGGGTTGTTGCCTCTCACCTCTTCTCTTCACTCTATATATTGAACCCCTGGCACAGGCCATCCGACAAAGTGAGGAGGTGAGAGGAATAAGTATTAAAGGGGAAGACCACATCATCAGCTTATTTGCAGATGATATCATACTCTACCTAGAAAATCCAAACCAAACTTTAATTCCAATGTTTAATGTAATTAATATCTTTGCTGAACATTCGGGGTACAAAATTAATGTGACCAAAACTCAGATACTGGCTTTCAACTATTTGCCATCTGAAGAGGTTAAAAATAAGTTTAGACTGAACTGGACTGCAAAACAAATGAAATACTTGGGTGTAACCGTGACTAAACAATTGAGTGACCTTTTTAAAACAAATTATGATAGGCTGACCACTCAGATTAAACACGATCTAAACCGATGGTCAACTCTTACACTAGACTTTAGTGCAAGAATCACAACAATAAAAATGAGTGTCCTCCCACGGTTATTGTACCTTTTCCAATCTCTGCCAGTTAAGATCCCAGTGGAAAAATTCAAGGACTGGGATAGGCTCATCTCTAGATTTGTATGGAATGGTAAAAGGCCTAGAATAAAATACACAACATTACAACTATCTAGGAAGCAAGGTGGTGTGGGACTCCCTAATCTAAAAGATTACTATCATGCGGCCCAAACCAGACCGGCGATAAAGTGGTGTGATCAGAACTTTAATGCTAAATGGAAAGATATTGAAATAAAAGTACGGGATGTCCCAGTCCAGACTTTTCTTGGAAATGAGCAACTTAAGAAAACCTTACAGCATTTCCTTGATCCTATAACATCCCACACTCTAGAGATATGGTTTGGCCTAGTTAAACAAAGTAAGTTGGAAAGGGAGGTTAAGATGTTAAACTGGGCTGCCTATGTTGTTGGTGATATACTAAGTGCTCACGACCCAGGATTCAGGAAGTGGGAACAAAAAGGAATAACAGCGATTTGTACAGTAATGAAAGATGGCCATTTGATGAGTTTCCAAGATTTAAAAGATCGGTATAGTCTAGAGAAAACCGATTTTTACCGGTACCTGCAACTCAGAGACTACTTTTCAAAGGAAATACGAAGTTCGCGTACGTCTTATGGCATCCTGAATTGTATAATTAAATCATACAGGGGCCTCCAATTCAAGGAGATTTCTGTACTATATAAAAATCTAAGAGAGAACACGGCAACATCAACTGAATACATAAAAAAGAAATGGGAGCAGGAAATAAAAACTGATATCTCAACTGAGGAATGGTTAGATATGTGTGAAACCCAGAACACAACGACTAACTCAAGATGCTGGAGAGAATTTGGGTGGAAACACCTTACTCGATTCTTTATTACACCAAAAATCAAAAGTAAACAGACTCAAGACAGTTTGCCATGCTGGAGAAGATGTGGTAACATGGAAGCACATCATACGCACGTGTTTTGGGAGTGCCTGAAACTGCATAATTTTTGGAAGAACGTGAGTCTTGTAATAGGCAATATCTTGGGCTACCAATTACCACACAATTTTAAAACTGTATATCTTGGGAATATTAGAGAGTATGTTCTGTACGACGACTTGTATTTGACAAAAATCCTATTGATAGCTGCAAAGAAAGCTATAACAAGAAACTGGTGCAAACTGGATCCGCCTTCATCAAAAGACTGGTTAAATATTGTTGGAGAAATCTATGCAATGGAAAAAATGACTTACATTCTCAGATTAAAGGAAGATATTTTCGTTGCTAAGTGGGAGAAGTGGACATTGTATGGCACCAAGGAAAATTAATGAACGAACAAAACATTTAAGGTCTATGACTCTGTATATCTATTGATGCATGCCTGTATAAAAGTACATATATAAGCTGGAGTATGTATGCTGCTGAGCAAAGGCAGGCATGCATACGGTAGTTGATTAGAATTGGCACCCACACCTTTTGTTCGCTTTAGTTCTGTTTTGTTTTGACTGTGTGCTTGCATGGTTATTTCTCCTGTAATGCAAAACATGTCTATGTTTAAACTGTGACAAAACTATCAATAAAAATTACAGTGTCAAAAAAAAACACCCTTGGATGAAATGGCTCATAGCAGAGATTAGTACAACGTATAGTGTTACACCTTTGAGTAGGAGTCAAAGTCACCAGTTTGGTTTTCTGCTTTTTGGGGGGTAAAAATGAGTGAAAATCAACTAAATACATCATATTTGTTCAGCTTAGGAAACAATTTCAGTTAATTTTCTGCCATTTATCAGTGTTCTTAAGTTTAATATCAATCTTAAGGCCTGTTCACACCAGGAAGCTGAGCTGCTAAAATCACTGAACCAAGTAGTCAGTTTGACCCTAGTCAGTCACAAGAGCAAACAGAGATTCTCCCAAAATGTTGATTCTAGTCCAGATGAATGATGCGTTTTCCTGAAAACGCTACTTCCAGATGAAGCTAATCAACTTTTTGGGATTTCCTTACCTGGATGATTGAGCATGCATCAAAACAGAGATTCTCTTTACCTGTGCATGCACATTCATTAAAAATATTGAAAATGGACTGTTGTAGTCATGTAACAAGCATCGAAAGCTTCGCTCATCTCTTTTCCCCTAAAATGTCATTCCACTGAAACATGTTTTCTACTGAGACAGCTTTTCTGATAGCACCATGTCTCATACACTTCTCAAACACACTCAGTCATACCATCAGCTAAGCAGAGGAGATTGCATTGAGCCCAAGTTAATTCTGGACTCCTCACTGCTGCTTATCTGTGACCAGAGCACAGTCCAGATAGACTTGACATGGGCAAAAACACTGACAATGACCATAGATGGGTGTCACGAATTGTCTACACTTATATCCTAGAGCTGCTAGTTTTCATTTTGTAGAGAGAAAAGAAGTGTTGTCCCTTTTCTAGGATGCATTAATGAGATCATCCTGCAAAAAAGGAATCTCAACCTGGTTTGGTTTCATTGTGTGGCTACAGCTGAAAGTCTAGGTTATGAGGCTAACGCAATTAGCCATAAGAAATCCACACGCAATATTTAGAGTATAGGCAAATATCCTTAACTCATAGAAACATGGAACTATTTCTCTTTAAAAGAACACCATGAGAAATAAAAATCAGACCTTATTTTCTTTGAATACTCTGCCCAAGTGGCAAATAGTAATGTTGCACATATGTTACATTAGGTATTTATAGTTAATTGACATATTGTTGGATTTTTATTTATTTATTTATTTAGTTTCATGGGAGCACAGTTTTGCCTTTTTATTTGTATTTCCATGTTAAATTTATGCTTTTTCCCAGATTTGTTACTGTGACATTCAGATTTTTGCACAGTGTATAAATCTGTCTGTTCCCTTCAAGCACCTTTGCTGCTATGACCTTTTTAAAATACTCCAGGGGGGTATGAAGACCATGTGGAGGTGTGACACCCGGTCCACTAAATGGGCACTCAATATTTACTTTTTCAAGAAACTTTCCTTGGGAGGTTACAGTTTGTTAGCCAGGGTTTATTTTCATCTGTGGTACTTAAATCACTAAATCTATTTGAGATAAACAAATGCATAAATAAATAAAATTACAGCAAATTAGGACACTCGTATTCGTTTTAACTACCAAAGCTGAAGTATAAAGTATTTTATAAAGTATATTATGAAAAAATTAAGTACTTTTGACAACATTTCATAAATTTTTCTTGCATTTGTTTATATATGCTTCAAATTGCACAGCCCTGCACTGGAAGTGATGGAAATTCATCCAGTGTTACATGACTGCATCGTGTTCCTTAGATGACCCTTGGGGACTTAATGAGTAATGAAGTAAGTGAAAGACTAAACTGTATAAGGAATATTTTCCAGATCATTTGTGACATTTGTGTCACCATGGGCTCTTATGGGTTAGCTTTGTGGTGTATCATTTGCTATTTCAAATTACAAAATATGTTTTTCTTTAGTAAACTGGGAGGGATTGGGAAATCTTTTGTTCTTTCGGGGGAGGGAGAGCTGAAGTTAGTTCTCACAAGTAAAGCAACTAATAGAACTAGGAAAACACATTTTTTGCCAAATAGTGCTCTATGTATGCCTTTGCTCTAAAGGAGGACAGGTAAAGTCCCCAATTTGGTCGCAAAACTGAAGCTTGTGTATTACAAAATAATAAAGGCATTATGACAAACACAACAACAGAATAGTAATTGGTTAAAAAAACAGGGAAACATTCCCACAGACACATCACAGGTAATGGGCTAAATTTCAGGGCACAGAAAAGAATTTCCTATCAAAGCTGCTGTGATTTTCTGGAGCTGTTTATTTGCCTTATTTTATCTTAAGACATCATTTGCCCTCCCTGTGTTTTCCCCATATTTTTGTCTGAACCTAATCTTTGCGTATTATCATTTATTTATATGTATATATGCATTACTGGCATTGTCTAAACATACAAGAGTCTCTTTTTCCACATCAAGCTCTCAGCTCTCATCTCACCACACACCCTGCTGGGCCAAAGCCTATCTTAATTAACACTGGGATTTTACTAGATAATTGTTGGTTTAGTAGGACCTACACGCTGGTTTTGACAGTAATTAAGTGTTGAAGTTGAGGCTGGGGCCCCGGCGCGTTAACTAAAACGAGAACGTGTCAGAAAAAGATGATGTTATCGACTCAGGGTTAACTGAAAACGATATCTGTCACGGTCAGTTGAGTAGAAATTGAGCCAAATCAAGCAGTGGCACAGTCTGTGTGTGTTTATATGTTCTCCTGCATGCCTGGGTCTGGGCCAGTGACCCAATCGTTAGTGTGGTTATGGGTGAGTAGCCGTGGTTTCAATGGCTCCACACAGACACATACACACAAGGGGGTTGCTGACAGATGCTTTACACAGTTCAGGGTTACAACAGAAGAATAGAAAAGAATGACTGTACCCTGTTCACCGCCACCATTGTTGTGAAAATACCATAACAGGCAATTCAACACACACTGGTATAAACATACATGCACATTCAAACAGATGCTGCACCTCAACGACTGTTTAAAAAGCCCATTGAGAGAGACTGAAGTTTACATTTAGAACAAAAGGGACAAGTTAAAGAACGTGTACCATTTCAAAATAATATCCGCCCTTCTTTTTTCCTAATCACTTTAGGTCACTAACATTTTCTCTACTCACCCCTGGGCTCTCTATCCTCTCTGCCCACATAACCTCCCCCACTCTCATCAGCACCCCCACCTGGTTCATTTCAGGCCGGGCTGGCAGTGGCTATGGAAACGTTCCAAGAAGGTGGCCGAGTCAACAGAGAGCCACAGAGGCCCTTCTCTCAACCTTAGTCTTTGGGGGGTGAGATGGTGGAGTGAGGCAACCTCAACTCCCTGAATGAACGAAGAGGAAAGGGTGAGAGCAGAGAAAGTGTTTGTTAGATTTTAAAGAATTATGGAAAACTAAATGTTTTGTTTTTGCAATGCTGGCTCATGTTACTTTTAAAGTGATTTGAACGACCTCAAAAACGCCAAATCATCAGGGTTAAAGCTCTTGGCAAAAACGTAGGATTTCCGTATTAGAGAATGTGGCTTATGGTGTATGTCAGTGCTCACCTCAAGACTGAGTTGTTTCCCTTTTCACAATTTGTCATTTCCCGCAAAGAGACTTTGTATGACCTACATTAAGTTTAGTATCTCTGTGGAAATTGATTGTAAAAATACACTTTTTCTGTATTTTGTATATTTGCAGGAAATGAAAATAAGCACAATTTTAAAGTGACACACACTCCATTATATCCATCCATCCATCTGCTTAGTTGTAATTGGATCAGGCTAAGTAGGTTATTTCAGACGTCTTTCTCCTCGGCAATGTTTTCCAGTTCGTTTTGCAGGATCCCAAGATGCTCCCAGTTCAAGCTCAGGGTCTTGTCTCACATGGAGCAGACTAGTAAGCCACTAGGCAGATGTCACGAAGAAGGCATCCAGATCATCAAGCTACATCAGCTGGATGCTTTCAATGCAAAGCACCTCAGCCCACTGTCAGATCTCCTCACACTTTCTGTCACTTTCACAGGGCTGACTGCTCTCACTGAAAATTCTCCCTGCTCGTTTCTGCAACGGCATTCTTAGATTGAATACAGCTCATGGCTATACTGTAGATGAAAAGAAATCAGTCTTCAGTAAAACAATACCCATGATTTCATGCTAACATGGTAACCTAACGTGGCTGAACTTTATATCTCTGGTTGTTATTGAAGTTTACATATCCCATGGGAGGGACATCTCATCACATGGACATCAACTGAAAATGTAGGTGAGGACAAGACCAAATGATTAAGTAGGAGTAGGGAGAAGAAAAAAACATGTAACACTTAACTCTCTGGTGCTGAGGGTAAAATAGCCCGTGTCCATTAACACGCATACATCACGAGTGTGACTGCTACAAGTGTATATCATAATTATCAGTGTCAGTGTTAGAATTCACTTTGTCTCGCAAATACACACATACATAAATAGAGCGGAATCTCGCGATGGGTGATACGGACACATGTTTATCATTGAGGGGATCGGTTGGATTCCTTTCATCTGAAAATGGCTGCCTGTTCCCTCGCTCCAGACCTGACCTCTCAGCTGCCTTTATCTTCCTCTTGCTGTCTGTCGGTCTCTCCCACTTTCTCTTGAGCGCTCTCCTGCTTTCTGTCTCTTACATTCTCTTTAGTACCCTCTCACTTTATCTCTGTCTTATTTTTTGAGGTTTTTTTTCCTCTCCAGTGTCTAATTCTGACCCTTTAACCTGAATCTGACTTTACGCCTGTTTTATTCGTCTTCATGTATTTCATTTTGTGTCTCTTCCACTCGAGTCTAATCCATCTGCTTTTCATCTGAGGCCAGATAGATGAGAAGAGAGAGAAGCTTGTGGTTAAGGCAATGATGCAGTTAAGTGGGAGGTGTGTGTGTGTGTGTGTGTGTGTGTGTGTGTGTGTGTGTGTGTGTGTGTGTGTGTGTGTGTGTGTGTGTGTGTGTGTGTGAGGGAGGGGGTGTTATCCCTTACATTTCCAATCAGATTCCTAAATATTATTATCCCTGACTGATTGATGCCTGTAGACAATACGCCTGTGTGATTGTGTGTGTGCAATTTACCCATCATCTTGGAGTGTGTTTATGTAGGTGCATTCCTGCATGCATGTGTGTGAAGAAATAAGTGAGTTATTAAGCTTCACCAGGGATGTTTGCCTTCTCATAATAAATGCACACAGATATTTGGCACGCTCCAACACCAACCCCCAACCCTCGCACACACACATGCACACAGCAGTTCTCAGTGCGATGAGCTGTCAGTCCCTGTTAGGCTTGGCATTCTTGTTAGCACGCGGTTTAGATCCCCTTTCAGAGGAGCTGAACTCAGGACCTTTCCCCCTCAGCACTTCCAAAGAGCGTTAGACGCCAGTGCTGGCAGAAAAGCAGCGAACATGAAGGAAAGAGGACAGACAGGAAGTGAGAGCCAACGAGCTCTCATGATATCGGAGAGTTTGTATTTAATCATTTGTTGAAATAGCTTCCATTCTGCGTGAGTTTTACAATTCCTGGTGTTCAGTCACAGTCTCAGAGCCCACTTCCATTTTCTGCTCAACTAATTGTGTCTTCACCCAAATTGCTGCAAGTTCACCCTTGAGTATATCAAAGGCCAGAGAAAGAAATGAAGCTTACCAAAGCACATTTACCTTATGAATAATGTTACCTTAAGTTTCAATTACATTCTTTCCAAATGAGCCCCTGAAGAATCCACTGCTGATTAAAAAGAATTTATTTGTGTTTCTCTGGGAGACAAAGTGGACTAGAGTTCCTTTTTACAAGAGCCAGATCAGCAAGTCCACCTGGGTGGGCAGTGGTACCCTAAAAAACCTGAATCCAAACCAGACGTCCTTCAAAATGATTTCATCCACAGTTCCTCGTGCACTGATGACTGCGAGCGATCCAAGATAAGCATCTGATTTGTGAGAAATGTGATTCAATTGAAGGGAACATCTACCATCCCACAGACGTGCCCAAAAATCTTTCCAAAACTTGGCACGCTCCCAAACAAAAAAAAAACAACAAAATCCCATCTCCACAGTCAAAGCTGAGCCCAAGTGAAGACAAATGGAATTCCTGAATCAACTTGCAGACTAAAATCAGACCTCGCGTTCCGAATCTCTCTGTGGGTAAGGTGAGGCGTGAAGAGATTTGAGGGCTTTGAGGATTCAGGATTCTTTATTTTTTCACACATAAATTGAAATAATAGGATACTGACAAAATTCCACAAACTGATGGATTCAATTTTGTGTTGTGATGTCGAACCCCCCCAAAAAGAATTAAGTTAATTTCCTTTAAAGCCCTAAACCTATCAATTTCTACAATAAGTGATTTAGTAAACACCAGATAACACTCCTTACTATGCACAACACAAGTAATATGGAGAGTAAGAAATTTAGAAATGGTTGCATAAAAATCTTTGGAAACTAAATATAAAGGTAGAATTACATGAAAAGCAAAGAACAACAGTTCAGAAAACTTAACAAAGTTTCTGTTTAAGAATCTGAAAAATCAGAAACCAAGAAAAAACAAAGACAACTTTTTCACTTTTAGTTTTCTTTCTTTAGCATTTTGACTTCTTCCTGTAAATTTATGTAGTTTGATTTTTTCCCATCCTCTTTCCCATCTTCATCACTCTAATCTTCTCTTCACACGGTTTCCAAGGAGCATTCCCGCTTTTGTTTGAGTCAGGGGCCATTTTATGTAAACACCAGCAGGGATGAGGTAAGATAGTGTAGTTTGTGTAGTACTGTATATATGACCCGACCAGTTCCTTTCTTCAGAAATCCTCTTCTGATAAACATAAAAAATGGATTCTGGCTGTCTTTCAGTTTTTAAACATTTGGAATGAAGCAGTACGCTTTTCCTCAAATATGCCGTTTTATGACACAAAGGTCAATTAAATAGTTTCCAGATTCATTTGTTGTTCCTTCTTCTGTCTTATATCATTTGTAGCATTTGGACTCAATAGCTCATTATAAAAATCTATTGATCATGTTCCAATTTCATGACTTTTTAAATGTTTCTTGCAGAGATGCATGACGCAGATTCACAATTAACAATGTTCTCATAAACAACAGCAATTCCATCACTGCTCCTGTTTGTATCCAGAACTATAATTAGTGGGCGATGTTTCAATCACCTGTTAGAAGCATGCAATCCAGTTTGCTGCTAATAATGATATCATTAATAATGAAAGTGCTAGATGTAATATGGAGTGACAATGGCATTGGTGGACTGAGACAAGGTGAATGTAATGTGTACAAGAGCAGCAGGTCGTTGCTTACTGGCTTGTTGTTAGTGTCTGGTCTGTTGTTAATTATTATCTTATTATGATAAAGATGTTTGGGAACATTATAAAATGATGTATTAGCAATTGTAAACTGTGAGAAGTTCAAAGGATCAAACATTGTTGGTTCTTGTCATAAAAGGACGAGCTCCCAATGTGGTAATTTATAATGTTTACAGAGGTTCCTATCACCACATGAGAGGCAGTTGGAATAAGTGAAAACCGATTAGGGCTGGTATCAAGATCCAGATGATGTCAGTATGTGCAAGGGATCAATGTTTGCCAAAAGCTCGGACTTCATTCTGCTGTAAGTGCTCAATTTTAGAAAGTGTTTAGCTAAAACAACTTGTTTTAGAAGTTGAAATGCTGCGCCAAGGCCTAGTATAAGATAAACAAGTAGTCTTTCGAACCGTGAATCATGAAATTACTTTACTTCAATAATAATATGGAGCTGGAGGTTATTGTAATAGGTTCTCTTTGACAGATATGACATGAGTTTTGTCTTGCTATAGGAAATGGTGAACTCACTATCATGAAGGAAAAGATTCGATCAAACAAAAGTTTAGTCTAACTGCAGAAAAAGGCAAGACAGTGGCACTCCTTTTGGCCATCAGACTTTCTCTTGTATTTGCATTGGACAGCACTTGTCAACAGCATATTCACTCAAGTTTAGTCTGACTGAGTGCATAACCAGCCGGCTGAACAGACATCTATAGATAGAAGAGCATCACTGGCAATTATGTCTGTGATTTCCACATAATTGAAACGTCATTTGTGTCAGTCTCAAGCAAAATACCAAGACCTCAAGAAAAATATGAGGCATGACCAAGATAAATGAGGTTGGAGTCAGAGAAAAGACCACAATGTTAAATCTGTGATCACTAATAGCACAAAGCACAGGATGAACTTGAGTCCTGCAGCTGTACAGTGACTGGGCAGCAGCGCTGCAGCAGTGGTCAGCTGGGACCTCTTGTCCAAACATTGTCGTCACTCATCCTTTCTCCATCCCTCCCATCCTTCAGCATATCCCTTCATCCATTCCCGCATCCCACTAAATACCCTGGCTGTTAGCAGGCATTAAAAAGCCATTCGCACTGCTCTCAAGTGCATAGGTTGGCCGTCACCACGACTCACTACAGAGGCTTTGACGGGCTCTGGCCTCTCTCTCGCTCTCTGTCTTTCTCTAACTCTCTTCCTCTATGTCTCTCATGCGTTCTCCCCTTTGCATTTTGGCATCTGATAAAATAGCCTTGTGTTTCCATTCCAACACTCACTCGCTCTCCATGAGCTTTTCACAAAGATCTAGCTTTCGACTGTCAACAATGGCGTGCATGCCTGCACCGCATGTCTGTCAGGCTCCTGTCGGCTGCCCCGGGCACTGACACTATTACCTGTGAGAATCAACAGCAGAAAAACCAATCAAAAACACTGGATTTGTTCATGTCAATCCAGAATTGGCTCACACGGAGAGCAGACCATATTTTCTGTATTATCAGATTGTGTTATGTTTCATAGCAACATGACGATGGAGGCCTCATCCATTAGAAACTGTTTATTGTGATGGTGTGTTCATTTGTTCATCACTGACTGATGTTTTTTTAACACTGATACGGCTTTCAGGAGGATTCAGAAAGAAATCTGAAAACGGTGCCCTGTGTTGTACAGTACTGAAATATCACATTTCTGTTTTGGAGATTGTGAGTGAACTCTTTCGTGGAGAGCTGGAGACTCTGCGTCAGTCATCTCTATCAGAGGATAGGGGGTCTGTAAATACAGTATTTCTAAAGCAATTTATAATTCTAATGATTTATAATATATGTGCTAATCTAAAAATATGAAATAAAAAAGTAATAAATGACAGAAATAGCAACTAACTCTGTCTAACAACAGTGAATTCACAGTCTGGACTAAACTACCAGTTTAGCAGGTTTTAATGACATTAAATACATCATTTGCAGACGCTTTTCAGTTCACTATAATAGCAAAAATAATATGTTTTATATTGATATAAAGCATTATAAGGAATATGACGAGCTGTCCTAAAAAGAAACGAGTAGAACGTTTTCCATTCTAGTAGCCGTTAATACACTAGACATTTAAAACATGTGTAAATAATTTCTGAACAAGTTAAAACGCCTTTTTTTAAACTCCTGTAAGTAATGGCTTATTAGAAAGAAGTCTCAGAAAAAAATAACACAATCCTACACTATAAGACAAATGTGGATTTACACAAACTAGACACTTCTAGCTATGAAAGGGAATATACATGTAAAGGGTTTGTTTTTTTAAGGGTAAAATACTATGGCCACCCACACTTGGTGGTATATTATGTGATGTTGTTACTACCTGAAGGCAGGTGGTTTGGCACTGAGTTGACAGGGGCATCAGAAACCAATAACGGCATGTGCTTACACATTGACTTTCTTCAGCCAAGTTAAACTCATGTATCTGAATGGGCTCGTACAGTGTGTCCATGAGATTTCTTTGCGGCTCTTATTCTACCTAACAGTCTTTGATTGTCTGTCTCCTCAGCTCAGCTCCAGGAATGCTTACTTGTGCATCATCTCTCTGTTCCCACACTCAACTTTAGCTGAGAGCAGTGCTCAATGGGGCAGTTCCTTTACATTTTTACAATGAAAAGCTGCTATTTCAGTGTCAATATTAACTTTAACTACTGATGATGGCAATATCTCGAAATTAAATGTAGTCTCCCAGTCTACAACTAATCTTAACTTAAAAGTGACGTATCACAGTAGGACAGGGAGCCTCTGTATATATGTTTGTTATAGAATGTGGTCAAGCTGGTAATTACATACATTTTGTTTGTGATGTTAGCATGATTAATTGTAATTAGAAATAATAGTAATAGAAATTCCAGCCAGAACCTCATAGATTTGAAAAAGAAATTTGGAAATCTGTAGTTGCTGCAGGACTTAACTTGCTTTTATATAGGAATAGAACCAGAATACAACTACTTGGCAACCAGCTGAGGCATGTCACATCCCCTATTGCGTTGACTGAGTTGTACTCATTGGTGCAGAATAGTTATTTGCAAACCTTTGCCAATCTGAACGTGACTGCAGTCACACCAAGTCAGACCCCAGTTGTTTGAAGTTGGCCCGCACTTGGCAACCTGTGCAATAACTATGCAATTGAAAGTGGTCTTCCAGAAGTTGATGGTCTGGCACCCTCAAACCGCAACCCCGAGGATCTTGCACTCTCAACTCAACAACCAGGTGGTTGGTATAATTACTTGTAATCTGTCTCTGACAGTCGAACAAATCCAGTGGAGTCACGAGGCTACCACCGATTTTTCCTAGTCGCAATGAGGTTGCCGTCCTATTTTTGTTCTCGTGTGAGTGAGCCATAACCAAAATTACTGTGGTCAGATGCCCCAAAACTGCAATGTGGTTATCCCAGAGAGGACATTGTTTCTGTGTCAAATACTGGTCCAACCGGGCCCTCTCTTGCACACCAGAAAATGTTTATCATATTACTGAAGTGAAAAATTCATATGTCCACATTTGAACGACAGTTTATTTGGCTGTGAAATGGCTGCGATGAGACAGGCATACGAAATTCACCCATGTATAAAGATGCATCGGGTTTAGATTTAAAACTCTAAAAAAGGATATAAGCTGGTATTGGGAATGAGCTGCAGACTTAATATGAAAGTTTTTAAAATACCAGGCTGATCACACAATGAACTTCTGTTGAGTTTCTGCAGTGCTGGGCTTTATGGCAGTGAGAGCAAGGCTTGTAATCTCCAGTGTGCTTAAAACCACACTGAACCTCTGGAATATATGAGTACAGTGCAGACATAATTCAATTTAGTGAATGAAAATGAAGCATTGCAAGTCTTTGTGTATGGATGCATGTGTTGGTATTATTATATGTGCGTGTAACTGTGCATAAAGACTGCCCGAGAACTCTAGACATTTCCCAAGTGCCCACGACAACAAATTTGTCTGTGACAAAGTCAACTGCCCCACCTGTTCACCATTAATATAGGTTTTACTCCATCAAACCATTTCCCACACAATCCCACATCTGTGATTCACACAAAACACACATTCACCTCCGCAGCCCCTCAGGCTGACATGTTTCCCTGCTAATCTGTTTGCACAACTCTGGTGTGACCACAGGCCAATTACACATCGTCACATGATGCACACCCACAAGAGAGCCCAAGGAAGAAAAATGAGAAAAAGAGCCACCCACTGAGAGAGACCCTCTTTGTCAGCTTCTTCCCCTTCCCACTCACCCCAAATATTCCCCTGGGCTTTTCCCTCCATCCTCACTGTCCTCTTGGTTCTCTCAGTTAAACCATCCCCTTCATCTTCTGATCTCTCGCACCAGTTTTGTGGCTGTAATTACAGCTGCCCGTCATTTAGGCTCTCCCTAAACAACGGCACCCCTCGGAGACCACAGTCCTGCTACATAAATTTGATTTCTCATCTCATTTACGTTCTGTAAACTCTGCCATATGTTTGATATTATATTTAAACTGTTCCAGTGGATGCCAAGAAAGTGTGTGCCTTGGGAAAGGTAGAAAACTTTGCTGGAAAAACGGTGCAAGTGACTGACAGGTGAAATTAACCGTGATGTGAAAGAACATTTCAGGGGGAAAAAACAATCAAAAGCAAAAATGGAGAAGAGAAAGTTACTTCACAGCAGCATCCAGTTTATTATTGTTGTCTTTTATTTTGGCACAGGGGAAGCTATCAAGTGTAGAAAGTATTCCTGTGTTACTGTTGCCGTTCTCTCTCCAGTACCACCAAATTGAGCATTTTTATTTTCCTCTTCACTCCCTCTAGTTTGAATTAGTGACATGGAGACTCCTTCGTCTCCTGACTCACTGGGTGTCCCTATCCTTTCAATTTTCTCTTTCTTCATAATCGCCTTTTCCATGCTTTTCTCTTTTTTTGCCCTTTCTCCCGTGATAAGGATTGACCGGGTCAGACGTCAGCAGCAGGGCAGCCAATTTTTATTGTATACATATATATATATACATATATATTTATTATCCTTTTAACACACCAAAAGGACAGGAATTTCTCTATAAGCTTGCAGAACGAGAGCCAAGGAGTTCAGCAAATTATTTGGAGATTACGTTCACTTTCATCATTGTCCAAATGCTGTACTTACCTGATAGAAAAGAGAAATAATCCTCATCCATTCATGTACTTCTTAAACAGCTTAGCTTGTTAAACCCAAACTTGCAAAGGCTACCTGACTCCAGCCTGCGTCGTTATATAGAACTAAAAATGTCACATTCAACTGCAGTGTGAGGGGCACGGAGAAGAAACTGGGCCTAAGGCAAAGGAATGGGGTCATCCAGAGGGCAAGTGCAAGGCCAACCTAGTCCTTCAGTCAGTCTAACTCAGGAAAAGTTCTGTGAACTCTAACTGGAAAGATGGAACAGAGACCAAAATCTCATAGGAAAACAATATATTTATTGATCGGATGCTTATGGTCTTTGCTAAAAGCTCATTTTTGTATTTTACTGGTATAATCTATTCTAACGAGTTGCAGAATTTGAAACAGAAGCAGATAAATCCCGATGATTCAGTCTGGCTTGGAAACTACTGACAGTGCCTGAATTTTACATGTGTACACCACTACAATAAATTTGAAATGATGCAGGTGAAGTGCAGACTCTTGGTTAAATTTATGGGTGCAAATAAACCCTCTAAATGCTGTTTTACAGCTATTTCACAGGTATTGCTGCTACTTTGTACACAGTTCCCTCTTTTTTAGGGATTAATTTCCAATTGCATCATTTCAAACTGACAGTGGTGTAAGAAACTGTGAAATCTGAGTCAGCATCCAAAAATTTCACCTAACTGTATACATGGGTTCACATTACACTCAATACAGTTTTTAGTCTAATTACATAGTAGCTGTGCATCAACCTTCAGAACCCTATACCCAGGTGTGTTATAAAAATACAACTCAAAAAGGTGGTTAGCAAAGACAGACGCATATAGTCTAGATACTTTTGTTATGTGTAACAGAAAGGAACCTGGCAACAGCACTGTGAGTGGCTGAGAACAGATTTGCAATGGCGAGAAGAAAGTTTGGGCAGGAGGTAGCATTTTTCAAATTAGTGGCTAAGCTTAGTTTGACCTTTGGAGCTCAATGTTTGTGCTTTCGCTTATCTCTGGGGTAATCTATCCCTGCAAAATGTTGTTAACAACACTGCAGACCAGAGCATCTGCAGTGTTGTTAATGGTACTGGATCCTTTCTCCTGCTCGCCTGCTTCTTGTCTTTCTTTCTTTCCTGCCTGCTTGCCTTTCTGATTATCTGCTTTCTGTCTTGTCTGTTTATTTACCCTCTGGTCCTTACCGCTAACTTACTTCTTGCATGCTTTTCTCTCTGCTGGTTTTGCTTCAGCTCACAGGTACTCCTCTAGAGGTGTGCAAAGGGAGTAACTGTATCCAACTGTTCAAGGGATGATAGGACTATAGGATTTATGTGCTCCCTAATAAAGTTTATGAGTGGAGCCTTGCTTCAAGAGAGCCAACTGGTCGTTTCACCTTGGCTGAGAGACATTCTCAGTCAGAGACAGAAAAAAAATAGCATTAGAATGAAATTGTTCTGTTATTTGTTTTTGTTTTTTCTGACAAAAACATTACATACATTATAATTTTATAATTTTTATTCACTACAACCCTGAACTTTTCTACACAAAACCTGACTGATGTGAATGTAACAAGGGTCTCAGAAAATACACAGTCTTTACTCTGACAGCTCTGTGGTACAAAGTCTGTGAGATGTTCTCATGTTAGAACAGTGCAGGTAAATGTCTTTTGAATTCACAGAATTGAACTGTAATCATGTCCCCTGCCTCCATAATGCTAATCAGAGAGCTTGACTAGCTGACTTTTCACAGACAGGATCATTTGATGCATTATATTGTTCTGCTTAGTTTACAAAAATGCCACTGTTGTCAAAGAAAGCCGCTCACCTGCCATCTTACATCTACATTATTGAATGGAGGTAATCTTAACTCTCACAGGTCACCTACTCCCCTTGAACCAGAAAGTTGGAGTATGAAAATTGTATTTTTGCTGCATACAAATGACTGCTTTCTATATGAGACTTCTAGCAGAAGGAAATCTGTTTTACACTCCACAGAGCCAAGTGTGAATATGTGCCATGTGTGACGCGCAGTATTGCCAAAAAAAATGACGTACATGTGCCCCACAAGTCTGACTGCAAAAACACATAAAAAGCGGGACTACAAAAATATTATTTGACTTACAGGATAATGCAGGTAAAGGGTGTGAGAGTGAAAATGAGCTTGAACATGTTTTTCTGAAGGGGGGTATAGAGAGGTGAGCGTTAGAGGGGCAGGGTACAAGCAGAGCTGAAGTGCTCCACTGGGTTGTGTATAATGGGGACAGGGCGTTGGGGGTAGAAAGGAGGAATCACATTAAAACTGAGTTCAGTGAGAGGGCTCCGCTAATGCTACCTAATCCTGACAAGCCTGCATCACACAACACACACTCATACACACAGTTGCTCCCTACTGGCACCTATTTATGATTGTTGGCCACCAGTGTGTGTGAGAGGTGTGTGAGGTATGTGTGGCTGATGTCACAGGCTGACTGAGAAGCTGAATTCATCTTGGACCACCAAGTATCTGACATGGAAAGTTGCATGCCATGGCACGCTGGCAATCTATTTTTCCATGTTCACCTCTTCAGGCTGATACTGACATGCCACAATGTCCGGTTAGTTAGTTGTCAGGCACTACTGTTTTACGCTTTGCATGTGTACGCAAGATATTTTTTATGTCTAATTAGATTTAAGCCCTCTGTGGCCCCCCTTTCTTCTGTGAGGGATTCTGTTTTGAAGATTGCTTTTTGGTTTTTTTGTTAACTTTTTTACTAAACTGAAACATTAATTTATTTGTGTAGACACACATGTGACACGAACCATGCCGCAGAACACAGGATTATTTGCCTAACCTAATTTGCAATGCCAATTCCTAGATGGGCATTAAAATTAGGAAGTGGTCTCTTTAAGGATGGCACTGTTCATAGCTGAAGGCATATGAGGGTCAAAGAAAAGGCTGATGGCTATAAAAACAAATGATAAGAGTCATATGTTATTCCTTTCACAGTTCCCAGATCTCCTCCCAGTTAAATATTTATGGGGGATTTGCACCACCATGTTCAAAACACCAGGAAATCTCTTTTAAGAGAATTGTTTGTGGCACACTAAAGGTACCTTTAGAGCAGGTGGTTGCCCAACACCCATAAAATCCTTGAGTTATGATAAAAATCATTATAAAATATTGTCTGAACCTTATACAACTAGCAAATCTATTTTGTTTTCTGTTTTATCCCATCTAGGCATGAAGATTAAAGATATGCATCAGGAAAGAACAGAATTATGAGAGAAATTTCTACAACGAAAGTGTAGCTTTTTGCGCTGCTCACACCCTGATCCTTAGATCTAGCAGGGTTAACCTGGTTAAACAAAGGTTATAAAACAACAATGTCCCAAAAGACAACAACATTCCAGAGGGGCCAAGTGGGTCTCTGAGGAAATCAGTCGGTCACATTCCTGTCTGTGATCAATCAGCCTCTGGCCCAGACAACCTGAGATTGACTTCAGCCACCCTGGAAACTACCTGCCCTCCCCATAGAAAGCAACCTCCAGCCTTATGAAAATCAATTTTCCCTTATTGTGGTGAGAAAATATCAAAGTTTAATATGTGTGCTTGTGAATGTTTCTTTGAGTGTACCTGAAGATTTACTGCAATTTCCACAGTTAGGATGACAAAATAATTATAGAGAAGCTGGCTATAGTGTGTGTGTGTGTGTGTGTGTGTGTGTGTGTGTGTGTGTGTGTGTGTGTGTGTGTGTGTGTGTGTGTGTGTGTGTGTGTGTGTGTGTGTGTGTGTGTGATCAGCAGCATTGTTCTGAGTGAAGAAGTGAAGAATGTTTCTTTGAGTGTACCTGAAGATTTACTGCAATTTCCACAGTTAGGATGACAAAATAATTATAGAGAAGCTGGCTATAGTGTGTGTGTGTGTGTGTGTGTGTGTGTGTGTGTGTGTGTGTGTGTGTGTGTGTGTGTGTGTGTGTGTGTGTGTGTGTGTGTGTGTGTGTGTGTGTGTGATCAGCAGCATTGTTCTGAGTGAAGAAGAGTGTGGAGTTTAGATGAATTCACAGTATGACAAGAGGTCTCTACAATTTACCCTGACAGAAACCCTCATTTCTCCACCAAAGGGAGAATGTGGGCGAAGGAAGGAGGGAAGGCTTTTGGCAAAATAAATTCAAAAGTATGGAAGAGCGCTTCAACCTGCCGTGCTTAACTCACTGCCTCGGCTTAGCGACAATGTGGTGGAATCATTACCTCAGGTCTCTCAGGTACTCAGAGGGAGAAGGGACGTGAACTCTGTTGGAAGCAACGAATAGAGATACTGCACCGAGTTAATAGACGAGCACATGGGTTTACAGGTTTTTTTGGTTAGACTGAAGTTAACAGTACACTGTTGATTAATGAATCTTGTTCATAAGTCCAAGTTTTACAGATCCAAGGAAAAAAATCAAACCTGGAAACACATGCGCTTTGGGGTATTCTTATTTATTTAGTAACGAGAGTTTGCTTAACTTTCTCAACTTAAAAGAAACACTGAAATTGCGGCACTTAAGTTCAGTGGATTGATTTTTGTAGCAATATTCTCCCATTACTTCTTGATTGCAGCCTGCTATTGAACACCACAGAAGAAACATTTTGTCTCGCAAAATGACTGTAAAAATACGAACCACGTACAAGAACTGTGATCTATTCTGTTGTCAAGCACGCCGCTCCTGTTTTCACATTGTCCACATCCTGCTTCTGTACCTCCCTCAGCCTACAGAGTTCTGGCCTGTACATAATTGTCTAAGTGCTTCTAGATGGCAGTGGGCGATTTGGTCATTTAGGGGCCTATTAAGTCATTAGTGCAGCAGAGGGACTGCCTTCTGCCTGCCGACAGGACCAGATGATCAGCCTGATATGTGTTGCCTTGCAGTTTTTCAACAGATTCGCGCAGGTAATTATAGCTTCAATGTAAACCACCCTCAGATGTCACGCTTAAAGAGGGAATGCACATCACCAGCATGCTTTAAAGACAATCTCCATCTCTGCTTTTCCTCCTCCTCCTTCTCTCCTTTTTCCACTCAGCCTATGCGTTTGGATTTGTGTGTGCGGATGAGCAATAGGTGAGAAGCGGGACAACCAGAGCCTCGGGACATGTCAGAGAAAAGGATACGGAATGAAGAAGAAGGCAACAGAGACCCAAATAGAGTGAGGAGGTCAGAGGAAGTTAGAGTATAGTGCAGACAGTCATCCTCTGTGGCCAACACAATTTCTTTAAACCCAAACTTACAATGTAAATATTTGGATATGGCTAAGGTTGGTTGCTTAATTCCACCCTTTAAAGATGTGCTGTTTAGGTGAACACGGTCCAAGGAACACAAATCAAAGTATCATTCATCATTTAATATGACGCATGAGAATCTTATTTTGATTTCATTTCTGTAAACCTCGCCCAGCTTTTGGAGCCATTCATTACCCTGGGTTCTCAATATTACATTCACCGCCTATAAATGCTCATCATCTAAGTGCCACGCACAGCCAAAAACCTCAGTATCCCCACAGAAAAAGTCATTCGCCGTCGAAAGGCTGTATTTTATTTTTACCATTTCACTGCTTTTAAATCATCTTCAAAATTGCTGATTTGTATCAGTCTGAATTGGAAAACCAAACACAAATCATATTTAATATCATATAAAGTAGTAGTGACTTATGGGAAAAGTCTAAACACTGTTAAAAGGAATGTCTTTTTTTCCCAGACAGACAAAAGTTTCACTTTATGGTCGCTGTGTGTAAACTCAGCGGTTGCTATCGTGTATTTTTTATTATATGTTTGCAAGCACATGTTGGAAAATCTTAATGTCATCACTTTGCACATTATTTTACCATAAAGAAATACATTGTTGTGATACTTTGGCCATCTCCCCAGGCCTGAAAGTGCCCCACTGTGACCACAGCATGTGTGAGGCTGCAGCGTCAGCACAGCAGAAAGCCTCAGGCTGATGTCTGCTCTAGCAGAGGAATGCCACAGGAGCTGCACTGATTGAAATAGACACATCAGACTGTCACTGCATCTGTAAACAGGGCGCCTCCTAATCGGGAGGAGAACGCCTTCTTACTCAGAGGAAACTGGATTCACCAACCACCCTCCCGTCTCGTAATAACATTACCCAATCTCCTTTCAAGCCTAAGGTGACGGCACTCGAATCTGTCACCGGTCATCTATCTCTCGCTCTCTATTTGCGCAAGTAAGTAGCTTGAGCTGATGGAAACTAATGGTCAGAGGTTGAACAAGGGACTCCATCAGACTGGTCTCTGTCTGCCTGCTCAGCAGTGCCCAGGCTGACCTCAGCAGACTGCCAGTCTCCTTACTGCTCTGCTGCTTGTGGCTCCGCTACCACCTCCCACCATGACCCATGACCCCCGCCCAGGAGAAAGGCGCCACCGATACGATGCAATTTCCCTTTGACGTGGTCCAGTGGTCTCAGCTGCCAAGTGACCCAGGCAAAGTAAATATTGTTGCTTATCACAGGCCAGCGCCACCACCAAATTTCCCAAAAGAAGTGTTGGACTAAATCAATTTTTCTTCCATGTCCCAACTCCAAAAATGAACAGACTCTAGGTGCAAATAAGCCAGTGGAGTTTGATGTTGTGCATTAATAACACATGGTACAGTTGCTATTATTATGGTGATAGTGGCATTTACTTGATAAGTCATTATGTAATATATGTATCTACCCTTGAGGGAACAAAAGACATACAAAGAGTGTTGGTTATGGAGTGTACACTCTCTCTGCTGACTGCACTGTCTCCAGCCTTTTCCAATCTGCGCTGAAAGCACTTGGTACCGCCCAGCTGTCAACCTACATCGGCCTTCAAAGGACTGGAGAAGAACCATGCACCCTGCCTGCCTTTGTTTCCACAGCCTTAAACTGCCTCTCACAGAGACATCCACACCTCTCTGTCATCTAAAAAGACCAGAGAGAGGTCTCAGACAAACTGCACTCTTGTTAGACCACAATTGTCTAAAGAGGGTTCTGCTATACTTGATATCTCTCTGACCCTCCCACGCTACCACAAACACCACCACTAAACAGAAGATTACTGCTTTAAACATGCCTCCTCCTCCTATTCCAGAGAGGATGATATATTTGCCGTACCACTTTTCAGCCAAAAACTGCTTCCTCTAAATTCATGAGTCACAAAGCAGTGCTTCGAGACCACCCATCTCCCAGGAGTCCACTGTACTGGTACTGTAACAGTGGGACCGGGCCCTCCACTGAGATACCTACAGTGTGATAGGTGATAAATGATCAGTGAACACGTTTTTAAGAGCCTCTCTGTAAAGTCAGAGTTATGGGATGGTGTTAAAAATGTACTTTTTATTGGGACCAAATTATCTGTGAGCCAGCCAGGTTTAGAGTAACTCCCATTTTAGCTCTCCCTTTGCTTATGTTTCAGATTAGCATTAGCAGCAACAAGATGCCGGTCACTCTCCATGCAGCTCCTCCGCCGTCTTTCCCCTGTTTCTTCCTCCTTAGTCAATGTATCTCTGACTTTCTCTCTCTGGTGTTTCACTTCTCTTTCCCCTGATTCCCACCCACGCATTTTCTGTTCAACTTTTGGTGTATCCATCCTTCTGACCTCATCGCTGTTATAGTCAAGCGTAGAGGGATCCAATCAACCATAGTGTTCAGATTAAATCACAAATTATTATAATTGAGAATAATGGTTTCCATGTCAGTTTCAGTTCAGCTCTGGATTGTTCTCATACATGTCTGGAAGCAAAGGGGGTTGGAAGCTCTGGAGTCGGTGGTGCCTATGTACAGGTTGGGTGAAATTCAAATTATTTGTGATAAAAGTTCTATTTAATGTGCTTATCTGAATTTGAAAGATCGTCATATGATTTTGTTTAAAGCCTTTTCATGCAAAAACACATCTCAAAGATTAAAGTCAAGTCAAGGTTCTTTAGAAATATAAACGCTATTTTCTAAAACTGGACGTGTGCTGCTTCTCAACCATGTTTGGGTGTAATTTAAGCAGTGTTGTTTTTAGGGGCAGTGACTGTCGCACTAAATGCAGATCAACATTAAATACACTAAAAACAGGAAACATATTATTACCCTTAAGGTAATAAGAAAACGACACCTGTACGGCACATAATAGACATAAACACTGAAAAAAACTCCCAAAGGCAGTGGCAATATTCTCCCGAGAAACATAGTGTGCCTGCCCTAGCTTATTTCTAGGGTTAGTAAAGCTCTCAGGCATGTGCAGGGCATGCAACGCGACTTTGACAGCGTAGTTAGGAGGTGCTGATGAAAGAGGAGAGGCAGGAAGCCCGCTGCGTCTCAAATTAGCTCCCGAGCCCTCCGTCCTCTCGCATGGAGGTTCAGGCCCTCACAGATTCTCTTGCATTACTCAGTCAACATGGATGTATGAACCTTTTACATGTAGAGCGTGCCTTTGTGTGTAGGCAGTCCACGCAAACGTGTTTGATTATGAATACTTTGTGAACACACATGCAGATTTCTCATTTCAAATTTTGTCAAAAGGCTGCATTAGGGAATAAAAACTATTAGATCATCTTACTCCTTCTTTTGAGGCTCAATAGAGTTTTGTCTGGGAACTCACATGCCCTGAAAAATGTTTTACAGCCTCTATTTTAAGTAAGCTGCTGACTAATTCTTTAAATAGAAACATATTTCCATTGCTTTTTACATGATACAATCAATTAAAAATGCATATGCACCCTGTGTTTTGCTGATCAAGTAATTTGGTAATTACACTCCTCTCAAATTGCAGTATGAGTTTAGGATTACTGCAGAGAGCTTGACACACAGTCTGCATTAATAAATGAGAGAGAGCGCTCCTCTCTTCTCACCTTCTTCAGTGTGTTATTGTGTACTCTCTCACACCCTTTTTCCAGATTCAGCAGTTAAATATGTTTGTGTAGTGAGGTGGAGGGACGTTCATAACCATAAAGCTGTCTACAGCAGACATGTTTTAATCACTTCTTTCTCCTTATGTTGTCTTCTCCCACATTCTTAGTTGCATGCAGTATATGTGTATATATTTTCATGTATTCAGGAGGATAAACGATGCTCCAACTTCACCAAATTGTTCTTGTCATTTCTTCGGCTATTCTGGCTGTGTACACACAGGAAAAATAAAGGCAAAGACAGTCATTTCATCCTCTTACCTGAGAGAAGTTGAGTCCATTGAGGGGATGACACTGCTCCTCCACTTGCTCAACTGCCCCTGTAGTCTTTCCCATTCGCTCTGCCTCTTGAGCTAGAAACAGGTCGAGCACTGGTGTCCCCCTGGACCGGACGTCCCATTCTGTGAGTGAGTTTACCATCAGCATTACCCACACAGGCCTCTTCCTCTCCCAGTTCCCTGCAATAGCATTGAACAGGTAGTCAGCATACAGGCCTCGGCCTCGCTGGTCAGCTGTCATCCAATAAGGCATCATGTGTTTGACGTAATCAAGATGGCGTTTGAGTCGGCGGTACAGATCTCGAGGTAGCAGGGTCTGCAGGTTTTCTCCGTGGGGCAGTAACTGGCAGCTGGTCAGTTTGGAGATGGTCAGGGGATCAGTCAGGTCCAGCTCAAAGTAAACATTATTGCTGTCATGGAAAGCCTGCTTGGAGCTGTTGGGAATGAAGTCCCAGACTCGGGTGTAGGGCACGTGGATGGTACCAAATAAGTAAGAAGGTGGGTGAGGAGGTGCCCGCTTTACTCTCCAAAGGAAAGAGTTCATGTCACTTTGCTATAAAAAACACACAAAAAAGAAGAAGAGGAAAACGATTTTAACAGTAAACAGAAACAAAAACACCAAAACCATCATGTTAGAGCTCGCATTAAAACTGAAAGTGACAGATTTTTCCTCTGTTGTGGTTTACTGGCTCATGGGCTCAGGTCAACAAGTTAAAAATTTGAAATACTATTTTAAAATTACACCGCAGGAAGTATGAAGTCTAGTCAGCCTGGGGCTGTGCTGCGAGCACTTGCAGTCAGGGAGTTTATAGAGGGGCCTTCTGGGCTGTAAACAGACCCCCGTGTATTGTTGAGGTGCATACCTCGGTTGCCAAAGCCTCTTTAGGCCTGGGAAGCATTTTCAGGGCTGTGGTGCAAATATACTACACTGGAGCTCATAAAAACCATGAAAGAAACCTGCACTCAATTCTGACCTCACTATGATACTTATATTTGGGATTTTACTTTCTTTTTTTGACATCGGGCATGAGGACGAAATGCTGACAGTCTCAAGTACAGCACTGATTTTGTCTCCAAAGTTTGTGTTACAGCTTTTTACTGTTGTGGTTGTCTTTAATAGAAAGAAATGTCAAAATTGAAATTAAATAATCACAGTTGTTCTAAATGAATATAAGGCTCTACTGCATTTAAAACATGTTTCTTATTAGCTGCTCTGCAAATGTGCTTTGCATGTGCTATGACTTTGATGTTGGCATTATTTAAATATGACAAAAAATAGCTTTTATAAACAATATCAAACTTCTGGCCGCTGAGACACAGTGCAATCAGGCATTTGAGGGATGAAACCCATTACTGTAAAATAAAGTTTTTCTTAGAAAATGTTTATTTCTAAAATTTAATCAAGATTTTCTTCAGCTGTGCTCCACTGCATACTGCCAATGCTGCCTTTGTCATTTCAACTTTTCAAATAGCGGTGCTCTTGTGGTATGTTTCTATAATCATCATAATTAATTGCAATTTACATACCGTAATTACTGGCACCAACTTGTGCTAGACAAAATAAATCAAAATGACCATATTTGATTTCAGGGCAAAATTTTTTGCAGACACACTGCGTTTGTTTCTGTGTTTCTAACCTCATTTTCACTCTGGCCAAGGCCACTCGTCTGCGAAGAGTAACGGGAAAGGTTTGGAAGGGATTCATATCATATTTTGGAAGGGCGGAAACTAATAAAGCATTTTGCACGTCCACCGTTAACGACGTGTACTTGGGCCTAACCGTAAACGAAGACGTTTTGACGTGGAAAGTGAGACGGTGTTCGTGTAAGACCTGAAAAGAGGCGAGAGCCTCTCTACTAAGGCAGCTTTGACTTTTCTGGCGAGCCTTGACGCACGGGGTTCCTTTTTATGGGGGTAATTACACTTAACAGAAAACAGAGACCACTGTACTGATGCATTAGAAATCACATGGAGCAAGCCTTCAGCCATATCTGACAACAGTACTATTATAGGACAACCTAATACAACAAAGTCTGTGATCTGTAAACAACTCCTTAATAATATCTTCTGCACACTCAAGTGCCAAGCGTTTTGTTTTTGTTTTGGACTGTTTCTGGGCTCTTGGGCAGTTTTCATGTGCTGTATTTTTTTTCCAACAGAAAAGAGTGTTGGATATGATTCTTGAAGTCACGATGGCCATTAACTTTCCCCCCGCTCTTTATGTCGAAAATGCAAGAAGTGGAAGTCAGACAGCCGGCTGGGCAAGCACATTAACCGAGCTGGAATATGTCCGGGCTGCACTCCGGCACTTCCTCACGGTCTGCGAGTTCAAGCCACGTCCATAATTTTACCAATATGCCCGATAAGTGTTTTAATAAGCCGCCACAGTACTGAAACACGATCACTTCTGAAAGGTCAATGAAACTTTCCCAAATGAAGTAAGTCACCCGTGGGTGTTCCCACTTGCGTTTGTCACATAAACAGCCATAAAGTTGGCAAACGGTAACAGTTTCTCTTGGCAGTCTCCTTCACGTTAAGTCCCCACTCCACAGTTTTACTGCAGTATAAGGGTCTTTCATATATACCTGAACATTTACATAAACATAACGCACAAAAAGTTATTATTATTATTATTATTATTATTATTATTATTATTATTATTATTATTATTATTATTATTATAACTTTAAGTTATTGTTACTATAAATTTAAGCATAAGTAATAAGAAATTGTAGGCTGTTTTCTTTAAAGTCATATCAGCCTTTGCGCTTGTTATAGACAAGTGTCTAAGTCAGAAAAACAGCCTAATGACAAACTAGACTCTGCGCCCCCCGTCGTAGAATCTCCCTCCAAAGTGACCCAATGCTTCAGTGGAGTTTCGCCATATAATTCAAAAAGAAGTTATTAGAGAGAAAGGGGTGTTTAGGATGAACAGACAACAAGTGTCACAAAGCCGTAGGGTTGTTATTAGCACCATTCAGTTATGTGGGCTAAATAACGACCTTGTCGGGGCCAAATCTTTGCTTGGAGTAGCCTAGATTATTATTAACTTTCAAATACGCGTCCATCCCGGTGCACACGGAGAGTCACTGACTTAAGAAAGCCCTCCCAACACGACTCACCGACTTTGGAGCGTCGCACTGTCTCGGTCTGCCCGGTCGGTCTGCGCCCCAGGGTGCCACAGCGTGCAGCAGCGCGCTCAGGAAGACCCAGCTGATTCCAGGCAGAACGACCATCCCGTCGATGTTATTGGACACTTGTAGGAGTCAGCTCAAAGCGGACTTTTCTCTCTTTTCTCCCCACTCTGTCTTCTCTGTTATTGCCCGGTTTCCCGTCTCCTTTGAAGTACAAAAAAAAAAAAGTTACCGGTGGCCTCTGGGCTCACATGTGCAGGTCGGCGAGAGGACCATTCCGCCTCTTCGCCATTCCCGACGCACTCCACTTGTGAAAGTATCTGTTTCTGCTCTAAATTTTTCTTGGCTCCTTCCAACCCGGTGCAGTCCTGAAGCAGGAGCTATAAACTCTTTGGAGAGTTTGCGCTCCACGAACTTGGAGCGTCTTGACTGGGAAAGAGGGAGGTGGGACGGTCTGAGTGAGTACCCCACCCCACCCATAATACACACAGCCCAGGTTCTTTTAAGAGGAGGGAGCACAGGTTCATAGAGAAATGACAGGTTTCCGCGAGTGAAGCAGCTCTAGCCACGCAGACCCCCAAAACAGTGCAGATTGGAATTAATCTTCTCATTAGCTGCTTATTAAGTTAATTTAGTTTCCATTTCGATGTTCCTGATATTTTTCTAATAACCCGAACTCAGGAACTCGTTTTTTTAAATTGATCCCAATGATCTTAAATGAAATATTTGCTATAGTGGTTTATATACCACAGCCATGCGCTATGATTGGGTATATGTACCTCATTATTATGAGGGGGGCTGTCACCACTAACCAAGAGCCCAGAGGGCTCACAGTACTAGCAGTCCAGAGGTTTGTTTGGTTTGGTTTTCGGCAGAGTCATTTCAAAGATGTAAATGAACACTATTTCAAATGCTGTCATGTGCTTCCTCACCAGTAGGATCCCATTCATCTCTGTCCTTCTCTGTTTGACATGCCTGCAGCAATAGGCTGCATTTGAACTGTATGGATAATCTTGGACCTTATATGCATGATTAATGGATGCAAATAAACAGGTCTAAGAAAAGACAACTGTGAGAAGTCTTTTATTTATCTTCATTCCACCACTCTTCTTAAGATGTATTAGTCATGATGAGGAGCAGGCATTCTGAAATCAGCGCATGTGTTGAGAGATAGTGGCCCCTCTGTGCAGGCACCGATGTCAACGCTCCACTACTCTACTGTGACCTCAGTTATTGTCCAAGTGGCAGACAGCGTGACAGAGTCAAGTAGTGGAAATTTATCATGGGGACCCCTCAAACAAGTGGCACCGAGCCCCTCCCGGCAGGCTGGGCAGACAGACCTCAGACAAGCAGCTCTTTGTCCTCTTTCATGTTCTCCCCTCCTCTCCACTCCTCTTCTCACCACTCCATGTTCACTTCTGTTACTGGGCAGCTCGGTCCGTCTGCACCCTTATTGTATTTTCCATTCAGATTGGCTGTTTGTGTTGAGTGCCTTTGATCAAGTTGTCTTTTAACCAAGTTTCACGTTGTAAAACTGTGACACTTCTGCTCTTTGACTCTTGACTCTGACTACTTTCGCTGGGAGTCATTTATCAAGATTTGAGAGTCTGACAGGTAGAAAAGTTAGCATGTTTTTGCTTTATGGATTTGCACAATGGTCCACTTGAATGCCACCTCATATTTTCACATACTTGAAACAGAAGGAACAACTCAAGAAAACCATGCTAAACAGATCTAATCTCTGCATCCTCACTACTCGGTTTCTCCCTTTTGTGGCTCTTGCTCTGAGACAGGTGTGGGACTTCAGTTAACGGTTTCATCTAGTCTAATGTGGCCACCTGTAGACCCAGGTACATGCTTTAACCACGCCTCGTAGAAGGCTTCTCTTTGAAGGAGCTTTCCACATTCTTGGCTGGTTAGAAGAGGGCTTATGAGCGGCTGGCTGCAGGATGTTCCTGGACTGGGGCCAGCACTTACAGCATGGTGCACGTATATAGCTGGGGACGAAAGAAGACTTTAAAGTTAATGTTCTGTTAGCAGATCGCGGCAACGTCCACTTATAGAGCACACATCTGGGGAGGTGTTGGAGAGAGAAGGAGGCAGGAAAGGGAGAGAAAGAGAGTTGACTCGGCTGCAAAAGTATTTTTGACATGTTAAACAAGTCTGCAGCTGAATCCTGCCAATAGGCCTGTCCACACTTTTACTGGCTTTGCATATTTTTCTTTAATATGTCAATTACATCCAGAAGAAAGCATACAGATAGGGAAAGAGTAAATATGAGATTGAAGGCACCCTGTTAATGTCTGTAGCCCTTCAGTTCAAAAGATCTGCTGTCTGCTTGTCCTTGTGGCCGTCCACATGTCTGATATTGTGCAGAAGTCCTGGCACAAAACCCCAATTTTAACTCTGCACCTTTGCCTCAGAGTCATTACTTGTCTTTTGTTATGTAATGCAAGAAGTATTATTTCCTTCATAAACACCACCGGTGCTCTACACCACATGAAAAGAGAACATCCATTTATATCCAGTGAACTGTACAGAGATGTGTAACTGTAACTGAGGCTGGAAATGCATGCAAACTATTTTGTTTATTATGTACACAGGGACCCCTAGTGGTGTGAAGAAGAATTAAGCATGTGCACATTGTGGACAAAAGTAAGAAGAACAAGGTGGGATGGGTACCATGAGGGCATAAAAATTGCGCTTCAAAGAAACTGAGTATGATAAATCTGAAGGAGTGGCTTATAGCTTCAGGCTTCCATACCTCAGAGTCTGACTGTCAAGCTCGAAGGCCCCACTGGACACTCCCTCTTTCTGTCTCTTTCTGGTGTCTCAGCTGGACTAAACACGCATTCCCTTCACTACCTCCACCCATTTCTTGCTCAGGGTCTAATATCCTCTGTCCTCCTTTGAAGACGTCGAGTAATAATATTGACAGAGTCTCTGGTGAAAGGTTATTGTGGTTCCCTTTTCCGGATGTCCTGGGAAAAACGGGGGGTAAAATGTAAAGGTTAGGAGGTGGTAGAGAAGAAGGACAATTTTATGTGGTGAAATATATCAAAGAATCCAAGGAGTGGGCCCAAAATGTATCTGTTTACCCTAGATGAGTAAAGCAGAGATAAAAAGGAGGAAAGGAGTTCAACCAAGTCTAACGTGTAACGGCTATTTTTGGTTAGTCTCCAAGAATTTCTGCTGCCATTGTTGGGTCATGCAGACACTGATTTGTTTGGTGACAGCACATTTGGGTTAAATAGTTTTTCCTAGTAGTTGCAGTGATGTCTCTTGTTGCAGGTCAACACATGCAATTGACGGCCACACGTCTATCTTCATCCAGAATGAGCAAAAGCAGAAGGGGAAAGATGAGAGGAAGAGATACAATGACTGAGGTCATGGCAAGGGTTGTTTTTTCAGGAGTATTGTCTCATATAGATTTTTTTTTAAACATCTGTCATTATTTTGGGGGGAAGTAAAGAAGAAGAGACATGAGTCTGAGTCGGAGAGAAATAGTTCAGTTTAGTTAAATGAGATCAAGATTTGCATTTAGGATGTATTAATATTTCAAAATATACCTTTTAGGTTCTTTTGTCATGCTGTATAATAGTTACAATTAAGTCATGGAAAGAAAATTCACACTTTCACAGTTTCTTGAGATGCTGAATGAATGAATGAAAGCACACAGCCACCCTGTTTCCAGTTATTTGTGTTAAGTGGTTGCTGGCTCTCGCTTCACATTCACTGTGCAGACATGTGAGTTACAGTCGTCTCCTCATCAAGCTCTCAACGAGCAGGCAGATTAGTACATTTCCAAAAATGTTGAACTGCTTCTTCAAAGGAAAAAGCCTGACTGAAAGAGTGGGAAAACAAAGCAAATGTACAATAATTCCAATTTCTACTTGGGGTCACTGAATTGTTTGATTGTCTGAAAATGATTTGAATCATCATATGGGTGATTTTGGGACCGGCGGACGCTCTCCGCCATCATCATCAAGACGCCTAATAAGGGAGTATTTTTGGATGAATGGAGTTGATGCTTTTGGTACATTTCCACAAACTAGAGCTGTTTTGACAGCGTGCGGTGACCACACACCTTACTAATATGCTTCATGTTGAAATTTCCCTTAATATGCGTGCCAGCTGTTGATCACTTTCCATTTAATGATGAAGGAGACTCATCTTATTAGCAACAATGTCCTTCTAAGGTCATTGTGGAAATGGTTTCTATGCTGAGATTTTGGTAAAGCAGCAGTTTTGATCATAATTTGTATTTTTTTTTTGTGGTCATTTTGTATATGTGCACACATACTGACGCTTTCACAGAGAGCCATATCTTGTGTTTGTTTTCTAGAGCCTATAATTCTCTTACATCAAAGGCTTGGCTGGCAAAGTCACCCCATGATGCACTGCACTCTCTCCCACTGATCACTGGCATTGTTAGTAATTGTATTACCCATATCTGGAGCACCCCCTGCTATCTTCCCTCTTCTCCCCCATTTACCCCTGAAAGCCAAAGCTGAAGAGTTGGAGGAGTGAAAAGGCTCGTCCTGCTGTTAAGAAGATCTGTCTTTTGGCTATTTGAATGGTAAAAAAAAATAAAGTATGGACAAATAATGATGTTTCCCTTCTTGTCATTTAAGCATACATACTGGTTCTGCTCCAAATCTCAGAGCTGGACAATGGATGCCATTAATATCACAATATTATGGTAATACAATATATATTTTGCCAGTGTTAATCTCTATTATACTGTTGTTGTTCATTGTCGGTGTCCTGTTTGGGGTTTATTCAAGCAGGGTTCAAAGAAGGCCACCAACGCCATATAAGGAATTTTTCATTGACTGGGGAGCACAAACAGCATGTGTTATGATATCATTAAATCAAAGCCTCTGGTCTGCACTGGTGTGCAGGGATCAGATGAGCTCTTCTCTAAGTCGACAGAAATCTGGGTTTGAACTTGACCGTCTTTTGAAGATGGTCATCTGCACTAATAAGGTCTTTTGAAGATTATCATATTGTCCGAAGATGCTTTATTGCCGCACGTATAGTAAATTTGTGGCATGAAAGGTTAAAAAATAAATTATGCTTTAAGATCAATAGAGAACAGGAAGCATTGGTTCAGCCGCTGTCTGATCGTGTTGTTTTTCCACACACAGCTTTCCCTAGTTTCTGTGATTTTACACTGACTACAGAAAGCAAAGCCTGGCCTTATGCCTGAGTCAGCCTTTGGCAGGGAGTTTAGTTTGGTGTCAATGAAACGCTGTGTGTTTATCCTGTATTTATCCAAGGTTTATTTGGTCTCTTGCACATCTCTCTCTGTGGTCGTACTGTACGCCAGCTGCTGTGTTTGAGGGGGTAGTCTTAGTCATAGACTGTCTTGAGCTTTGTTTACCCACATCTGTGAAGCTAGGTGTCCAAAATACTACATAGTGTGTACCTGGGTGCTTTGGACAGACATGTGGTTTGAACATGTGTTTGAAAGTATAAAAACAATTCAGTGGCCGGATCTGCAGTTTGGGTTCCTTTGGGTCGGAGACAAAGAAACAGGCTCAGAACGATAACATCTTGACTCAGCTACGTTGAGAACTGTGTGATTCCAGAAAAAAGCTCTTTGATCCCTGTGACTGATAAAACTGGACTTCAGCTATGAGTTCAGAACCAGTGCAAGGTTGGGGGTAGGGAGGGGCTGAATGATGCGAAAGCGGTAACGCAATATGACATTTCATGCTTTCTTTCTATCATCTGTTCTTTTCGGCATCTTTTTTCCCACCCCGACATATCCTTTGGTTTCCAGCTCTGTATATTTTCAAAATCAGTGTGCGCTTCTGTAACACTTGGCCCATCAAATTCAACCCCCCCAAACTCAAGTTCATGTATCGGTGCAGATATACATACCCATTCATCTAAACATGAGACACTGAAAGAAGGAGGGTGCACCAGTGCACAAGGTGGAAGAAGAAAGGAAAAAGAAACACAAAAAGAAAAGGTGTTGATGGAAAGCAATTGAAGTGAAGAGTCACAGGAATGCTACAGAGGGAGATGATTAGGTCTGACTGATGGCTCTGTATTGATACAACACAGACATAATTTATTGCCTTAAAGGCCATATTTCAAATGCCTAAAATTAATGGTTTGTGGAACGAGAGCAGTGGAGGATGAGAAGTAGGAGGGCATTTTCAAGATCTGTCTCCATAATAACAACCTGGCTCAGATAAACACACAGACTCAGACATGCATAGACACTGATACAGGTACGCACACATAGATGCACACACACACAAACCCCAGACTTCTTTCTGGGCAATGTTCCTACTGCTACTCTTCACTCACACATAGAGCTGTTCTTGTGGTTGACAGGGAGCGGTGGAGCTGTCAACAGGCCCAGAGCCTGTTGAGAAGCAGACTGCGCTACTAAGCTACACACACACACATTCACCCACACAGCCGCCGATATAAACACAGATCCATACATGCACATGCTTTTGAAATATGTCAAACAGCATGGCTTCTATGACAAAATACACACAAACACACGCACTAGGTCAGAGGGAACATATTAAGCAGTACTGTGCGTATGACTGAATTGAACACACACAAAGAACCGAAACACATTAAACAGCATGACCCTTATGACTAAATACACAAACACACAGGCACGCAGGCACAGACAAATACACAAATAGTTCTCTCAGGAAAAATCCAGAGAGGTAATTTTCTGCTTCTTCAGCTGATCCTGAACATGTGTCACGGTTTATACTGTAATCTACAGTATGAGACTGAAAAAGGAAAATACACCAGCTTCGCCCCTGCTTTCATGTCTAGATTTATTTATGGTCTTGCCTGGAGCTCTGTTTGGGCTTCCAGGGGATGTGAGTCTGTTATGCTGTGATGTGTATAATAATATCATTAACCACTTACCTTGGTAGAAATGACGGTGGGCCTATAATTATTAAGCATTGTCTTAGATTTGGACTCTAAGCAAGCTTCATATTTTTTTGTAATATCACTGTATTGAGCAAAGACTATTTTTACTTCCTTAGTAGCAGTCTGAGCCAAGAATATGCCTTAAATGCAACACATCAATAACGTTGCGATGACAGCTTCCAGTCTCCACCTGGTCTCACAGAAGATGAATTATACTCTGAATCTGACTGAGCCCCAATGCTCAGGTCCCAGGGGGGGCAAAGTTTGAGCCTTAATGCCCCAACAGGGAAGTCAATAATACAGTAAGTGAAATACAAACTGTATCAGTCGACGTGTAAGCGTTTCCCAGCACTTTCTCTGTAAGTGAACACAATTCAGTGGATCTGTTGTTGCAGTATTTCATTCTACAGAAGTATTTAGTTTCAAAAATAGGACCAACTTTATAAATAATCTCTCTAGACAAGTGCAGATATGTATGGAGAAAAATGCGATATTCTGCTTTTTTAAGCCGAACGGGGTTGATCTCATATGTTAAATGTATCAGCTAACATTGTTGTGATTGGCCAGTGAGCCCAGACCTGGTACAATCAGGCCGATGTTTGGTTGGTATCGTGACAGTATTATCATCATCGACAGCTTAGCATATTAGCTAGTAACATTTACAAACAATTTGTAACATAAAGTATCACAAGTTGATGGTGAAGACGATGTTTTGTAATGGTCATAACTAGATCATTCAAATTAAATTTGCTATGAAAAGTTAGGAGTAACTGTAATATGCAAGGCCTTTGTCTCTGCGACAGGCCCATTTTTGACCTGCACATGCCCCCAGAAAACCTCACCAGTTTAACAAAGTAAGTATTATTCATCCTTAGGGCACCGTTAATGTTGGTCCAAAAGGACACAGTAATTCGATCGGGTATTGAGCTGTTCAGTCTAGTCTGCTGCTATCTCTGGAGCAATAAAACAATAAAACGTTCAATTTATAAGCATTTTCACACTCATTACCTTTGATATTTAACTTGATCCCTTTCTAGTAAAATTTGCTGGCCATTCATCTATAATATGTCTGCACTGTACATATACAGTACAGTGCAGACATAAGCTGTGTGATTCATGACAAAGGGAGACTGAAGTGATGAACCAGTGACTATGAAGATGCCTGACAATAGCAGCTGACTGCAGAGAGTTAAAAAACGTGCGTAACACTCTGGGGAGCTCTGAGCTGTGCAGTCGAAGCGAGATTGATTTATGAGCCAGAGTTGAGCCTAGCATAGACTGCTGGGCTGAAGCACATCACCATGATTGAAAGTCACATCTAAACCAATGTGCTGCCCTCTCAGTCACCACACTGCACATGCCCAGAGATGGCTGAGTTCTGTTTTGATATCGGAGGCTCTTAAAATGAGGTTGACAGGGTAACATTTACAAAGTAATTCGAGCACACAGGAAACAGTGGTCCTCTGGTCTGGTGAAGAGGCTTTTGGATTCTGTTGCTCATAAGTCTCCCTTTCTTTTCCTTCTTTTTTATATTTGCTGCTATTCTGTCTTGCTCCCTTATTCCGTCGCTCCCTTATACTGTCATAGCCCACCAGTCACATGTTGGTAGTCATATTGAATTTGTTGCTCTGAACTCTTACAGCCAAATCAAATGATGCACAAAAATTGAGGTAATCTAGCTTCCTGTATTTATCTTTATTGCCTCTTGCATGACCTTCTAAAGACAGAAGCCTTGTCTGACTAGTAAACAGACAACAAGATCAATATGAGGTCACTGAGAAATCTTCTTTGTTTTTGGATATATTTCACGCATTTACTTAAAAAGTAACTTGAAATTGAAAACAGATGGTTTAATAAATTAGGTGGTGCACTGGTCAGCACATTCATCTTACAGCAGGTTCAAATCTGCTGGTTGGGGTCGTTCATGTTCTCAATGTGCAAGTCCATTTTCATGTTAGGTTAACTGATAATTGATCGTTCTGTGTTGGCCCCGCAATCGATTGCATCCTGTCCAGGGTGAAACCGGTCTCTCACCCACCGGAGGGACACGAAGGGACTCCATCCTCCTATTACACTAAATTGGATTAGCCAATCATTTCCATATTTCAGTTGCAAGCTGTGTTATCTAATGTAATTTTATCATGTTAAAAGGCTGGTTAATCTATAGAGAACCTCCCATTCAATTGTGTCTTGCTGAAAATTGCTGTGCTAATAAAAGAACAATTACATTTACCTAGTTGAGTCATCGATGGCGTCAAACATTTGGCTCAAAATGGTCAAAAATCAAAAGAACTTCTTGGTCAAAAATAGAGCTATTACATGGATGAAGTTGGTTCAAAAAAAGATGGAAAATGAATTTTGAATATTCCCATAGACTCCTGTATTACCTTCACAGAGCAGCCAAACTGGCTCTGACATGAAACAGAAAATAGAAACAGAAGTGGGAGGTCTCTGAAAGTGAAGGCAAGCAAAGCGTCATGAATTATTACCTGCTAAATGTCCCATTCACATTTCAGACCATTTTAAAAAATAAAGTAGAAAATAAAACCATTATTATATTAATGCTTATACTGGTTTTGCCACTAGAGCAAATAACTGCATCTTTGAAATCGTGTTTGACATGGTTTGTGGTTTGGTTTAACTTCATGCTGTAATGCCACATTGCAACCGCATGATCACACAAATGATCTTGCTACTCGCCCTCGTTTCCTGAGTAAGATTGTGGAACACTGTGTTTGAATGGTCCGACAGCAGTGTGTATGCAGCAGCATTCAGTGATAATATCGCAGAAGATAAATGAGGCATGGCTTGTTGCCATCCATTCCTCTTTGCAGAGAGAACAGGAAGATAACAATAACAGAATGATGCAGGTTTAAGTTATTCATTAACACTGCCAAGAACATTTTACAACACCAGTGACCAAAAAAAGCCTGGTGTTGTTTGTGGTTCGAACTGATGTTGTCGCCACAGTAAATTAACCACTTTTTTGACAAGACATGAACCTGATGCAAGATGAGTCATTGCTGGGTAAACAGTGCAGTCATAACTGTAACGATAACAGGAGGATAATTAAAGAAAAGTATGCCAAGTTGGTCTACTGCTACTTCTGCTGTGCACATTTTGTTACAGCTAAACTATGAACGCTAATTACAAATTTTGACTCGAATAATTGTTGTTTTTCCTAGATTTCTCTCAGTTTCATATCGTAGCACAGAAAACCTTTACTTTTGTCCTTGCGCTTGCCTTTCACATCCTCTATGTGTTACAACTTGTAACATCAAACATTACACATAAAAGCCTTTCTGCGGCACTGGAAAGAGAAATGTGTTTCTCATTTCATGCTATTATCATATCACTGGACATGTCCACATGCAACTTTGTTCTGAAAACCGTGGATTCGGAGAGTAAATGAGCCACAGAGTCAGTAATTTGAGCTCTAATCCCACTGTAAGCCCTGATGGAGACTCAACTGTTTAGTGGAAATATTTACAAAGCCAGACATCATTCGGGGAAGGAAAGTGAACAAGATGTTGATAAAAATGACTGAATAATCCGTGTGTTCCTGTTTGTCTTGGCTTTGTTGGTTGCTATGTGATTATGAAGTATGCAAAAGAAAAAAAAAGTCTGAGAGGGAGAGAGAGAGTAAGTATCTGATAAAGGAAAGAAAGAAACTTTTTTTCAATAAAAAGGAAACATTAGTGCATCTTCTCATATACTGTGATGTCAAACATAACATACTACAGTTAAAAGGGGTAAACAACATTTTTCCCCCTAACAATATAACTTACTTTCAAACAAAAACAGAAAAAACACAAAAACATACACTTACACCTAATGAAGAGTGTTTTTCTTTTCAAAAAGAATTTGAATCACTTGTGCATTTCTTTAGTTTCAGTGATTTCAGCATTTTGTTTAAACAATGAACACATTTAAAAAGAACGGCTCTTTGAAAATTAAATATTCCATTTTTAAAACGTGCAGAATACCCTCAGAGAGAAGAAATCTTTATTGGTGAAAGCAATGCAGTGGTTTAGAATTACTGTGCACTAAATCATTTTTATGCTAAGGAGTAACGTAACCCCAGCTCCATCAACACATAGCTGTTGGTTAAGCCTGGGTTCAGATGAGGGCTTATGATTGCGTCTTAATGGGTTTAGTGGGAACAAGGTGTCACAGAAAGCATTGGGGGATTAGCAGTTACAAAAATGTCTCCACCAGCCCAAAGTTTTTGAGTGAGCTGCTAATTTATCCGTCACCTGGGCAAACCGAAATCCTCTCAGTGCAAATTAAATTAACATGCAGTCAAACTTACCAGAGGTGCTGTAAAATAGACACCTGCTAATGATTTTGTGGTAAACTCCTATTGGTGTTTCCAGGGTTAAAATGGTATTTGCTCCCACAAAGTTTCAGATTGATTTTCAAAGCGGGCTAGTGTGAAGTTTGACTAGAAGCTGGCCTTTTGGGCTCTTACTACAGCGGCTGTGATTTATCAACAAGCCAACCCTGATCTTCCACTGGTGGGGCTTCCCAGCCCTAAACAAACGTTTCCAAGTTTGTCTAAACCCAGGAGACCATTCAACTCTTAGGCAACAGGGCTGCATTGCGGTTAACCATCACTCTTTAAAACAAATCTTATAATGATCCATGCTGTGGCTGCTACAAAGGCGGCGGATTTGGATCAGAGCCACTGTTATGCTCAATGTCTGACCTCTGGTTCAAGCCTTACCCTTGCAACTTAAAGAACCAAAGCTCCGGCCCTAACTATCAAGCATCTTTCATACAAACAACAGAGGGCACCTGTGGAGCTCCAACAGAGACTGAGATGTGTTACCTAATTTTTACCTTTGGACCATATTTGGAAAAACAGTGACATGTGAGACTAAACTAAATCACTGCAGGTTTACCACCATTCAAAGCATGTTCTAACAGTTACGAGAAGGCTTTAATTAAGTGATCCATCGATTGCAAGAGAGGTTTCCCTGAAAATATCACAGAGTGTAAAGTTCTGGCACACTGTGCAGTAAATCCACACATGGACACAATGAGCAAGCATAATGAAACCATCTATCTTCTTGATACTAAAGTCTAGCATACAGAAGGAACTGACTGTCTTATAAATCTTTTTCATAACCCCAGCCAGTTTGATCCATGGAGTTATTAGGATCCAGATAAAATGCACCATGCTGTCTTTCTCATTCTCTTTCTCCAAGCTCTTCCTTGTTGAGCATGGAGGTCCAGCTGAGACACTTGGCAGAAGATGTGAGGGAGATGAGACAAAGATGTGTAGCAAAGCAACAGGAGAAGAAGGTGAAGTTGTCTTGGGAACCACCCATTAAGTCCACCTCTGGAGCTGGCTCCATTTAATCCATAAAACTGGAGACCTAAAGTTATCTTGGTTAAGGATCTACAAGCACACAGGGAGGGCAGTGATGTTCGCACAGATACGCTTTGTGTCACCAAAAAAAAGAAGGCTGTGCAGAGAGAGACTGAGAGACAGACACCAAACTAATAAAAGCCATTTATATATTTATGCATGTGTATGTGTTTTGCATCTGTGCGTTGACCAAACCCAAAGAGTCCGCACATGTTTGAACTGATTTGGGAGCGTGCATAAGTTGTTTTTTAGTTTTTTTTTAAATTATTCCTAATATGTGGCCAAAGCCTTTTCCACTCATGTGTTGTTTTTGTGCATGTCTGTGTATGTGATTATGTAAACCAAATCCAAGATGGCACGAACAGAAAATCCCCAAATAGTATTTACAAGTTTGTGAGGTTTGTGTGTGTGCATTTATACGTCTGCTGGTGTGTGAGGGAGTGTGAGATAGTGAGGGGAACTCAGTGTTCAGCCAAGGACAACAAGAAGTTCCCTTTGGACAGAGGAGGCAGTCATGAATCAGGTGCGATACCTGTGACCCTGTGTTAGCAGAAGGCCAAAACAAACACACCCAAAGTAGAGCCGCACTCCAGCTAAACTTCTCTCTGTGTGGAAGTAATTACCGAGGTGTTGAAGTTGTCACTTTTCCTCTGCTGTTGAAAATGGATTCATGTAAATCTCTTACACAGAAACCCTTTCATTTCATAGGGTAACAGGCGCTAATGTTTTTTGAGACGTGCATTATCCTCAGTATACGTAGATGGTTAATGACACGTCTTTATATCAGAATAACAGGAGGCTTTCCTGTTCTATAATGTATGAATGAGCATTTCTTGCATGATAAGAAAGAGACATGAAGCTCTCGTTTACTGAGAGAATATATTTTGGAATGGCCAGCAATAGAGAGAAGTTTTGAAAAGTTGTGGCCTGACTGAATTTTGCCATCTCACCTGTGTATATCTCAAATTGTATATGTTCTAGAATGCTAGCAGTGTAAAACTGATGCTAATTATCTATTATCCCAACAAAGATGTAACAAATTCATTCAGTTTAAGTTTTGTTACTTTAAATTAGATGTCATTTGCTTTGTGTTATCTTCATTAACTAGATACCTAACACATCCAATCACTTGTTTACATTTATTAGAAATATGCTGTGCATTGACAGTACCGGTAATGATGTTGCAGTAACCTGAACCGTCTGCGTTTTACTGCTCGGACTGAAGCTGTAATTTCACCATGTCAGGACAAAGCTGCAACGGAGGTGTTTCAAGATGGTGTTTTTCATGGATGTGTCTAGAAGCAAATGTCTTGATTAATGTGCTGGTCTGAGCCAAAGTCCTGTTTGACAGTTATGAGTTCAAAGTTTCTCGGTTTACTAGGTATGGCAGGACAAGCCAAGTGTGACCTGCAGTGGGGCTGTATGGATCTGGACAAGACTCCCCTCCATCCCCATCAGGGGTGGCCAAGCGGACACAGTCATTTTACAGGAGAGGAGGCGAGTGTTGAGTTTCAGTGTCACACAAGGGAAACTCTTACAACTACACTCCTCAACCCCTGCCCTCCTCACCCTGTGTCCCTCAGCACCAGTATCCATTATGTCCCGATATACTCCCCACTCCTTTTCCGTCCCCCATTGAGCTCTAGCTGCCATCTCATGGCCCAGTGCGCTCCCAGACCGTCCGTACTCTGTTTCACTGCTGTAAATGTCACCTGCCTTACACTCTCTCTTCTTTTCACAGAGTGTGCTTTATTCAGCCACCATTTAAAAAAGACCCCTGCTTGCATTTCATGTTTTCTCTTTTTTTTAAAACGTGCCAAAGGGCACTTTTCCTCCCTATCCTCCATAAAATATTGTAGAAGGCATACGATAACGCCTATATATTTCTGTGAATGTCAGATTTTATTTAGTCACTGCTTTGAGACTGGATAGCTGTGAGTAATGCTCACGTGTTTTTTGCAAATCTTAATTTAAACTGTTAGTTTACATTTAGTTCTTTGAAGCCATTAGTGGAAATATAGCATTAAATTATGGGTTTTTTCCATTCATAACACAGTTTTGTGAGTGTTAGGTCCACAAATAATAGCAATCATTTGTAAAAGTGCTTCATCCAGAAAGAGATATGTGTAATACTATCATATGACAGGGTGAAATTTTACAGTTTACATGCCAAGGTCTTCAATCAGATCATATCCCAAGATGATGTTCTGTGCATGACTCATGCTGGAAACACAGCAGCAAATGTGTCAGGCATCTTCTTGCATTTCTAAAAATCATTATAGTAAGTCCTTGGTAGCAATCTGGGCAGAGGAATGTTGGACTACTAAACACTTACAATTGTGGATTTTGACTGAACATAACACAGTCACAGTTCTTCCATGATGCAAGGTCTATATTCTGTAGAGGCCATAAGGGACCTGGTCTGAAAGTGATGACAGCATGATTAATGCACACCTCCATTCCCGCTCACACACTAACATCACATGCAAGCACAAGTGGCTTGCTTAAGCAAAACTTAAGAAAGCTTAGAAAAGTAGCCAGTGTTCATCTGAAGATCACTGATAAGATAAGACACAGTTTGGCACTGACAATAACACTGAACTCATTATTTTAGGGATAATAACAGTGAAAACATTTTTGGCAAGTTTGGTAATACATCATACTAGAAGAAACTAGTCTTCAATTTATTTAGCTAACTGATTCGTCAGTCAAAAATTCAGCAAAATTTTGATATCAGATAAAAGCAATTTGGCTAAAAAATAATCAGACAAAGAAGAAGTGAATATATTTAAATACATAAGTTGTGATAGAGAATTCAAAAGCTTAGTCCAAACTTTCTCATGATGTGATTCTGCAGAACTGATTACAATATTCACACGAAAGAAATCTGTCTTCTATTAGAACAACAGTACATCCCAACTGGGCTGCAAATGCTTCGCTGTCACGTATCATCCGCACCATCTGCCAATAACAAAATGAGCTCAAATACATCGACAGCCTAAAAAGCATTAAAACACTTTGTGGTTTTGTCATCCCTCAGCAGTCAAAATGAGTTTCTAAAGAGATGCAGTGATGTGAAGGAGCTCTTTCTCAAACCACCTTTGTTAACCTCACCACCTCTATTAATCTTCCGTGCACAGCTATAAAAGAGCCTGTGTGGAAAATGAAGAGGTTGTCTGAATTCAGTGCACGCCAGAGGCCAAGTGGTCAGTCAGGGTAAGGGGAAACTCGGGCTGGCATGCCGATTCAGTGCCAGTTACTGCCAATACAAGCTATCAGGCCACATAGACAAACACCTTGACAAATGGTTCCATACTGCGAGAGAGCATATCTGGACTGCCAAGTCTTACGGCAAACTAAGGGTAGCTTAATGGAAAGCGTGGACTAAAACAGCACACATGTGTTATTCTTACTCCACCTATAAATTTTGTCATCATGATATATGAAATCCCATAAATTTTACATCAAGCAATACACCTTTTAGAACCATTCAGTCCTCACATTTATTGTTATAATGGGGAAAATTTGTATTTTTCATAACCATCTAATTAATTATGTAACAATGTTAGCATGTTCCCTTCATTTAATCCATGATCAATGTATGTTTTTCTTACGGTTACATGCTATTTATCATGTAATTCACCGTAATGGTTTTTAAATATGATCTACTGAGAATTTGTATATACAAATAGAACAATGAATTGTAATGTAGAGACTGTACAATTGCTTCATTTTATTTTGTCATTCATACACAGACGAGACAGTCTAAACTCAACAAAGATAGTAATGTAGCATTTGAATGTTTTGTTGTTTTTGTTGTTGTTTTGTATTATTTACATCTTACTCATGTGCAAATCTCAGACAAAGAGTTTGTCAAAGCAAGCTGAGCAGTATGGTTTCCCTTTCTGCTCCTTGAAGATGCCCTGGCTGAGCTGCCGCAGACAAAAGGCACACACAAAGTGCTCGGGGTGAAACTTGCGATCCATCGCAGAGATGCAGCGGCCGATGATGGGCTTTCCGCAGCCACCGCACACAGTGCCTTGCCTGGAGTGAAAGTGAAGCGAGCAGAGGGGACGACCATTGAGCTCCATGAAAATTCCATCAGTGAAGGGCTTCAGGCAGTCCTGCGTAGAGGAAGAGGGGCAGTAGGGAGGATAGAACGTTATGTAAAATTAGGCATGGTGTTATGGAGGAAGAAGTTTAAACTTCCAACAGTTAAACTTTCTTGATTTTTCTATAACAGTTTCAATTAGACACAGTGATGCCAAACCCAACCCACACGTCATACCCAACACTGCTTAACATACAGCAGAGTGATAACTTTTAGAGAGAAAGTAAAAGACTTTAAATCCATCATTCATTTTAAATGTCTACGATGTGAAGGGAAACCAAGCGCCTGGAAAATGGTTGACTGTTACAGCCAGATAATGAAGTGACGGCGCCACAAAATCACATGGCATGCACCTTTAATATGAAAACTAAAGGAGTGTTACAACTGTGTTTCTTTTAACAATCTGTTAATAACCGCTAAAGCATAATTGGAACCTACATGTACAGCACTGAATTTGATTATGGTCGTTTCTCTTGGCCGACACTTTGACTTGTCATACCGTAGCAGTAAAAGCACAGGTGTAACTCTTAACATCACCAGTGGCACTGTTCCATTTATTATGCACCAGCATGAGCAGCTCCAAAGCCTTGGAACACCTGAGTTATCTGTGTCCATCAAAGGGCTGGTTTGCTCAGTGTTGGTGACAAAACAGACTAAAACAATAGATGTTGCGTCACAGTTTTAGCCTGATTTCATACAGATTACAGTCAAAATAAAGCAATTAATGACTAGCAAATGTGTGATGAGAATAACACTGTGACAGCCGTGTTAATGACTGCTCTTTCAGGGGAATTTCATCTGGGGCTTACAGGACGCAAATGACTCATGGTATGGAAACGTTTCTACTGTTGCTGTGAAACAGAAAAAGTGGCGGGGAAGTTCAAGGGTCCTAAATTGTATGACCTGTTTTATTTATTTTTATCAGTAGGCTGATTAAAAAGTCTCCACCTTTGAGTGTCCACGTCATCCTTTTTTATGGAGTGTCTGACCTTCAGCCTGCTGGAATTAGTTTTAGGTTATTAGGTAGCAGGTACAACTGACCTTATTGATAATGACTGGTTTGTATAAAATAAGTAGTTGTAGTTGGTGTTTGTGATTAATGATTAACTAAGATATGTTAATTATAATTTTAAGTGATAGGTATTAAGAAATAAAATGCCCTTTATATGTTTTATGGTCAGGTTTATGGACCTCATATTTCAGTACCTGCCAGAAAAACAATGAATACATTCTTAATATTACAGTTGCTCCTGCTTGTCTCTTACTACTGATGGCATTTTATGTTTTACACTTGCACATGTTAAGTAAAGCAGAGCTGCACATTGAACCATTTTTGACCAGATGCTACATACAGAAATAGATTTGAAGAGAATGTAAAAGATACCCACACTGAGGAATACACTTCCTTGATTTATCTGCATCATTTCTAACAGCGGAGTATTCATCAGGCATATGGTTTTCATCAGCGTTGAGGTCAAAATGTTGCAAATAAAGCTAACGTGCGGGTATCTTTTCTCATTTATTCTCAGGCTCGTATGCAAGCCAGAGCTGTGTGTGTGGTCTGAGGTAAGAGGCTCACTGCGCAGACGAAGCACTCTGGATGCCAGGTGCCATTGGCTGCAGTCAGGTAATTCTCCCGCACCGACTCCCCACAGCCTGAGCACTTTGGAGCAAAGAGGTAGTAGAAGTCCTTACAACAATATGGCTTCCCATCCTTCTCTAGGAAACCTAGGATAGGCATAAGATGCAGTGAGTTATTTGCTAAAGTTGTGGTTTCAATTGGAGAGAAATAATCCACAAATCTCTCACCTTCCGTTCCAAACAAGCCTCCGCAGTGTGCGCAGAAGAAGTGCTCTGGGTGCCAGGTCTGGTCCAGAGCTGTCACGATGTTCTAAAGCAGCCCAAAATATATCATAAATTTACTTCCTTTGAGGATTAGTAAGGTTTGTCTCATCTCACATGTTCAAATGTCAGGGAACACAAAAATGTGAATTGTGAAACACACAAAGTGGAACATAGAAGAAGCTGCATTAGTTTCTGATTAATGACTTTGGTCTGCAGCAGAATCCCAGTATGGTTTTGTGTTTTCTCTATTAGAATGACATGTGGGATATGTTGAGAAAAATTGATTACATACTACTGTATGTCATCATCCAATCTTCAAAAGATTATTGTGTAAATAAATTGATGTACTATATGACAGAACAAATTATAGCTTAAATCAAACAACAGCGCAGCTGAATTTGAGTGACATTTAGATACCAGAGAGTTCCAGATTGGTATTTTGGTCATTTTCTATGTGCATTTTCCACCAAAGTGAATTCATTAAAACATGAAATTTCATCCTTTAGTGGAGATCATATTAACACCTATTTTTATTTTAATCTTACTTTCTATGCAGAGGCAGGGTTATATATGAATACAGTTGTCCTCACCTGCATAATAGGCCCCTTGCAATAGGCACAGCGTGGTGAGAAGAGCTGATGGTAGTCTTTGTCACAGTACGGCCGTCCGTCTCTCTCAAAGAAGCCTGTGGTGCTCAGCTCCATCTTACACACCGTACACACAAAGTGTTCGGGGTGCCACACTTCACCCAGTGCTGTGATCATCTGGAGAAAGGAAATGTCAGTGAAAGAGGGAACAAGAGGTTTTGATCTCTTTCATCTTGTTTGAATTTCCACAATTTGGTACCAGTGTGACAAATTCTCTTCTTTGTGTCCTGTAGGTCCAGATTGTACCTTTCCTACAATGCATTTGTTGCAGGAAGCACAGTGGCCCTTGGCTGTGGTCCGTACACCGATCTTCTCCAAGTCAGTGCTCAACCCTCCCAGCAGGTCATCTATCATATCCGTTTTCTTTCTTTGCGTTGTGGCTTTTCCATCTGAAGCCGCTGGAGTGTTGCTGCTGCTGCTCGCCTGTTTTCCACCTTCTGTTAGCTTTTTTTGTGTAAGTGATGGTGGGTCAGTTGGAGGTTCTAGATCCTAAATTATGGTACAAAATGTAGGAATAACAGTTTTATGTACATATTTCCTCAAAATATATTAGCTGTCTATTATATTTATTTTATATTTAATCAGAGTATTTTTAATGTTTAAGAACAAAATGCTTATTGGTCCAAGAGCTTGAGTCTGATATAAGTACAATGCTGCCCTCTGTTGTTAACCATGTCATTTTACTAATGTTTGAAAATAGATAGACATAGTTTTTCAGGCTTCACACTTAAATAAATAAGCTCAAAGGGGCAACACAGATTACTTTCAATATTTATAAAATATGTATTTCCGCACTGGGGTAGTACTAACCCCTTCAGCTAGACCCATCAGGTCTTGCAAGATTGAGTCCAGCTCCTGAGTCGGTGAGTCAGGTTCCACAAAAGCTGGCACAGGAGTTGGAACATCACTAAATCCCAGAGAGGAAAAACACGAATGTTTTAAAATGCAAAACTGACATCCTGTAACATCATTAATAATTGAAATGGTTGCATTTCTGAACCATAGCAAAAATATAACTGGAAATTCTTAACCTTTTAGACCTTAAGAAAATAAAGCACATCTACATAAAGGCCAGAATATGCTGAAGAACAATGCTTTCATTTTCATTGTATTTGCTCTCCTCTTTTTGGGTGTGGTCTGAATGAAAGAAAAACCTTAGCATTAAAATGTTAAAAAGAAATACATAAATTAATTAAAATGTATTATTTAAATTATTAAGCTAATGATCTTCATGCAGCACCACTATGAATCGGGTTCAACTTTGAACTTCACCTGTACACATTTGAGGAGTTTGAGACTTTTCCATTTTTGGTAGTTCCAACACAAACTTCACTTGGCACCTGCGAACACAACCAACATATACTGAAGTTTCTGTACTTAAAGAAATTAAATTACATGTTAGGTTTTAAGTTGTTTTCTTTAGAATTCCAGGTTCATCTACAAATGAAATGGGGGATAAAGCAGAAACAGGATAAGCTCATGATTAATGAGTTTTGTCTTTTTACTTCTCTTTTTGTTGCATCATTGCTCTTTTTCTCAGGGACGCTGTCTGAACCCGCTGGATTCAGGGCCAGCTCCTCTAACAGCAAATCTGCGGCAGGAAACACACACAATAAATCTTTAAACCTCAGAAAAAATACTCATGCAACCAAATATTCATATTACATAACGTTTGTACGGCACACATTGCTCTTTCACACTTATTGTCCTTTGTGGGTGTTAACTGTTAGACTGTATGCATATAATTTATGTATAGTGAAATATTTTCTATGAAGTAAGTTACAGTGGATTTCAATACACAGATCAAGATGCTAGCAGACTAAGGTTGCTCATGCAACTTGCGTTCCTCAGGAAGTGAGGGCATACCACATTGCAGAAGTGAAACTTGTGATAATGTTGCAAGAATCTGGTGACATTTGTTACAACAAATACAACACTCCTTCACACAGGGCAAACCACACATCTAGGGAAATGGGAAGCTTTGTATGAGTAAGTATTTTACATAGAAGTAGCAGAAGTAGCAAAAAAGACAAAGGTTCATTTTAAAAAGTTAAAGACATGACTTTAACTTTCAATGTCAGTAAGTCAGTAAAGATCATCATCTTCAAACATCATCGCACCTCAGAAAAATATTTTTTGACATTGTGAAATTAAAAGAATTTTTCTTTTTTGTCTTACCTTTTGACCGTCACCCTTATTTCATTTCCAGTATGCGAATTAAACGACTTCGTTAAGACTTGTAAAATTCTACTGTATTCTAAATGTTACATTGTATTTGATTTGTAGTGAATCGCTACATGTAGAGCCCTAGAATCAGAGGTAAAACACAAGAACAGTGGTATAAAAATTCCTTCTAATGAGCTGGATCATTGAGTACATTACATATTGTACTTAGAGTCTGCTGTATAAATCAGTCTGAGAACACACAAGACTGTGGTAATACTCCATAAGCACTGGCTGTGCTTGATGTCATGGTGTCAACACACCAACTCCTGATTTTGCTAACAGTTTCGACCTCAGTTTAAATTGTACCATCGATTAGTTTGAGGACATTCATGAAGGTAAAACATGACAGAAAGTTCTTACCGAGCTCATCCATTTTGGTTCCTTCTGACAGCATAAAACTTGAATGTGAGTGGGTGGCTTTTTTTTCCTTTTCTTTGTGTGTGTGTGTGTGTGTGTGTGTGTGTGTGTGTGTGTGTGTGTGTGTGTGTGTGTGTGTGTGTGTGTGTGTGTGTGTGTCTCTGCTGGTTAGTTGCTAAGGCAACTGAACTCATTTCTGATCTGATCAAAACCGTCGCTTCCTGTGAGGAAGGTGTGTTTTCGGTTGCTGCTGTGTGAAGAATTGTCAGTAGCTAGGAGGAGGTTTGACTATTTCCTGAAGATGAAAACAGTGAGAGTTTTAAAGCAGTGCAAGTGTGATACCAACAGAGTTGTGCTTTTGTTAAATATTTATTGCATATTTCTTCAAACAAAGTGTGTGTTATGTTGTAACACTACCTCCACTGCAAGTGGTAGAAAAAATCAGCTTCTCTTAATTACTGATTAACATGGCGCTGATAAAACTCAACATCCTCGTGTTACTAACACAGAGTCAGACTGACATTTTGGTTCACAGATACAGAAAATAGGACAGAAAAGATCATTTTGAAGCTGTGTCATGACAGTGTTTGCCCAGCAGAGTTTGCTCTGACTCCACTGTTCACAGTTCTCTCAGCAGTGCAAGCATCACATGTAGCAGGGGAGAGTCAAGTGAGGTCTTCACCTTAAGTTAACCTCACTTTAAACTTGTGAAACACATTGCTGGAAAGTTCCTAAATAAACTTTTTAATGTAACTTTGCACTCTGTATTTATACTCATAAAGAATATGTGTGATTTTTAAAATGCGCAAAAGAAGGAACATTTTTTTTAAAAAGAGATCTATTTTCTGTCGCCTACATTGTAGAGGGCGATTTTGCCTCTAAACAGAAGATGAGTATAGCCCAGGGTTAAAGCGGGATTCAGCACGTGGTGGAACCCTAAAATCAGTTATAGTGGCTCAGCGTGGGGAAAAGAATCGCAATTTCTATTCTGAGCTCTTGTAGATCTTCTTTTGTGTACAGGCTGTGATCAGATGATCTGGGCTGCTGCTGCTCTGAGGTTTACTGCACTTTGTGGATTAACACAACTGAATTTAACAAGATGTGAGCAGGTGTTTCATGAGTTGTCCTGTTCCATCCTCTACACTGACACAGTTTATGCTGTCGTTATACTAAACAGTATGAAGGTGGAATTCAGTGAATGAATCCAAGTATAATCAGCTTACCTTCAAATTCATCTTTGCAATACTTAATGTAACCTAACTCTGAAGACCACAGCCACTTTGCACCAATCTAACACAACGCTTTATTTAAATTCCATCACATTACTGCAAGCGAACCAGCTTATCCTGCACTAAACTCCATATTTTCATGCAACCTTTAAATAACACGGTTAGTCTGTGTCAGGTTTTTTTCCCAGCACATTTTACAACATGAAAAAAATAACATAATATGTACAAACCTGATATTCAAATTTCCAGTTTATCAAACACCACCGAGCAGAGGTTAAATATAACCTCTCTTCTTCCTCTCCTGCCCTGTCTTTATCGCTCTCCATCTCTGAGTAAAATTAACATCTTCACAGCAGCTCTACCTTTCTTTAGCTAGCAGACACACAGTGTGACAAACTGCACACACAAACAGTTTGTGTGTTTACTGACATTTCTTGAGGTGACAAAAACGTTGCATTTGAAATTACCTGCTACTTAAAAAAATATCACTCCTTTTATGCTTCTCTTGGTCCTCTTCTGTAGTGCTAACTAGATGCTGAAGTACAGCAACTGCAACTTACGGACATGTGCACCCATTCCTGTGTTGTGCCGAAAAGTGGTTATCTGCCAAAAATTGATTTCCAATGTTTCGATGTGGTATTTTTTTATGTGTCATGTCTTTATAAGTAAATATTGGTCAATAGACTTTAGTGAACAGGATTTACAAAGGATCTACAAAGGGGTTATTTATAGAATTAAAAAAATACATGTTTTTCAAGTATCTTTATGACTCTGGGTTACTGTATCTACATTGTAACCAATCCAGTCCATTTTGGAAGTATCTTTATAGAATTATTGTTATATTTGTTGCAATTCCTGCTGCCTTCTTGGCCAGATTACTCCTAAAAAGGCATTTGTTAATGTGAATTAGACTTTTTAACTGGATAAATAAAGGATATATAAAAGTCACTTTGCCAAAAATTGATTGCGGCTTCTACGTTGAGATAGGAATGTTGTTTGTGGCTCAAGATGACTTGATATCGTTCATGAGGGATACATTTGACATATGTTTTAGATATTATAAGCCAACAAGTTATTTATGGCAATTTAAATACAGGCAATCACTTTTTTAGCAAATACCGGAAATCAGTTTTTGGCAGGCAATCACCTTTTGGCATTTTAACCCCTGATTATGGTCTCTTTCGTCTCTTTTTATGTGACATATCGTTGTGAATAATACACGAGTAAGATTGCCTTTCATGTGTTGCTGTTGAGGCTCAAATTTTGAAAGTTTGATGTTTGAAGATGCGCACTGACATGAAGAAAAAAAAGAACTCCCCTCAAATGTCTTAAACCAAAAGTACCGAGTCTGTTTTGAAAGTGTAAGGAGTAGAAAGTACAGACATTTGGTTAAAAATATAGGTAATAAAAGTAAGAAGTTGTTAGAAAAAAAATAATACTTATGTAAAGTACATATATCTGCAAAGGCTACATACTTACAGTAACAAAATATTTGTACTTTGTTACTTCACACCTCCACTTTGACTTGTGCAATTTGCTGTCATGGTGAGGCTAGATCATATGCCAGCTGACATAGGATGAGAGACAGGATACAGCCTGGACAGGTCACCAGTCTGTCAGAGGGACAGACAACAGTTCACTCTCTCATATGCATACATGTTTTCGGATTGCTTAGGGGAGCCAGAGGACCCAGGGAGAACATTTGAAACCAACACTTTCTTGCTGTAAGGTGACATTGGTAACCACAACACAACCCTGCAGCCTTTAGTATTAATTCCAAAAATCCAGTAGTGGTGGTGGTGGTAAAGATGGAAGCAGTTTTAATTAACAAGCAATGTAAAGCATATCAGAAATATATATATTTTTAAGAACCCCACTAACATAGAAATAAAGTTTGGGATGCAAATTTTTATATTTACCATCCCATGATGGCTTTACGTGAACTGGTAGTGTTTATATGGTTTATTTTATTTAACCTTGCTGTGTTTGGGAGTCTTGTATATTATGCATATAATAATAATAATAATAATAATAATAATAATAATAATAATAATAATAATAATAATAATAATAATGGATTGCATTTATATAGCGCTTTTCGAAACCCTCAAAGCGCTTTTACAATTCCACTATTCATTCACTCTTACATTCACACACTGGTGGAGGCAGCTACAGTTGTAGCCACAGCTGCCGGAATGAAACCGGAATGAACTATGAAACTATGCTTTGACAGCTTTTTAGTCAAAGTAAACTTTATTGTCATCTCCGCTATGTCCAGTGACGAAGCTCCGGTTACATCAGTGCAAAAAACCTAACAAATATATATATAACTAAGGAATAAGAAAATAAATATACACTTAAGACTTAAGGTGATTTTAACTTTTATACCTATGTGTTACCCTAACATTATGGACAGCACACCCGCTTTTGCTGAGAATGAAACAGTGTGCTTTTCAGAGTTTGTATAACAGGTAAAGGAAAGAAAGACACACATGGACTGCTCCCTCTAAAAAGGACATAAAGTATGATTTAAGTAACTCAAATGAATAGTGACAGTTTCTATTTTCACTTCACTCACCATATGGCGCTCAACTCTCCGCTGATTACTTGCGTTATCTCGCACCACTTTAGTCGCAACCATTAGCTTACGGGGAGGGGTGTTCGTTCTTTTGTATCAATGTATCAACAACAAATAAACCTATTAACGAATTATTTTATGATGAAGGGATTTGAAACCTGTATCTTTTGAAAATAAAGTTGAAAAACATTAAGTTATTCAACCAAGTGAGTAATTACAAGTAAGTACCAACCCCTCCTCTGTGGTTTCGTCTTTTACCGGAAAGGTCCTTGTTTACAGCGCAGCTCTTGCTCCACGTTAGCATCGGTGATTTGACAAGAAGGAAACGGGATTTATTTATTTTTTTACTTTTAAAGCAGTTCGCAAAACTCGTTGAATTAATCTGTGGTACACTTCGACTGGCATGGTTGTTTGGAGGCGGAAAAGCTACCGACAAGGGCAGCAATGACAAGCTTGCTAACGTAGTGCTAAGGTTAGCCTGCTAGGCAACTGACGCTAGCTAACTTGTCACTAAGTGGTGCATCCAGTTTACTGAAACAGGTACCGGTATGTCAACTTAACTCTATAACAAGTACTCGTGTCTGTTTCTTTACTGACAGGCACTCGCACTGCCACGTATCACGCCTGGCTTGCTTAGTTTATGACCTGAGTGGCTGCTCATAAAGAACGACCGCGGTCATGGGTGCGGAGAGCAGCGCGGTGCGGAGCTGCACCCTGGAGGAGCCGCTCCTGACTCTGCCCACCGGACCCACCATGTACTCGGCGGTGCTCCAGGATGGAAAGCCCGCTTCTGTGTTTGTTCACAAACGTGGCAATGAAGACAAAGTCAACAAAGCTGCCAAGGTGTGTAATTTCCAGATGTCGCTGCTCGCCTTTGCCGTCGCTCATGTGCATTATGCGTGGAAGTGTGCAGCCAGCACGCTGCCATGATCATGTTGGACACAAAGTACCGCTGCAGCGTTGAGACATTTTTACCAAACTTCTCCAGTCGGTTTTCTGTCTTTTCTAAAACTCTGTAGAAAAAAAGTTCTTTAAAAAAGCGAATTATTGCATCACGTGTGATTGTGTGTGAAGTTGAGCTGTACACACAAGTGTGTAATGTGGATGTAACATTTTAATTAAGAAAAAAAATTAACATGGTTTTGCGTAGTGGAAGAGCCCCCTCCAACTTCAGTATTCTCTGTTGTGACTAGAATTAAATAAGTGAAAGTATGAGTTTTGTGTCTTAACTGACGGGTAATTTAAAATACTAATTATTTGCAATTCTTACACCTGCTTAATCATCCACACATTTCACCCAGCACCTGAAGACACTGCGACACCCACGTCTACTGCGCTTCCTGTCCTGCTCAGTGCAGAATGGTGGCATCCACCTGGTGACAGAGCCTGTGCAGCCCCTGCAGCTACTGTTAGACAGTCTCTCCCCAGAGGAAATTTGTGCAGGCATCTATGACCTCCTGCAGGCACTTGTTTTTCTGCATGAGAGGGTGAGTGTTTCTACAGTCTCTGCATGATTATATCAAAGCATGTGGGAAAAACAAGGTAGATGAAGATGGAGATGGTGATTGACCCTTGGATGTTGTTCTGTTTGCATTAAACATGCATGCATGCATATTCATGCAAGTTCCAAACTTGTCTTGCTCTTCCACCAGGGTAAGTCGAGCCACAACAACGTCTGTATTTCATCTGTATTTGTCAGTGATGATGGTCATTGGAAACTGGGAGGGATGGAGACTGTCTGCAAGTTCTCTGAAGCAACTCCTGAGGTAAGAAGTGCATTAAAGCCATGTGGGCAGTCATGTGAAAAAGAAAGTTTGAGAAGAATTCTTTACTGTCCTGTGGAAAAACTAAGTAAATATCATGATTCAGTAGCTTGTAGCTTTCTCAGTCTTTTACATCATAGTGAAAGAATATTGACCCACTCTTTGTACAACTCTTTTTACAACATTGTTTCAGTTCATTGAGGTTTGCAGGCATTGGCTTAGGAGATGATGTCAAATTTCAATTGATTTAAGGTCTAGACTTTGTTTTTGTTTGTTTGTTTGACAACTACTTGAAGTTTTAGCTGTTGGATAGAGTTGGTCTTTGGTACACAGAAAAGCTCATGGTTGACACAATGACAGCAAAGTGCCATGGTCATGTGGTTGCAGAGCAAGCCAAAATCATCATCCCTCCACCACTGTGCTTAAAAGTTGGTTTGAGGTGTTTGTGCTGATGAGCTGTTTTTAATTTTTGCTTGATGCGATTCTGTGCATTATAGCTAACCATTTCCACTTTGATATCATGTAGCCAAAGCACATACTGTAAATCCCGGACTACAGAGCGCACCTGATTAAAAGCCGCATGCTCTAATTTTAGAAAGAACATAAATTTTGTACTTCTACAGGCCGCACTGGATTTTAAGCCGTATGCGTTTCACTTCTAATATGAGATATTTACACAGAAATATTACACGTGAGGATTAATCCGTAAGGTAACATAAACATGGTAACATACAAAAATACATACTGCAAATGCTTTCTTTCCTTGAACAGCACCTGTAACGTGGCTACCTTTAAGTATTAAGTACGTTGCTCATGGTTTTTTTACGGAACAGTGCACAAACAACATTACGTCTCTTAACAACCGGTAAAAATATATACAGTATATATATTACTTATCAATTTTATTGGTCTACTGTTACCAGGCAAAATGTTTTTGGCTGAATGAAAAACAATATGCATTAGCCGCACGTCAGTATAAGCCACAGTGTTCACAGTGTGGGGGAAAAAGTAGCGACTTATGACCCGAAAACTACGGTAATACTGGTTAAGCTGTTTTCTAATCGTACTGTCATAACATGCTAACTGATATTTGAGAAAACATTTTGTATGACTGTAATACCACAATTCAGTCCGTGTGTGTTCACCCAACTCAAAGATTTATCCAAACATTGAGCTATTTTTCTTGCAATGTATATACAGTTCAGCAGTTTTAATGCACTTTTTTTTAGACTGTTTGAAGACTCACTCTGTAAAATATCAGGTTTATGTTAAATGTTGGCTATTCCTAAACTCCTTAGTTCCTCACAAGCATCCAGAATGCAAGAGAGGCCAGCTATCTTCCTCCAGAAGAGCAGGTAAGCAGGTTAAAGTTAATGATTGACAAGAAGCACTTCCCACTGTGTTGACAGGTTTTCAAGAAACGTTTTCTTGACAGGTGGAGGGTTTTAAAATCCTTCCTGATAAACATGCTCACTCTCGGGACTGTTACTCTTTTGGGATGATGGTGGAGTCTCTTATTCCCCTCCTTAATGGCTATGGTAAGGAGAGGTGACCTTGAATATCACATTTCATTTTTTCAGGTTTAACCTGCATGTACATTATCATATGCTTGCACTGTTGTTTTCAGTGTCACAGGAGCTTGCTGCCAGCCTGACAAAAACACTGCAGGCAGGCCTGCTGAACTCTGACCCCATGTCGCGGCCGCCACTCAGTTCCTTGCTCACCAATGACTTTTTCAGGTTTGTGTGGTCAGGTTTGATTTGTAGTTATCATTAAATACTCAGAATGATTTTTTTTTTAAGCAAACATTCTTTTTCTGTGAACAGGAATGACTTTCTGGAAGTGATGAATTTTCTGAACAGTCTCACCCTAAAGACAGAAGAAGAGAAGAATGAATTCTTTAAGTAAGAAATAATGTAGTGATCTTGTTACATGTTATATGTGGACTTTTTTCACAGATAGAATTTTCTTTAACTTGTATTATGGTGTATATATTCTCCTTACGTAGTGTTTTGGTTTTATGTTTTTTAGGTTTCTTCTAGACCGAGTCCAGAACCTCCCTGAAGAGTTGATAGCTACACGCCTTGCTCCCAAACTCCTTAACTCTCTCGTTTTTGCAGAACCCATGGCTGTAAAAAGCTTCCTGCCTCATCTTTTAAGGCCAAAGAAAGGTGAGATTGCATTTGAACAAAAATTGGCTTCTGATAACCAGATCTTCTAATCCCATTTTCTGAGAGAAAGCCAGAACTTAGTATTTGCCTGACAGGCACAAATGTTTTATGAAACTTTCTTTATTTCACCTTTGTGGACAGATAACAGTGGTGGTGGTAGCAGTGAAGATTGCCTGCTGTCTATGTCCCTTTACCGTAAGCATGTGATTCCTCAGCTTCTTGAACTCTACAAGGTCAATGAGGAACATGTCCGAATTGTGCTGCTGACCCACATCCACCTTTACGCTGAGTTTTTCTCCCACGATGAACTCAAAAACCAGATCCTACCTCAGGTGGGGTGTTACTTTAGAAGCAAACTTTTTTGTTGTTGTTCTTGTTGTCAAAAAAACGAAGACAGTTGAAGCTGAAATGTTCAGTATTTTGGAAAATGTTTAAACCAATAAACAAATTTTTTTTTCTTTAGTCTTACCAGACGGGGAGATTAGGTAATAGCTTAAACAGGGTGAAACAGGCAACCCCAGAAATTGTAACCAATTTAATAATGATAATAATAATAATAATAATAATGTATACTTTAATGATCCCCGTGGGGAAATTCCTCTCTGCATTTAACCCATTCACTCAGTGCAGTGGACAGCCATTGGGCGCCCGGGGAGCAGTGTGTAGGGACAGTACCTTGCTCAGGGGTACCTCAGGGTAGCTGTTCAGGGGAATCGAACCCCCGACCTTCCAATCACAGAGCCACCACTTTTATCACACCAATTTTATCTAATGTCTAAAGCTTGAGAACAAAATTCAAATGAAACTATCTCTTAAGTATATTATCTTGTCTATTACTCTCTTTAGGTTTTGTTAGGAATGAGAGACACCAATGATTCTCTGGTTGCCATGACGCTGCAGAGTCTTGCGGTGTTGGTGCCCTTGCTCGGGGCTCAGGTGGTTGTTGGTGGAGAGAGAACCAAGGTCTTTAAATGCACTACACCTAACTTTACCAAGTCTACAGAAGTGACCCCTGAAAGTAAGCAACACTGTCTATAAATGTCAATGAAAGCACCTCTATCTAAATAATAACTAAACAGTGCAAGACAGCACAAGTCTTGTATTGCGATAACTAATTTATTAAAATGTTATGTCTAATTTTTTTGGATAAAGACACTTTTTGTAGTTATGCCTCTGCAAACCACTGCAGTGGATTTTAAATCAAACAGTCGGCTGCAGATTTTCAGCTTTTCCAAAAGTATTGCATAAACTGTTTAGTAATTACTGGAATATTAAATGTCGACAATTTTCAGAGGCTCAAAAGTAACTGGACAAACTAAAACTGCAGTAATTTTAAATATAAGAGTTTGTTTTTGTAACTGGACAAAAATCCTTTTGCAGTCAATTACTGCATGAAGTCTAGAATCCACGAACATCATCAGATGCTGTGTTTCCTCCCGTGAGATGCTCTGCTAGGTTTTATTGGAGCTGCCTGCGGTGCCTGGTTGTTTGTGGGTCTCCCTGCAATCAGTTTTGTTTTCAGTCTTCATGCTGTGTTCCGTTGGGATTAGACTGACTTGGCCACTTAATGTTATCTTTGCCTTGAGATAATCTTGCGTTGTTTCAGCATCATGCTTTGAGCCATTATCCATTTGCACTGTGAGGTATCTCTATTTTCAGATGTGTGAGTGATGACGTAGCCACTTAACACGTTTTTGCTATTTCACAGATAGGTTTGTTTTGGTTTTCAGCCTAATGATGGCTTCCTTTACTTTTATCAGTATTTATTTGGATCTCATATTGAGAATTTCAAAGGGAAAAACTACAAAATGCAACACTTGAGATTATCTCCTATCTCTTATCTGCTTAATTTGTCACAAAATAATGAGAAAACAGGCCTCACTTGGCCATGAAATTGGTTGTTAGTCAATTGTCCTGTTACTTTTGAACCTCTGAAAGTGGGGGATCGTTTAAAAACAGATGCAATTTGTAAACAGCTAATTTAATACTTTAGTTAAACCCCTTGAATTAAAGGTGAAAACCTTCAGCACTTCAGTTGCATGAAAAAAGACTGCAGTGGTGTATAGAAGCAAAATTATTTAAAATGTGACTGTCCAAAACCTTCTGGACCTAACTGTATATAGAGTACATTTACATTATTGATACCGTATATCAAATAAACTGAGGCTTTTGTTGTTGTTGTTTTTTGAGAATTTAGCTATACCATATAAAAGGGGTGCACAGAACCTGATTGTGCATTAAAGGTCTGGCATCATACAGAGCTTACTAAATAAAAACCTTAAATAAAATGCTTTATTTTACAAGTAATCTTTAAAAATCAACCAGGAACCATTACAAGAACATTTTATATGCTGGAAGCATTCCTGCAGCAGTGTGTAGTAGTAAATGGGTCCTAGCGTGCCGTGAGCATTATTGTCTCGTCCAAAGAGGATTACTAGTTTAGTCAGACTACCAGTTCAAACTAGAAAATCTGGATTTGGAAATTGAAATGTCACTCTAGTAATCCTTTAAGAACTACAGTCAAGTGAGCTACTCTCATCTTACTTTACTTTTATTCTTTAGCCTCACCTGTCCATATAGTTGGAAGTTTCCACCCTCAGATGGCCCAACCCTCCAAAGTGCTGAATTTATTCCCTAGACCATCAGGGACTGAAGGCTTAGTCCTCGGTCACACGGGTAGCAAGACACCAAGGGTTATCAAGCCAGTATCGGGTAAGAAACTCCCTTCATAATATTAATTCAAATGAATTTGTTCATTTATTTAAGGTCCATTGCATATTATTTTTATTTTTTGTATATTCCAGATGTTAGTAGAAAGATGTCTCTGCCTTTGAATGGCTTTCATCAGGACAGTGAGATGGACCAACTTTCTTCTAGCCCAGAGCAGACTGACAGACTAGAAGGCACTGTGGAAGACTGGCCTGACTGGAGTGACCCTGATAGTGAGAATAGAGATGGGCATTCGGTCCAGATCCACATACAGGCCTCAAAGGGCGTAGATCCAGTTAGCAGCCTGGCAATCACACATCAGAACACAGATGAGGAGCCGTGGGATGACTTTGAGGACACTGAACCTACCTGGGATCTCTCCCCCACAGCTCCTTTATCAGACTCAGTCATCCCTGCACCACCCAAAGGGGGCGCTGCTTCCCCATCTTCGAAACATGGTCCTGAACCACTGAGACTGGGTTCCTCTAAACCCCTTAAGTTGAGCTCAACACTGCGGCAGTCAACAAAGACAGAGGCCACTTCCTTATGGGACAATAGCTGGGCTCAAGAGAAAAGGAACTCTCAGAAATCACATAACCGCTTAAACCCCCAGTCCAAACCTACAGTGCCACAAAAAAGTAGTTCAGTAGGTCTGGGGGAGGAGTTTACTATAAGGGTGAAGACAAAGGTACAGCAAGACCCAGAGCTGGATTTGTTTGCAGACATGGTGCCGGACATCAAGTTGTCATCTCCAGCAGTGCTGTCACTACAAGAGACTGGCAAGCGTGAAGCAGAACTGTCCACAGCATCTTCTGATAACACTAAACCTCTGCAGGTCGATTCATCCATCGATACTTTAACATTCACTGCCAAGTTTGCAGCAGTTGACCTGACTGAGGTGAGTGTCTGGTGAAAGGATGTTTTATATACTTTAATATATTGGTTCTCAATCACAGCTGCCTAGCTGCCTGGGATTACCCTGATTTCTGAAATCTTGATTATGTTATACTTAATGCTGGTAAAATAAGTATTGAACATGTCACCAGTTTCCTAAGTAAATATATTTCTAAAGGTGCTGTTAAGATGAAATTCTCACCAGATGTCAATGACAACCTGTCCAGTCCACACACGCAAAGAAATCAAACCATAGATCTCCGTAAAATAATGAGACAGGGAAAAAGTATTGCTGATATGAAGAAAAGAAGGCACACAACAGGGTGCTCCCCACACGATTTCAGACAGCGGACTGAAAATAATTATCAGTAGAGTTTTCCAAGAGCCAAGGACCGCTTGTGTAGAGCTACAGAAAAACATGGAATTAGCAGATACCACTCAGTATCACCCCAAAACGTGTTATAGGCGCGCCGGTCCATCATGTTCATTTCTCACTTTGCCTCTCCAAACAATGAAATGGACACGTGTGCAGAAGTTGCATTACCAGCAGGGGGATATAATATATTTAAAGTTACAAAGTTGGTAATGAGCAAAAAAATGTAGTAGTACATTCAAGGTCCTTAATTGTCAGAATCAATTAAGCTAGGCGCCTAATGTGTGTATGTGTAAGTATATGCAAATGTGTTAATGTCTGTTTAAACACTTTCCCGTGGTTATTTCCATGCTGGCTTGAAATAAAATATCTCCCTCTGCTTTTACTGCAGAAGCTTCAATTTGTACATGCGTGTACATTTCACGTTTTGGAGAGCAAAGCGTGAAATGGCCAGTGCGTCTATTACATGCTTTGCCCTGATATCGGATTGCGGGAACAATTGTTTATAAGAAAACAAGTATTGTACTCGACCACCGTGGACTGTATGCACACTCACCACGCCATAATCTCATTTCTGAAGAAAAAGCATGTTGAAGCAAATTTAAAGTTTGCTGAACAATATTTAGACAAGCCTGGGAAATAATAGGAGAATATATTCTGGCCATGTTTGGAAGACAAAAGGTGTTGCATATCATGTCAAAAGTGAAGTTTGGAGATGGGAGCGTCATGGTGTGGGGCTGTTTTTTAGCATACAGCATGGGCAGGTTTGTGTAACTGAAGGAAGTATGAATGGGAAAATGCACTGAGATAAAAACCTGCTGCCATCTGCCAGGATGATGAAGATGAAATGAATGTGTCCAGCAAGACAATGATCCCAAAGACAGTCAAGGAAACTCAACTGGTTTCAGAGAAAGAAAATAAAGCTGCTAGAATGTCCCAGCCAGTCACCTGATGTGAATCCCCTTGAAAATCTATGGAAATGATGCTGTTTTTGTGCTTTCTATTCCCTTGCCATCTGTTATGTCATATGTAGCACCAGGGTCTCGGAGGAATGTTGCCTCGTTTCACTCTGTACTGTACGACTGTCCATGGTTAAAATGACAATAAAAGCGACTAAGAACTAAAGCTCAGAGTTCATAGAAGGGGCCTAAAGAACCTGGAAGAATGTTTGTGTGGAAGAATGGACCAAAATCACGTGCGAAGTATTCAATACATTTAAGCAAGCCTGTTCAATACTTCAATACTTCCCTGTCATTTCTCAGTATGGATTGGATGAGTTGTTATCGATAACTGGTGAGAATTTCATGTCAGTAGCACCTTCAGAAATATATTTAGTTAGAAAATTGGCGACGTATTCAACACTTATTTTACCCGCTGTATGTGAAGCACCATCTGTGTACAATCAGTTATAAGGTATGACTCTGTTTCTTCATTTTACTGTTTTTGGAGGCCTTGTTGGTTTGTAGAACTTTTAGATATGCAGACTGTAACAAGCCTGAAAACACAGGCTCGTTAGGCTTGGGGTGGCTGTGGCTCAGGTGGTAGAGCAGATCAGCTACTGCCTGGAAGGGTTGGTGGTTCAATCCTTCCCCAGTCTGCATGCCAAGTATCCTTGGGCAAGATAATAACCCCGAGTTGCTCTCCGATGCATCCATCGGAGTGTGAATGTGTGCGAATGCTTAGATTGCACTTAAAGAAGGAAGTGCTTGTCTGAGTGGGGGTGAATGAGGCATGTTGTATGAGTACTCTGGGAGAGTAGAAAAGCGCTGTATAAGAATCCATCCATTTACAACTAGATGTTTTGTTTTTTACACTAACAAATTTTACTTTGAATTATCTAGTGACGGTAGGTTCCAACATGACTTGAAATTCTTTTGACAGTTACACTTCTGTGTATAACTTTGGAAATTACTGCAACCTGTAACCATTTAACACAGCTGCCATGATTTTGAAGAACCTACATGTCTAACTTTAAAAATACTGACGGCCACAAGTGTTACCTCTCAGCTTGCCAGTTGATGCACATACAGTATAAAATTCAAAATCCAAAATGATTTTCAGAAAAACTGACCTCTGACCTTGAATTTAAGGTCACTGAGATTACCTTTTTTCAAGATTTTTAGTAGATGCACCTACTGTATGAATTTGAAAATCCTGTCACCTCATTGTCACATTCACAAACATGGGTGCCCATGCCACCTGCCCACTGTGGGGACAGTAGCCCATTAGCCTTTAACAGCTGAGGGGTAAAAAGTGACCGTCAATGACAATCAATGAGAATTAAGAATTTCCCACTATTGTAAATATTTTTCCCAGTGGATGATTGCACCTTTTCCTTTACTTCTTTTCTCTCAAAGACTGAACCAGATGGCTGGGGAGATGAAGATGACCTGAACTGGGAGGATAACGCCTGGTGATTACGTTTGATCCATTACTTCCATCTGCAGTAAAAGACTTGACCACTGGAAAACTGAAACCCATGCACCACATCTGGAGTGCCAACAGACCAGTAAACTGGAAGTAGTTTCTCATTTAACATGATGCAGTAGGGATGGTAATGCCAGGGATGGGCTAAGGCTTTTTATGTTATGTTGATTTTGTCATTTTTAATTATGAGAACTTGCTTTTAAACTGGAACGATCAGCTCTTCATCAGATGGTGCTAGACTTGGACAAAATAAGCCATTTATAATTTGCCAATCAGAGGTGAATGTAATCCTGTTTCATCTGCTCTGCTCTGCTTTTTTTTTGCTTTTTTTTTTTTTTTATGGGTTATTTTCACTAGTGGCATAAAGAAACGTTTCGGAGATACTGGGTCTTCCCAAAAAGAGTCAGTTTGATTAACTGAAGGCTTGCACTTTGAATGAATGTGAAATCAGAATTGCATAATTTATTAGTAGCTTTTGGGTTGATGGTGAAATAAAGTAAAACTTACTGTATCAAATGTGTTTACTGTTTTGTTTTACAGTACAGCGACCCACCCAGGAAAGACGATCGACACTATATCTAAAAGAAATGAAATGCTTCAAGTTTCAGAAACGGGTTTAATAAAAAAAAAAAGAACAAAGATTAACATTTTTTTTAAAAAGAGAGAGAAACCATTTTCAATAGCAGCAAAAGTTGTGGGGACTTTGTGGGTTTTCCATACAGAAAGAAAACACCCTGAGATGAAAAACTATCTCGAGCTGCTGGGTCTGACTGTAGTGATGTGGGTTAGGAGAGTCTGGAGCTCCTGTAGTCTGGAGTCCAGCCACTGTGGAGGTGGTGCACTACTGTTAGTTTTACCATCAGTGAGAGCCTGAAGGGCTTTTAAAGCACTCTCAGCTGTCTGGATATAGCGGCTGTATTCCTGCTCTGCGCTGTTCTCCTGTCGAGCTCTCTTAGGGCATGGCTGAGAGGGATGAATAGTTAAAGAAAAAGATAAAGGTCTTGTTAATTAAACTGTTATTTATATAACATGATTCATGGTCTATAGTACTTCATAGGACACAGTTTGAACCTGGAGCAAAATCTTGTGATAAAAATATCAAAAACACAAATCTTACCCACTACCATATTTATGAATATCTGACAAAGCTGACTTCCAATCAAACAGTCACATTGAAGTTGGATGCGTTCACTCAAATCTTTTACTGCTAAACAAAGTATTTGGTTTTTTATGCTTAGCAAAATAAAAGTGATTCTGATCATCTTTGACATCTAATAAAATATGAGAATCCAGGCTGCTTTTGTGCAATGTGCACTGTCTCCTTATGCTCTGGTAGCTTTAAATTAATATAAGCCGGCTACTACTAATATGAAACGTGTATGTGAGACAAGACTGTGCATGAACATGCATATTCAGAAACACTGAATACATTTCAAGTTGATTAAACTAACCTCTGAGTCTGGAACAACTTCAGAAGGTGGTTTGCTGAAAGGCTTTTCTTTGCTACACTCCAGCTTCTCATTGTGTTGCTTGATGTGTTGTGTCTCATGTTTGAGCCTCTCCAGCCGTAACTCATTGCCTTCCTGCGCATTCACCGTCTGCAGCAAAAGAAATGACGACTTCACCATGCTTCGTTTTTATATAATGTTCATGAACAAATAATAGATTTCCCTTACCTTGCTAAGATAATTAACCACTTTGGTTTTGGTTTCTTCGACACTCAAACTCTGAGAGATTACTTCTTCGTGGTTTGTATTCTTTGACGTCAGAAGGATATATCAAGGTTACGTTTAAGCTTCAACAGTGTATGAATTTAATGTAATATGAAAATTATGTTAGACTTATAAATTAATACCTCTGCAAATTGAGAAAAGGCCTCCAGGGTGTGCTGGTGCAACAGCCAAGACTCGTCAGCCAAAAGGACTCCAAACAGGCCACTCAGCCTCGGAAGAATTTGACTCTGGAACCAAAACGGGTCATAACTGAGAAAATGCTTAATTTGTTTCTATTATTTTTATTTTAAGAAATTAAAAATGGTTATTATCATTTGCTTCTTATCACGAACTTTCCTTTATACAACAAAATGTGTGTATCTATCTATCTTGCAGGCTCACAGCTTTAGGAGCAACTATAAGCAACAGCAGTAGGCTAAAGAAGACAATAGAAAGACAAGTAAACCAAAATTAAAATCATCATTTGTAAAAAGTCTTTTATCACCTGGCTGTCAGGAGGGACAAAAATCTTCCCCAGAGAGCAGAGAAACTCCAAAGCAGCCAGCAGTAACCAATCTGCACACTTCTGAGAAACCACAGCATCCAGACACACCAGAGCCTGGGATAACACACACACACAGAGACGCACACATCAATAAATTTATTCTGCCCTCTTTAAATGTTAACGTGATGGCCAACAACGCACCTGACAAATCACGTGAGGTTCAATGTGCTTCACTAAAATGGCCGACAGTGACAAGAGAAGCTGCAGCGTCCACTGGAGCACAGGGTGGGTCTGCAACTACAGCATGGCAGGTTACAGTTTACTGGTCTTGCATCTTCTCATTTACTCCACCTGTTTGTGCGTGTACTGTTTGCTACCTGGTCTGGACTCATTCGTAACCAGAGCTGTGTGACCATCCTCACAGAAGACAACACACACGGCTCTTCGGGAGAGGACTGGCCTCGAACCACCGATAGGAGAGACATCAGCACTGCATTCTGGTAACAGGAGGAACTTTGTAAATTCACACAAGATTATGTTTTCATGGACTGATCAGTAATAAAAACAACCATTAACCATTCTGTGTTAATCTCAGCTGCGTAACTATTACTCACTGGAAGCTCTGAGTTCATAGGCCAACAATGGAAACAGTCTATTGCAGGAAAAAGGTTATCACAGTCCAAACATCATTTATTGCTGATATTTATAGTCAAGCTGCCATCGTCACGGCACAAGTACAAACGAGGCTGCAGCCTTAATGTTTGTACATCAAATAACTCTGTCTTTGTTGCATGCAAGGCTATAATAATAAGGATGAATGAGTGCAAGTTTATTTTTGACTTTTGTTTTGTCCTTTGCACAAACAATAAAAGGCCTTCACTTGATAAAACCATGCTAAAAAGATTCAGCGATGGGGTGCAAGACTCCCATTACATCCCACTGCTAAGGTTGTCCTTACCACTTTGTCGACTTGTCCCAGTTTGTATCCTCCATTCTGCCAGTCAGCCAGCACTTTTTGAGTTAAACCAGTGATTTCTGTCACTACTTGCCGGCAGATGTCCTGAGAAAGAGCTCTGAGGAGAACATGGTGCCAAACTCGAAGGTTTTCCATCTCAGAGGGTGGAAAATGTGACACCAGTTCCATCTGTGAAAATAAATACATAAGATTATGGGAGAAGACATTATTTATTAAGATTATTTTTTTATTCATTGAAGTTGTTTCTATTGATTTCTTAAGCATCATCTAAACCCAGAAAATGGCACTCTACTCCAAATTATATGGATGGTACAAGGATTCACTTGTACACAGGGACTACATCTTAATTCGACTGAATGTGGGACTTCAATTACAAACTCATATGTGAGAATGTTGCTCATCACTCCGGTAACGCATCAGTGCTGCTCTGCTGTCCAGCATTTTACATGTTTGTCTTTGCCTCTAATTGGCCCCAATAAGAAAAAACACCAGCTTTTCAACCATTTTAATGTTTAAATATGAATCCATGTATTTCATTATTTGTAAATTAAGCGAAAGCCTTTGTGTGATTTACTTTAATACAGTGTGGGCTGACTCTCTAGCATAATTCATATTTCCCTGAAATCTTTCCCCACTGCTCCTGGGGATTCTAACCTGATGGTTCGGCGTCATTAGAAAAACCATGCGTTTTAGCAGCGTGCCCAGATGTGATGACTGGTAACAATCGGTGGCACATGCTTTCACCTGAAAGAGAAGAAGGGGAGCAGCAGGGAGGGGTGATGAACAGCTGAGTGAAAGCACCAAAACAAACAGGTAAGAGAAAGGTTAGCCTGTGACGTCCAGCTTAATCTGACAATCTGCCTGTTTAAACAACTGAGACGTTATTTTTTGTGATGCATGAGACAAAGACTGAGAGGGGCTGTCGGGCCATAGTTAAAGTATTTTAGAGACTCTCCAAACTAATGAAGGCAAGCTTCAGATGTAGGATTACACTCCTAATCTTGTGTGTTCTTTTCCTTTACCGCAACTGCATTTAGATCTGTGCACTACTGAAAGTGACACATGAATTATTATGATTGAATTAATTAATAATTGTTATTATTATCAGCTCCAATCTATTTCATTAGTTTCAAAATGTTGTGAAGTACTGTCTGCTGTGACGTCTCACTTTCAAATCAATATGTTTGTGCGTTGTGCATTTTGCCGGTCTCTACATACCAGTTGAGCAATAAGGAGGACATGATGTAGGCAAAGCTCTGCTGTCCCATACCTGTCAGCACAGATTTAAAAGACAAAAAAAAAAGCATTTGATTCAATTAATAAACAAAATCTTCACAAGCAATATCTGAAATTAGTCTAAAGGTCCCTCATAGCAAAACAAAAAAACCCAAAAAGTAACATTACTCTTCATTCTCACCGTGCTGTAAAGCACCAAACATCTGCTGCCAACACAGCTGTTTGAGTATCAGCCTGAAGTACAGCTTCAACCAAGCAATATTCCTGAGAAGACGAAATAAAGAAGAGGGGAAGTCAGATAAACCGGAGAAGGGTGGGAAAATTGAAAAAACAAAAACAAAAAACACGCATAATATTGAGCTATCACAGAAACACGAAAGAATAACAAGGGAAATCCTGCAGTGACACACTGCTAATGGTCACCACGAGATTACACACAACCTAATTGTTCAGAAGGGTTAAAGAAATCTGAGCTGGCAGCAATCACTTCAGAGTGTCGGGTCAGGACACTTGCAAATGTTCAGATGTGAGGGGAACAAACAGGCAGAGTCCAGGAATAAAGTTGTCATTCTTTGTATTTTCAATTGAGAATGTGCCCGCAGCTGGGCGAGATAGAGTGTGTGTGTATGTGTGGTTTCTGCAGACAAAGCATAATAATACAATCAATTAGGAATCAGATTACATAATAAACATAAAGATACAACTGAGGTGTACTCAAGTACAGTATATAGCTAAATAAGCTGACATTATACTTCAGCCTGGTTACATAAACTTAAAGTCAGACATTATGCATTAACACACCGCATACAACTATGCACTGAAGGCAACTGTACATTGGTTTATCATCTGTTACACGGAGCACAGAATCAACAACACGATAACAACGAATCTCTCTCCTAGAAGCTAATTAGCAAACAAATCTGTTATGCTAGCGAACTGCCACTTGTACATAACGTCACTTAAACAGAAGCAGAAACTGCTGGTAAGTCATCAAATACACTCATGGCTGAACACCAACATAACTGAGTGAAGTAAAACATTAACTTACGGTCTTATGAACGCACACACTGTCCGTTGTTTGGCTGCCGTTTGTCTCTGAACTAAAGTTGCGGACATGCACCCCGATGGTGCATTCAGGGGGCATAGGAAATCCCATACACAACCCTAACCCTTTTGTACAGCCGCCCCCAAATTTGGTGTACAAATTTGACCTTGATGGAATGTCCTCTGCACCTAAGCAGAATCCTGGGGTAGAACAGGCAACCTGATGAGCCGGGCCACCGGGCGAGTGTAAGTTCGGTCCTTTACTCGAACGACTGCAGCTCTGACACGATCATCGGCCCCCGGTAGGATAGTTTTCACAGTTCCTACTTGCCAGAGTGCTCGTGGGGTCTGCTGATCAACAATGAGAACCACAGATCCAACTGCAATGTTGTCTGTGTCCTTGTGCCATTTCTGCCGTGGTTGCAAGGTGGGCATAAAATGCCGTATGAAGTGCTTCCAGAATTGGTCAGCCAGGACTTGAGTGTGTCTCCATCTCTTACGACTGAGCAGCTCGGATTCTGGATAGAACACTTGGGGTAGAGAGCAATCTGGCCGCCCCATCAACAAAGAGTAGGGCGTGATGGGATCTGGGTCTGCGATGTCTGAAGAAACATAACCCAAAGGCCTGGAGTTGAGTATACTCTCCACCTCAAGCAGGACAGTCCTCAGCACTTCCTCTGACACTATCTGCGCTCCCAACGTGGTGCGCAGAGCGGTTTTCACAGATCGCACCTCTCTCTCCCAAGACCCTCCAAAGTGTGGAGCACTAGGGGGATTGAAACAGAATCGGATCTGTTCTGCTGCCAGTTGCTGTCTAAGATCTGGCGTTAGGGCGATGAATGCTTCTTGTAGTTCCTTACTTGCACCTCGAAAGTTAGTACCCTGGTCCGAACGGAGTTCAAACGGCTTCCCTCTACGGGCTATGAACCGTCTGAGTGACATCAAGAAGGAGTCAACATCCATGTTTACCAGCAGATCCAGGTGAACTGCTCGAGTAGTAAGACACTTGAAAAGGATGCCCCACCTCTTTTCTGTGCGCCGACCCACTTTAATGAGCATAGGGCCGAAGCAGTCCATTCCAGTCGAATAGAAAGCAGGTCGGAAGAGCCTCAAACTTGAGGGTGGCAAATCTGCCATTTTCGGGACCTCTGGTTGACCTCTCCACTTCTTGCATTCGGGACAGTAATGCTGATGTCTTCTGACTGCTTCTCTCCTCCTTAAGATCCAGTATTTCCGGCGCAACTCAGCGAAAACACGTTCAGCTCCCGGGTGGTTGAGCTTATTGTCACATCGCTGGATTAGAAGCTTCGTAACTGGGTGAGCAGGCTCTAGAAGTACAGGGTGTAGTACCTCAGGGCTCAGGCCTTCGCATCTGCGGAGTCGACCTCCAACTCTAATCAAGTCAGAAGCCTTGTCATACTCAGGAGCGAGGGTAATTAGCCTGCTACTGGATGGAATCAGCTTCTCTGATTTAAGTAATGTGAATTCTCTCGGGAAGCTCTCCATCTGAGAATGTCTAAGCAGGGCCAGCTCTGCCCTTTTAAAGTCATCAGCATCAGGGTGACTGGTGTCATTAGCCGCCCCGTGCATCACTCGAGCAGTGGCTTTCAGGAGTTCCTCATATGTGCTGAACTGTTTGATGTCAGGTATCGCTGGACTAGCGGATCCAGTAAGCAGACCACAGAACACTGGCTTCTTCAGCTCCTCCACTTCCTCCTTAGCTTCTCCCACCGGTGCTTGTGGCCAAAGGCTGGGTGGCAGCTGAAGAAATGGTGGCCCCCGGCTCCACGATTCGCACCAGCAAGCTGAGCCACAGTTTTCCCTCTTGTGATATCGTCTGCTGGATTGGTTCCTGAGTCCACGTACCGCCAAGATGCTGCCGCAGAGAGTTCTTGTACCTCTGCAACTCTGGTTCCCACAAAGACTTTATATCTGCATGAATCTGAATGGAGCCAGTTAAGCACTGTAGTCGAGTCTGTCCAGAACACCACATCTTGGATGTCAAGGGTCAGTTCTTTCTTCAGAACAGAAGCCAGCTGTGCTCCTGTAAGGGCTCCACACAACTCTAGCCTTGGAATTGAGAGTTGCTTCTTGGGTGCAACTCTCGACCTCGCAGCCAAGAAAGCCACCTGGACCTTTTCTTCTCCTTGGTCGGTGCGTAGATATGCCACAGACCCATAGGCACGCTCAGAGGCATCACAGAACACATGAAGGCTCCGATGGCTGTGACTACAATCCGAGCGTGAGTCAGTGTAGCATCTCGGCAGCGTTATCTGTGAGAGCTGGCTGAGTTCACTTTCCCACAAACGCCAGGCGTGGAGCAGATTCTCAGGTAAGTGAGGATCATCCCATCCTCTTTTCTTGTCCCAGAGGTGTTGCACGATGACCTTTGCCCTGGTTGTATATGGAATAAGAAACCCGAGAGGATCATACTGCTGGGCGAGCAGCCGATAAATGTTGCGCATTGTTGGCTCTGAACTGACACTCTGCTGATGCTTGTACCGGAGTGCATCAGTCTTACAGTGCCATACGAGTCCTAGAGTGCGCTCTTGCGGATCGGCTGACTCCTGGGAGAGCCAGAGAACGCTACCCTCTGACTGGGATTCAACTGGTAGGTGGCTGATGACCGTGTGGACATTGCTAGCCCATTGTCGTAGTTCAAATCCACCCTCCAAGAGGAGAGACTGCAGGCGATCCACCAACTCCTTGGCTTGGCCTTCTGATGGGAGGCTCTGCAAACAGTTGTCAACATAGAAATTACGTTCTATGGACAGACGAGCATCCTCTCCTGGCTCAGTGTGTTTCTGGACATGATCTTGAAGTGCAAAGGTGGCGCAGCACGGACTGCATGTAGTCCCAAAGGGAAGCACCTGCCATTGGTAGATGGTGGGTTTTTCGTCTACCTTCATGTCTTGCCACAGGAAACAGAGAAAGGGTTTGTCCTCATCTAGCAGACGGACCTGATGGAACATCCCCTTTATGTCACTGCTGAAGGCGACTGGGTGTTCCCTGAACCTGAGAAGGACTCCCAACAGGCTAGCTCCCAGTGTAGGCCCTAGAAGAAGGCAGTCGTTCAGGCTCTGACCCTTGTAGGTGAAGGAACAGTTGAACACTATCCTGTCCTTCCCGTTGTGGTGCACCATGTGATGGGGGATAAACCACGAACAGTTACTCACTGCGGCCTCTTCCGGTGCAACAGCTGTGACGAAGCCAGCCTGCAGCAGTTTTTGGATTTCCCGAGAGTAGGCAGCTGCCTTCTGTGGTTCTCTGGCAAGTCGTTTCTCTGTACCACGAAGCTGGGCCAAAACTGCCTCTGGTGTAGCACGAAGAGGGGGAAGATTCTTCTTCCACAGTAGTGGGGTGGCGTAGCGATTTACTCCATCAATTGTTACTCGCATTGTCCTTTCCTCAAGTCTCTGAATGGCCTCAGCGTCTTGTCGGGACCTAGTAATGAGCCGCTCACTCCGGTATGGCAAGGTATCCATCTTCCAGAGTCTCTCCCACATGGCTGAAGAGCTCAGCTTCTGGTGAGGCCCCAGAGGTGAAGAGACACTGCTGTGGGGTTAGCCGCTGACGTAGGAATCTCGATGGACCCTGTAAAGTCCATCCAAGTCGGGTGTGCACAGCTGCAGGTCCACCTGGAGGACCTAGACGTACTGGCTCCACAGGAGTGAGAAGATGTGGATTATCTGACCCAATAAGCAGAAGGGGCTGTACTTCCTTTATGTCTGGCAGTGGCAGGTGCTTAAGGTGACGGTACCGCTCCTGTAATGCTCTTATCGGGTAACTATGGCGTGCTAGGCCAAGTTCCTTTGCTGTGAAGGCTCGGTGGATCTGGAAGGACTTGTTCGGCTGTGAGGCAGGAGAAATGGAGAATGACACAGCAGCACCATGGATGGTACAGCTATCTTGACGGACAGTGCGGAGTGCTAGGTCCTCTGCTTCCCCGTGCAGCCCCAAGCAATCAGCCGCTTCGTGCAGAAGTATGGTACGCTCTGATCCATCATCCAGTATAGCATAGGTTTCAACCATCTTTGTACTGCTCCTAATGATGACACGACTTAGCTTGAGTAACACCTGACTGCTATTGGTTTGCCGGTCTACGTACAGTGTCTCAGAGGTGGAACTTACTAAGCATGTGCTTTCCTCTGGTGCACTGGTTGAATCAGAGGCTGTAGCATCTGGGCTGGTATTGACATCATGAAGAACTTCAAGATGTCGGCGCCCACATGGTTTACACTTGGCTTTGAGGTTACACTTAGCTGCTTGATGATCACGGGCGCATCGCCAGCACCTCTTATTCACCTTGATCCACTCTGTCTTCTGCTCCTTCGACAAGAGTTTGAAGTTACTGCACTGATTCAGGTAATGCTGCACTGTATTACAGAATGGACAGTACTTCTTGGGCCTTTCTTGTGCCGCTGACATGTCACCTTCCATCTTTCTCCTGGGCTCACTACCATGGAGAATGGTGGCAACCTTCTGAAACTTATGCTCAGGACGTCTTTCCTTTCGTGAAACTTGCCTCTCCCTGTCAGAGTGGCTGCAATATTGGTCTCCAATCACCTGGACACGCACCTCATACTCAAGCCATTCAGCAAGATGAAGCAGTGTTGGTATAGGAGTGTTGATGGGATTGACAAATCTCTGGAAATTTGCTCTTAGGTCATAAGGTAGCTTAGCTAAGAGGCGAGATACGTGTGAGCCACACCTCAACTCTGTCCGACCTTGTTCTCCCAACTGGTGTAACATACCGACTAGCGCACGGACTTGTAGTGCAAAAGACTTGAAGGCTCTGATGTCACCACTCCTAATGTTGGGTCCATCCATCAGTTTGGTAATCCTTTTTAAGGCCAGATGTTGAGGTTGCCCATACATTTCTGTAAGTGCTCTCATGGTGTCAGCAAATGGGAATGGACTGTTACTGTATGAGTCAGCTACAAGTAGTGCATCTTCACACTTAAGGTGATCTGTCAAGATTTGGAACTTGAAGTGTTCAGGAGCATCAAGTGGAAGTATGTTATCTAGAGCTAACTTTAATCTTGCAAACTCACGTGGGTCCTCGTGCACAAGGTCGGGGATCGTTGGTTGAGGTCCGCGATAAGTCTATCGGTTGGGCTCTGCCGAGAGAGAGTGGTGTCTGAGGGCACCCACCTGGTTGCAGGCGATCGGTTGGACACTGTCGGCGGTCATCTGGATAGTTACCACAGCGCCTGTACGGATAACTCGAATCCTGATACCCATATCCGTAAAGAGAACGATAGTGACTGTCAGGGCAGCTTGGGTGACCAGGGGTAGGATACCTGTCATCTTCTCTGTAGTATGGATCATCTTCATAGCAAGCCCCTAGCTTTGGCAATCTAGGAGGAGTGGCAGGCTGACTGCAGTTCCTGTGGCGACGAGCATACACCTCATCAACCCTTCTTTGTTCTGCATGATATGGTGATCGTCCCCTTGCTGCTGACGCTGGAAGTGGAGAGGGCCTCTCACCTGGTGTCATTGGTGAAAGAAAATCTTGAGATTCAGGGCATGAGTCGACTGAAGGTGATGGTGACTGTGCGCTGCGCTCCCTGTCAAGATCTGCGTCATTTAGACTGTGGGTGAGCTCCTCAATCAGGCCATGCTGGCTGTCCTTTGGATGTTGAGACTCATCCCCAAATGGCACCTGTGGAGCACTTTCAGGCTGATGTGGGCTCTTCTGACCTTTGATTGGCACCAGCTTACTAGTGTGGGCAGGTGTGGTTGACGTCCCATCCTCAGACCGTGATGTGGCATGCTGTGGAGCTAGTACAGGTGAGCTAGAGATCAATTCTGTCAGGCGTTGCACATCTAGTCGGAGTTGATTGTGTTCCTCTTTCATATGATGAATATATTGGAGAATTTCAGGATGAGTAGAATGCTTGCCCTGATCATCATGTGAGAGTCGGTTCTTAGTGAGGTCATCCACTTCATAGTTCTGGAGGTATGATGGCAGCTTGCTATGTCTGTGCGGACGGTCAGACTCTCTGTATGGGTATCGGCCTTCCATTCTGAACATATAAGGCTGAAGCAGTTGCTCACATCCGGCTCGAAGGACCAAATGTTCAGAAGGGTTAAAGAAATCTGAGCTGGCAGCAATCACTTCAGAGTGTCGGGTCAGGACACTTGCAAATGTTCAGATGTGAGAGGAACAAACAGGCAGAGTCCAGGAATAAAGTTGTCATTCTTTGTATTTTCAATTGAGAATGTGCCCGCAGCTGGGCGAGATAGAGTGTGTGTGTATGTGTGGTTTCTGCAGACAAAGCATAATAATACAATCAATTAGGAATCAGATTACATAATAAACATAAAGATACAACTGAGGTGTACTCAAGTACAGTATATAGCTAAATAAGCTGACATTATACTTCAGCCTGGTTACATAAACTTAAAGTCAGACATTATGCATTAACACACCGCATACAACTATGCACTGAAGGCAACTGTACATTGGTTTATCATCTGTTACACGGAGCACAGAATCAACAACACGATAACAACGAATCTCTCTCCTAGAAGCTAATTAGCAAACAAATCTGTTATGCTAGCGAACTGCCACTTGTACATAACGTCACTTAAACAGAAGCAGAAACTGCTGGTAAGTCATCAAATACACTCATGGCTGAACACCAACATAACTGAGTGAAGTAAAACATTAACTTACGGTCTTATGAACGCACACACTGTCCGTTGTTTGGCTGCCGTTTGTCTCTGAACTAAAGTTGCGGACATGCACCCCGATGGTGCATTCAGGGGGCATAGGAAATCCCATACACAACCCTAACCCTTTTGTACACTAATAATGTATTTTCAGTCTTTAACAGTGATTAATATAAAGAGCTTATGATCACATATGTTTTAGAATAAAAATTAGTTTAAATACGAATCCTTTTATTTGGCAATTTATTCTATTTTACTTTATTTTTTATGTGTACTGTAAAAGTAGATCTATTGCTGTATATTATTGTTAGTATGTTTAAATATAAATACTTGGCACAATCACCCATTTAGAAATTGTTGTGTATGGTCTGGGGTCAAGTGAGGCTTAGGTTCAAGTGAGGCTTTGTCCTGATTGGATACTTTCTGAAATCTTTCTTCTTGACCAAGCTAATAACGTCCTTGTTGTTTGCGAGTACTGCACCCACAGTTCAAGTAAGTTCTGTTTGTATTAAACATGTTGATATTTTGACAGAAGCAGCTTGTATAAACCGTGGTGCAGGAGGTTGGGAAGCACATCTGTAACCGGAAGGTCGCCGGTTCGATGCCCGGGCTCTCTGTCCTGGTCGTTGTGTCCCAGGGCAGCTGTGGCTACAACTGTAGCTTGCCTCCACCAGTGTGTGAGAGTGAATGAATAATGGAATTGTAAAGCGCTTTGGGTACCTTGAAAAGCGCTATATAAATGCAATCCATTATTATTATTATAAATAACATATTTCACTCCTTGGCAGAGGCTGGGTTTGATTTATTCCCAGGACTACCGGATGGAGATTAAAATGACACAATCATGGTATCATCTGTCAATTCTAAGGTTCTATATATCAGTGCATAGCAAACATAATTTTGGTCCTTAGAATGTCTTATTACCTGTGGTTTGTTTTGTTCACACACACACACACGCACACACACACGCACACGCACACACACGAACCAAAATGCATCACTACAAACCACATGAGAATGTTCCCACCGCTCATTGGCCAGATGTATCTGGGGCGGGAGCAACAAAAGTAAATACAGGAAGACGGTGCTGTGCTGTGGACTACTGGAGAACACAGAATTTACATTCAATTAACTCTTCAAACCTCAGTCGGCACGTTACATTTTAAAGTTCACAGAAATACAGTTACAAAAGAGCTGAACAAGTATGTACTAAGCAAGTTTGTTTAATATTGAGAAAGTGTCTCTCTTAAAAGAACATTGCAGTATGGCTTCGGTTTGGAAAACGGCACCTGAACAAATCATAAGACTTCTGAAAAACTGTGCATTGGACAGACAAGCCAAACCAAATGGAGATGTTTGATCATAATGGAAAGCACCACATTTTGTAAAAACCAAACACAGCATCACAGCACTCTCACTTCACACCAGCTGTCAGGCACAAGTGAAGGAGTGATGAGTTGGGTTTGCTTTGCCAGACTGCACGGCTGTGGTGTAATGTCACGTGCTGTTCATCTCAGGTATTTCATTTTTAAACCTGTTAAGTACTAGCTTTTAATTATTATTATTATTACTTCCTGATATGTCACACCATATTAACAAATAATGTAATTTATTTTCCCATGACTGTATGCTACCTTGTGGTCTTCACATTTACAGTCTACAACAAATGAAACATTACATCAGATTAACAGTTTTAAAGTGTCCCTTATGCATTAAGTGGAACAGTATAAGAGCCATTCTGCTAGTATTGCTTAAAACAGTGTGTGTTGTTGTGTTGACCTCACCAGTACACGGAAGTATTCAGGTGGAAGCCAAGCCACACTGGCACAGAGGTGCACACAGATGTGTTGATGCAGAGTGACTTGGACTTGTGCCTGACCCTTCAACATCACCCCAGGCAACAGCACTGGGACCTTACGCTCAGTATAGCAACGCCGGAAACTAGTAAAGATGGCCTGGTAGAGAGGAAGCCTAGGAACAAAGATGACACACTGAAGAACATAAAAACACTACACAACAAAAGAAGCTATTTTCTACTTTAAATTCAGCACACATAAATGTGACCTTTTCCAAGGCTGCTAACTAATACTGTTTGTTCCTAACAGCTTAAAAGAGATTGCTCCATGTGGGATGTAATTATTATAACATTACTGCATATTAAAAATAAATTGATAGTAAAACCGTAAAGGCTAAATTGATATTCATAATTATTCAGCTACACTGGAGTTGCATTTAATTGCACTGTGAAAACATGAAAAGTACAATTAACTTTGTGAACCAAACAAGTCAATAATAGATCAATATTAATAACTCATAAAGCCAGTAAATTTTACTAATAAGTCCTTCAATAAAACAAGTGTTTTAAAGTTTTTACTGTTCATTAAATCATCTAAAACCATTATTACCATTAAAACCATTATTACCATATTAAAACCATTACCTGATATTTTCTTCTGAAAACTGATTCCCTGCATACCAAAGCTGCAGCACCTCCTCAGGTTGGCCGGCCAGCTGTCCCATGACGCTCACCAGCAACAGACAGTGCGGAAGTTCATGTTCAGGACTTAAACCTGCAGACAGTATTTTGTACAATCTCTAACAGTCAGCATCTACAAACATTATAGCGACATCACAACAAAATACAAATGTAACAAAGGTCAGCTTTCAGTTAAAGTTTTGAAAGCAACCGTGGTGACATTGGGCCCTCACGCCACCCTCATGAAGTCTGTTTCTGCGCACCTCTGTTAATTTCATTAACATCAAATCAGCTGAAACTGATTCAACAATTCACTTCTTAACTGACCATATCAATATCACAGAAATGTAAGTGACCTGATGGTATAACGTGATTAAAAAGTGTTCCTACGACCTTTTTTGAGCAGCATACTATGTGTCATATGCCAGTGGAATGTCATTAGTGCACAAACTGTAATTGTTGAGTTTAAAAAGTCACTACTGTATCATGAAAATGTCCAAGAAGATAAACCTTTCACTTACGCAGGTCTTGCTGGAGGACAGCTTCAGCAAAAGGTCTTAAAGGCAACAGCTGAAGCAGGAAGGCATCCATGGGAACAAGAGCTGCTGCATTTAGCTCCTGAGACAAAGCTATGGGCAGTTCTGGAGTGCACAAGCTGGGAGGGAATTTACTGAAAGACACCAGCCACATTGTTATAATCAGTATTAAACATAAACTAAAAACTGTGACTTGTATCCATTTATTTTTTTAAATGACATGTAAACAACCGATACCTCGTGATCTGGAGGTAGAGCTGGTGGAAGCAGCTACAAGATTTTGTTAGAAAAAGTTTGAACTCCTGTTAAAAGGATAAAAAGAAGAAATGTGTTTTAGAGATAAGATACAAGACAGCCCAACGTTTTTATGCTGTAAAAAACACCTGAAATAAATCATAATTTTAACTACCTTTATGTAATGAATCAAAGTGTTAGCAAAAAATCTGCACATCTTTGCACTTTTTTGGAACAGCTTGTATTCTGGACTTTGCGTGGCCTCCTATAAAAAGAGAACAGCATCAATACAAAAGGTCCCCGGGGTGACCCTACACTTTTATAAAGAAGCCGAAGTCCTTCTTTAAGTACAAAGGGTTACAGCACAGGAAACACTCAGCATTTGCTCTGTCATTGCTGTGACCCCAGTTGGCATCAAGTCACTAAAGACACAAATATGCTGAGCTGCAATCTTTGCATATAATACAAACTGACATTATTTTAGAGGTAAACAGAGAAAGAGAAAGAGAGAGAGAATTGCAATTAGAGCTGGGCGATATGAGATTTTTTCATATCACGATATGTTTTTTTCATTTCAGTCGATAACGATATCTATCACGATATAAGCCAAATAACTATATTTGTAAGATTTAAATGTGCCGTTGCTCACAAGTAAAATGTGAAATAATCAGCAGCTTGTTTTTATTTAAATATTTATTTCCCATAATAAGTTCAACAGGGTAGATGTACTTAAGGAACATGAGACTTTTTCAGATAAATAAAGGCAAATATTGCAAACTACACAAAAGGCAGCCGCTAAAGCGTTTAAGTTTCAAAATAGAACAAACAAAACAGACTAAATTGTCAATTCCACTTAGAAACAAAATATTAATTCTAAAAATAAATCTTAGTTTGTTTTACAGAAGAACAGACAAAACTGACTAACTTTTGTCAATATCAAATAAACTGAGAACTAAAAGGAAATTCTCAATCTCTCCTTGTTGTATAGCTGAGCTTTTCAAACAGTTTTAACAGTTACTTTAGTCTGACAAAAGCCGAATGACGAATTAGCGCTTCCAGTCAGAGACTGAGGCTACGTCCACACGTACACGGGTATTTTTGAAAACGGAGATTTTCCGTTTTCGTTTTAAAAAATAATCCCGTCCACACATAAAGGTAGAAATGAAGGAAAACGCTGCTATGAACATGCCAAAGCAGCAGGTGGCGCTAGATTCCTAACCGTGCCGAAATGCTGGCCAATCAGAAGTCTAGAAGCCTCGGTGGGAAAAAGTAAACAAAGCTGGGGCATAGAAGCAGAACCCAGTCGTATGTGTGGAGGGACAGTAACTGTGTGTATATGTAAGCATTTAAACACTGCAGAGAGTAGAATTAACAGTAACAGTATTGTAGAAATTCATTTCACCGAAACAATAACGTGGCGCACAGTGTGACGCATGCACCAGTTTATTGTATTTCCAGACTTGCTTTCGGCACAGTTTACAGTGCACGCTACTCTGTTTTTTGTCAGACTTGAAATAGCCGAAATACCTTCACACTACGGAACTTCTATGGCTCTTCCGTTTGACAATCTCTCCGGCGTTGGAACCATCATCTGTTTTCTCTTCGGTCACGCTCGGTTGATTTTTCTAGTCGGCACACTCATTTCCTCCATTACGCGCTGGCTGCTTCCCAAACAAACACACGTGCGGCTTGGCACTTGTGCTATACGTAACAAGTCACGCGACGTGACGCTGTGGCTGTGATTGGTTCGGCTCTGCGCTACTTAATTTGGATTGGCTGACCTTTTTTTTTTTTTTTTTTTTTTTTTGAGGACAAGAGCGGCGAGGTCTATCGCGATAGCTTAATTTCTCTATCGAGTAAAAGTTATATCGCGATACATATCGTTATCGTTCTATCGCCCAGCTCTAATTGCAATATACATATGTTTATAATTAGAGGTTTTCTACCTGTAGGCCAGCATGTTTAATCTGTTCAGCCAGCTCCACACAGTTGTGGAAGGATGTCAGCAGGTTGTCAACAAGGCTGTTGCTGATTTCACTGTGATGTAGATGCTCCTCAACCAATGACTGGTACTTCAGACTCGTTCTGAACAAAATAACAGCCCGTTCAAATAGTTATAACAACCAATAAACTTGCCCAACTCTTAAAACTAAAAATTCATTGAGTTAACTGTAAAGTTTAATGACACTGATTGCACTAACTTGATGAGGAACTTCCACGTGTTTGCATGCAATGCTACATCCAGGTTGGAGATAACAGAGCAGATATCCAGCAGACTATGAATCACTGACAAAGATGAAAAATATGTCAAATGAACTGAAGATTGCATTAAGATTCAAGAGCACAGAAAGTGAGAAAATATGAAACACATAGTGATGTTTACCTGCACAGACAACTGAACACACCTGTAACAATATCGGAGACGTCCTCATCTGAGGCGCTGTTGTCAAGGCAGATCTTATCCAGCAGCTCTAAAAGACCCTTTTGAAGCGAATAAGCCTCCTTGAATAATCCCTGGAGCAAGTCAGCCACAAGGGACAGACGGCCACAGTAGACCACCTCACTGTCCTGTGGACAACAGACAGAATATGCTTGATCAATTCTGTTTTCTTCAGATAAAGCTCTTTAGGGGTATAAATCAATTTAAAATTAACTGTAACTCCTTTTGTGTTCTTTTGCATTGCTAAGTAGGGCTGGGTATCGTCACTGATTTCCAAAATCGATTCAATTCCGATTCACAAGGTCCCGAATCGATTCGATCGACGATTCGATTCAAATTGGGGAAATTTTGCCTCAGTCAGAAATATTATAATTCTGATCACTTATCAGTACACATCGATATTTTTATATCTATAAAAAGGAAGCTGACACTTGTGAGACTTTATCAAAGGTGTGAGCATCACAGCAGATTCCTTAGTGTCAAAGTAACTGAGGATAAAACACAGAAAAACATGAAGGCGGTTTTCCTGGTCTGGGTTTTTATAGCAGATGACCTTAAAAATATTGTGCAGTCAAAAATGAAGTGAAGCAGAGCAAAGTTACAGAGGCTTGATTAGAGACACAGCTAAGCATTTTGCAATTTTGCATAATTTTAAAAAGTTTACATTTGTTCAGTATTGAACAGCAGAAATGAGGCTTTCTTGTCGGAAGTAAGTAAAAAAAAAACAACAACAAAAAACAGCGGCAGACACCATAGACTGGTGGGTAATAAGTAAGCGAATAATGTGAAAAACAGAGATTTTTAGATGGGAAACTGTTCCTGAGAGAGCGAAAGAGACAGAGATCTACATGAAGTGTGATTTTATCGTGGTGGAAGCAAAGCAGCAAAAGTAAGAGGAAATTTGTGACGATGTTTATGTGAAGCGTAGTTTGGATCGTCTTTGGCTGCTGGTTCAGTCAATATTATTTGAAGAGAGATAAAAACCTGCAGCTTCAGAATCGAGCGCAAAAAAGACGTAAACACAAAGAGCCCACCGACGCTTCAAAATCAGTGAGCTGTCGGCTTTCAGCCCCGACGGCGTGTCCGTGTAAGTGCCGTCGGGTGAGAAAAGCGACATCTCACAAATTCGGATGCGTTGGGTCCGCGTTTTGTGTTTACGTCTTTGTGCAGAATCCGTGTACCTGCTCTCATTTACTGTTTAAGCTGTTTGGTGGTTGTAGAAATTTTGTGAGGTTTAACCTGAGATTCTGGCATTTCGGGCAAAATAAATTTATATTTAAAAATCAATTCAGGATTTTAATGAATCGATATCACGTTATCCAATCCAGAATCAATTTTAATAGATAAATCGATCATCAAAACCCACCCCTATTGCTAAGTGGTTATATTTCTTGCTGCAGTATGATGGGATGCTTTTCAAATCTGTTTTCAGTCAATTTCTTGCACTGATGACACATTTGGTGTAAACAAGATGAGGAAAAACTTAAGAATGTTCTTTAGAATTATTTTCAACCACTTAAATTTGACAGCTTTTGTGTTTGAAACAAATATTAAAAATCCTAATTGCACTTCTCAGATTAGCGTCAGCATTTAGCTGTGTATAACTGTAATATAAACATTTCTGTAATTAACCACTTAGTACATTCTCAGCAGCCACTAAAACATAGTCAGCTTGGTTATTAATATTAATGTTATAAAACTAAAACACATGCAGTGACTTCACAGAACACCTGATTTATAAAGATAACAGCTACCAGCAAACTAAATATTCTGACCTTGCAGTGCTGAAATGTTTCTTTCAGAATTTTTAGGATACAAGCTGGTAGCGAGCGGATAGAATCCAGGTCAGGGGCTTCCTCCAATGAGCCAACATGACGCACACAAGTGGATAGCGCATCAATTATCTGCATCATTGCCTGAAAAAGAGAACAGACTCTTGTCACAATATAATCCAGGGTTTAATTTGGGAGAAAATTTAGAGCAATGCAAATTATATGGCATGTAAAAAGTTGTATGGGTTCCACTGTACCATTTTCAAATGCAGTGTGTTGCAATACCTGCAGTATATTCCTCAGTAAGGCACAAAGTTCAGTGTTTTGACTTGAAAGTCCACCGACTTGGTCCATGATTTCTTTCATCATGCTGTCAAACATCGTCACAGCCTGAAAACATTTGAGATTTATTTTTTTTCAAAAAGATTAAAAAAATAAATTTTTAAGGAAAAAATATGGAAATAAAGCAGTTATTCAAAAGAAAATAGTTACTTGTATCAACAATCTGATAATAAAAGAGCACTTTTTTAACAAATGCCATAGATGGTATTCACATATTATGCAATTATCAGGATACCTTTGGTAAGATCTTGGAGAAGCATTCATCCTCCAAGTCTGGCAAACCAATATGAGGGAGGAACATGTCTGTAATTATCTTCAATATACCTGTAATGGTGTCATATTATACTTAAACAGCAAGTCATACCAAAGTTTGTAATTATTAAGTGTGTAATTAGGAAACTCACGTATGTGATCATCCCAGCTGTCAGACTGACAATGCAAAGAGTGAACACAGTTAAGGGGAAAAAATGCATTACAGGGTGATTTCCAATATAATGCCGACCTACCTATTTTATCATTTCAGCTACAGGATTAATGTTATTTTTGGTTATTTTTCCAGTGTTGTAATGGAGACAGGTGACACTATGAACCATAAGCTTACAACGCTGAAACTTGGATGAAACAACAAACATTAGAGAGGATATAGTGAGCTTTGGCAGGACAGACTTGAGTTCCTGGCGACAGGTTTCCTGACTCCACTGCACCACCTCGTCCAAGAGAGAAGTGTTGGTCTGGGACATGATGAAAGACGTGCACTGCGGTCCAGGGAACAGATTTTTTTACATCCAAGTTATCACTGACTCAGTCACTGAAAATGACTCCCAAGCCCTCTTACCAATTAGCTATTCAAGGAAATTCCTTTTATATCCATTCTGATCAGTTACAAATAGACAACTTTCCCTACTTCAGTTACTCTGCTTTGCCTAATTGTATTATAAATATCTTAAATGTCATGCAGACAGGCTTGCCTGCAAAGACAACGTTACCAGTACTTTTGTACAACAAGCTAGCGTTATAAATTCACTGAGTGCAAAGCGTCAGCTAGCTTGTCTGTTTACTGACATGTTTTGCTAACGGAAACAGGTAATGTTTTCGATGGTTAATACGTATGGCATCCTACCGCAGATACAAGTCCAGCTTCTCTTTAAGAGGTTAAAAATTCACACCAGCGTTCCTAGAAGTCTTGAATTGTTGTCATTTTACGTTTTTAACGACTGAAACGACCAAGCGGATCGGTAACTCAATCTGCGTGACACTAAAGATAGCGCGCGCCGTAGTTTGAGTCGGACGTGACGTTACGACCCACGTGACTCGTCTACCCTCATTGTCATTTGTTAAAATCTTAGCTTTCAATGAGTTCAACCAATCAGAGATCTGCTGAACTGCAAAGCGTTCAAGTCTGGTTTGGAGCCCACAGAGACGAAGTTAAAAGACAGGAATTTCAACAATTACACTTTTGTCGATCTTTTCTGTACACATGCACATACTAACATGTTACTTACTATGTTACATGTTACATACTAACATGTTACTAATGTTGCTGAACTGCAGAGCTCCTTCAGTGACAGACTGCGCATCCTAGATGCATGAAGGAGCGTTTCCGCAGGTCCTTCCTCCCTGCAGCTGTCAGACTGTACAATCAGATCTGCTCCCAACAAACATAGATGTTCACATCTGCGCTGTAACTGCAATATGTTAATTAATCGATTCGCACTACAACCTGCTTTGCCTCTTATCTGTAGTTATTTTTATTTAATTTAATAACTGTACAGTACTCTCTGTATAGTGTAACCACTGTCCTTGATGTAAAAATTGTGTATGTTTCTGTTCCGTGTCCTGTGTACTGTTTGTTTGTATATGCGTCTTTTTGGCTGCTGTTACAACCAAATGTCCCCTTGTGGGACAATTAAAGGATTATTCTATTCTATTCTACTTATAGCTTAACATTTATAAAACTCATTGCCATTCCAAAAATTCGATTTGTGTGTTGGAGAAACTGTCAAAAACAAATACAACAACAACGGAGTAGGGTCACAAACCAGCGTACTCCTAGTGCTGAGTGCCAAAAGATTATTAATAACTTGTTGACTCCTAATCTGTCAAACATGTCTCTTGTGAATGATATCAAGTTATTTTGAGTCAGAAGGAAAATCTGTTCACGAGGTGGAAGATACATTGAGTTTATGGCAGAGTGATGTTTATTTATCTTTTATTTATCCATGCCTAATGCCAAGCTTAAACATTTATTTATTTACTTACTTCAAGAGCGATCTGGGAAAGATGACAACAAAAATTGCAACAACTATTATATTATATTTTATCTGTCCGAAAAACACTAGATTGTTCACAGAGTAGAGACAGTAATACAGATTCATAGGAATACTTGCAAAGTGGGTCATTTCTTCTTAATAAACCCAGCTTATTGCAGCATATTTACCACTATCAATAAGAATATTAGCCATAACACATACAAGCATCTGTAATCATTTTTGGCAGACAATCACTTATTGGGAGAACCCTGGTCCCAAGCCAGGGCTCAGGGAGGGTTGTGTCAGAAAGGGCGTCCGACATAGCAATCTTTGGCAAACCAAATGTGGATTAAAAAATGAGATTTCCTACAAACTGTGCTATTATTGGCCAAAGACAAAAGGAAGATGAAATTGTGGAAGACATGTTTGCAGGCAGCAAGAGAGATGAAAAGAGGGATCTGTAGGTTAGAATAGGGACTATGTCTGTTAAAGTGTCTAGTAAATGTTGGCTCCAGCACACCAGGTAAACGGGATTCAAGTTGTTAAACAATGGTGTAGATAGTAATGGGGTAGGGGTAATCTTGAAAAGGAATGTATGTGAATAGTGTTGTGGAGGTGAAGAGGTTTTCAGACAGAGCAGGACTTTGTAGCTGGAAACCAAAGAGGTGTTGCTGAATGTTGTCAGTGCATATGCCTCACAACGTGTCAGTTGGAAGAGAAAGATGATTTTTACAATAATTTGGATGACGAGGTAGGGAGTATTCCTAGGAGTGAGATAGTAGTCATTTAAGCAGACTTCAGTGGGCATGTAGGTGAAGGAAACATGAGTAATAAGGAGTTGCTGGGTGGGTAAGGTATTAAGGAGAAGAATATGGAAGGAAAGTACAGCTGGGAAAGAAGAGCTGAAGTGGTGATGGAAACTAATCAGGGAAATGAAGAATTTAGACAGGAGTACTGGGAGTCTCCATACCACAAAGAGAGACGTGTCAAGAGCAAAGGAAAAGGCTTATAGTGAGTCGTGTGTGAGGCTGGACGGAGAAAAGGACTTGCAATGAGTGGCTAGCCTAAGAGATCAAGCAGTAAAGGATGTGCAGCAAATTAGGATGATTAAGAATAGAAATGGGACTGTACGAATGAGTGATTGTTACGTTCCCCCCGAAAGGGTCTAGGCATGTGAGTGAGGGGACCAGTAACAAATGAGTCCAGAACAGAATGAAAGGAAAACAGACCAGTGTTTTCAGTAAATAAAATAGTCTTTATTATAGATCATCTTAACATAAAGAGCCGGCAACGCCGTTTTACCAATAACACTTGGAAAAAGAGAAAAAAGGTTGCAACAACAAAGAACACAACAACCAAACAAAAACTCCACACCACGAGGAGGTACTTCCAGGGGCCCACAAGCTCACCCTGTCACTAACAGCAGCTGGCTTTACTGCTGCCAAGGCCCACAAGCCCACACTACTCACGCAAAGCAGCTATGCTGTTTCCACAACTCCACACTTTGAGCAGGCTAACCACACACAACGCAGAGACACCAGAGAACACCCCACCCTGTTCACAGCTCATCCCCAGCTTATATGACCTCAGAGAGGTGATAGCTGACTGGGCCCAGGTGGCAAACGAGGCTAATCAGAAGCAGCTGTGTCCTGGGGAGAGAGAAGAGCAAGAGAGAGACAGAGGGGTGGAGCAAAAGAGGAGGAGGCGGAGAAAAACACCACACCCACACAAGGGCAGTATCAGGAGGCCCAGCTAGGGCCGTAACAGTGATGTTTAGGAAGCATTGATCTAGGAAAGACATCGCCATATCAGTGAGCTTTTAAACCAAATAGTTTAAAACAATTTTGGAGCGTTAGACGATGCCTTTGAGAGTGTTGATGGAGAACTATAGCTACGGTCAGAAGAAAACATCTGATGGGGTGTAAAGAGAGGAATGTGATACTGCATGAAAAGAAGTAAAGAGTAGCAGAAAAGTATGTGAAGGTGGTGCAGGACATTCAATTCAATTTGGTTTTATTTATATAGCGCTAAATCACAACAACCTTGCCTTGAGGCAACTGTTATTGCCTCAAAATGCTTTCTATTGTAAGGTGAAGACCCTACAATATCACAAAGAAAACAGAGAAAACACAACAATCACAGGACACATATGAGCAAAGCTAGTCTGTGGTGAGGCATGTGGTAGGAGTGACAGATGTGTTGAGGCTGGGGTGAGATTACACAGGGCATCGGCTCTGAGTCTGTTCATGTTTGCAATGGTGATGGACGGGCTGACCGATGAGGTCAGGCAGAAGTCTCCATGGATTATAATGTTTGCAGTTGACTTTGAAATTTGTAAAGAGAGTAACGAGCAAATAGAAGAGATCCTGGAGAGGTTGAGGTATGCTCTGGAGAGAAGAGGAATGGAAGTCAGTAGAACCAAGACAGAATACATGTGTTAGAATAACAGGGAGATACTGAAGACACAGGGAGCAGAAGCCATTTGAAATACCTGAGGTACCATTCAAAGCAACAGACAGTTCACAACACAGGTGAAGAAGAAGAGGTGATCAGGATAGACAAGATTAGAAATGAGTATGTGAAAGCAACAACTCAAGTTAAGTGGTTTGAAGACAAAGCGTTGTGGAAATGTGAAATAAACTAAGGTGCACACAACCAGGTTATCTTTATGAGTTTTGTTTTACCTTTGCAAAGGTAGATAAGACAACAGTGCAAACAGCATGACAGCAGTCTGCATGCTCTTTGACAAAGAGGGACTGTAATCCTGGACTACTAATACAGAGTTATCTATCTACAGTTAGAATATTGTGTAATAAAATAGAACTTGTACATCAACAAGTCTAAAAGATTACGGTATATGAAAGCAGGATAAGAAGATATGGAACCTTCTAAGGTCCACTTGACACATAGAAGCAGCTTAATCTTAAAATACTTCATTACAAGATGCAAAAATTTGATACTCTGGACATGTACGAAGGCGGTATAGTGGATATATTGGGCAAAAGATGCTGAATATCAAGTTTACATCTGCTGTGGCAACCCCTAAAGGGAGCAAGAAGAAGAAGAAGAAGAAGAAGAAGAAGAAGAAGAAGAAGAAGACTTCACTTAAGAAAAGAATACTTTGCAATCAACATGATGATATTTCTTGTAAAGTTTTATGGCAAATTAAACCATAATGTAAAAATAAAACCCCCATTTTCTAGACCTTTGTAGCTGTTGTGCCATCTGGAATTTCTGTAGCCTCTGTTTTGCAGATAAGATCTTAAGCATTGAAGTGAAGCCATGCTGTTGCTTGCTGTTGTGTCCTTTCCTAAAACTTTAAAGTGGGAGCTCACTTTTTGTTTATGAAACAGGGCTCCACACTGATGCTTATCTCGCTTTCTTCACTGCGACACTGCTTGAAGTGTACTCGGAAATATAAACATATATTGGACAGTGGCGCTATGACGATTTTCCTCCACCACTAAATCATTCCTTCTCTTTAAGCATTCACTAATTACACATGTATATCATATTTATAATATAACATAAACATCTGACTCAAAACTCTGAATGGGTTCAATGTCCTCATTGTGTATCATACATAAAGCATGCTATTGTTTTTGTATTGAAGAGGCATTGTTAGTGTATAGCAGTATTTATGAGAAACAAAACAGAGACTGTTTCTGGGAGTCAGGTGTACACTGAACCTTCTGGCACTTGGAGGTAAACAGGGATTTATGCAAGGCAGTTATTTCAGATGTGAACTGGAAGATGGGCATGCATAACATCCACTGAAATCTTTCCACAGGAAAAAAAATAGCACAGAAGATTAATAGCAAGATTCTCTCTCTTGGGCCAGATGTCAGGACTGGAAGCAACTGCACAGGAGAGAGCGGAGAGAGTCAAAGGAAGCAAAAAATCCAAACAAGCTGAACAAACACTAATTATGAGAGGCATTCAACAGAAGTACACTTAGTGCAGTTATCTTGCATCCAATGAGAGATTTCTTCAGCTTTAAGTGGAAGGAACGTTACGGCCAATTGCACAAAGGTGAGTTAACAGTTTCCAGAAGAGAGACAAATACAAAACGGTGGATCATAACAAAAAATAAAAAAGCAGTTTTAGATTTTCTCTTATTCATCATTACACTTAAGACTAAAGTCAAATTTTCTTTCGCATCTTCTCCAGATGCAATGAGAGCATGAACACAGTTAATACTAACTTTTGGAAGAGTTGGAAATTCAGGTGTGCAGCACCTGAATCAATAAGGAGGATGACTTGCTGGCTATGCACCATCAAGTCAGACTGATGTATCTGGCATGATAATTAATATATACATTCACAGAGAATCTGACTTTATCTTCAAGTCTTGTGACAAACTGAGTAAACAGATGCTATTGTATGTGTAGGTGTGGTACCTCCAACCTCCTGCATCAGTTGAATCCGAGCAGTTGCGTGTCTTCCCCAGTTTCAGTCCACCTTGCCAAATTTCCAATCATCAAGTTTATCCTCGTTGAGGACTTCTCTAGCACAATGTCACCCCTGATAGCATTAGAAACAGAGGGCCTCTTCTGGAACCACCTCTTCTTCCAACTAGAGCTTGATAAATGGTTGGAGTCAGGGTTTCTGGCAAAGAGCCTGTAGCCTGTACAGATTGGTACATGGTTAGGCCTGTCACGTCCTAGTCCATTTATTTTCCATTTTCTTCTTCCATTAAGCTCTGAGGAGATTGCTAATGTGCCATAATGTCTGACCTTGCACAGTGCTATCATCGTCGTCCCACTTGCGATGTTGTCTGTTGATGTTATTAACTATTTCCTGATCACAAGTCATGGCTTCAATCACCAGTCTAGTAGGCTGTCCATTGGGAAAGTGGTGTGGTGGGCTATGTGAGAAAACGGTGATGTGGAAGTGGATGTTCAGTTAATCAGCTTGTTAATGTGAAACCTCCGGTGTTAGATCGTAGTCAGTAATGAATCACTTTAATTGTCTGCTGACACCATGTCCTGTCCTGTGTCTTTGTTGTACAGTGACGGTGAAGGTCAAGGTGGAGCACATGTAGCCTTTGGAGCAGAACAGTTGAGCTCACGATTCACTATAACACACTGAGGCTCTGAGAAGAGATGCGGACGTTCTCTGAGAAGATTTCTCTGTTTCATCCTCCTTTTTTCTGCCTCACGCTTCCACACGTTTAATGTCTTTAAGCAATTTCAACAAAATCTTTTCATTTTCTTTCTTGAATTTTATCTATTTGTCTCTATGATCATTTTTCTCTTCTAACTACATCAGCTGTCAAATGTTGATGCCTTGTGCAAATCCAAAATGGTTTACCCAAACATGCATAACACAGATGGCTTTGTCTCCATACTTTCCCTTCTGATAAACTACATCTGGTGACAGGAAATCTGGCACTTCATAGAGAATGGGGCTTTCTTTACCAGACTTTTTCCCCATGTTCACAAATTTCCATTTTTTTGCTATCTGGTGTATTTAATCACTCCTTGAGACTTGATCCTCACCATAAATTCAAATATTTTTTGACACAATTTGGTGGGGCAGTAATTACAGTAAGAAGGACGCAGTCCGCAGTTACTCTCTTCTCTTCCTTTGACAGTAATTCACTGAGTTCCTGGAACCTTGTGTTTACCTGGCCCACTAATGACCTCTAGACTAGACATGAACACAAGGAAACAATCAATGTCTTTCTTTCCCTTAAAACCCCCCCACAAAAAATCCCCTTTTCTGTATTTTCCCCTGTAGCATTTTATTTCAAATCTCTCTCTGGGGTCTAAAAGGTTCGCTTTCTCCATATCTCAATTATGATACGTAGAGGCTAAAAATGCATTTTTTAATCAGCTGATTTTTCTTTCAGTTGATTTTAGACCGCAGATTCAATCAACAAGGAAAACCACAGAAAATATTAATTGATGTAGAAAAGGACAAGCAGATGGCTGATGTGACAGAAGAGGATGAAAGATGAAGGATGGTGATCCACTGTAGTGGCTGAAAGAAGATGCCTTCACTTGAAAAAAGTGCATATTTATTGAAAAGTCTTAAGGCCATAAATGAAAATTTCCTAGGCCTTAACCCTTATTTATAGCTTAAAAAAGGGACATTATGCAATATGTAATATCAGTATATCTTCTTTAGAATAAAGAAAGTCCTATAGATGGAAGTGTTCTGATTCTGCCTCGTTGGAAGCAGTTTCTGTCTAGATATTTGTAGCTGTTCATCTCTCTGCAGCTATTTATAACATTCAACCAACTGCATTATTTGTATATATATATATATATATATATATATATAACCCTATACACACACACACACACACACACACACACACACACACACACACACACACACACACACACACACACACACACACACACACCTTTATCTGGAACATCTGGAATTTCTGTTGACTCTGACCTGATGGAGTACTGGCTATTGTTTTGGAGATAAGATCTTAAACATTAAAGTGAACTCATGCTGGTTATTCTTGTGACTTCTTTTCCAGACACCCTGAGGTGTGAGCTGGCGCTGCTACAGGAAGGGACATTCTTCTTCTTCAGGAAACAAGGCTCCGACCTGTTTGAAGTACACTTGGAAGTATAAAAATACACGGGACAATGGCAATATGGTGGTTTTTCCCCTTACTACTATGTTATAATTTAAAAAAAGAAGAAAAAAAAAGAAACCAGTATTGCTGAATCCTGTAGAATTCAGTAATAGTTTGTATTTTCCAAGACTCATATTTTCAGTGTTCCCCAAAATAAAAGCATTTCTTTTATTTGATCGACAGTGAGGTCAAAATCCAGCAGTCCTACAACTTCTTCAGTTTCATGACTTTTGCTAAGGCTTTGCAATCACTTAAACATTAAAATTTGGTAACAAACTAATATATATATATATATATATATATATATATACATATATATATATATATATCCATAGGTCCCTCATCCTATTCATGTAGCCCCTTCCGCCGGGGTTACTTGCGTAGTACTTGCCATGGTAGTCAGAACTGAGGGGATTGAACTACCAGAAGGCAACATTGCAGACATAGAGGACAGTTACAAGTACTTGGGGATCCCGCAGGCGAATGGGAACCATGAAGAGGCCGCTAGAAAAGCTGCAACCACCAAGTACCTGCAGAGGGTCAGGCAAGTCCTGAGGAGTCAGCTGAATGGTAAGAACAAGATCCGGGCCATCAACACGTACGCCCTGCCCGTGATCAGGTACCCTGCTGGGGTAATAGGCTGGCCAAAGGAGGAGATAGAAGCCACTGACATAAAGACAAGAAAGCTCCTTACCATGCATGGAGGGTTTCATCCCAAGTCCAGCACCCTGAGGCTGTACGCTAAGCGGAAGGAAGGGGGCCGGGGACTGGTGAGTGTCAGCACCACAGTCCAGGATGAGACAAGGAACATCCAAGAATACATTGGGAAGATGGCCCCAACTGACCGAGTGCTCAGTGAATACCTCAGGCAGCAGAAACCCAAGAAAGAGGAGGGAGACGAGGAACCATCATGGAAGGACAGGCCCCTGCACGGTATGTACCACCGGCAGATAGAGGAGGTGGCTGATATCCAGAAATCCTACCAGTGGCTGGACAAACCTGGACTGAAAGACAGCACAGAGGCACTAATCATGGCAGCACAAGAACAAGCTCTGAGCACAAGATCCATAGAGGCTGGGGTCTATCACACCAGGCAAGACCACAGGTGCAGGCTGTGTAAAGATGCCCCAGAGACAATCCAGCACATAACAGCAGGGTGCAAGATGCTAGCAGGCAAGGCATACATGGAACGCCATAACCAAGTGGCCGGCATAGTGTACAGGAACATCTGTGCCGAGTATAACCTGGAAGTCCCGAGGTCAAAATGGGAGATGCCCCCAAGGGTGGTGGAGAATGACCGAGCTAAGATCCTGTGGGACTTCCAGATACAGACGGACAAAATGGTGGTGGCTAACCAACCGGACATAGTGGTGGTAGACAAACAGAAGAAGATGGCCGTAGTGATTGATGTAGCGGTTCCGAATGACAGCAATATCAGGAAGAAGGAACACGAGAAGCTGGAGAAATACCAAGGGCTCAGAGAAGAGCTCGAGAGGATGTGGAGGGTGAAGGTAACGGTGGTCCCCGTGGTAATCGGAGCACTAGGTGCGGTGACTCCCAAGCTAGGCGAGTGGCTCCAGCAGATCCCGGGAACAACATCGGAGATCTCTGTCCAGAAGAGCGCAGTCCTGGGAACAGCTAAGATACTGCGCAGGACCCTCAAGCTCCCAGGCCTCTGGTAGAGGACCCGAGCTTGAAGGATAAACCGCCCGCATGGGCGTGCTGGGTGTTTTATATATATATATATATATATATATATATATATATATATATATATATATATATATACATACATATATAAATATATACATATATAAATATATATTGTTACCTAAACTACAGTTTAATCTCAATAAATTAGACACTTTTACAGTCTAGTGAACCTTCAAAGCAACATGCATTTAAATAGGGTAAAATGAATATATGCAAAAATGCTTTAAAAAACAATGGAAATATTATGGTGTCCTCTAATAAGATTACAAAGAATTTGCTAATTACTTACTGTAAATTATTCATTTTACAAGAAAAGGGCTGAGTCTAACTCACTTTAAGCCTCCTACCTCCCACACAGACCTCCCCATACCTAGGTAATGGAAAGGTTATCAGTTTAAAGGAAACCGGTTGTAGATTGGAATACAAAGTGGAAGGAAAATGGCTTCTGTTATTCTTTTTGTTAGGGTCATGGGGTATTTGGCAGAATTTAGCCAGTAACTTTTTTTAAGTCTTCTGATGTGACTCAGTGTGAACTAAGGTCTATTCAGAGTGTCGACATGAGCTAATTCCAATCCTGTCTGCAAAGCTACATGGTACTTTCTATCCAAATGTTTTCTTTGTGATTTTTTAAGCACTGAGTGAGTCAAAGTGAAACGGAAAGTACAGGAATGTGTGCCAGTGGTGACATTTAGCATGCTGCCAACCTAAATATCATCGGAAAAATGAATTTCATGTAAATGCAGTCTTTTATGGTAAAAGGTCTATTACTTCTTTCGTCTATTATAATGAAAAATAAAGCTAATTTTTAATATTAAAAACAGCAATCAACTGTCAATGTAAAGTCACCCAAAGTATTTTCATGTACTGCTAACACAGCTGAGAAAAAGCAGCGTTTGTGTTCTGCTTTAGGAGAAACACACTTAAAACACACAATTTGTCATGTTAAAAAATAAACACCAGAATGAATCTTGTTTCTTCACAGTCACTACCACTCATTTCTTTATACTTTTTAGGTGGTCTTGAGCAATGTCTTTGTTCATGAAGACTTTCGATGTTTTTTTAGTTAATCAGGCCACTTGACCTATGAACCAGTCATGCATTAAAAAGGCGCTTAGCTCAAGGGATGAATGAGTGTTGTGACTACAGATAAAAGACATCTTAGTAAAGCAGCAACTTTGAATTGTATCTTTAGGCCTTTTGTTACTAGCAGCCCGAGTATCCTTAACATATTCGAGGAAACTGGTGAAGTGGAGAAGTGGCAGGCCTAAAAACTACAACATGTTCTTAATAGGAAAAAATTCAACAAAGACCTGACATAGGACCTGAGAGATTCAGTTGAACCTTAAAAACTGTGTGTATGATGAGTTTTTACTTAAGACTCATCATGTAGCCATTCTTAAGGAAGGAAAGAGGGGAAAAGGCCAAGGAGTGCCAAATGATACAAGCACTGGACTGAAAATCAGCAGCATCAGGTCTTATGGAGTGATGAATCCAAAACTAAAATCTTTGGTTTAAATTGTCAACATGTACAGAAGAGAAGTACAACAGTGGGTGTCTTTGGGCATCTGTAAAACATGGTGGAAGCTTGCGTGGCACATACAGGTAGTGAAGTGACTACCTGAATAAATGACAAAGAAACTTGCCTAAGTGAGTTCAAGCTCTGGAAAAGAATAAATGTGGTCATTCCATGTATTACCTTTCAAGCTCAGTAGAAATGTACAAATAATAATAAATTGTATTTCTGTGTATTTTTGCACATATTTCTTTTTTGTGTGCAATAAACAAAGAAATGATGGGTGGTTCAAGACGTTTGCACAGTACCATATCACAACAGGGACAGGCATGAAACAAAAATCATTCATGTGCTCATGGATCACGTGACACAACTAAGTGGTTCCCTTTAACACCACTACAAAGTTTACAGTGCCGTCATCAAACACCAATTTATGCTTAAGTTAATGACCCAGAATCTGCAAATGACCTTTACTAATGCATGCAAACATGCAAACTGAAGAAGTTGATCACAGCAAATACTGTGCCTGCTAAATATTACCATGTGGTCTGGTGTAAGTACCTTCTGTTTACTACCGATTTTAAAAGTGCATTTTTTTGGCAGCATAAAAGTAAAAGTGAAATTTGAACTGGATTAAAGCCATAAAATGCAGAAGGCGGAAGAACTTTTAAAAATTCAACGTGTGATTTAAAATATGACTCAGCTCGGGCTATTTTCTCACTCTGAGTTTTTGTTAGTTTTTTGATTGAAGATATTTTATCGCAGGCTTTTATTTATTATTGCACTACCGTTTAGAAAGAGTTCTGCTGAATTTAGCTTGATGTTTATCATTATCCGGACTTAAACAAAAACAAAAGTGATTATCCGTAGGTTAAATGAAAGTGCTTGTTATCTCTCTTTTGGGTTTTCAACAATAAACTTTCCCTCCTGTGTAACAGGATATGTCTGTGATTCCAACAGACTCACCCTTTCCTGTATGGACTTTACGCCTGGCAAATGTACTCCTATTCAACTGAGGCCAATGGGGACTAAAAGTCAAAAAGGTATTTACAGGAATATCTACAGAGTTCATATACAGTATTCAATTCTGAAGGACTAAAATTTTTACAACTGCAGAGAATCAGAATTTGTGCTTTCATTGAGTAAGAAACCAAATGTGAAATGCAGAAGGACTGTATTTGAATGGTTACAGAACAGTTAAAGCATCATTATGTGGGTTGATTCACAGAACTGTTAAATAAAGGCGGACGTTTGAAATGTCACAAAGGTTACAACTATTTTTTGTCGTCTGACCAGGTGATCTCATAGTCGCTGAAGAAAGTCTTCAGCTTCTCCACAGAAACAGCATGGTCAGCTTTTCCAAAGGCCTGCGAGTGAGCAAGAGACCTGACATTAGTGAATTAAATACTACTGAAGATTTTAACTTTTCATTCAGCTTTTAGTTAACTTACAGTGGATTCTCCAAACACCCTTATTTTTTTCTCTTGGTTGTTGTGCTCGATCTTTCCTCCTCCAAGGCATTTGCACTCCATCCCCAAGGCCTCCATAGCAGGGTTGACCTTCTCAAAAATATGATCTGAAAATTTATGAAGACATTTAGAAGAAATTGAGATTGTAATTTAGTTACAATTTAATAAAAATAGCAATTAGAATCAAATACGGAAATTTGGTAGTTGTCTCCAACGACTAGGTTGGCATGAATTTCATCCCTCTGCTCTGTGCAGTATCTATTCCGCAATGCACGTCTGCAAAATCCACCAAAGGGACCATAACAATGAGACAACATTGCAAAATAGACTACATACAGGTTTTCATCTGCACCAACAGTCACTGGTCTGCACGATATCTCGCGCTAAACTGACGCAGTTGACGCTCTCCTTGAAACAAACTATAATTACTTACTGTGATATTCGGCATTTTTTGTGCCACGGACAATGTCTTTATGCACATCGCCATCTTTCGCTTTTACTCTGACCAGTATGTACTTAAAAGTTCCCTCTGGATCAATCTCTACATCGGGGATTTTAGCCAGAGCGTCTGCCATTGCGACTGTAGATTTACGCAAAACGCCGCAGACTCTCAAACTGCGCAGAGGTCTACTGACCACAGAGAACATGAGTAGTTCTCACACATACCTTTATTTGGGTCAGGATTTCTACTTCGCTTCTTAAAGCGGCAGGACATTCGCGACTTGTTGCCATAAATGTGCAGATTTAACAGTGCGCTCGCACGCTGGCGCCTTCATATGGCAGTGAGTGCGAAGTGTTTGAATTTGCGTTCCTTGCAGTCTCTGTATACCGTGGATTTGCATTAGAAAACTTTATGATACATTACTCAGACGCAGAAGTGAGATCGTCAAATGTCTAAGTCTGGTATGAGAATTTTCTGCTTTCGGCCGTTTTCTGCAGCATGCGGCAGATTGTCCGCTGGTGTTTATCGGAGAGATCAGAGGTCAAGATCAAACCTCAGAGTTAGGTTTGATCCTCCCTCTGAGGGCCTTTTGGTTCTTAATCCAAAGGAATCCTATCTTTTTGGATTCACATCAAGAACGCTTCAGCGGGGAGCAGGATGCATGGTTTTGCTTTGCGTGATTAGACTCCCGTTTGCCCTGTGACTTCATTAAGAAGTAATTTATCATGTTACCTTAAGCTTGGAGCCAAAGGACACAGAAGTTTTAGGACAGTCAGAGAAAGATAAACCTCTAAAAAGACAAAACCTGTCCCATATAACCAAGCCAATAAGACAGGGAAGTCAAATAAACCTTTACATTTTTTGTAACTAATAGTGATGAGTTGTGTAACTGTCTGTTCCATTCTAGTTACAACTGTGTAATTGTTCTACTATTCATAGCTGTGTTAGTTAATCAGAGAGTTTGTTTTATCTAATTGTGGAAGGGAGTAAGGCAAAGTGTGTCAATAACAGTAGCTACAATCCCATGCCTCAGCTCAGACAGGAAGGATGTAAACTGTCACTTCTGGAAACGCAGGCAGCCAGCAGGCACCTCTGCTCCTATGTGCCGCACATTTTCCATCTCAAGACACTCGCAAACAAGTGACTGTCGTGATCTTTCCTACAAAATCTTTCCCCTTGCTTTCTACCAACACCTCCTTTTCAATGACATGTCAGTTCTGAACTGTGAAAAGCATGTTTTAGTCTATGCAGTGTCTGTTAGCACACTTTGTACTGTTGTTGTGTATTAGTCAGAATGATTCATTGCATACAGTTGAGGTTTAGACATGGGCCATGAGATTTCTTGAAACACAAATGCAAACACAAGAAATCCTCATTAGTGCTGATGAAGATAATATTGTTTCCTGACATCCAAGAAAGCATGTCAGTGGCACACAAGTCAATCACAGATAGACTCTTATCAGCTCCCAGTATTTCAGAGCTTTGAAAAAGAATTTCCTTCTCGGTGGCCTTATATTTAATACGTGTATTTTTGTGTGTACTCTGTACCATTGTTGCTTCACCAGGAAACGCTTAAGTACCCTATGTCATACAATTTGCTTTGTCTTTGAATTTGTTCTTCTTTTCCCCTCAGGTGGTTTTTTTTTTTTTTTTTTTTTTTTTTTAACAAATTACAATTGTGGCCAAAAGCTTTGAGAATGACACAGGTATATGCTTTCACAAAGTTTACTGCTTCTGTGTTTTTAGACCTTTTTATTAGTTGTTTCTATTGTACACTGTACTGTACTGTATTGTACACTGAGGATACGTGTCAAAATGTGTTTTATTGACAATCACATTAAGTTTATGCAAAGGGTCAATATTTGTAAAAATATTTGGCCTTTTCTTAAGACCTGTGACATATGCCCTGGCATCCTGCCATTCTTTCAAGCAGCCTCTGGGTTACATCCTGGCTGACGGCAGCCAGTTCGTGCATAATCAGCGGTTGGAGTTTTGGGGATTTTTGTTTGTCCACCAGGTTCTCAGTGGAATTAAGGTCTGGGGAGTTTCCTGGCTATGGACCCAAACATTTGATGATGGTGAGCACAAATGTGCTACCACATTTTGGTAAATTTTATTATTTTTAAGAAAAATATATGCCAGCAATTAAGACAATTATTATTTTACATTCATTACGTGTAGTCCATAACAATTGAGGGGAGTAAAAGTGAGAAATAATAAGCAGAACTGTTGACACTGTAGTCGTTCGCCCGCGGTTGCCTAGAGCGGACCTACTTCCTGTCCTCTCAGACGCAATTCGGGAAAAGACACGAGTGCTCCTGTGATTCTTTCTCTGAGACTCTACCTTTATTTGTACAGGTCAGTATCGTCTTAAAAATACAGTGTATGAGGGTTTTGTGCCTCATTCTACTTCGGTATTTACTGAGAGTTATGTTGACACCGCCGATATAACCTTAACCTTGAAAGTTACTGAAGCGCGGCACCGCAGCGGTGATAAAGCCGAGCTGCGCAGCCCCAAGTCTCGCGAGAGTTACCGCGAGAGTTTGCCAGCCCGCGGGATGTATTTAAACTTGGTAAACTCCATTTAACAATCAAATATGTGTGTGTGGTGTTCCAATTTAACTGTAAAGGCCCTGACATCAGATTATTCGAGTTTAAAATATCTCATATACAATTTACGGTTCAAGTGATGTGGAAATGTTAAGAATAAGCTAAGAATGCATGTACATTTATGTTGTTACATTGCAAAGTAATACATTCAGGTGTGTTTTGTCTAATCTAGTAAGATTTATGCACTTATATCTGATTTGTGGATAAGCTATTTTGAGTTTGCCCTATATGTGAGAAAGAGCAATAAGATGTTTAAGGCATTGTATGGTATCTGCACTGCTGATGTAAATGAGTGAAGGAATAGTGTAATTAACAGTGTAAACTGGAGAAATGTAACAACCATAGATACATATATTTGCCAAATGCCTTTTATTTACCTTTTACAGTTAATGAGCATATCTGACAAGTGAAAACACTGGATGTAAATTATATTTGTTGATCTGAAATAAGAGACGCAATTCGGGAAAAGATACGAGTGCTCCTGTGATTCTTTCTCTGAGACTCTACCTTTATTTTTACAGATTTGTATTCTTTTTGTTATTGTGGTCTTCACATCTGGGACCCGTAACAAACTGTGGGGGCTCGTCTGGGATCTCTCCTCTACAGTCGTCGAGGGCAGATCCAGTGATACCAGAACCACGACACAATCGTGACCAAGGCTGCTACTCCAGCCAAGCCAGCGAGTAGGTGTCCAGGTAGTGAGGCGAAAAGGGGACCTTTGCCTCGACGTGGAACCGTACTGCAGTGAGGGGAGTGTGACGCATCCTAGTCACTATCGAGCTGAAGGATAATCAGAAATACATACAACATGTCGACCGAGAGAAAGGAACTCGCCTGGAATATCAGGAGACGCTTGTTTTCACTCCAAGGTCAAGACCTCTTTGAACTCGCTAAGAGCCTTGCATCAGAAAACAAAGACACTACACAGCTCAGTCAGGTGAAATTTTTATTGCGGTCTGTGTTGCTATTACAGTTGCTACTGTGCAAATGTTTTGGTGACATTTAAAATTCTACTTTGCACTCAAATAAACATTTAATCATCCAACTGGCACAGGAGTGCGGAGGCTTTGGATATCCAGTAGTCGCTGGGTCGCTTGGAGGGAAGCATTACTGTTACCACAAAATTAGTTGAGTGACCTGTGGTGGACAGAGTGCCAGCTCTGGCTGAGGTCTTGTACAGAGGAGCGTGGTAGAGGTCAGGCTCTGGAACGTAGTTCTGCTGTGGCTCAAAGTGCACCACCGGCAGCATGGCGTTCATAACCCGAGGCAGCGCATCATCAATCACCATGCCGACATCATCCCAGCGACAGGCATCCATGAACATGCCGTGAACAAGTACACCGTCCTCCTCATCCATGTTTTGTTTTGCACCAATGGGAAGAGTGTGTAGAGCCTCACAGACTGCTTCCTCATCCCTGTAGGCCGGCACCACGCTGAAGCGGAAATTAAGCTCATCAATAGGCAAACTGTAACGCCGGGCATGATTCTGCAACACTCCAGTAAGAAAGCCTTGAGGGAAGAAGAACCCGGAGATCCAAAGTGATTTGGGCTGACCACGTGTGATCCAAGTCTGGATAAAGGAAGTTCTGAGAGTCAAGTCTCTGACCCAAGAAGACAGCGGTTTGAGGGAAGGGTAGGCAGAGTTTGCCCAGTGGGTGGGGACCTGGTTGTTCAGAAAGCTTGTGTAGATTCGGTCCATTTTCTCTGACATCACAACGAGACCTGCTATTGCCTTTTGCAGAGTGATAAGAGACATCCTGAGAACTTTAAGCAAGTTGTTGAATCGGTCTGCTTCTTGGGCCAAAACAGTTGTGAGGGAGTTAATGCGCCCATTGGTGTCTTTGATAAACAGTGTGTCAATTGCTTCATCCATGTCCAGTCGCTCGGGCAGTTTGGCTAAAATCAGTTCGGCGAGCTCGCAGACTATGTCATCGTTACTCTTAGCTCCCTGTTGTGCTGAAGAACGAGGATCAACATCCAGTATGGTATTGATCAGAGTTATAGTTTCTTGACGCTGAAAAGCCAAGTTGGCATTCTCATGCATACCAAAGATCTCAGGATCATCAATGATTGGAAGATTCTCAATATACTTATATTGTTCGAGTTCATCTGACTCTGGAGCGTAGTAAACACCTGAGGGGGAGTACGTGTAGCCAGGCTGCAGAGTTTCTGGAGAAAAAAAGCCTTTGAGGATTGTCCTTAGGTACCGTTGGTCCCAGGCATCCGTCACTCTCCCTCCATATATGATCTCACCAGTGATGTAGACCAGAGCATCCCAAGGGATGGTGCCATCTTTGCAGTACAGGTTGAGGTTGAGCAGAGCACATTCTCTGTCACTGTCATTGAATTCGTAGCGGATGTTCCAGCCCAGGGGACCAAACTTCTTCCGCTCCTGGATGATTGCATGGAAAAAGCAGATTCCAAAGACAATCTTCCTCCACTGGTGTCCCAAAATGTGGTGTTCAAAGAAACTGCTGGTGATCTCTGTGAAGGCTCGTTGCATGTTGGCTCGCAGGCCTTTAGGAGGCTCGTTAGTCACCTTAACGGAGTTCTGGAGCACTGTAACAGGAAATACTTTGGTCGGCATGGAACTGAGAAATAGACGGAAGTTCTCATGGACTGATGTGTCAGGGTCAGTGAAGGTCTTAATGAGCTCCTCCATGGCTAACATCCAAGACACAGCCAGATGGCAGTTTTGCAAGAAGACCCAGTTGCCACTTGTCAGCGCTGAATGGATCATCTTCTCCGCTATAGGTCCCTGGCCTTGCCCCAGTGAGATAGCCTCGACCCTGTCGAGACACCCTCTCTTATTTGCAAAGCGCTGGAAGGCACCCATTGGGTCAGAACCTGTGCTGAGGATGAAGATCAATGGGGTGGTAGGGGATATGTCATTATAGAGATTAGCCAGGTCAACTGGAGGGTTTTCCACAAACTCCTTCCCCAAGTTGACAATCACAAACTCAGGTGCTGCAAAAACCACCTTCTCTTCCATGAAGCTCTTGATAAGAACTAGTTTCTGGAAAGATCCCAATCGCTCATTCCAGTAGCCTGTTATCTCCTGTTTCTCCTTTTTGGACTCCTCGAGAGAAGGCAACTCTGACACATAGCCATTCCATTTTTCTGGATTTAAAGATGCTTCAAAATGCCCTAGCTTAATATGGATATGGGTTCTAGTGATTTCTTTGGAGATGCCCTTGAAGCAAGGCAGTGTGTCCTCCAGCTCACAACATGTCTGCCAGTAAAAAACACTTAGCCATGGCACATCTGGTCGCTCTGGAAACTCCTTTTTCAGTGAAGAAGCTCCTCTTAGGAAGTGCCACCATTCCCCATCAGAGATCTCGCCACGCTGCCTCATGATTTCTATGTGCAACATAAAGCTGTAGATAAGCTTGTGTTGCTCGAAGAGTCCACTTGACATATTAATGTAGGAGTTTAGCAAGATTTGATTCAGGAGGATCTGAAGGCGCTCTTCTAGCACAGTGCTCTGATGTCTCGATGGTGGAATTAAAGAGCTGTTTAAAGTACTTGAGTGAGAACTGGTACATAGGATCGATCTCTGACAGACTGGCAATGACAAAGTACAAAACAGATCCTCGAGTGGCCACAGGCCTGTAGCGCTCCCTTGCAGAGTTTATCAACAGCTCAGTTGCTTCTGCCTCTTCCAGACGTTGCTTTATGGCCTCTGAAGTCACCGTTGACTCCTGGAGAGTCTGAACTAGCTCCTCGTTGTCAAGTATATTCCCCTTAGAGGTAAAGAGAAGCTTAAGAATGCAGTCTTCAATATCTTTCAGCTGGCTGCGGTCAGCGTTGATGCGCACAATCAGCTCGTTCCTCTGTTCCTCAAGATGCGGACTCTCAAGACGCACCACATCACTGAGAAGTTGGTCTTCTAAGCCAGATTTAGTGACAGTGAAGTTGATAATTGTAACTTTGATGCAAACCTCTGGCAGGTAATGTGGGTTGGCCATCTTTGTGGTCATATAGAACCTAAAAGAGGCAAACCTTCTGCATTCCACTGGCGGATGACATATTGATCACCAAGAATGTTAATCAGGCTAAAAGTGGAACTGATTGGGATGTTCAGGTTCTGGCACTGCGTTATCCACTGGTCAATTAGCAGCTGTCTATAGTGGGAAGTAAATGCGCCATAATATGCCACACAAGCAGCTGCAATGAAGACATTTCCCACAACATTGATGATCTCTTGCTCAAACAGGGCTACACTTTCTTCCCAGCATACTTGTTCGTCACCAAGAGCGGACGTTAGCTTCCCTGCCCTGATCAGACGGGCCTTTGTCAGAGCCATCGTATTAACCAAATATTCTTTCTCATTCATGCTGCTATCAAACTGCTCCTGCAGGACCTTGATCTGGTTCTCCACCTCCAAAAGAAAGCGTTCCTTTGTCCAAAGTGTACTGAGCAGAACTTGCAGGACTGTAGTCATTGCTTTGTATGCTGCGAGTCAGGACACCGAGCAGTGGGATCTTTAAAGCGGACCAAAACTCAGGGAAACTGGGATCGGTCTCTGTCAAGGGACAGCCAGAGGCCGGCGCAGAGTCACAGTCCCAGCCAGTAAGGTCCTCCTCTGCACAGCTCACCACTGAGTGTGCAAGGCGTTGCAGTAAGCTAAAAAGAAAGCAGCCAAAGCGAGACCAGAGAAAGCAACAGGTAACCTCTTGCCAAAGTTTAACACCAAACAGCTGTAAAGTCCACCTAGTTGGAAAGAAAAGCCTTCTCAAGTGTTTGATTGGTGGCTATCCAGTGACAGTGTTATTTGATTCTGGCTCACAAGTGAGTTTAGTGGACAGACATTGGGTTCAGCGGTTTTTTCCCAACTATCAGGTGCGACCCCTCCAAGAGCTGTTAAATGATGGACTTGAAGTTTATGCGGTTAACGGACAAGCAGTTCCTTATGATGGGTGGGTCGAACTTACAGTCACTCTCGCTGGTCACGAAGATCCCAATCTTACTGTGCAAGCCCCTTTCCTTGTCAGTAAGCTGTCACTCCCTTAGCCCCTCCTGGGAGCAAACGTGCTTGGCGCCATTATCCAAGCACAAGAGTCAGACCGAGAGGCCAGTGCTTTATTGTATAGTCTCCTACGCAAAGCTTTTGGTACAGACGAAGAGCAAGTGATGGCTATGGTAAACTTCATACAAGTACCACAAAGAGCAGGATGTGACCCAGCCACAGTGAGAATTGGGAAGAGCAATGTGACCATTCCTGCTGGAAAAGCAGTCCAAGTGTGGTGCAGAGTACCCCAAAGTTTTGACATTTGTGACCCCCTGGTGCTGTACGAACCCGATGAGAACACTGCCTTGAGACACCTGAGTGTTGGGGAAGGGCTCCTTGAGATCAACAACCATCAAAGGCCATTTGTTAAGGTCCCCATCTCTAACCACTCCAAACACGAAATAATTCTACCGAAGAGAACAGCCCTGGGTACTATTCAACATGTCGCTAAAGTTATTGAGACAGACCGACCCACAAACACATCAGAGGTGACTCAACCCACACAGAGCCCCATCACCACAGCTGAGGTAAGCGCAGCCACCTCTGTTCCCCAAGCTTAGCTATCACTTTTGCTCCAGCATGCTGGGAATGGCATTGTTTTTTAGCAAAATGTTCTTGTTGGTGGTTGGGAAAAATGCTTTCATGTTTTGGTGCCATTCTTTATTCATGGCTATGTTTTTAGGCACAATTGTGAGTGATCCCACGCCTATGTATGAGACGTAACCCCACACACGAATAGTCACAAGATTCATTATTGTTGGCATGACACAGGCCTGATGTTAGAGCTCACCTTTTCGTCTCTGGACAATCATTTCTCTGGCTGTCTCAAACAATTGTAAAGGGGCTTCATCAGAGAAAAAATGACTTTTAACACAGGCCTCTGCAGTACCTGTAGTTTTTTGAAAAACATCAGTCTCACTCACACTCACACCTGCCTGCTGTCTTTCCTAAGCAACTGAATAATTTTAGGACAAGGATGGCAAACTCATTTTACACTGTGGGCCACATACAGCCCCCTTTCATGTAAAGTGGGCCAGACCAGTGAAACTCTTTCTATCAATCTAAAGAAGTTTAACTACACATTTAAACCCTGTGATACAAGAAAAATAAGTTTCAACAGTACATCTCTTTTTGTTCGTGAGAAAGAAATGCTGTTTTGGTAAATGAAAGAAATCTGTCAGGATCAGTCTTTGGACTTAAATTGTAAGAAATTAGAAGTCTGGTAGCTCATTGCCCAGTCTGTCCTAAAATTATAAAACATCTTGTTAATTAACAAAAAATGCCCATTTTAATAACGTGAGCCCATGGAGAAAATTTTTTTTATTTCGTAGACAGTAAAAAAGTAGGAACTTTTCTGCTATTTCAGTTTAGCGTGGTATTTTCATAAGCTGATAAAAATATAGAAAATGCAGTTGAAAAAATAAAATGTATCCTCTCATTGACATTTTCCAAAAACTATCCAATGACCAGATTGGAGTCTTTGGCAGGCCAGTTCTGGCCCCCTGCCTTGTGTTTGAAACCCCTGCTTTAGGAGATGGTACTGGCGCTTGCTGGGCTTTGTAAGGTGCCCTGAAAACGTATTTATAACAACTGAACTTCTCTCTTTAAAGTTCTTCATGCTCCAATAATTGGTTGATTTAGGTGCAATCTTACTAGCATCAGTATCCCTGGGAAGCTCTTTTTATGCAAAGCAGTGATGACTGTACATGTTTTCCTGCAGATAACCATGGTTAATAGAGTAAGAACAATGACTTCAATAACCACTGCCTGTTGTTTTAACTCAGTCAGTTTAGCTTGACAGATCTTCTCCTCATCAACATTCTCACCCGAATTAATGAGAGGATCACTTAAATGATGTTCACAGGTGCTTTTGAAGCAGGGCTGATGGACTGTGTGGGGCTTTTTGCATGTGTTATTGTTCTCTAAAGCACTCTGAGCAGCATGTTTTGATGGCATCTCAGTGAAGAACACTATATGCAGTGGTTGTGCATATGTTTAAAAATGCAATATTTGCACGTGCAGTGCAGTGTAGTGTGATACTCATATAAGGTAGCACAAAATGTAATACACTAGTAACTAGTAACTTCATGAAAATAGTTTGTAAACCGAAGTAAATACACTTGTTTTCTGCTTATGATAATGATACTGAAAGTAATACTGAAAGAACTTCATACTAATGAAAATAGCAACTGTGTTAATAAATAACAGAATTTCATTTGTTATTTTTCTTTTCTTTTTAACTTTACTTTTGCTTTTCTTTTTATCTCAAAAGGAACAGCCTCTCGTAGAGTGGAGGAGTATAAGAGTCGGGGTGGAGTTTCCACTCAAAAGTCCAATTGTTATGAAAGCTTTCAGGAAACCTGGACCAAGCCAAGCATCATAAAAGCAGGCACTTCAGCGCAAAACCCTCAGAATCACATCGATCTGCACTGAAGTCAAAGGCTAAAGAATCACTTAAAATGGTAAGTGGAAGTTGAATCAGTTTAAATTCCATTCTCTGCACTGCAGATTTATTCAGTTGTATCTTATAGCCTGTGATTGATAGTATACTATTAATGTATGTTAATGCATCTTTCTAACTTATTTTTTAGGAATTGTGCTATGGATTATTTCAGGCACGTGCATCATGGATCCAGTTCACTTTTATCTGCTCAAGTATGTGCAATGCAGACATCATCCCACCTGCAAGTTTTATAGCCTGATAGAAACTTAACATTTTTTGCATTTTTGCAAAAAATTGCATCTAATGTGTATCTCTGTTCTGTATCCTTAGTGCTGTGCATGTGGACTAGTGTTGAGTCCTGGTCTTACGTCTATTCAAACAAATCAATGAAATGGGATGATGCACGTAATTGGTGCAAGGAGAGCTACACAGACATGGTGGCCATCCAGAACCGGGAGGAGATCGAGCATCTTAACAACTGGCTGCCCAAAAAAAAGGGCTACTACTGGATAGGGATCCGTAAGATCAATGATGTCTGGACCTGGGTAGGAACCAACAAAACTCTGACAGAAGAAGCGACAAACTGGGCAGAAGGAGAACCGAACAATGGCAAAACTGGACAAAGTGTAGGAGTCAGTGAGGACTGTGTGGAGATGTACATTAAACGAGACCAAAATCCAGGCACGTGGAATGACGAGAGGTGTATGAAAAAAAAGACTGCTCTGTGCTACACAGGTAAGCAACAGTTTGGGGCTTATATGCTTTATTTTAGCTGCCTTAGATTTGTTATTCTGGTTCATTATTATCAAGGTAATCTACTGATAAAACATTTAGAAATAGTTTATTTGATATATTATTTTTACTATGATTAGCATGGCTTATAAAAGCATGTCTGTTTTTTCCAGTGGCTTGTAAGATTGACTCCTGTTTGCATGGAGAGTGTGTTGAAACCATCAACAGCCACAAATGTGATTGCTTTGAAGGGTTTTTTGGAGACAAGTGTGACCAAGGTAAGAAAACAAAGTGACAGCGTAGTTTAAATACATATTTTAAGTCACATAAAGGATTTGATATCTAACTGTGTGTTTTATTTGTTGTCAGTTGTGCAGTGTAACAAAGGTGAAGTGGTTGTTCCAGATAAAGGACATGTAAATTGCTATCACAAGTATGGCAGTTTCTCCTATGACTCCTTGTGTCAGTATTCCTGTGAGGAAGGATACAAGCTGAGTGTGCCAGGACCTTTGAGGTGTACTTCCTTAGGAAAATGGTCAGAAAAACCCCCTACATGTGAAAGTGAGTTTAAGTATTAATAGCTTATAATATTGCTACTACTTTTTGGTACTTTTATTATTTACTACACAGTGATGGAGTCATGGACTGATGTTTTTTCTCCTGTTGTCTACAGTGATTCAATGCGAGAAGATGTCAGAGCCGACACATGGATCCATGAAATGCTCCGATCCTCTGGGCTCATTCAGCTATCAGTCCACCTGTACTTTTACCTGTGATGAAGGTTATGTACTGTCTGGATCTCCATCTCTGCAATGTGAAGCATCAGGAAATTGGAATGGATCCCAGCCATACTGTGTTGGTACGGCCACATGTTTTTACCTTTCATCGTTGTGTAGTTTTTGTTATTTGGAGGATGATTTGCATGATGATTAAAATAAAAGCTTTAATTTAACTCCTTCTGTTGCCTCTCTCTTTTGTAGCTGTTCAGTGCCCTGCGCTGCAAAACTTGACAAATGGCTTTGTCAGCTGTGGAGAAGATGCTGATACGAGGTTCAGCTACAAAAACACCTGCAGCTTCAGTTGTGACCAAGGTTACCATTTAGTGGGAGCCAGTAGAGTGACCTGCACATCAGGAGGTACATGGAATCAGCAGATTCCTCACTGTGAAGGTAAGAGGAACACGAAAAGTATAACCCACCATCTTCTATATCATGAGGACACGTTCAATAAAATACACATGTTTCTGTGTCAGCCATCCTTTGCCAGAATCCAGAGAGAGAAGCTCCCCTCATCATGCAGTGCAGTGAATCTGAGACTGAACTGCGACCAAACTCCACCTGCAGCTTCAGCTGTGAAGAAGGTTTTGAACTGCAGGGAGCAAACACCATCAAGTGTTCTGAGGACGGACAGTGGAATGAAAACATACCTACATGCAAAGGTCTGAAAGACTAATTATATCAATATTTATTTGAAAACACTTTTTACTCATCATAACATTTTAACAGTGTTTGTGTGATTATGTTCTAAAATGTTACTAAATAATTTTCTTTCTTCTTCTTTTTTGTTTTGTTTTAGAAAACCGATGTCCTGCTCCAGAGGTCCCAATAAATGGCCAGATAAGCGGCAACCCTCCTCTGTCTTCTTTTGTTAGTCATGAGGCAACCCATCCAGCTGGCATGGTGTTCAGTTTCATCTGTGATGAAGGTTATGTACTGTCTGGATCTCCATCTCTGCAATGTGAATCATCAGGAAATTGGAATGGATCCCAGCCATACTGTGTTGGTACGGCCACATGTTTTTACCTTTCATCGTTGTGTAGTTTTTGTTATTTGGGGGATGATTTGCATGATGATTAAAATAAAAGCTTTCATTTAACTCCTTCTGTTGCCTCTCTCTTTTGTAGCTGTTCAGTGCCCTGCGCTGCAAAACTTGACAAATGGCTTTGTCAGCTGTGGAGAAGATGCTGATACGAGGTTCAGCTACAAAAACACCTGCAGCTTCAGTTGTGACCAAGGTTACCATTTAGTGGGAGCCAGTAGAGTGACCTGCACATCAGGAGGTACATGGAATCAGCAGATTCCTCACTGTGAAGGTAAGAGGAACACGAAAAGTATAACCCACCCATCTTCTATATCATGAGGACACGTTCAATAAAATACACATGTTTCTGTGTCAGCCATCATTCATCTGAAAGCCTAGTTGTATCACTATTTATTGCAAACACCTTTCACTCATCATAGCAATTTTAACAGTGTCTGTGTTCTTATATGTTACTGATTAATTTTCTTTCTTTCTTTCTTTTTCTTTGTTTTAGCAAAAGGATGTCCTGCTCCAGAGGTCCCAACAAATGGTCAGATAAGCTGCAGCCCTTCTCTGTCTTCATTTCTTAGTCATGACACACCCCATCCACTTGGCATGGTTTGTCATTTTACATGTGATGAAGGACATGAGCTGCAAGGTGCACACAGCATGGAGTGTACACATCCAGGCCAATGGACCTCCAGATCACCAATCTGCACAGGTACATGTGAACCCATTTTACTTGGATTACTTGTTGTTCACAACTTCATTTGTATATTAATGACATGAAAGTCACATCTTCCTGTCCTTTACAACAGTTGTTCGATGCCCGCTGCTTGAGGCTCCTAAAAACGGTCACATCAATTGTTCCAGCACTGAGTCAGTTTACAACTGTCAGTGCTCCTTCACCTGTGACCAAGGCTACTCATTAGAAGGACCTGAGCTGCTGACATGTGGTCATCATGGTAACTGGACTGCAGAGAAACCCACCTGTCAAGGTAAATAAGCAACAACAGAACAAGGGGAACAAGAAGTTAAAATGCATAAACTTAACATAACAAGTTTCAGTTCAAAGTTTGACGCTATTCACATTTCACCGTGTTTCCACAGCTCCTGCTCCAATTACTGCAGTTACTGCTGGTGTGGCAACAGGGGGCACTGCCTTGTTATCTGGTGTGTCTATGGCTATGTGGGTCTTGAAAAAAATGAAGAAGAATGTAACCAAATTCGACCTGAGCAGGTTAGAGAAGGATTAACCATTTTTATTTTCTTTATTTTTAAGTTTATTGAAATTTCAGTGCTAATCTTCTCTCTTTTATTACAGCAGCACTGAGTCTCCCTCACAGAGCTACAAAAACAGCATTGACAGCCTAATATAGAAATCTCTGATATTCTTAATAAACAAATATGAATACTGTAAATTTTTACCACATTATTGCACAACATATTATTTGCACTAGTATAACACTCTAATAAGGCAAAGCCAATGTAAGAAAAAGAGCTTATTTAGACACATCCACTGAATCATTGTATCCCTTTGTAAACTGTAAAAAGATCTGTGATCGCTCTGAAATGTTGTTTCAACATGTATTTCCTCCCAGTGGGAATTTTATATTGAACATATTGTTCTACAACTTCATGAAAATGCTGGGAAAATGTGGCTATTCCTGTTACTTTAAACGTCACATAACATGTAAGCTGCCATTTCCCTGCATACCTGTGAATTCTTTTTAGTATTTATGTGGTATTTATTTTCTAAAAGAAAATTGTGGTGAATGTTTATTCAGGTGTTTGCTTGTACAAAGCTATATTTTTATTTTTATTTACTGAGCCACTGTAACTGTAATGTTCTCATGTACACACAAAACAAATAAATATTGTTTAAAAAAATTAGATTTTGGCACTTCCATGTTTTGTTATAATGACCAATAAAAATATTCCATTAGTTTTGTCACCACAATGATAGAAATGCTTAGCCGAGCAGGGTCTGAAGCCGTCTGCTTTCATAACTTGGCTCATCAATTCTGCACGACATGCACCGACTCTCACAGTTTTAGCAATGACCTTCTGCCACCATGACTTTTTTTAGAGGTTGAGAAAGAACCTCTTTTGAAAGCTGCCTGGACCTTTTGTCTCTCCAGCAACCTTTCCATCATAAAGGACATGACAAAGCAGAATAAAATTGAAAAGTGAGAGGTAGGAAGGAAAAGCTATATTTCTGGGTATTCTATCCATTGTTTTAATTGAGTGTCATTTGTGCAAGCACTTTCGTGGGACAGGAAAGGGTCAGATATCTTACATAAGGCTGAATATGACAACATGTTGTGAACATCGAGTTATTCTATGCTAAGGCTGCCCTGAATGTAAAAATGAGAGCTTACAAAAACCTGGCAATGACCCTTAGATGCACTGAATGGACGCACAATTATTTTTACTGCTGCAGCACTTTCTTATCTTATGTTTGGGTTGATCAGATAAGCAAAGATTTAACTTCAGCAGCAGCTTCTGTCAAACAACATAACATCTGAGTAAATGAGACATTTTCTCATCAGTCATTTTTAATGATAATATGCATCATAATGGATGTAAATATATCCACCTTTCACCTTGGGTAGGCAACAGATTAATAATATAGGATTAAGGTTGATATAAATTATTGATATTATCTTTGGGTTTTAGATTTGATGCTAGCAAAATGTGTGACTGATGTCATGGAACATGCAACACTGTTACATGTTATAATCATCACACTATGAATTATTCTGAATGTTTTCAGATAATTCTTTGGATGAGACTACTGTCTGCGGGATGCATCACGACTCCAGCAAGACAATGAGCTGGACCCAGGCCAGACAGTGGTGCCAGGCCAGATTCACAGACATGATGTTGAAACCAAGAGGAGGATGACTGTCTGGTCTCTATCCTGCTGCAAAGGATATTTTCTCCCTGTATTTCTGGATTCCACTCCCCAAAAAACACAAGAGTGAAATTTGGACACAGTTTGAGAATAACAGCATACGGATCGGTAATGATTCATCAGCAACAAATGAGCCAAATAGCCGCAGTGTTTTTTGTTTTTTTTGTAAACTAACTCAGGACGAAACTGAGGAGAATGGAATGATGGGAAATGCAGCAATTTAACATCAAGTGGTGAAGATTATTTTAAAGTTTGATATTTCCTATACAAAATTTTGCACCATTTTAAATCCTGTTCTTATTTTGTTGATTTAGAAATATTTTAAATTGTCATATGATTGTCATAATATCACTTTCATTGAACATTTATATTTGTATAATTATTTGTCACATCTTTAACTGCTGTAACTATTAAATTTACCAACTTTGGGATTTATTAAGAATATCATATCTTCTCCTGAACTTGATTCATTTGTATGCAGCTTGGCAAAGGATAAGGCTGTTATCTGAAAAAAGGAATAACAGGAAATATTATTTTGGTATTAATAACAAGCATTTTAATCATGCTTTGTTTGGGGGAGGGGGGGGGGGGTGTTCATAATTACCCAGGTTGAAAAAAAAGCCAAACAGGTGAGCAGATGGCTATTAGAATGGGCAAAGAATAGCAAGTCAAAGTTATTAGTAATTTATTATTAGTAAAGGACAGTATAAACTGAGGAAACTACCACAGTTAGTTAAGTCAGGTCATCCTGGCATATTTATACATCCTTATACACACTTTCAGATGTCTGAATGTTTTTAAAATATTTCTTTCCACACAACATGCTCTACATATTTCAATAACTTGTACTTTTCATCATTATTTTGTTTTTTGTTTTTACATAATTTTAACATACCTGAATACCCATGCAGGGCTGATGAGTGAATACAAATTCTCCTCATTGAACTTATGCATTCACTTCATTTAAAGATAATGATAAATAATTCTGACTAAGGCTGACGGTTCAGTGCTGTTAGGGTTTTTTTTAATATCTCTGGTAAACTGATTCTACTTCTAGTGACTCAGTATGAGATATTATTACCACTGACTAGAACAGCAATACTATTGCTAAGAGATTCAGTGCAAGTTTATGGCAAAACAGGTCCAGAATAATCCATAGCTCTATTTACTCTTCACAAGAAAGAAATGTGAGCATGAAAAGTAAGTTTTGAAATTCTTGTACCTGACAATTTCCCTGTAACCAAAGGCCTCCACAGTCACCGGTTCTCAACTCAAAAGAGCACATTTTAGAGAGAGTTACATCATGGATGTGCAGCTGACAAGTCTCCAGCAACTGGGTGACGACATCATGTTGATATGGACAAAGATTTTGGAGGAATGTCACATTTGACCTATTGCATAAATTTAACTTTATAATTGTGTAGGTTTAAAGTCAGGATGTGATCCTTTACTATACTCTCACATGAAATGAGTCACAAGGACTTACTGTGTATGCATGTGTCTGTGTGGGGGTGTGCGTATATGAGTGAAAGCCTTCCTGAAAGGAAGCTTTGGCCAAAATGATAACACAAAATTTACCAGTGGCTCAATTCCAGAAGGATAAATAATGTCCTTTATCTTTTTATGAATAAGTGTAAATGTAGTGACAATAATGAGTAACTAAAGACAGATAAGACGATATTACTCATCCTTATTTATAGAAACAGATACGACATATTCAAAACAGTAAGGAACAACGCAGGACTACTCTGATAATTCATTCTGAATAACTCTGACTTTTCTAACACGATAGGTAACTCTTTGAGAGATGAATTATTACAACTTATTCATTATGAATAATATTTATTTTTCTCCTCACATTATTCATTCCTGTTTTATCTAAATGGCATAAACCAGTATCTATGCAACAGTTACAAATATTCTATCTGTGGTTCATCTTTATGTTCACCACAAATAAATAAATAAATACATAAGTTGTAATACATTGTAAAAAACAAAACAAAAAAACATCACAAATAACAACATTTGATGTTTTCCCAGTCTCCCAGTCTGCTCCCCGGTACCTCATAATATCCACCCATTTATAATTAGATTATTACTAATATGTCCCTCGCTTGTTCATGACAAACTTCGGTGTCTTTGTTTAACCTGAAAAGGATTACAAATATTTTTATAAACCTGAGCCAAAGACCTGACCTTATTCTCTAATGAATATATTTTCCCCGTTTTTTAATCATGCAAACCATTTCCACGTCAAGATCAATGCTCTACTCACTGTTTCCATCCCTATGGGTCTAAAGGTTTCCTCTCGGTGGAGCTGACCCAGATCCAAACTGTTTTGGCAAGCACACTGAAAATCATCATCCTCTGTTTCAACATAAGACAACAGAAAACCAACAGTTTTATAAACTGATATTTCAGATTCTGATTCCGTAGGACCAGACAATGTGTGAACACAGCTGGCAGCCAGTGTTGCAGCATATAAAGTTATCAATACTTATATTGATTGAATTTATTTGAATTTGTTTAAGTTAATATCATTTAATGCTTTTTTGATGATGACAGACAATAGAAGTTTTCTTTTTGTCTTTTTTCTTTCTTGTGGGAAATGATCCTGAAGCCTTCTGTGGAATTCAGCATTGGGAAATGTTGCGGGAAATTCCGCTGAAAGGCTTCCTGTAGGAGGATGGAGTCATATATAAGAGGAGGCAGTCCAGTGGATCACACTCAGAATCATTTTATCCTTAAATATACTGAGGCGGAAGGATCAACAATCTTCTGTAGGCTATCAGGCATATTAGTTAACATGGTGAGTAGAAGGGTTAGTAATTTAAATATCAATCTTTTCAGAGAACATTATTTCACTTTTATCTTATATTTAATGATGATAGCACGCTGTAAATGTATTTTAACTTGTTTTGTGATTTTATTTTCATAGGATTCCTGCTTTGGACTACTTAAGACCTGGGGATATAAGAGCTCTGCTTCATGGATGAATTTCACCTTCATTTGCTTAGGTAAAGAATTTTGATGCAAGCAGAAACATCAGTGTAACTCTTGCAAGTTTTACAACCAAAGAGAAATTCTTAAAATCCATCCTTTCTGCCACATATGCATCTAATGTGTATCTCTGTTCTCTGTCCTTAGTGCTGTGCATGTGGACTAGTGTAGAGTCCTGGTCTTATTTCTGTTCAAACAACACAATGACATGGGAAAATGCACGAAGCTGGTGCCAGGAGCACTACACAGACATGGTGGCCATCCAGAACCGGGAAGAGATTGAGCATCTTAACAACTGGCTGCCCAAGAAAAATGGCTACTACTGGATTGGAATCCGTAAGATCAATAATGTCTGGACCTGGGTAGGAACCAACAAGCCTCTGACAGAGGAAGCAACCAACTGGGCAGAAGGAGAACCGAACAATGGCGAGAGAGAAATAAATTCAAAGATCAGTGAGGATTGTGTGGAGATGTACATTAAAAGAGACAAAGAACCAGGCAAGTGGAATGACGAGAGATGTACAAAATCAAAGACTGCTCTGTGCTACACAGGTGAGCAAAATTTTGGGACTAACATACTAGAGCAGATTAAAAAATTAAGATTAATTATGTGACACATTATTTTACTATAATAGGTAAAATTTCTAAAAGCATGTCTGTTTTTTCCAGCGGCTTGTAAGATTGACTCCTGTTTGCATGGAGAGTGTGTTGAAACCATCAACAGCCACAAATGTGATTGCTTTGAAGGGTTTTTTGGAGACAAGTGTGACCAAGGTAAGAAAACAAAATGACAGCGTAGTTTAAATACATATTTTAAGTCACATAAAGGATTTGATATCTAACTGTGTGTTTTATTTGTTGTCAGTTGTGCAGTGTAACAAAAGTGAGGTGATTGTTCCAGATAAAGGACATGTAAATTGCTCTCACAACTATGGCAGTTTCTCCTATGACTCCTTGTGTCAGTATTCCTGTGAGGAAGGATACAAGCTGAGTGTGCAGACTCCTCTGAGGTGCACGGGGTCAGGAAAATGGTCAGAAAAAACCCCTACATGTGAAAGTGAGTTTAAGTGCTAATAGCTCGTAATATTGCTACTTTTTTTTTTGTAATTATATTATTATTTACTACACAGTGATGGAGTCGTGGACTGATGTTTTTTTTCCTGTTGTCTACAGTGATTCAATGTGAGAAGATGTCAGAGCCGACACATGGATCCATGAAATGCTCCGATCCTCTGAGCTCATTCAGCTATCAGTCCACCTGTACTTTTACCTGTGATGAAGGTTATGTACTGTCTGGATCTTCATCTCTGCAATGTGAAGCATCAGCAAATTGGAATGGATCCCAGCCATACTGTGTTGGTACGGCCACATGTTTTTACCTTTCATCGTTGTGTAGTTTTTGTTATTTGGGGGATGATTTGCATGATGATTATAATAAAAGCTTTCATTTAACTCCTTCTGTTGCCTCTCTCTTTTGTAGCTGTTCAGTGCCCTGCGCTGCAAAACTTGACAAATGGCTTTGTCAGCTGTGGAGAAGATGCTGATATGAGGTTCAGCTACAAAAACACCTGCAGCTTCAGTTGTGACCAAGGTTACCATTTAGTGGGAGCCAGTAGAGTGACCTGCACATCAGGAGGTACATGGAATCAGCAGATTCCTCACTGTGAAGGTAAGAGGAACACGAAAAGTATAACCCACCATCTTCTATATCATGAGGACACGTTCAATAAAATACACATGTTTCTGTGTCAGCCATCCTTTGCCAGAATCCAGAGAGAGAAGCTCCCCTCATCATGCAGTGCAGTGAATCTGAGACTGAACTGCGACCAAACTCCACCTGCAGCTTCAGCTGTGAAGAAGGTTTTGAACTGCAGGGAGCAAACACCATCAAGTGTTCTGAGGACGGACAGTGGAATGAAAACATACCTACATGCAAAGGTCTGAAAGACTAATTATATCAATATTTACTACAAACAGTGTTACTCCAGTTTTTTTCTTGGATTGATTATGTCATGACATATTAGTAATATTTTACTCTTTTGTTTCCCTTTTGTAGCAAAAGGATGTCCTGCTCCAGAGGTCCCAACAAATGGTCAGATAAGCTGCAGCCCTTCTCTGTCTTCATTTCTTAGTCATGACACACCCCATCCACTTGGCATGGTTTGTCATTTTACATGTGATGAAGGACATGAGCTGCAAGGTGCACACAGCATGGAGTGTACACATCCAGGCCAATGGACCTCCAGATCACCAACCTGCACAGGTACATGTGAACCCATTTTACCTGGATTACTTGTTGTTCAAAACGTCATTTGCATGTTCAGAATCTTACGAGCACAGGTGAGATCACTTTTTCAATATGCAATATCTTCCTTTCTTTTACAACAGCTGTTACATGTTTGTTGCTTGAGGCTCCTGAAAACGGTCACATCAGTTGCTCCAGCACTGAGTCAGTTTACAACTCTCAGTGCTCCTTCACCTGTGACCAAGGCTACTCATTAGAAGGACCTGAGCTGCTGACATGTGGTCATCATGGCAACTGGACTGCAGAGAAACCCACCTGTCAAGGTAAATGAGCAACAACAGATCAAATGGTACACAAAATGTAAATGTGCACACTTACAAATCTCTGTTCAAAAGTTCACATTATTCACGTTTTACAATGTTTCCACAGCTCCTGCTCCAGTAGCTGCAGTTACCGTTGGTGTGGCAACAGGGGGCACTGCCTTGTTATTTGGTGTGTCTATGGCTTTGTGGCTCTTGAAAAAAATGAAGAAGAAAGCTGACGCATATGAGCTGAGCAGGTAAGAGAAGGATTCACCTCTTTGTTTCCTTCATCTTTCTTTTGAAGTTTGTTGTCTTATCCTCTCCTCTCTTTTTTCACAGCAACTCTGACATAGAGTCTTCCCCACAGAGCTACAAAAACAGCACCGACAGCCTAATATAGAAGACACTTCTCTTCCTCTAAGGCAGCTACAGACAGCTGTATATTTCTCCACAGAAATGCAAAAAGTACATATCATATACACTAGCATAACAGATGGGAAAAAAACAGCCATACTAAATGTGACAAGGAGTGACATAATGTGACATTTGAATTTTCCTGAAACTTTTAAAAGATCTGCAATTGCTCTGAAATGTTGTTACAACATGTATATCCTCCAGAATGGAATTTCATATTGAACATATTGTTCTACAACTTCATGAAAATGCTGGAAAGGTGGCACGATTCATGTCACCATAAATGTTACATAACGTTATGTGTGAATTGTCATTTAGCTGCACAAATGTGAATAATTTGATATGTATTTATTTACTATTTATTTTAGAATAGGATAGTTCGAATTGAATTTTTATTTTATTGTTTTTATGTGTAAAGTTGTGTTTTCTTTTACCTTCACTGTTTTTTTATACTATGAAATTTTACAGTTGATGTTTTATGAAATTCTGGAATATATGCAAACCTAATAAACCTTTTTGGAAAAAATATGAAGACAAATGTCTTTGTTTGCTGTTGGCACATTCACTTTTCTTCATCAGGACTAATAATAACAGTTCAGCTGTGTCACCACATTGCTGTAAATGCGTAGCCAAGCAGGATCTATTCCAGGCTCATGTGGAACCAGAATTTAAGCTTGACTCATCAGTTCTGCCCATCATCAACCTGATCTTGCAGTTTCACAATGACCTTCTGCCACCGTGTGTTTTTTTTAAGGGCTAAACAAGAATGTCTTTTGAAAATGCTCAGACCTCTCTCTTCTCTCTCATGAAGGTCATTAGCAGTTATTCAAGGAAGGAAGAACTGTATTCCTGTGTATTTCATTTCCCCATTGCTCATTGTTTGTTTTAATAAACTGATTGTTATCTGTGAAAGCACTTTAGTGGTACAGGAAAAGGACCTAATGTCTTACATAAGGCTGAAGGTGACAACATCCACTTATTGTATGATAAAAAAAAGGGAAACTTACAAAAGCCTGACACTGATTTTTAATTGTGTTTAAAAAACACACTTATTTTACTGCTGTAACACCTTTTTTGTTTATATTTGAGTTGATTAGAAAAGCAAATGTTTAACTGAAGTAGCAGCTTGTGTTTACAGGTTCACAGAGCATTTTATGGTGTTATTATAAAAATAAGTCAGGATTTTCTTATTCAGTCCTTTTCATCATGATCTTCATTGTTACTTATGAGGAGTACTGTTAGTCTTAACTATTGTTGTTATTTTTTTCTGGTGCAGATGACAGATAATAACAGCACGTGGATCAGTAACAATTCAAGGGCCCTGTATGAATCAAATAATATCCACTCTACAGATATGTGTGTGGAGATGTACACTAACTCAGGAAAAAATAGAAGGAAGTTGAATGATAGAAGTGTATCACAATTTTTGTTGCATAGATTAGTAGTTTTACCTTGTAAAATATTCATTCTGTTATTTATTTCATTAAGTTTTTTTTATATGCTTGTATATTTGTTTATATCTTATTTTACTGATCTATACACCATTCCACCATTTTTATTTTTGTGTTTAACTATTGTGACAGAGCAATTTCCCAAAGTAAATTTGATGGGATAAACTCAATAAATCTTATCCTAAAACTAATGATTTTATATCAGTCATCAAGGAAAAAGACACAGTCTTCTGTACAAAGAAAAACAAGAATCTGTGTGAGTTTTGAAGTGATAAGTGACCTTTTATTGGTGAGCTTTTTCTTAAAACCCAGTGTAATGCAACATCATGTGAAGATGGGAGATGCCAGGAGACTATCAACAATATAACTGTGAACATGGTTTTGAGAGAGAAAGGTGCCAAACGTGAGCAGTTTAGTATTGAAATTGGCAAAGAGCTGCCATTCAAAGTCAGGACAGGTGCTCCACACTCGCGGGGTCTCAGCCGTTCCTCACACTCCGGTCACGCTCTCAGCTCACGCTAAATCTTCCAATAAGCAGGGAAAAGGAAGGGTCCAAGAATCTGAAGCCAGGAAGGGAAGCAATCACTGAAGGTACACGATATCGGACAGGAATCTATAAGCCGGGATTCTCACTAACGTGGTAATTCAATATTCCAGCGAGGAATATTTTTTCCTCTGCCGCATCGATCCTGCTTCCAGTGAATCATTATAAGTTATTAGCATGAACAGGGCTCGTCGTAGTACTGTTACAGTTATCACATTGTCAGAGCTCTGATGACAATACGTGGATTGGCAGTATCGCCTCTCAGTAGGAAGGTTCCTATTTAGAATCCTAGTTGGGACCTTTATGTGTGGATTGTGCATGTTCTTCCTGTGCTTGTGTGGGTTTCCTTCCACAGTCCGAAGAAATACTAGTCAGATGAAGTGGTGATTCTACACTCCTTCATAAGTAAAAATGTATAGATTAAAGTATGAACCTATTATTAGATGTTGCTGCTGGTATAAAGCGCTTTGAGAGGTCAGTGTGACTAGAAAAACGCTATACAAATACTTTGAAATCTGTTATTTTTATATTAGAAACCTGTTCGATTATATTACATTAAATTATGCATAACCCATTTGTGCCCTTAGCTGTGTAATGCCCTTCTCTGGATCAGTCAGAAAATGGATACCATAGCTGCTCAGAAGGTAAATCAGACATTCAACACAACCTGTCGGGTTAAGCGTAACCCTGGCTTTCTCATGATTGGTTCACCAGCTGTCATTTGTAGACACACAGAGGTCTGAAGTGGCCCAAGACATACTTGTGCATGTAATTTCATAAAATTGTGTAAATGTTTGTAAAATGTTGTTGGAAAGCAAGTTAAATATGAAGGCTGACAATTGGATCGTGTTTTTTCTTCATTCTAGGTTATTACGATCAGCAATACTAGTGTCATGCTACTGTCACTGCATGTTGGGTTTTTTTTGTTTGGTTTTTCTCCCCTTAGACTATAAACAGACTCTATTAGCTGCAGTCGAGTGTGGAGCTATTTTTACCTTCTGCTGCATCTGTTTTTGCTACATAAAACATAAACATACTCAGTTTTTCTCAAGTATATGTTATAGAAGTAAGAGAGCATATGAAATCTCATTGCAACACCCCTCAAAAGTGATAATATCTCTGTTTGTTTCTCACGAGAAAGAAACTTACCCAAGTAAGGTCAGTGTTGAAATTATGCGTTGCTGCTCCACCCTTCCACACAGCCTTTGCCAACCTAGCAATAAAAAAAAGAAATTCAAAGAATGAACAAAAAAGAAAATGCTGAGAGCTTTCTTTTTGTTTTTCATGTTATTCACAGGCTGCCTGAAGAAGCCAGTCCATCATGTGATACACAACTATAAACAACAAGTCTTATTTAGAACAGTTGTACAGTTACTAATATTAATTACAATGCAGTGGTAACAGGTAGATTCAAACATGCTCTGGATGCTGTTTTAAATATCAGTAAGTTAAAGTTTTTGTTTAATATGTTGTTAATACTATGCACACGTGGTGTGGTGGTTAGCACTGTTGCGCTGATCCTGAGTTAAATTCCACCATCAGGCCGGGATCTTTCTTTGTAGAGTTTGCATGGTCTGTCCGTGTTCATGTGTGGGTACTGCGACATGCAGTTAGTGGGGATCGGTTAAATGGAAACTCTAAATTGCCCATAGTTGTGAATGTGAGTGCAAATAGTTGCCCTAAGATAGGTGGGATAGGCCCCAGCCCTCCCCCAAGGGACCCTAAAAGGATAAGCAGAAGATATATGTGTGTGTGTGTGTGTGTGTGTGTGTGTGTGTGTGTGTGTGTGTGTGTGTGTGTGTGTGTGTGTGTGTGTGTGTTAATAATGTCTTTTTAAAGGCTTTGTACTTCATATGTTTTTAGCTTACTACCGACTCAGTGGATTTAAATATATTATCTCCCCCTGCTGGTTGCTGGTATTGTATTTTTATACACATTAGAGGCAGCCTCAAAGACGTCCTTGGAACCTTTGTGTTAACATATGGAAAAATCACAGTTTGTTTTTATTATTTTAATCAGAATCAGAACACTTATTAATCCCTGAGGAAATTATATGGTTACAAGATAATAACAGTAACAGACTTAACTAAATTAAATAATATATTACAAACTTTACAAAACTCCAATGAAAGTGTCCTTCCATGTTCAGGAACCACACTCAACAGCGTTTCTGCACAGCCACTATACATTAGTTACCTTTTGATCTGGATTTTGCATTGAATTCTTTTCTAGCCACTTAGATGCTCTGAGGTTATGCAGTCTTTTATCGTTTTTTTTTAGTAAGGTAATTAGATATAAGGCATTCAGTGAGTGCACAATTGCCAGTAATAAGTTGGACTCACTATTGATGGATGTTGGGCATGAGTGCTCTGCCAGGGCTACCCTTTGTCCCCTTTGTTTTTGATTCATAATTTTTCTGGACAGAATTTCTCGGTGCAGACTTAAGGGTTCCACCCAGGTGGCCTCAGAATTTCATCTCTGCTTTTTGTGGTTGGTGTGGCCCTGTTGGTTTCATCCAGCTTGGGCTGGAGAAGTTCACATCCAATTGTTAAACAATGAGAATGAGCATCAAAGTCTGAGGCCATGGTCCTTAGCAGCAGTAGTCACATCGACATACCACACTGTATGAGTGTACTTTTTTCTCTCTCTTTTTTCTTCAGACTCTAAACAGCTTCTCTACCATCTTCTGACAAAGTCAGTTACTTTCTCAATTATGTGTTGAAGAAATAAAATAAATAAAATGAAATCTTATTGCAGTATACCTCAAAAGAAATCAACTTCTTTGTTTTTTTTTCTCCAGGGAAAGAAACTTACCAAAGTAAGGTCAGTGTTGAAATGAGGCGTTTGTCCTGAGCTACTCCACCCTTTCACACAGTCTTTGCTGTACATTTAAATAATTTTACAAAATGTTCAGTGAGTTGTTTTGTCTTCACCAGAGCACCTAAAAATGCAAATCTATCAACTGTGAAGAATATTGCAATTTTTACACATTTTTTTTAAAATATCACTCAGCTAAGGTTGTTGTCTGTTGTCAACTCAACCTGTGAGTTACAGACTGATGAACACTATGAGCTGATTGAGTAAGACGACACAAACGTTTTGAACAGGAAATGTTTTTAAAGCCTTCTGTGGAATGACGAAATACTGGACAGTATTGGAGGGGTGGGGGGAATTCAACTGATATCCTCCAGGTTTCCTGGATGATACAAGAGAAGAACATAAAAGCAGCAAATCCAGTGCATAACACTCAGAATACTTTCATCCCTACATATGAGGCTGAAACCCACAGAGTCAAACATCTACTGTAGGCTATCAGGCATACCATTTGACATGGTGAGTGGGGTATCAATTTAAATATTGTTCTTTTTAGGGCAGATTTCAGTAAAAATCAATTCAGCTTTAATTTAATGAACTTTTTTTTTATATGATGTTTACAGAATTCCTGCTTTGGACTAATTCAGACCCATGGATATAAGAGCTCGTGGATCAACTTCGCCTTTATTTGCTTAAGTATGTATATTTAATGCAACCACACCTTTAGTTAATTAAAAAGCTTTACAAATAATTTCTAAAAAATCCATCCTTTTTTTTAAACTACATTTGCATCTAATAAATATTGCTGTTCTCTATCCTTAGTGCTGTGCATGTGGACTAGTGTAGAGTGCTGGTCTTATTTCTATTCAAACAACACAATGACATGGGAAAATGCACGAAGCTGGTGCCAGGAGCACTACACAGACATGGTGGCCATCCAGAACCAGGAAGAGATCGAGCATCTTAACAACTGGCTGCCCAAGAAAAAAGGCTACTACTGGATTGGAATCCGTAAGATCAATAATGTCTGGACCTGGGTAGGAACCAACAAGCCTCTGACAGAGGAAGCAACCAACTGGGCAGAAGGAGAACCGAACAACAGCAAGAGTGACAAAAATGCAAAGATCAGTGAGGACTGTGTGGAGATGTATATTAAAAGAGATAAAGAACCAAGCAAGTGGAATGACGAGAGTTGTACAAAATCAAAGACTGCTCTGTGCTACACAGGTTAGCAAAAGTTTGGGACTAACATACTAGAGCAGCTTGTTTTAGCTGCTTCATGTTTGATATTCTTGTTCATATTTTCAATGATCTAAAAGCTTGCAATTATTTATTTGACATGTTCTTGTAGTATAATCAGTGTTGGTCAAGTTACTTGAAAAAGTAATTAGTAACTTATTAATGATTAAGTCTCCAAAAAAGTAATCCCGTTACTTTACTGGTTACTTATTTTCAAAAGTAATTAGTTACTTAGTTACTTTTGAAAAACATGATACACAACCTGAATAGGTAATACAACAATAGACCTTTCAGCCCAATTCTATTGTTTATGCATAATCCATCATATAAAATGTAATTAAATGGAAAGGCTCTTTTTAAAATTTGTTTTATTAGTTTTAATCTTTTAACTTTCTGCACATTGCATCAAGCAAAAAGTTATTTATATGCAAACATGTTTGACTTGAAGAAATTTGTTTAACATTTAAACCCATTTTCTGCACATTCCAGCACATAAAATAAAATATTTTTTTGTGTTTACACTCAGTCTTTGAAATAGATGCAAGTAAAACACAGCAAAAAATAAATAAAATCAAAGACTCAGCAGTTACTGCGTTACTGCTCATCTCTGCATATAATTAAGAAGACTTATGAAAGCATGTTTGCTTTCTGCAGCGGCTTGTAAGATTGACTCCTGTTTGCATGGAGAGTGTGTTGAAACCATCAACAGCCACAAATGTGATTGCTTTGAAGGGTTTTTTGGAGACAAGTGTGACCAAGGTATGAAAAAAAATGACCGCCTAGATTAAATCATATTTTAAGTCATGTAAAGGATTTAATATCTAATTGTGTGTTTTATTTGTTTTCAGCTGTGCAGTGTAACAAAAGCGAAGTTATTGCCCCAGAAAAAGGATCCCAAAATTGCTCTCACAAGTATGGTAGTTTCACCTATGAATCCTTGTGTCAGTATTCCTGTGAGGAAGGATACAAGCTGAGTGTGCAGAAATCTCTAAGGTGTACTTCCTCAGGGAAATGGTCAGAAAAGCCACCTTTGTGTGAATGTGAGTTGGAAATCTGCAGTAACAAGATAAATGAAGAGATGAGACATTACCCAGTAGCTACTGAAATTCTGAGATGCTATATTTTATTGATTGTTATGATTTTCTACACAGTGATGGAGTCATGGACTGATGTTTTTTCTCCTGTTGTCTACAGTGATTCAGTGTGAGAAGATGTCAGAGCCGACACATGGATCCATGAAATGCTCCGATCCTCTGGGCTCATTCAGCTATCAGTCCACCTGTACTTTTACCTGTGATGAAGGTTATGTACTGTCTGGATCTCCATCTCTGCAATGTGAAGCATCAGCAAATTGGAATGGATCCCAGCCATACTGTGTTGGTACGGCCACATGTTTTTACCTTTCATCGTTGTGTAGTTTTTGTTATTTGGAGGATGATTTGCATGATGATTAAAATAAAAGCTTTAATTTAACTCCTTCTGTTGCCTCTCTCTTTTGTAGCTGTTCAGTGCCCTGCGCTGCAAAACTTGACAAATGGCTTTGTCAGCTGTGGAGAAGATGCTGATACGAGGTTCAGCTACAAAAACACCTGCAGCTTCAGTTGTGACCAAGGTTACCATTTAGTGGGAGCCAGTAGAGTGACCTGCACATCAGGAGGTACATGGAATCAGCAGATTCCTCACTGTGAAGGTAAGAGGAACACGAAAAGTATAACCCACCATCTTCTATATCATGAGGACACGTTCAATAAAATACACATGTTTCTGTGTCAGCCATCCTTTGCCAGAATCCAGAGAGAGAAGCTCCCCTCATCATGCAGTGCAGTGAATCTGAGACTGAACTGCGACCAAACTCCACCTGCAGCTTCAGCTGTGAAGAAGGTTTTGAACTGCAGGGAGCAAACACCATCAAGTGTTCTGAGGACGGACAGTGGAATGAAAACATACCTACATGCAAAGGTCTGAAAGACTAATTATATCAATATTTACTACAAACAGTGTTACTCCAGTTTTTTTCTTGGATTGATTATGTCATGACATATTAGTAATATTTTACTCTTTTGTTTCCCTTTTGTAGCAAAAGGATGTCCTGCTCCAGAGGTCCCAACAAATGGTCAGATAAGCTGCAGCCCTTCTCTGTCTTCATTTCTTAGTCATGACACACCCCATCCACTTGGCATGGTTTGTCATTTTACATGTGATGAAGGACATGAGCTGCAAGGTGCACACAGCATGGAGTGTACACATCCAGGCCAATGGACCTCCAGATCACCAACCTGCACAGGTACATGTGAACCCATTTTACCTGGATTACTTGTTGTTCAAAACGTCATTTGCATGTTCAGAATCTTACGAGCACAGGTGAGATCACTTTTTTAATATGCAATATCCTCCTGTCCTTTACAACAGCTGTTACATGTTTGTTGCTTGAGGCTCCTGAAAACGGTCACATCAGTTGTTCCAGTACTGAGTCAGTTTACAGCTCTCAGTGCTCCTTCACCTGTGACCAAGGCTACTCATTAGAAGGACCTGAGCTGCTGACATGTGGTCATCATGGCAACTGGACTGCAGAGAAACCCACCTGTCAAGGTAAACGAACAAATGTGAATCAAATAGAACAAGAACTTTAAATGCATGTAGCCGCTAAGACTGGTGGACCTAAATCTTCACCACCACCTCTTTATACATACAAGCGACAAGGGGAGTGAGCGGGTCAGCGCTCAGGGCACAGAAACTAAGCTGGCTTCAAACACCATTTACTTTCCATAAAAAAAACACAGCCAGAGTCACAAATACAAGATAAAATTCCCCGTATACAATAAAAATAGTGTTGCAACCCGCTAAAAACCCTGCCGGCAGAAATAACTATACAATATTAAAACAAGGCTAAATGAATGTTTTCCATATGCTAAAATTACCCTCCCATAGTCCCATAATCCCACAGTCCAGCCACACATGGGCGAGTGGTCCTTATATGAAAGAGACAGGAGAGGAACTTCTCTTCCGGGATGGGGAAACTCGTCAGCAACAGACCAGGGAGGGGGCTCCTATCGCAGACCTGTCTCCTCCTGACAGCGCGTCGCCGCACAGTCCCGCCCCACTCCACACCTGAACACGGCCTCCCTCGTCTCACCGTCAGATGCAGGCAGAAGGGCATCCCTGCCCTGTTGTGCATTGCAGCCATCGCCACCCACTGTTGCCGTTCCTGCATTGGGAGTGGATCGCCGAACGACTCGCGGCACCCCACAGTCAGGCAGCAGTTCCTTCCACACACGTGCGGGCTTGCACGCGCTCCTTTTTCTCCTGCCCACCTTTCGTGCGTCACTCTCTCTTCTTTTGTCTCTGTGCTCACCATCCCCTTTAACAGGTCAACCTGGCGGCTGATAGGCCACCTTGGGGAACGCCCCCACCTAACAGGTGCCTACAATTGTCTGTTTAGTCCACAGTGGGTTAAAGGAACATGGTATAACGTTAACACAAATATAAACATGAGGATAAAACCATGCAGTATAAATATCAATAAACAAACATGCAATATAAATATCCCAATAAAATCATGCAAATAAAATCAACACTATGTACCAATACACAGATTGAAGCTATTGCAGTTTCACAGTCTATTAGATGGAAGAGTTGTACAAGGAGATGGCCACAGGCAGGAATGATTTCCTGTGTCGTTCAGTGGTAGTCTTTGGTAATCTCAGTCTCTCACTAAATGTGCTCCGGTGACTAGCCAGCACGTCATGGAGTGGGTGGAAGGTATTATTCAGCATTGTCCTTATCTTGGACAACATCCGCCTCTCAGACACCACCCTAAGGGAGTCCAGCTCCATCCCCACAACATTACTGGCCTTGCAGATCAGTTTTTTTAGTATGTTGGCTTCTGCGACCCTCAACCTGCTGCCCCAGCATGCAACAGCATAGAGGATGGCACTGGCCACAACAGTCTCATAGAAAGTTCTAAACATTGTCCGACAGATGTTGAAAGACCTCCGACCCCCCAGAAAATAGAGACAACTCTGGCCCTTCCTGTGAAGTGTAGTGGTGTTTTAACCTAGTCCAGTTTATTGTCTAAGTGTACTCCAAGGTATTAATCGTTCTCCACAATGTCCACATTATATAGAAAATGGGTGGGTTATAAAGAGGGAGCAATACAAACATTATGAAATATGACTAATGTGAACATTTTGAAGTAAAAAGTGTGTAAGTGTGCATGTCACACAGCGGAAATTTGTGTTTTTATGTTTTATCACCCTTTTTGCACACGCTCAGTAAAATACCAAAGTAAAATAGCAAATAAAATAACAAATGACAAAGTTTACAGGTTAGTCAAATGTCAGTTATATATATTCCACCCCTGTAATATTCTTCATATTTATAATTCAGTGATTGTATTTATTAATGCTATTTCTTAAATTTGTAAACTCTGTAACATATTGTATTATTTAAATAGTTTAGTCTGTTACTGTTACTGTCTTGGAGCAACTGTAACCCACGTAGTTTCCTTAGGGATTATTAAAGTAGTCTGATCCTGATATATCATGAGGACACGTTCAATAAAATACACGTTTCTGTGTCAGCCATCCTTTGCCAGAATCCAGAGAGAGAAGCTCCCCTCATCATGCAGTGCAGTGAATCTGAGACTGAACTGCGACCAAACTCCACCTGCAGCTTCAGCTGTGAAGAAGGTTTTGAACTGCAGGGAGCAAACACCATCAAGTGTTCTGAGGACGGACAGTGGAATGAAAACATACCTACATGCAAAGGTCTGAAAGACTAATTATATCAATATTTACTACAAACAGTGTTACTCCAGTTTTTTTCTTGGATTGATTATGTCATGACATATTAGTAATATTTTACTCTTTTGTTTCCCTTTTGTAGCAAAAGGATGTCCTGCTCCAGAGGTCCCAACAAATGGTCAGATAAGCTGCAGCCCTTCTCTGTCTTCATTTCTTAGTCATGACACACCCCATCCACTTGGCATGGTTTGTCATTTTACATGTGATGAAGGACATGAGCTGCAAGGTGCACACAGCATGGAGTGTACACATCCAGGCCAATGGACCTCCAGATCACCAATCTGCACAGGTACATGTGAACCCATTTTACCTGGATTACTTGTTGTTCAAAACGTCATTTGCATGTTCAGAATCTTACGAGCACAGGTGAGATCACTTTTTCAATATGCAATATCTTCCTTTCTTTTACAACAGCTGTTACATGTTTGTTGCTTGAGGCTCCTGAAAACGGTCACATCAGTTGTTCCAGTACTGAGTCAGTTTACAGCTCTCAGTGCTCCTTCACCTGTGACCAAGGCTACTCATTAGAAGGACCTGAGCTGCTGACATGTGGTCATCATGGCAACTGGACTGCAGAGAAACCCACCTGTCAAGGTAAATGAGCAACAACAGATCAAATGGTACACAAAATGTAAATGTGCACACTTACAAATCTCTGTTCAAAAGTTCACATTATTCACGTTTTACAATGTTTCCACAGCTCCTGCTCCAGTAGCTGCAGTTACTGTTGGTGTGGCAACAGGGGCTACTGCGTTGTTATCTGGTGTGTTTATGGCTTTGTGGCTCTTGAAAAAAATGAAGAAGAAAGCTGATGCATATGAGCTGAGCAGGTAAGAGAAGGATTCACCTCTTTGTTTCCTTCATCTTTCTTTTGAAGTTTGTTGTGTTCTCTGCTGTGTTTCTGAATATGTTGACTTTGAAAAAACTGAAGACCAAATCAGTTATGTATGAACTCAGCAGGTTAGGTTTCACCTCTTTTCAAAACTGTTTTTTAAGTTTGTTGAATTTAGTTGCTCATATTCTTCTCTCTTTTATTACAGCAACTCTGACATAGAGGCTCCTCTACAGAGCTACAAAAAGCAGTGACAGCCTGATGTAGAAGACATTTCTGTTCTTTGTAGACAACTACAGACAGTATATATTTCAAAACAGCAATGTGAAAATATGAATCATATATACTAATTTAAAAGGAGTATAAAATAAGTAAACCCAGTGTCACAAGAAGTGAGCGGATGTGACATTTGCAGATTATATTATAGGCTTGATCATATTTGGCTGAATTTTTCAAACAAAATGTGCTGACATATATTTCCTCCAAAAGGGAGTTTTAAATTGAACATATTGTTCTACAACTTAATGCAAATGCTGGGAAGGTGGCATTATCCATGTTTTTGTAAATATTATATAGCATCGTGTGAATCTTGTGTGTATAACGTTGTGTTTTGTTAAGTTACCATTACACTTTAAAACTGATATGTTATATTTTCAGTCCTAGATGGTTGGAAATGTTGTGGTATACATGAAAAACTAAGAAGAATTCATTTAAAAAAAAATCATCCAGAGAACATTTTGTTACATATTTTATTTTTTAATTCCTTGTTCAGCATATTGCTAATTAAAAATGAATTGGACACTTATCCTTATCTTTGGTGGGTTTTAATGCCAACACTAGCAAAATGTGTGGCTGCTGGGGAAAGATTAGGACAATAATAAGTTGGAACTCTGTCACATCTTCCACTTAATTATTACATTAACAGCTGTTCTGAATGTTTCCAGGTAGTTGTTGGCTGAGACAACTCAGTTCTAAACATATTATTACTCTATCAAAACAATGAACTGAACCCAGGCCAGGCAGTGGTGCCAGATCCACAGTCATGGCGGTGATCCAAAACTAAAAGAATTACTACCTAGTCTCCATCCTACCACAGAAATATTGTTTCTTGTATTTCTTGACTGTATTCATCAGAAACCCCACGAATAAAAGTTGAACTTAGACTGGAAATAACAACACATTGGCAGGTTATGTTGTGTGGCAGGTAGGATGTAGGACCCAAATACAGGACTCACAGACACGAAAGGATGAACTCAAAAAGGAAGCTTTGTTGCGCTGTAGCAAACACATACTAGAAACAAAATTCAAAAGCAGAAAACTAGAAACTACGGACAAGGAACATAAACACTAGGAAACTAGAAACTGGGACGCTAGAAACTAGGTGCAAGGAAACACAAAGCACATGGAAGTGGTACAACACAAGAAAAGGGAATGGAAAACACAGGGCTTAAATATACAAGGGAGTAATGAGAGAATGGGAAACAGGAGGGAACCACAGCTGGGACTAATAAGACATAATGAGACAAGGGGAAGCACTGACATAGGACACAGACTTTCAAAGTAAAACAGGAAACACGAGAAAATCACAAAGACGCAGACCCTGAGACCAAAATCCTCGGACTAAAAATATAACACAAGCAGAACCAAAACCCATGAATAACAATAATCAAAGAATTGAACTAAAACACACACAAAACACTGGGCCACAGACCCGGTACCGTGACACACATGGACCAACCGGTGTCGGGGTCATTACTCAAAAAACAGTAATGAATTATATATTATTTGTTTCTCTTCTGAAAAGTAATTCAGTGCATTACTTAATTACATAATTCATATGGACTTGATCTGGCTATTGCTCAAAGCATCCTAAAGTCATGCACTCTTCGATGATTTTTACTTTAGATAGATAAATAGTCTGATATAAGCCATTTCATTTGTGCGCAAATGTTGCCAAAGTTTGTTTTGTGTGCCAATTATTTGTAGTCAACATCAGTGGGTGTTGGATTCAGCCAAAGCAGCTCTTTTTGTTACCAATTCTGTTCATAATTTTCATGGACAGAATTTCTAGGTGGAGCCTAGTAGCTGAAGGTTTCTTCCAAGGTGGCTTCAGGATCTCATCTCTGCTTCTTGTGGGTGATGTAGTCCTGCTTTCTTCATGAGGTGGTGGTCTTACACTGGAGCAGTTCATGGCCAAGTGCGAGAATAAGATTGAACTCTTCCAAGTCTGAGTCATATGGCCCTGAAAAAGCCTGAAAACAGTTGAGTTTCCACTTTGGGTTAATGTTGAGTTGCTGCCCATAGTGGAAGACCTTTAATATCACAGAGGTCTTGTTCACAGGTTAGAGGAGAGGGAAGAGGGAGATTGACAGATGGATTTGGATCATGGCTACAGTGATGTGGACACTGCACTGCATGGTGAAGGGAGAGCTGTCCATAAAAGCAAAGCTGTCAGTTTACTAGTCGATCTATGTCCCCACCCTAAACTATGGTTATGAGCTTTGCAGTCCTGAATTTTTTCTTGCTATTTTCCTAGCTGCCATCACGTGTGACAACACTGGGCTCTTGCTTGTGCAGGTAGTAAATTAAAATTTTAGATATAGTTAGATATAGCAGTAAATACTAACAAAAATCAAGGCTGCTACATTGATTCCAATTCTATAAAATCATTACAGTTTATTATTACCAATGACCAGAGCAGTAGCACTACTACCACATACTTATATCACATTCAAAATGCCCATCCAAAGAGTGGTACATGCAGCAGCACATTGGTACTTTTAGTACAATACATTACAGATGGTACATCACTTGTTTTTGCCCTCAACTGTGGAATTTTCCACTCTGCTTGTCCTGATAACAGATACCATAACTGCTCAAGTGAAAATTGAGAAACACTGAAAACAAACTGTCTGAGCTTCAACCATTTAATGGTTTGACTTATTGTTTCTTTGCTTTCCAGTAAATCCTTATTATTATTATTATTATTATTATGAAATTATTATGATGGCAGTAGTAGTGTCAGACTGATATACCATGCTTTATGACTGCATGATAAAAAATAAGAGGTTTATTTTGGGGGGATTTTGTCTGATACGTTGCAGCTGTAAAGGCTCTGTATAATATGTTGTAAATTATGTAATTTCCTATAGCATCTCTTTATCAGTATATGTTATATACAATATTTCTGTACAGTCCTTACAAAAATAAATGTGAATAAATACAATATAAATATCATGGTACTTTGTGTCTGTGTGTTTATGTGTCTTCAGAGTGCTATTGGTGTTTGAGTGACACCCTTCCTGGAAGGAAGCTGTGGAAGAAATGATATTACAATGATGATCATTGGCGAAGTCCCTGGTGGGAAGATAATACTGTTTTGCCATTTGGTGGAAACATCATCACACCAAACCCTAACCTCATATTCATAACCCTAGTGATAGCCACATGACCCTAACCCTAATGATGTTTACATCCTAACCCTCAACCCTAACATTGAACCTTTGTTGGATGTTTTCCTGAGTGGACAATAGCAGGGTGTTTTTTCCATGTTGCAAAACTATGACGTCACAAAAATATGATTAGTAACTTGCAGTGTTAAACCTGGACCAACATTAATTATGGTGATGCAGGAACAACACCAACATGAGGATATCAGATACATCATCATCAGATTGCACCTAATGAGGTTCCAAACTGGGTACCTGCAGAGCCAGATAACATACCCTTTCAGGACTGTGTGGAGATACATTGCAAGGAAGAGATAAATAGCCTGTATTTGTATAGCACTTTACTAGTCCCTAAGGACCCCAAAGCGCTTTACACATCCAGTCATCCACCCATTCACACACCGGTGATGGCAGCTACATTGTAGCCACAGCTACCCTGGGGCGCACTGACAGAGGCGAGGCTGCCAGACACCGGCGCCACCGGGCCCTCTGACCACTACTAGTAGGCAACAGGTGAAGCGTCTTGCCCAAGGACACAGCGACCGAGACTGTCCAAGCCAGGGCTCGAACCGGCAACCTTCCGATTACAAGGCGAACTCCCAACTCTTGAGCCACGATCGCCCCAAGAGAGACATAACCAAGTGGAACAATGAGAAATAAATGCAGTAACAAGAAAGAATCTGTCGCTACACCTTTTCCTTTCCCGAAGCTCTTTCCTGACTGTTATTTTAGCATTTATTACTTTTAGGTTGTAAATTGCAATCTTGTGCAAACATTAGTCCTTTAGTGTTATTGCATACTGTATGGAAACCATGTGAAAATACAACTGTCAGCGTCATTCTAGTTTCCAAGGATTGTTGTTATATTTCTGAGTTGCACAAACCACTAACCGCACAAAATTACTAACTTTTTATTCTTAGTTTGTCTTTTTATGTGCCACAAAAAGAGATATGCTGTTTTTCGTAAACTGGAACACATTAAAAAATAACAGCTCTTGATGTTCTCCCACTCCCCCAGTCCATTCTCTGGTAGCGTAAATTTATATCCATTTCACAAAGTTTTATATTGTAGATTCTTCAAAATAGCCACCCTTTGATCTGATTACTGCTTTGCACACTCTTGGCATTCTCTCGATGAGCTTCATGAGGTCGTCACCTCAAATGATTTTCCGACAGTCTTGAAGGAGTTCCCAGAGATGCTGAGCACTTGTTGGCCCTTTTGCCTTCCTTCTGCGCTCCATCTCATCCCAAACCTTCTCGATTGAGTTTAGGTCAGGTGACTGAGGAGGCCAGGCCATCTTGCGCAGCACTCCATCACTCTCCTTCTTGGTCAAATAGCCCTTACACAGCCAGGAGGTGTATTTGGGGTCATTGTCCTGTTAAAAAATAAATGATGGTCTAACGAAACGCAAACTGGATGGGACTGCATGTTGCTGCAGGATGCTGTGGGAGCCACGCTGGTTCTTTTTGCCTTTAATTTTGAATTAATCTCCAACAGTGTCACCACCATACCACCCCTACAACATCACTCCTGCATGCTTCACAGTGGGAACCATGCATGTAGAGACCATCCGTTCACCTTTTCTGTGTCACACTGTTTGCGACTGCACTTGGGGACATATTCAAATGACTGACTGACTGACTTCCAGTTCTTAAAATAATGATGGACTGTCATTTCTCTTCATTAGCTGATTGGTTCTTGTCATAATATGAATTCCGATTTTCCAAATAGAGCTGTCAGCTGTGTACCAACCTGACTTCTGCACAAGCCAACTGATGGTCCAAACCCCATTAAGAAGGCAAGAAATTCCACAAATGAACCCTGACAAGACACACCTGTGAAGTGAAAAGCATTTCAGGTCACTACATCATGAAACTCATTGAGAAAAGGCCAAGGGTTTGAAGCGCTGTCAACAAAGACTTTCAGAAAACGAAAATATAAGACATCCATCCATTCGCTTCTGCTTATCCTTTTCAGGGTCGCGGGGGGCGCTGGAGCCTATCCCAGCTGTCATAGGGCGAGAGGCGGGGTACACCCTGGACAGGTTGCCAGTCTGTCGCAGGGCCAACACACAGGGACAGACAACCATTCGCACTCACATTCATACCTAGTGACAATTTGGATTATCCAATTAATCAGAATCAGAATCAGAATCAGAATCAGAATCAGAATACTTTATTGATCCCTGGGGGAAATTATTTTTTGTTACAGTGCTCCATTTTAAACCAACATTAAGACAAGACAGACAATACGCTAACTAAGAATAGTACAATATATATATATATATACATACATACATACATAAGTCACTTATAAATAAATATTTGGAAAAGAAACATGTGTAGTTGTAGCAGCAAACAGTGTGTTAAGTGGATGCGTTGTACAGGGAGATGGCCACAGGCAGGAATGATTTCCTGTGTCGTTCAGTGGTGCTTTTCGGTAATCTCAGTCTCTCACTGAACGAGCTCCTGTGACTGACCAACATGTCATGGAGTGGGTGGGAGGTGTTATCCAACATTGTCTTTATCTTGGACAGACAATGTTGGATAACCTATCCCCACAAGCTGCATGTCTTTGGACGGTGGGAGGAAGCCGGAGTACCCGGAGAGAACCCACGCAGACACGGGGAGAACACGCAAACTCCACACAGAAAGACCCCGGCCTGATGTTGGAATTGAACTCAGGACCTTCTTGCTGTGTGGCAACAGTGCTAACCACCGTGCCACCGAGCTGCCAATATAAGACATATTTGGAGTTATTTATAGATTTTTTCTTTGCTGCATAATTCTATATATCTTGCTTCAGATATTTGATTTCAGCATGCATCTACAATGTAGAAAGTAGGGAAAATAAAGAAAAACTATTAAAATGAGATGGTGTGTCCAAACTTTGACTTTTGTAGTGTGTATGTATATATATTTTTATAAACCTGAACCAAAGAACCGACCTCTTTCTCAAATTAATATATTTTCTTTTTATTTTCATCTTCGGCAATTCCATGCAAACCTTTCCCCATCCAGATCAAGGCTCTAACCATTGTTTTTATCTGTTTGGGTCTAAAGGTCTAATCTTTTCCTGCTTTTTGGCTTTCTGTTGGTGGGCACACCCCAACTCATCTATCAAGCCAGCAGACCTTGGAGCTATTCTCTTCCTCTACATTAATGTACGGCAACAGGAAACTGATAATTTTTAAAAACTAATATTTCAGATGTCGAAGTTTAAAAAAATAGTTTTGACTGTTTATCATCGTTACACAGTGTCTAGCTTAGAAACACAACAATTTCAGTGGGAGTAGCATGAACATGCAGTCACCCCATTTGTCACCCCGATTAGCTGCATTGTTGCAGAGCCAAGTAAGCCCCATCTCACCCTAAAAGTCATCCTGGGAGTTCAGTACTGAGAACGACCAGCCAATGCTTTTGTGCAGGAAATGTTTTTAAAGCCTTTTGTGGAATGGAGCAGTATTGGGGGGGATTCCATGGAAACCTTCCAGGTTTCCTGAATGACACTAGAGAAGCGTATAAAACCTGGAAATCCAGTGCATAACGCAGAGAATCATCCCTACACATACTAAGGCTGAAAGCTAGAGAATCAAGTGCCTTCTGGAGTTTATCAGGCATATCATTTAAAATGGTGAGTGGAAGGGATATCAATTTAAATATTATTCATTTTAATGTACATTAATTTGGTTTTAATTTAATGCACCTTTAAATTATTTTTACAGGATTCCTTCTTTGGACTAACCCATGGATATAAGAGCTCTGCCTCATGGATCAACTTCGCCGTTATTTGTTCAAGTATGTACATTTATTGCCAGAAGAGCCTTGAGCGTCTCAATAAAAAGTTTTAGAACCAGCTAGAATAGGATTGCCCTGTGTTCACTGTACATGTATGACAAAATTGTGGGTGCTCCACACCAAGTGTGCAGGAATAAAATATAAATAGTAAGACAGCAAAAATAAACAACAAATAAGAGAAATTTATACAGGATGAAGAATATATACGGGAGGGACAAAGGCACCCAATACTAAAAACACTCATTAGAGAGCAAATTAGTTAATAGAATTTTTTTAAATCTCTCCTTTTCTCCCCATTTACATCTACTATATGTCACTGTCTCTATTTAAGTGCTGTGCATGTGGACTAGTGTAGAGTCTTGGTCTTACTTCTACTCGGACAACGCAATGACATGGGATGATGCACGAAGCTGGTGCCAGGAGCACTACACGGACATGGTGGCCATCCAGAACCAGGAGGAGCTTGAGCATCTTAACAACTGGCTGCCCAAGAAAAATGGCTACTACTGGATTGGGATTCGTAGGATTAATAATGTCTGGACCTGGGTAGGAACCAACAAGCCTCTGACAGAAGAAGCAACCAACTGGGCAAAAGGAGAACCGAACAATAACGAGGGTGACAAAAACACAGGCATGCATGAGGATTGTGTGGAGATGTATATTAAAAGAGATAAAGAACCAGGCAAGTGGAATGACGAGAGATGTACAAAATCAAAGACTGCTCTGTGCTACACAGGTGAGCAAAAATCACACTCTTGAAAAACTAATTTTTGCTGCTGTGTTGCTGTTCTTTAATAGGTGATCTACTGATCTGAAAGTTAAAAATGATGTTTCTGACATATTGTTTTAGTATATTTACCAACCTTTATAGAAGTACCTCTGCTTTTTCCAGCGGCTTGTAAGATTGACTCCTGTTTCCACGGAGAGTGTGTTGAAACCATCAACAGCCACAAATGTGATTGCTTTGAAGGTTTTTTTGGACACAAGTGTGACCAAGGTGAGAAAAAATCTGATAGCGTAGTTTAAATACATATTTTAAGTTATGTAAAGGATTTAATTAATATCCAACTGTGTTGTTGTTTTTTTGTTGTCAGTTGTGCAGTGTAACAAAGGTGAAGTGGTTGTTCCAGATAAAGGACATGTAAATTGCTCTCACAAGTATGGCAGTTTCTCCTATGACTCCTTGTGTCAGTATTCCTGTGAGGAAGGATACAAGCTGAGTGTGCCAGGACCTTTGAGGTGTACTTCCTTAGGAAAATGGTCAGAAAAACCCCCTACATGTGAAAGTGAGTTTAAGTGCTAATAGCTTATAATATTGCTACTACTTTTTGTTACTTTTATTATTTACTACACAGTGATGGAGTCATGGACTGATGTTTTTTCTCCTGTTGTCTACAGTGATTCAGTGTGAGAAGATGTCAGAGCCGACACATGGATCCATGAAATGCTCCGATCCTCTGGGCTCATTCAGCTATCAGTCCACCTGTACTTTTACCTGTGATGAAGGTTATGTACTGTCTGGATCTCCATCTCTGCAATGTGAAGCATCAGCAAATTGGAATGGATCCCAGCCATACTGTGTTGGTACGGCCACATGTTTTTACCTTTCATCGTTGTGTAGTTTTTGTTATTTGGGGGATGATTTGCATGATGATTATAATAAAAGCTTTCATTTAACTCCTTCTGTTGCCTCTCTCTTTTGTAGCTGTTCAGTGCCCTGCGCTGCAAAACTTGACAAATGGCTTTGTCAGCTGTGGAGAAGATGCTGATACGAGGTTCAGCTACAAAAACACCTGCAGCTTCAGTTGTGACCAAGGTTACCATTTAGTGGGAGCCAGTAGAGTGACCTGCACATCAGGAGGTACATGGAATCAGCAGATTCCTCACTGTGAAGGTAAGAGGAACACGAAAAGTATAACCCACCATCTTCTATATCATGAGGACACGTTCAATAAAATACACGTTTCTGTGTCAGCCATCCTTTGCCAGAATCCAGAGAGAGAAGCTCCCCTCATCATGCAGTGCAGTGAATCTGAGACTGAACTGCGACCAAACTCCACCTGCAGCTTCAGCTGTGAAGAAGGTTTTGAACTGCAGGGAGCAAACACCATCAAGTGTTCTGAGGACGGACAGTGGAATGAAAACATACCTACATGCAAAGGTCTGAAAGCATAATTATATCAATATTTACTACAAACAGTGTTACTCCAGTTTTTTTCTTTGATTGATTATGTCATGACATATTAGTAATATTTTACTCTTTTGTTTCCCTTTTGTAGCAAAAGGATGTCCTGCTCCAGAGGTCCCAACAAATGGTCAGATAAGCTGCAGCCCTTCTCTGTCTTCATTTCTTAGTCATGACACACCCCATCCACTTGGCATGGTTTGTCATTTTACATGTGATGAAGGACATGAGCTGCAAGGTGCACACAGCATGGAGTGTACACATCCAGGCCAATGGACCTCCAGTTCACCAATCTGCACAGGTACATGTGAACCCATTTTACTTGGATTACTAGTTGTTCACAACTTCATTTGTATGTTAATGACATGAAAGTCACATCTTTCTGTCCTTTACAACAGTTGTTCGATGCCCGCTGCTTGAGGCTCCTGAAAACGGTCACATCAGTTGTTCCAGCACTGAGTCAGTTTACAACTCTCAGTGCTCCTTCACCTGTGACCAAGGCTACTCATTAGAAGGACCTGAGCTGCTGACATGTGATCATCATGGCAACTGGACTGCAGAGAAACCCACCTGTCAAGGTAAAAAAAACCAACAACAACGGATTAAAACAAACAACAAATTTGAGATATAAAAGCTTCACATTATTCCCATTTAATAATGCTTTTATAGCTCCCTCTCTATAACCCACCCATCTTCTATACAATGAGGGCACATTCAATAAAATACACATGTTTCTGTGTCAGCCATCCTTTGCCAGAATCCAGAGAGAGAAGCTCCTCTCATCATGCAGTGCAGTGAATCTGAGACTGAACTGCGACCAAACTCCACCTGCAGCTTCAGCTGTGAAGAAGGTTTTGAACTGCAGGGAGCAAACACCATCAAGTGTTCTGAGGACGGACAGTGGAATGAAAACATACCTACATGCAAAGGTCTGAAAGACTAATTATATCAATATTTACTACAAACAGTGTTACTCCAGTTTTGTTTTTTTTTGATTGATTATGTCAAAATATGTTAATAATATTTTCCTATTTTCTTTTTGTAGCAAAAGGATGTCCTGCTCCAGAGGTCCCAACAAATGGTCAGATAAGCTGCAGCCCTTCTCTGTCTTCATTTCTTAGTCATGACACACCCCATCCACTTGGCATGGTTTGTCATTTTACATGTGATGAAGGACATGAGCTGCAAGGTGCACACAGCATGGAGTGTACACATCCAGGCCAATGGACCTCCAGATCACCAACCTGCACAGGTACATGTGAACCCATTTTACCTGGATTACTTGTTGTTCACAATTTCATTTGCATGTTAAAAGTGACATCTTCCTGTCCTTTACAACAGCTGTTACATGTTTGTTGCTTGAGGCTCCTGAAAACGGTCACATCAGTTGCTCCAGTACTGAGTCAGTTTACAGCTCTCAGTGCTCCTTCACCTGTGACCAAGGCTACTCATTAGAAGGACCTGAGCTGCTGACATGTGATCACCATGGCAACTGGACTGCAGAGAAACCCACCTGCCAAGGTAAATGAGCAACAACAGATCAAAGGGGAAAGCAAAAGTTCACACTATTCACATTTCACTGTGTTTCCACAGCTCCTGCTCCAGTTGCAGCAGTCACTGCTGGTGTAGCCACAGGAGGGATTGCCTTCCTCTCTGGTGTGCCTATGGCTATGTGGATCTTTAAAAAACTGAAGAAATCAAACAAGTTTGAACAGGTTAGAAAAGAATTTACCTCGTTTAAATCATATATGTGTCTTTTGGGGTTTTCTGATTTTTCCTCTTTTCTCTTTTATTACAGCATCTCTGACATAGAGGCTCCTCCACAGAGTTTCCAAGAACAGTATTGACAGCCTAATATAGCAAAAACGTGCTATAATAGAAAACTACAGATGGTTTTACGCATTATGTGTAAATTATCATTGTAGTGCATAGCAGCAAATAATTTGATATAGAATTCATGTAATATTTATTTTCTTAAAAAAGCATTATTTTTTAAGGTGGTGTGTGTGTGTGTGTGTGTGTGTGTGTGTGTGTGTGTGTGTGTGTGTGTGTGTGTGTGTGTGTGTGTGTGTATCCCAAACTCTACAGTCTGTTGATAATGAGGGCCCTGTGCGCTCCCTACTACACCTAGCTGATCCAGTAATTGCTTTTCCTCCTCTGCATTTATCATCATCTGCCTGTCCTGTCATGATAGCTGAGTGTGTGTGTGTGTGTGTGTGTGTGTGTGTGTGTGTGTGTGTGTGTGTGTGTGTGTGTGTGTGTGTGTGTTCTATTTTTTGACTTTGTTACTGTAACACTTCAAATTTGATGTTTTTTATCTGCTGTTTTCTATGTTCGGAAATGTTCTGATATTCATTTGAAAAAAATATACGGAGGACTAATAAAAAAGTTCAGCCAGTTGTGTCAGTGTCACCACACTGGTAGGAATGCTTAGCCAAGCAGGATGTGTAGTAGTGGGATGTGTAATAGCCTTCTGTGGAGCTAGCCTTCATAGATTGACTCATGATTTCTATCATAAACCAATCTAGTTTCCCAGTTTCAGCCATGACCTTCTACAACCTTCTGGTTTTTTTTTCAGGGGTTGAGGAAGGATGTGTTTTGAAAAATTCCCAGATCTCTTGCCAAAACATCGACCTTTCCATCATAAACTTCATGACAAAGCAGAATAAACATATAAAAGTGAGCGGTATTCAAAGAAGGAACAATTATATTCCTAGGTATTCTTTTTTTCTCTCCCAGAGTTCATTGTTTAAAAAAATTCAGTCTCTTTTACTTTAGTTGGACAGGAACTCACATCTCGCATCTTTCATAAGTCTAAAGTTGTCTCGAAGGACACTGCCGTTAAAAAGAGTTTCCATTACATCAATATGTCAGGATATGGAGAAGACGTGTTTTTGAAAACAGACAAGAAAACACTCATTCTAGCCACAAATGAAAGGCTTAAAAATTCCCATTTAAACACTAAAAAGTGTTTCAAAGGCTGTAGTCCAACCTCTATGAGTAAGCACCTTGTGGCATTGTGTACCTTTTCTTCATTAAAATCTGCCCCTGAAACCACCTTTACTAGAAATAGGTGGGGTTTCCCTAAAGGTTTGTTAAAGTCATTAAAATATTCAGTAAATCATTCATTACATGCATTCAGCCTGAACAGCAAACATCCAGTTATTGTATGATAATGTTGCTCTGAATGGCAAACGAGAACATATAAAAGCCTGACACTGGTCCTTAGTTTCGTCTAACAACCTTTACATTTTTCTGCTGTAACGCTTTTTGTTTTATGTTTGAGTTGATCAGAAAAAACAGGGATTTAACTTATGTAGGAGTTTGTGTCAAACAGTTCAAAGGACAATATTATAATATTAATTCTGGGTAAGTCACAATTTTCTTATTCAGCAACTCTCCGTGGTGACATTCATTAGTACTTTTGAAAATATAGTCTTTCCCCCCCGTTGTACAGACAGTAAATTGCTCTTTGAAGATGAAGTGGACATTAATCCTCATCTTTGGTAAGTTTTAATTCCAGTTCCAGTGAAATGTGTGGCTGCTGGGCAAAGACCGGCTGACACGTGTCAGAAAACTTTATTAATTATCACATTAAAAGCTGTTCTGAACATTTGCAGGTAGTTGCTTGGCTGAGACTACTCTGTGCTGGACGTATCACTACTCAAACGAGACAATGAACTGGACCCAGGCCAGAGAGTGGTGCCAGAAATATTTCACAGACATGGTGGTCATCCAAAACCAAGCGGAGAATGATTATCTGGTCTCCATCCTGCCAGAGAAAAGAAGCTCCCCATATTTCTGGATTGGAATCACTAGAAACCATATGAATGAAAGCTGGATTTGGATTGGGAATAACAGCACGTGGATTGGTAACAATTCATGGGCACCAAATGAACCAAATAATGTCCATGCAACAGAGTTTTGTGTAGAGATCTACACTAACACAGGAGAAAATCGAGGGAAGTGGAACGATGAGAAATGTAGCAAATCAAAATATGCAGCGTGTTTTAAAAGTACGTAAACCTGTCATATAGTAATTCCTGTACAGTTTTTTACCACATTTTTAATTCTGCTTTGTTGATTTTTTTTCTTTTTGCTATATCATAACTTTATATTTTCATGAAAAAGCATGGCTGATTTCCTTTAAGGTGATAACTTGATTTCAGAATAGTTTTTACATGTTCATAATATTTGTTTTAAATATTATTTTAATTTGTTATTGAAGTAAATTGTTGTATTTTTGTTTACATATTATTTTAATGTGCTATCCACCATTACAGTAATGTCAGATATTTTTTGTTTGCATTGTTTAACTTTTCTAACATCTTCAGGATAACATGTCTTGTCTTAAAACTAATTTTTTTTAATATCTATTATTAAAAAAGAAATAAAGTGTCTTCTATACAAAGAAAAGCTGTGAAGGTTTTATAGTGATAAGTGACCTTATATTGGTGTGCTTTTTCTTAAAAGCCCAGTGCAATGAATCATCCTGTGAAAGAGGAAGATGCCAGGAGGCAATCAACAGTACAACCTGCCTCTGTGAACGTGGTTTTAAGGGAGACAGGTGCCAAACACGTGAGCAATTTAGTGTTATTTATTATAATGCATAAAGAGTTGCCATTTACAGTTATTAGTAATGTGTGAAACAATGTGCAGGCATACTTGCACGGAGGAAACAAGTAATCGTAACAGAGTTGTATATTCCAACACACACGCTTTGAGATATGCGCAATTTTTTATGCTCTACATATATAAGTGACTCGTGTTGTTTTTCTTCAAAAACTGAAATTATCATTATTAAGCCTACATCAGTATGAACACAAAAACCCAATATAAATGCTTTAAAATGTGTTATTTTCATATTACAAACCTGTTACAAGACATTACATAATGCCCTGCATACCTGTTTGTGCCCTCAGCTGTGGATTTTCCTCAGCTTGAGAACAGATACTAAAGCCGCTCAAGAGAAAATCAAACGTTCAACACAACATGTCGATTTAACTGGAACCCAGGTTTTGTCCTGAGTGCTCCCCCCCTTATCGTACAATTAGATATAGAAGTAAATACTTAAAAACAGATTTAGTTTAACTGCTACACTTATTCTGTTTTCAGCGACTCATTATCCACATTCTTATATAACATTAAAATGTGCATGCACCAGCATGTTTGTGCTTTGAAATGTTTTATAAACCATTACAAGATGTTGCGTAACTTGTTTGTGTCCTTAGCTGTGGAATGCCTCCCTCTCTCTGAGCCTTATAATGGATACCATAGCTGCTCAAGAGGAAATCAAACCTTCAACACGACCTGTCGATTAAAGTGTCACCCTGGCTTCTTCATAAATGGCTCGTCATTTGTCACTTGTGAAGACACTGGGGACTGGAGTGGGCCAAGACTTACTTGTGCAGGTAATTTCATGAAATCATCTAAAAGTTTAAAGGTTCTTGAAAATACACAGGTTTGTTTTCATAAGCGCTGTGCTTCCAGTGAAGCATTTTAAGTTACTGTTACCACTGATTAGAGCGGTAGTAATACCAAACTGTAACATCACATTAAAAATAAAGTACACTTATTGGGCCGAAATACTAATGAGGATTAAAAAAAGTCATGGGTTCTGAGATTGAGTTTTGCTTTGCTACAATATATATTTGGGAAATGTACCAGTTGAGATGAATAGGAAAGATAAACACCTTTTTAAAATATTCCCGGCAGCAAGTAAAAAAGCAATAACTAGAAGATGGCTGGACAAGGACCCACCAACGGTTGGAGAGTGGTCAGCCATAGTAAAAGACATTTGTGAAATGGAAAAGATGACCTTTTCTCTAAGACTCTGTAAAGACAAATTTCAAAGATATTGGTCAAAATGGTTTTCGAATATGCGAAAGGGTTGTGAATAATGTAGGAAAAGGATCTTATTCATTCCCTTCCCATTCTGTTTTCATTTAACCTGATTTTATGTCAAAGGGTATACATGCACGAGTATGCATGCATGCACATGTAGATATGTATTATGTATGTATATGTAGATGTGTATGTAGATACTTGAAAGTATATGTGAGTATGTACATAGACGTAGGTATGGGGGTGAAGATGCACGGTGTGTCTCCAAGTGGAAAAACTACATTTTTAGTAACTTCCCATAGCCCTGGGTGAGCCCCTCCCTCCATTATTTTTTATTATTTGTTTATTTATCTTATTTATCTTATTATTTTTACTTCTAGTTAGTTGTTTACCTTTTTCCCTTGCTGTGTCTGTGTAAATGTTAATGTTCCTGTTCCTAAAAATAAATAAATAAAAATAAAGTATAAAAAAATAAAAAAATAAAAATAAAGTACAGTGCTTTAAAATGTATTATAACATACTGTAAGATGTTGTATAACCTGTTTGTGCCCTCAGCTGTGGAGTGTCCCCCTCTACCTCAAACTTATAATGGATCCCATAACTGCTCCAGAGGAAATCAGACATTCAAGACAACCTGTCATTTTAAGTGTGACCCTGGCTTCTTCGTGATTGGCTCACCAGCCGTCACTTGTGGAGAGACCAGAGTCTGGAGTGGCCCAAGACCTACTTGTACAAGTAATTTCAAAAAAATCATGTAAATGTTTGTAAAATGTTGCTAAACATTAAACATGGCGGCCGGCCATTTCATGTATGGTTTTTATAGTTTCTTTGCCATAAGAACTGTGCTTCCAGTAACTCATGCTAAATCATTTTGATGGAAAGCAGTAGTTTTGACATGTACATGAATGATGTGCTGTAATGTATAACTGAATGGTAAAAATTGCTTTCCCCTCTTTTTCAGGCTATAAACAGGCTTTGCTGGCTTTAGCTGGATGTGGAGCCCTCTCTACCTTCTGCTGCATCTGTTTTTGTTGCATAAAACACAGACAAAGTCAGTCATTCTCAACTACTCTCTATACAAATAAAACATTCAGTGCAATCTTATTGCAACACCCCTCAAAAGTAATCCATTTCTCTGTTTCTCACAGGAAAGAAACTTTCCCAAGAAAGGTCAGTGTTGAAATTATACGTTTGTCTTAAGCTGCTCCACCCTTTCTCACAGCCTTTGCTGACTTAGTATTCAAAGAATTTGGGGGAAAAATCTAAGAACATTATTCTGTCCTGCACAGGCTGCCCGAAGAAGGAAGTCCACCCTGTGATACACAACCGTAAACAACGTCCCACGCCTTAATTAGAATATATTTGACACCAAGACAGTTCACTTAGAGATTGAGGAAATCGGCCTCCTTGCATCATGCACTGGATGCTGATTTAAATATCAGTCAGCTAAGGCTTTTACCTAATATGTTGTAAAAGTTACATTTGATATGTTGCATACTTATAAATTATGTAATTGTGTATATTCGATGGTTTGTCATCATGGTATGGTTCAGACATGTGTGCCGCATTCTTGTAAATTGCTTTGAAATGTAAATGTGAATAAAAATAATGTTTTAGTGACTGTGTCTGCATGTCTTTTTCTGAATATATAATTATCTTTGGATGTGTGCATGCATGTGTGGAGGGTGCTGTGAGTGGTTGAGTGAAACCCTTCCTGAAAGGAAGCTGTGGTAGAAATGATATTACAAAATTGGACATTGGCTCAGTCCCTGGAGGACAGATAATACTGTTTTGCCATTTACTGAAGAGGTGAGAGTTAAATGCCAAGAATTAGTAACTAAAGACGGCTCAGAAGGTAAGACACGTAACGGCTGTTCATTCATACCTATAGAAATTGATACTGTACCCTCATTCTCACATATAGCAGCCATGTGTCGTTCTCAGTTGTTTTTCTTTGTATTTCAGATGTCAGGTGATGTAAGACAAAACTCGCATTGTAACGCACTGATAGCTACACTGATTGTGTTTGCTGTAGGTAAGCCTGCGTAATACACACACCAAACACTTTTCTTCACCAGTCCACATTTATCTTACTGTCCTTATGCTACATTTTTAGACTTGAGTAGTAGGAAAGGAGGTGTGCAAGCATGGACATACAACTACAGCACTGGTCCAAACCAGAACTGGTACGAGGCTCGCAAGTGGTGCCAGAAGTTCTTCACGGATATGGTTGCCATTCAGAACCAAGAGGAGACCAATTTCCTCAATGATCTGCTACCATTTAATCCAAAATATTACTGGATAGGGATTCACAGAGTGGCTGGATTGTGGACCTCAGTAAACACCAGTCAGAGTGTACCTGAAGAGGCTCAAAACTGGGCATCAGCAGAGCCAGATACCATACCCCGTCAGGACTGTGTGGAGATATACATTAAGAGGGCGAGAGACACAGCCAAGTGGAACAATGAGAACTGCAATAAGTTGAAAGGAGCTGTCTGCTACACCGGTAGGATACTTTTCACTTAGTTTGATGGAAAACTTTGGCAGTAAATGTAATACAGCATCTGACACCTTTTGTGTGATTTGCAGCCTCTTGCAAACATGAGTCTTGTAGTGCTCATGCAGACTGTGTGGAAAGCATTGGAAGCCACATCTGCAAGTGCCATCCTGGTTTCCGAGGCCTACGCTGTGAAGAGGGTAAGCTGATAAGATCTGTAGAATATTGCAATATGCAATCCAAATATACAACTATTAAATTAAAATAACCAGCCGGGATTAGCCTGATATTTCATTCTGACCACCTCAGACTTATTTAATGAAGTTACCAGACAACTAAGCCACAAGAGTCCCCATAACAAGTGATTGATTTTGAATAATATTGACCATCTTTAAGTCTTCGTTTTATATCTGAATGGCATAGAACCTCACCGTAGCAGTCCATTTAGGGTTCGATTGTTATTAATTTGTCCCTCATTTGTTCCTCGGGAACTTCTGTATTTTAGTTTTAGCCTACTGACAATTGTTAAAGATATTTTTGCAAACCTAAACAAAAGACATGAACTAATTTTTATTTGTTTTATCTTCAGCGATCACATGCAAACCTTTTCCGCATCCAGATCAAGGGTCTCTCCGCTGTTCTAATCCCTATGGGTCTAATCATCTTAACTCTTCCTGCCATTTTCTCTGTGAAGTTGGATTTCGGTTAATAGGCGCGCCTCAACTGATTTGCCAAGCCAATGGGCTCTGGAACCACCCTGTTCCTCTGTGTCAAGGTATGGCAACAGGAAACCAGCTGTTTTTAAAAACTGATATTTCAGATGGCAAAGTTACAAAACATATTTTGACTGCTTATCATAGTTGCACAGTGTCCAAATTTGAAATACACCAACTTCAGCGCGAGTAGCATGAACTGCAGCCACCCCATCGCAGCCTTCAGCTACAACTCAACCTGTGAGTTCAGTTGTGATGAAGGCTATGAACTGATTGGGCAGAACCAGATCATCTGTGACCACACTGGCCAATGGACAGCCACTGTTCCAGTCTGTACAGGTAAAGTTGTCATTGCCTTTGAATTTAAATCATTCTGTATGGTGGTTAATTAGTTTACTCATTTTTATTTTTAGTTAAATTGATTATAGCTTTCATTTTGTGTGTCTGTGTGTGTATTTGAGTGTCACTTACTTTTCACAGAACTTGTGTAATACTTGAACCCTTTTTACAGATTTACTTTCGAGATATACTACTGCATAACTGCACTCAGTCCACTTTCACATCCTGTCTGGACTGTGCAGCAGATTAGCTTTAGGTCACGCCTGTCATCACTCCACTTCACACTCATTTAAGTCCGTGCTGGACAAACACTGATTTTTTTTTCATGGGTCGGTAAACTGTTTTTTTGTTTTTTCTTTGACCGTAAATGATCTCAGCATGATGATTAAGCTATGTTTGTGAAAGCACAGTCATAACATACAGTTGTTCAAACTGACATTTTATATAAGAGCACTGATCTGCATTATGTGAACTATGAGTGATATCTGTGTCTCACCACAGTGAGAAAATGCTCCCCAGTTTTCTCTCCTGCTATGGGCCACATGACCTGCGTTGACCCTGTGGAGCCTTTCTCTTATGGCTCATGGTGTAACTTCACCTGCAAGGAGGGTTACTATTTAACTGGGGACAAGGTACTCAGCTGTCTGACCTTGGGACAATGGAGCAAGCCTACACCTACATGTACAGGTGTGTCGCAAACTACTCTGCTGTACCACAAAGCAGCACACGCTTTCTGGATAGAAATAAAAATTGCATGCTGTGATGTTGAAAGAACAGTGTTTCCTCTTTTCTAGTGGTACAGTGCAACAGTCTTCAGGCTCCACCTCATGCCTATCTGCAATGCCATGACCCTATAAACAAGCACAGCTACACCTCAATATGCACTGTTCAGTGTGAAGAAGGATTTGATCTAATTGGTACAAATGTGACAAAATGTTCTTCACAGGGTAACTGGAGTCATGCACTTCCTGTTTGCCTGGGTATGACTAAATGCTGATATACATACTATATAATTTGAAAACTTTTTTTTTTTTACTGTTTTGAATGTGAACCACAGGTTAAGAAGCTGCCTCTTCTTATGTCTGTCTTTCTTTAAGCTAAGAAATGTACTCCAATTAGTTCTCCTTCTCATGGCTCCATATCATGTTCTGACCCAAATGGTTCCTTCAGTTTTGGTTCTGTGTGCACATCAACATGTGATGAGGGCTTTCTGCTGAATGGGACGTCCAGCACTGAGTGCACCTCCATGGGCATGTGGAGTACAGACATTCCACCTTGCTTGGGTAAAGAACACGCTAAAAGCTTGTAGTCTCATGGTTCAGTTTGCATTACAACAATTTTTCACTAAATCAACTTAATACCTTGTGTACATCTTTCCTTTTGTTCATCTCCAGCTAAGAAATGCCCCACACTGAACTCTCCTGCTCACGGATCCATAATTTGCTCTGATCCTCATGGAGAGTTCAGTTTTGGTTCTCGTTGCACGACAACCTGTGATGAAGGTTTTATCTTAAATGGAACTGCTGTCACTGAGTGCACGGCTATGAGCAACTGGAGCACAGACATCCCACATTGCTTGGGTAAAAAACATTCTAAATCCATGCTTCTCAATTGTTTAGTTAATAAAAGAGCTTGTACTTTCAAGGTTCACAGAGGGTCCAATTACCACTTGATTAAAAAACGTATTGCTGACCGTCTATCCTGCCTGTTCCCTCCCTCCAGCTAATAAATGCCCCACACTGAACTCTCCTGCTCACGGATCCATAATTTGCTCTGATCCTCATGGAGAGTTCAGTTTTGGTTCTCATTGCACGACAACGTGTGATGAAGGATTTGTGCTGAATGGGACAGCTGACACCGAATGCACTGCTATGAGCAACTGGAGCACAGACATACCTCAATGTCTGGGTAGGAAAAAACCCTCCATCAATAATAAGTGATCAGACAATCAAAGATAAATGCTTAATTTAAAGGTTTCAATGGCATGATGCCTTTTCTTTGTCTTGGTACCTCTGTGTCTTCATTCCTCTTGCAGCTAGACGGTGTCCCACTCTGAACTCACCCTCTCATGGGTCCTTAGTCTGCTCTAATCCCCACAGAGAGTACAGTTTTGCTTCTGTGTGCACATCAACATGTGATGAGGGCTTTCTGCTGAATGGGACGTCCAGCACTGAGTGCACCTCCATGGGCATGTGGAGTACAGACATTCCACCTTGCTTGGGTAAAGAACACGCTAAAAGCTTGTAGTCTCATGGTTCAGTTTGCATTACAACAATTTTTCACTAAATCAACTTAATACCTTGTGTACATCTTTCCTTTTGTTCATCTCCAGCTAAGAAATGCCCCACACTGAACTCTCCTGCTCACGGATCCATAATTTGCTCTGATCCTCATGGAGAGTTCAGTTTTGGTTCTCGTTGCACGACAACCTGTGATGAAGGTTTTATCTTAAATGGAACTGCTGTCACTGAGTGCACGGCTATGAGCAACTGGAGCACAGACATCCCACATTGCTTGGGTAAAAAACATTCTAAATCCATGCTTCTCAATTGTTTAGTTAATAAAAGAGCTTGTACTTTCAAGGTTCACAGAGGGTCCAATTACCACTTGATTAAAAAACGTATTGCTGACCTTCTACCCTGCCTGTTCCCTCCCTCCAGCTAATAAATGCCCCACACTGAACTCTCCTGCTCACGGATCCATAATTTGCTCTGATCCTCATGGAGAGTTCAGTTTTGGTTCTCGTTGCACGACAACGTGTGATGAAGGATTTGTGCTGAATGGGACAGCTGACACCGAGTGCACGGCTATGAGCAACTGGAGCACAGACATACCTCAATGTCTGGGTAGGAAAAAACCCTCCATCAATAATAAGTGATCAGACAATCAAAGATAAATGCTTAATTTAAAGGTTTCAATGGCATGATGCCTTTTCTTTGTCTTGGTACCTCTGTGTCTTCATTCCTCTTGCAGCTAGACGGTGTCCCACTCTGAACTCACCCTCTCATGGGTCCTTAGTCTGCTCTAATCCCCACAGAGAGTACAGTTTTGCTTCTGTGTGCACATCAACATGTGCAGAAGGTTTTGTGCTAAATGGTACAGCTATCACAGAGTGCACATCTCAAGGCAGGTGGAACAGAGCTGTTCCCCATTGCTTAGGTAAAAACACTCTTTGTATCAATATCCAGTGTATCAGAAACAGACCGATAAACTCCTTTTTCCATAATTTAAATTGCACAGCTACACTTTTTTCTTAAAGAAGCTAATAATCTGCTCTGTTCCTCTATGTGCTGTGAGTTTTTTTCCTTTATAGCTGAAAGGTGTCCTATTCTCACTCCTCCTTCTCATGGGACTTTAGACTGCTCTCATTCTCATGGCGAGTTCAGTTTTGGCTCTAGGTGCACATCAACCTGTGAGGACGGCTTTCTGCTAACTGGAATTCCTGACACTGAATGCACCTCTGCGGGCACATGGAGCACAGAAATACCAGGCTGTCAGGGTAATAAACCAAAACATGATACGGTTGCCATCCACATAAAGTCCTTCTTAATCTGTGTCCATACATTAAATAGTTCCAAACTCTACACCACCCGGAAAGTCAAAAGTGAAGCTGTACTGAGCCTATACTGTTTTTATGTTATCCACAGCACGCCAATGCCCCCTGCTGGCCAAATCACCACAGCATGGGAGGATGAACTGCAGCCATCTGAACTCTCCTTTCAGTTATGGCTCACAGTGTGACTTTAAATGTAATAAAGGTTTCTGGCTGAAAGGAAGATCTTCTATGATGTGCAACACCTCAGGCCACTGGAATCAGGATCCACCCACTTGTCGACGTAAGTGCATAGCAATACTTTGAATGTTATTACATATTCATTGATCTTATGTAATTGTAGTTGCTGTCCTTTTTAGCTGTGCAGTGTAAGGCCATCCGTGCCTTCTCCTCAGACCTGTCTATGAATTGCTCTCATCCTCTGGGGAATTTCAGCTTTAGCTCTGAATGCGTTTTCAGCTGTAAAGATGGATTCACCCTCAATGGCACAGCAGTGATGTTTTGCTCTGCCACTGGGATCTGGAATGACAGCCTGCCCAGCTGCACAGGTAAATTATTCTCTGTAGTTTAAAATGTTATTTCCCCCGTAATTTATAAATGACACCATTTTCTAAGATAGGAGTCTTCTCTTGCACACTGTGTGGTGTGATACAGGCAAAACCCAAACTAATATCAACATACACTATAAAACAATGACTTCTGCTGGCCATGAAGTATACACTGAGAACAGTTCCCTAAAGCTTCATTAAAATCTTTATGTGATCCCACGCCAGGTATGTCGATAGGGACTGCCATGTTGCTGTACACTGGCGCAGGGGCGGGAATTGCTGTTGTGATACTTCTCCTGATAGGACTGACTGTGTTGATCATGAAACAATTTAAGAAAACAGGTGAAACTTACTGTAGTGATGCACATTTACACATACAGTGTGGTGTAGCAGGGTGAGCACACTTCTAATCCCATCTTTTCATCTTTGTAGGAAATATGATCACTTCTGATGTCCCGACATGGGGTGAAAGAGAGAATCCAGCATTTGAGTTTTGACCTCTTGTTCCTTTTTTGAGATGTGATTTTACTTTTTGCTTGTTATTATTATTATTCTAAGAAGCTTGGTAGTTACTGCATCTACTTGCTCTCGCTTAAGCAATAGCAATTCATATGACAGACTTCATCCACGATACATAAAGTATGTCTACAGCTGTTGCATTAGGTCCTCCCTGAAAATTTCCAAAAGTCAATAAAATTTTAAAAAATCTCAGAAAACTGTTGTTTCATTTGCTTTTTCATTGTTTTATGTTTACTCTTCCCCGACTCATTCAGTCCCATTTTACTGCTGGCATTCTTTCAGCTATGTCCAGTATCATGTGGTACAATCTGGAATAACCCTGTCCTGTCAGGTCGTCATCAGAAATTCATATTTTACACATTTGGCATTTGAATGCTGTGGGGTCAATTGGGAATGTTCCCAGAAATCTCTAGGCTTGCCGAAATGCCGTTAACTGTCAATTTAGCACATTTGGTGACCAGAAAGCTCCCATCATAGGATATGGTGAGGAGGTGATCAACTCAGTGTCAAAATGGGCACTGATCCCACAATGACTACCCCCACCCATTACACTGATTATTGAAATGTGTGTCATATTTGTGAATATGTAAGTCCAGTGGCTGAAATGATACATTTCCATGGTATGGCTGTATCTACTGCATTAAACCTTGCTGGTCTATGTGTGCAAACAGACTTTATTTATAATCTGCAAGCATCCTTTGGAGTACGTTCAGCAAAGCGTGTGCATCTGTCTTGGCACTGCAACAGCATGAAGCCAATTATAGCAGTTAAAAGACAGAGGGTTTGTGGCCTGTGGTTGGCATGGAGCGTGCAATAAATAACCGCACTGTTGACAGGAAACTGTTTGGCTACCATCGGAATAATAATGAGGTTATTGCTACCCGCTGTGACCGTATGATCACAGTGTGAACTTTTTTTTTGGTCTTCTCACCTGCTACGTATGCCAACTGCACACAGACAAGAAGGTAAAAGGCTCCCCCAGGTGACCACCTTGGCTTTCTTCCCCGATATTTAAGCCTTTTTCCCCCTCTTTTCATTCACCTATAGATACAAGGAATACATTATGTTATGTTAGGCCCTACAACAAAGAGTGTTGTTCCATCTAACACATGAGAATGAACACATGCACATGCCAGCAGACGCTCAGAGCAGATACAGAAACAGATACTGAGGGACTGCGAAACACAGACGTACTGTAGGTATACTCTGCTGCTTGCTTCTTTAGCTCTGGTTGGCAGTAGTGTACTACGGTGACAGACAGTTAGATTGTTCCTGACCATTGACTTGAGCTCTCTGCTTTGCAAGGTCTGATTTCATAGTGGGAAATATGAGATGGGTCCAGGAGAGGGTTCACGGCTGGGGCAAGGAGGCACTCCATACAGTAGGGCTTCATATCTCCGTGTCACCCTGGGCATTCTCCCCTGACACAGCTTTCAGCCACTCCGTTGTCTGAAGCCCCCTCCATGGGTTTTTGCAACCTCCCTTCCCATGATTGGTGCATTCCAGCTGGGCACAGCGCCTGGGTGGTCCCCCACCTCCCCCTCCTCCCATCCTCTTTGACTGAAGGAAGGAAAAGGCAGAAAAATGCAGCAAAGGCCTTTGACCAAGAAAAGCACAATGTGAGCGTTGATGATGGCGGCGTGGATGTGATGCTTACCTGCCACTGACCCATACGGCTGTCATAGCCCAGCATTTTACAATCTGACGATCCATTCAACAGCCAGGAGAAGATGTCTCACTGACCCGTCACCTAGATCGGACTGATAAGCACTGAGGATGGACTGACCTGCCTCTAACCCTCAGCATGAATATCCCATTTTCATATGGACAAATCACCCCGTGGTTTGTAGTAACACCATAGTGAACAGTCACCGTTTCATGTTTATTATTTTCTGATTATTGTTAATTCGATCGAGATGAACAGCATACACACACATTTGGAGAATAAATACAAATACACACCCAGTCAACTATTTACATGAGTAGATGCAGTTACGCTCTCATAATCTGGCATTCAAACATAATGAGAGTTCAGTGTCATGCACGTACAGGAGACTCCGAAGAGATTTTAAAGCATAAGAGGCAGGAGTGTAATTGGGTTTGTATAGAGGTGAACATGGTATAGTATTGCATGGTATCACTGTGAGTGTACCCCTGTCCCCTTCTAACATTTTACGTCCACGTACCAAATTACCACATTTCTGAGATAAATTCAGTCTGTCTGAATCTGATAGCCACCCTCACGAGGTGAAGTACGAGTCCTGCATGGAGTAGAGGCGGTCAATAGGAGTGAGTGGCGAGGAGTTGCCAAGAGAGAGGCAGTCGCCGTCAGCCATATGACACAGCGGGTCTCTGTCCACATCGCCATACAGGCTCTTGAAACCTTAAAAAGATATAAATTATTATTTTGTATCTCAACTACTATTGGAAGTTTAAATTAATACCAGTAATATCAAAAGTACATTTTTTACTTTTAAAATTATGTTTATTTCATGTTTGTTTTACAAAAGGCTTAAAATAAGCTGAGGATTTGACTGCGTTGAGATCTTTTACCATAAGGATGCATGTGATCCCCTGGCATCTGAGGCGGGGTCAGGCCCTGTCTGAAGGGGTCCATGTCCCAGTCCTGCTGTTCCAGTGTGGTCATTCCCATCTGCTGCTGCTGCAGTTCAATATGGACATAAGAGGACCCGAGGTGCTTCATCTCAGAGGTCACACTGCCACTGGAGGGCGCTATGAAGCATAGGAAACCAAAGGAGATCACAGAGCTGTGTGTTTATGAGTTAATGTAGTTAAAGTAACAGAGTTCTCTGTTAATGATTTTAGCCTGTTTTAACTGCAGAAAGCCCTTCAAAACAATTAAAAGCTAAATTTTAGCTCTAAACTTTGGAGTCTTCTCATACCCCCGTTCTCTGCGGCCTGCTGGAGCGGGGGGGCTGGGAGGAGAAGTTGGCCGTCCGATTTGGGTCTGGAATGTGGGGCCTCCCTGCTGCTGCCGAGCCGGGGCAGTCTGCTTCTCTCCACCCCAGGGAAAAGGGTAACACTACCTGGGTCTTGGTGCAGTTTCCCCCTCCAGGGGCAAGGGTACCTAGACCTGGGGCTTAGAGTACGCTTGGGGAGTGTGATTGTGTGTACAGTTTCTCTTTATGTCTGTCTCCACATTGGGTGAGTGTTGAGTAATTGCATATGAGAGCATGAGGGTGGGAATGGATGTTTGTGTCTGTGTGTGCCTGTATGTCTGTGTCTATATGTCAGATTGGGTATCAGACGCCACCTCTCTGGGGACATCTCAGGCCCTCCAAGGTTTGGAGGGCCTGACATCAGACATCGGTGCGTTGGTGGTTCTTTGTGTCTGTGGATGGGCGTCCAGGTACACACCGGCTCACTCCTTGGTGGCTGCTTGTCGGGGCCTGGAGCCTGGGGCTCGCTCGGGCCACTTCGGAGGTGAGGTGCCCCCGGCCTCTCGGCCTGGGGCTCGGTCACTCAGGCACAGCTGGCTGCCGGCAGAGCTCACGGGCGCGTAACTGCAACTCCCCCTGGCTTCTGCTCCGCGGCTGCTGAGTGACCCCTCATCTGGGGCTCTCCTCAGCTCTTTCTGGGACAGTGGCGCGGCTGCCCCTCTGTTGGTCTTCCTTGGTCTCTTGTGTTCTGAGGGTCTCTGGATGTCTGGAGTTTTGATCTCCTCCATACCTGCTTCATGCCCTGGAGGACGGGGCTGTGGCCCCCCCACACCCTCTAGCAGATCATTATTTGAAGGAACCTTTTAAATACAAGCGCGCTCATGATAACAGGTGTACACACGGGGACTCACACACACAAACTAAACCCTTTTTGACTCCTACCTCAAAGCATACTGTGTGCTGTCGATCTTACGTGCTGCACAATAATGTTTAATATTTAGTATTTACAGTTATATTCACATAGATCATCGCGATGTTGTTTATTATGTTGCTCTTTTTTCTTCTGCTTGTTTTCTCTTTTTTCTTTCTCAACAGGTGATCCAGGTGATTGATAGATGTATTTTTTGTCTGCTTATTTTGTTGTTGTTGTTTTGGGTTTTTTTGCCCTTTATCCCCGTCCCTCTTCCCCGCTGTTTTTCTTTCCCTCTTTCTTTTCCCCAGTCTGTCCCGTATCAAACAAGTAAAAATAAAATAAAATAAACAATAAAAAGGTAAAAAAAAAAAAAAAATTGAACTTTCTATAACTTAAAGGCTGAATAAAATCTTTAGTCAAGGTATTTCCCATTACCTATTAGAAACTGATAAATAAATAGAGAAAACGGTACCTTTTCTTACAGCGAGAACAAAAGCAATTATGAATAATACCTGTGTGATGCGATGGGTGTTCACACTGTTCCTGAGTCTGTTGCTGCTCCTGCTGCTGTTGTCTCCTGGCCAGTTTCTTCATCTAAAAACATGCATCGAGAGACATTAAAGCTCTTTAATGCCTCAGTGCAGTCAAATCCTCAAGTCTACTGTAAAAAACTGTCCTCCCACTCCACAGTCCATCTACCACCCAGGAGTATGCTTGTGTTCACTCAGTTGTAAAGTATCAAGAATGAAGTAGAGGGCAGCCACACATGAGCCCAAATTGTGAGGAAATATTGGGTTTAATCTACAGTGATCTCTCCATGAGATGTCATCAGTTTCCTGTATGAACAGATAACCAGGCTGATTTCCACTCTGGCTTACGAATACAGTGCAGAAAGAAGGCTTTTATTAGCAGTGCATGAGTGTGTGTGTGTGTGTGTGTGTGCGTGCGCGTGTGTGTACTTTGAATTACTTTGGCTCTTTGGTTCTGGAACCAGACCTGCACCACCCGGACACTCAGACCAGTCTCAGCTGCCAAGGTCTCTCTTACCTTGGATTAAGATTCAGGAGGGCAACACAAAGACAGAATGCGAGGGTAAAAAAAAAGAATGAGGAGGTCATTTGAAGGATAATAAAAATCTGCGTCACATCACAAATTTAGCAAAGAGGCAGAAACTGCTTAAAGAAACACTCATGATGCTTATTTGTTTTGTGAAAATAACTGCTATGTTTTCAAAAATCTTTACTTTGGTACTTTTAAAGTCAGTTCATGAGGAATTTAGCAATGTCACTTATAACAAAACTGCCCAACTACCCACCCGCAGTACAGTGATAATAATGTACAGAAGATACATGAAACCATGTCACATATTTTTGAATGAAGTTTTCTCCTTTTTTTGTTCATTCTGTCAAGGTGACACATGGTACAAGGGCTTTCTTTCACAATATGAGGTAAAAGGGTCTCTGGATTGTACAAGCTAGTAAAAGGCTTAGCCCTTGCACCTTGTTTTAAACAATGAATAAAATAAGTGTAAAGATGAGACAGTGCTGTATGAAAATTTCTAAAATGTCTATGTTAGGTCCTCATATGAAATAGATTCATAGTTTTAACTTGAATGCAAAGTAACAGAAGATATTTTTTTTGTTTACCTTTCGACAAGGCTTGGAGGAGACCTCAAAGGATGCTTTAAAGGTGCGTCTTTGCTGAGTGGTCAGAATAGTGCGAGGTCTTTTGGGGCGTTTGCTCTCCACATCATCTGATTTAACTTTTCTGCCTGCAATCCTTCCAGATTCCTCCTCAACTTCTTCATCTTCATCATTACTTTTACCTAGAAGACAGGCATAGATATGATTGAAAATATTCACATAAAAACAGGAAAATTCATGCCTGCTAATGTTTAAATATTTTTTTATAAGAATTTTAGTTTTTGTTTAAAATGCAGATACTTTACATCAACCTGGCTGATGTCGGGCTGAGTTTTGGGCTTTTCTGTGTCTCCCAGGATGATTTTTATGTCCCAACTTGAACTGGTATTTTACCACTTCACTTGAATCATTATTTTGGCAATGTTTTTATTGCACTGTTACAGTTAGTTACTCAAACTAAAATGTGCTTATTTTACCCAATGCTGGACAGAGTTTGAATTCTTAAAGTGGGATTTAATCATCAAAATGGATTGTGAATTTATTACAAATCAAAGAGCAGCATGAAAGCATGCAATTTCTGTACCTGTTTCAGAAGAGCTAGGACTGGCCAGACATTGGTGGTAGCCCTCTCTGGCACATAGTAGCTGTCCCTCCCTGAGAACGCAGCGATCTCCTGTCTGCAGGCGGCAGGAACAAACGCTGCAGGTGAAACAGCGCAGGTGGAACACAGCGGCCCCCGCACGCATCACCAGCTCTGCGGGAGAGATGGCTTCTGTGCACCCTGCACAACGCACTGCAAACAGACTGAACAGTGGAGGAAAGCAAGCGCACAGAGAGAGAAAGTGTGAGAGCTGAGTAAATAACAGAGAATAGGGATTTTGTTTTCTTTAGACACTTGAGGACCCCCTCACACATCAGTAAGATGGGACTCTATGAGAAAACCAAAAAATGCTGGGTAGACTTTGAGAATGTTGCTGAGTCGAGCTGTCACTCAAAACAACCGCCAGCCTGACTTCTCTCGCCTTTCCCCCCCTCCTGCCCGGACCACTCAGACACATACCCTTAGTGTGTCGGGTGTGTATCTTAGCGCCTGGCAACCAGCACTGGTGAGCTTAGCCTCAGAGACTGTTGCCGTGGCTCCGACTGCCGTGTCCAAGGCTGCGCTCCTGGGGAGGCAGGAGAAAGGCTCTCGGCAGGCCATGGCTCCAGGCAGAGGGGTGGAATCAGATCTCCTGGTGGGAGAGACTGAGCCACTGGTCCCAGGAATTATCCGTGGAATTATCCGTAAGTCTGCTTAACCAGAAGTAGACAAAGACAGAGCCAGCCCTCAAGCAGCAGGACCATTGTCCGCTGGCTGGCACCTCCGCATTTTGGGTCTGTCACGCAGGATGATGCGTCATCATTCTGGAGCTGGCGTTTGTCTCCAGACTTGACTAGGTCACCAGAGCAGTCAGCACAGAGGCATGAGAAAGTGACAGCTTTTCCCCTTTTTTGTTTCCAAATAAAAATACTCCATGTGCCTCATGAGAAAGTCTTTTTCTTGATACTGTGAAACCATCAGAAAATAGGAGCATTGGAGGTTATTCTAACACTGTGCATGGACACATTAATAACCACAATTATTATTCTGTATGTCCTAATCACATTGAATCTATTTTATTTACTTTAATAAGTTAATTTGAATAAATTGTGTAATGTTGTTTTTATTAACTTTCTTCTTAATAGTACAAAGATACTGAAATTTTTTACACTACCTAGAAAAAAAATACACCCAAACTTAAGCAAATTAATTAATTTTTGGATATATTTCAAATTCCGAATGAGAACAATATTTCCAAGCAAATAAATTTTTAAGTTGAAAATAAAACTAACAGCCATGTTGACATAAGATAAGATAAGATAAGATAGAACTTTATTAATCCCTCGGGTGGGTTCCTCTGGGAAATTCGACTTCCAAAAAGCACAGCAACGACCGAAGTTACAGTTACAGAATTGTTATATATATATATATATATACACACACACACACACACACACACACACATATCCCTGTCAAAGGCTCCGGAGCTCGTACGTCCTAAAGCCAGACATTGCTAAGACCTCTTACTGTTGCTCTGGGGTCACTATGGCGATGGTAAGAGCCCCTTCCCAGAAGCTCAGGAGGGTCGGTCTGCTTGACCCATCTGAGTTGTCTGCCCCACAGCTTCAATGGTATGTGCTTTAATATGGTCAACATACCGTCTGTGGAATGTGCATTCCTGTGGCAACACAAGATGCATCAATCAAATATTTCAAAGGAAGTGTGGCAGAGGAAATACCCTGAATGTTTCTGGGTCTCTGAGATACCGCAAAGCATTTGATTTGACATCTCAGTATGATGCTAATGCCAGCGGAGAAGAAACTATGGGCATTAATGTTTTGAGATCATTCGTGTTTCGAGAAGCGCTTTTCCATTATACGCCTTATCCAGTTCGTCTAATTATCCCCAGTACTCTTAAGCGTCGTTAATGCAAAGGTAAGAGTACCTCCAATACTTATGGAGTGGCTCAAGGTGTTTAATATTTCAGAGTTTCCGCTGACATGATTGGCCCAGAGGCTCGGCCAGGAGAGCGGGAACACTCAGTCACGCTGGATTTAGACATGGCAATTAGTGACAAGATCATTACAGAGGAGTAAGTCAGCAAAATTTTGCACTCCTCCACACTGACATGGTCTGGGTGAGGCACTCCTAATGCAGAAGCACTGTATAAAAAGATGAGTGTTTAGCAGAAATGTACACAGACAAACTCACAGTTTTCCTCAAGTCCTCCTCTTTCATTGTTCTTGCTCTGACTTCAGTGCTGACCTTTGGCAGTCAGGCATTCAGACTGCTGGTCTAGTGGACAAGCAGAGAGGCAGATCTTGTTTCTGGATCAGGTTAACTTAGATCCATTGCTGAACGCACACACCAGCGGGAGCTATGTATCAGATACAGATCGTCAGGTCAAGTGCACAGCGAGTCACACCGAAGATCTGACGACCAATCTGCTGTCCGGTCCACCTGCCCGCTGAACCGTTTAGTTAACCTAAACCAAGCTGAAGACACGCTGTCAGACAGGATTCTGCATTCGGCTTCAGAAAACTGGAGTCACTACAGGTCAGACAGCCAATGTATAAACTATGGAATAAAACAAGCATTATTAAAAACAACTGCATTCAGTCGTCTAAATGAATCAGATTATTGTAAATTAATGATTACAGTTAGAAAAGCTTCAGCGGCTTCTCTAAAATGTGGGGAAATGACTGCAAGCTAATACAACACATACTGCCGATGACTTTATAATTAACGCTTAAATACTGTGTTTTTTCAATGCAACCCTCGGGTTGGATAAGAGGAAGAAAAACAGATGGATCCCCCCCACGCTTGAGGTGCAAAAACCCCTCTGCTCAGCTGGTCTTTATAAAAAATTTAATTCAAAGTGTTTTGATATAATCAAAAATTACATTAAAGAGGAAAAAATGACTATCAGAAAGTATTATGATATGAAAACATGTTGAATTTATTTATTTTTGTTGTGATGACTTTCTCAGATACTGAATGAGTTTAAATATGCTTAAGTTAGTCTTGTCTGCCACAGTAACTGGGACAGACAATGAAAATCAGTAAAGTTCTGTTAAAACAAAAATGTTTTTATGCATCTTGTTTGTTATATCACACATATTAGATCATCCAAAAAGAGATAAACTACTTTAATTAAGTTAATTTTTTAATTTTCAACCCTTTTTTAATGTTATTATTCCTTTGTGGCACATATATTATATCCTCATGTTCCTACTTGTTATTAAAAAGAAACATTTTAGATGCATAAATATATATAAAACTGAAATCTGTACGGTCCTCTGGTACTGGCAAATATTAGCATTATTGTCTTATAAACCACATGAATGGGCCAGGCTTCATGGTGAAACAAAGGTAAAAACAAAGCAAGATTCAGTCAGACGATGCAGCATGTGGTAAAAGACAAATGTTGTCACAGTATGGAATAATCACACTTGTTTTGCATCAGCCGAACGGGGGAGCAGGACATAGTTTGTTGGTGAGAAGAAGAAAAAAAACTGGCACAGTTTTAAAACCCTCATTGTGGTCAAAAGTAGTGCTCATGTGTTATTGGGTGTCGTAACTCCAGACAGGACAGCAGGGGTGGAAGGATGACGGGTGGACTCAGAGGTGGAGCTTTGGCACCAGGCCTCCTGCTAATTGATCAGGTCAGATAACTCACGGTCGGCTGGGCGTTGTCCCATTGCTCAACACAGGGGCTGCTGTGTGAAGAGCTTTCCAGATGCCACGGCGCATAACGCCAGGGCTCATGGAGCGCACTGTCCCCCAAAATAAGTTCACACCATCCTCACCGTCCCTCTTGTAGGGATGCACCAGACCTTCTGACATATGGCTGTGCACTCCTAATTACCTCTCAGTACAAGTCTTTACTACGTGTTTTCGCCAAGTGTTATTATCTCCACTGAAGACACTAAGTACATTAATTTTTTTGTTTTGTTTTACAGAAATTAAATCTACATATTTTTCTAAAACACTCCGTCTCCTTTAAAGGTATATGTCTCCAACATGAGTGTGTTGAAACATTTCCTTGCTTCCCTGTGTGCTTGGCAGAACAGCCATTACCAAATTGTTCAAAAATAATGTGAGTTGTTGCCTTTTAGGGTGTGCAGAGTGTATTTGGAAGCTGAGGGGGGATGAGCTGGTGAATGAGGTAGGAGGGCATGAGCAGTAGGTGATTTTTTTTTTTTTGTGTGTGTGTGGATGGGTGGGGGACCATATGTTGTCCCCAGCTTGCAGTTGCCACGTCAGTGGGCCTCAAAATTTTAACACATTTTGACAATGTGTCAGTTGAGCCTTACCCCTGGTTGTGCATGAAGGTGTGACCACATTATTGTGTGTGTGCATGTGCATGTACGGACGAACGCAACACAATACAATAGTTTTCTTACATTCCAGCTCCCTTGCCACCCCTTCCTCCTACAGTCACCTTGTTCTCTCAGTGCACTGTGCCAAGTTTACTGGAAGTCATATTACGGCATATACACACATTTAAACACAACTGCACACAAAATGCATCCATGTCTACCCAATACAACACTAAGAAGGATTAGAAATATTTATGTTGGCCTTATGAGAAAGTTATTTTCTTTATCTCTCAGACACACACACACACACACACACACACACACACACACACACACACACACACACACACACACACTTTCTTAGTCAAGGTCAAGTCTGGACAAAGCTGTACTGTTGCAAAAATGACCTTAATGATACACCATCAGGTTTGGCCCTCAGAATAAAATGATCAAAACTGAAGTCAAATAACATAGTTGTTTTTTTTAATGGCAGAAAAGGTCATATATATTTTTCTATATCATGATTATATTTTTGCAGGAGGCTGCATAAAACGACTACTACCTTATTTAGAACTTTATTAGTTTAGTGTTGTGTTAAAACGCTTATTCAAACATTTTAATGGTTAGAGTCGTTTAATATGTTTTTTTTTCTTTTTTTTAACTGTATGAGAAATATTAGGTAGTTTTTTCTTAACATGCCTGCGTGTGTTGCATTATATGTGCCCAAGTTGCAAATTTTATTTTGTCACGTCTTGGTTAAAGTTGAAATTGGTGATTTCCCGTGAAAAAGGAACTACTACTTACGCCACCTATGAACCAAACAGTTATAAATAATAACTCACTCAGCATAGTCCCGTTTGCAGTAAAGTTTGCGGTCCCGCAGAAAGCAGGAGTTCGTGAGCGCGTCCCCGCACGCTGCGCACCGCACGCAGTCCTCATGCCAGAGGCCGTCAGTGACTCTGAGCAGGAATCTGTCTCTGATCAACCGATGGCATCCTGCACACACTGCCCTCCGATTCACATCTGCAATGCACGGAAATCCTTTAATTGGTAAATATTTTGGTTCAGCGAGAAGGATAAAACTGAAGAAATGAAAATTGGCAAATTTTGTTGTTTGCGTAACCAAGTGGCTGAACTAGACGAAGGTTGGCAAATTAACCAAACTTTTCCTCTTTTATAATCAGAGGAAATGTGTGCGTGTGTTTTATAAGAGCGATATACATTTGAACAACTATTTTAAAGTTAGCACTTTTTTAAAATTTCAAATTGTTAAATTCTAGCAACTGAGTAATTCTGTTGAGCTGATAAAAAACAACAACAAATGAAGTTGCTTAAAATAAACGAATCTAATCTCAATATATTGATAAAATACATGTTTACTTACCTAAGGATGTATCCGGTATATCCACCATTGCTGTTCCCTGAAGAAGCTGCGAAATATATTTTCACCAAGGTTTAATTTAAGGAAAACATTTTTCTAAGATTTTTTTCTTAGAGTTTTCTAAGAAGAGTGGCATACCTGTAAAATGCGAGTTTCCGGTCAGCAGCGAAGGATTTTGGTTATGAACTCCCAGTCCTGCTCAGAGCATCTCCGCCACTCAAAGTTCCCCTGCAACTTGCTCCTCGGAGCAGAGAGCAGCGCATCAAAGTTTCTGCTTAGTGCTTCCAGCGACCTCGCTGAGTCCACAGTTATTGACTATTTGGGCTGTCTATCAATTATCCTATTAGGGGTGAACGGGAAAGAGAGTGAGAGAGAGCGAGCGCGAAACAGAGTAAGACTTCCTCCATGTGCAGGTGCAGGTTACCTCTCTCTCTCTCCTTCTCTCTCCTTCTCTGCCAGGCACTCTCTCTCCTCCCTCGGTCACTCGCTCTCTCCCCCACGCTTGTGTGTCTCTCTCGCCAAGCCTCAATGCCAGTAATATTCAAATTGTGATTTGATAACACAGTAAACTGCAGGTTAAAAGGTCACACACTTAAGTGATGATTCCCCCCCACCCCCAAAAGCTTTAAATAATCAGTTTGGTTTTTCTGCGAATTAGTGGCTTCACAAAGTTTCACTTTAGCCCAGTCTTGGCAGTAAATGGGATCATAGAGATTCCAATGATTTTTGCAAAATAACAACATCTATTTTTCCTATTGAAACATGTGAGCAAGATATGGCTGTATGCTATTTTATATTCTAGCTCCAGTTGCAACTATTGCGGACAACTGCAAACCCGTGCGGATTTTGTTACATATCAGCCAACATACTGACTCATTCCAGTATAGGCACATATTCCGACGTAGATTTATTTTCTTTTTTGTTCTCTCTAGATTCCTATTTCTTCGTGGATTATCTTCACCAAGAAGTCTTAATGAAATCAAAGGTCTTTGTGATGAGGTCCTGGCAGTTCGTGATGCTGAAGCCTGCAGAGGCCCTGACGAGTCATGTAACTCTGACAGACCGTAGCCACGAGGAGGATACAGGAATCCGTGCAAACAGCTCTAAAAAAAAAAAAAAAAAAATGCTGTGAAGCAGCGTCTCTCGTCTTGATGGCACTCTGTGGACGCCATCTGGTGGACGAGGAGTGAAAATAGCAGGTTCACTTTATATTTGATACCAAACACAGCTAATAAAAGAAAATGTGATAAGGCATTAACACAATGCACAAAATATTTCATGTACATTTTTAAATAACTTTATTCTGTAAGAATTCTCAGACACGTTTAAGAAATTCAGGCATGGTTTTTGTTTTATACAATTCTGCTTTGAATAAAATATGATTTTTTTTCTTCAAATTTTGCATTTGGTGGCTTTTGAAACAAACACCTGAAATTAGCTATTTACAAAATTCCAAACCAACTTTATTGGAATTTATCGAGTTATGACTCCACCATCCCCACAACCACATTTTTTTTAAACATTTTAATTGCATTTTTTTTTTTAAATGGGTACAAAATAAGCTGTTTTACATTTCAATCAAGTCTTTTTAATTCCATCATCATATTGCTTATGATGCGGGAGTATGTACAAGGGAAAGGGGAAGACGTGTGTCATGTGATCTGATGCGGAGCCTCCAGCATCTCCATCAAAAAGGTGTCAATAGGCGTGTCCCCAATTAGCTTGAAGAAGAACAGATGCTCCAAACATTTGAGGCCGATGGAGCGCAGGGCAGGCAGGCGCAGCAGCAGTTTGGCAAACCTGAGAATAATAAAAAGTCGTGCCAAATAGTGAGGCGAGAACAACTGAGCTTAAAACTCACTTCCACACATGTTCAAAGTTGTTTAAAAAAAAAAAAAAAAAAGCCATATTTTACACACACTCACTAGCCACTTTGTTTGATACACCTGTTCACCTGCTTTGTAATGCAAATATCTAATCAGCCAATCACATGGCAGCAACTCTGCATTTAGGCATGTAGACATGATCAAGATGACCTGCTGAAGTTCAGGACGAAAGGTGACAATCATCTATACGGTTTGCAGAGAATAGTCCAAAAAAGAAAATACATGCATAAGATAAGATAAGATAAGATAACTCTTTATTGTCATTGCACAGTCATACATAGTACAGTAGTACAATGAAATTGGAAAAACTGTCCTGCATGGGAGCATCTCTGAATGCACAACATATTAAACTTTAAAGCAGATGGCCTACAGCAGCAACAAGACCACACCGGGTCACCTGCTAAAGGACAGAGCGCCACCTAAATTGAACCACAGAGGAATGGACAAACAATGTCTCATTTGATAAGTCACAATTTTTACTGTGACATTAGAATAATAGGGTCAGAATTTGGTGCAAACACCATGAAAACATGGATGCACTCTGCCCTGTATACAATTCAGGCTGCTGTTGGTGGTAGTGTGTGTGTGTGGGAGATATTTTCTTGGCACATTTTGGGCTCCAACTGAGCATCGCTTTAAACATCACTGCTTATCTGAACATTGGTGCTGACTATATCATTATTGATCACAGTGTTCCCATTTTCCGCTTTTTCCAGCAGGATAAAACACCACAGTCACTGGATCTCAATCCAATAGAGCACCTTTGGGATGTGGTGGAACGTGAGAATCCCATCATAGACATGCAGCGATCATATCGATATGGCCCAAAAGGACTAGCAAGATGTTCCTAATAAAGAATATAGTGAGTGCATATCAAGATTTTTTTTTTAATATTGTAAACATCTCACTTTTCATGAGACAACATACCTTACACAGTAAGCCATTTCAAAGAAAGTCAAGCTAGTGTTACATTTACCTTTCAAAAATCAATTCTTTGCTCAGAGATTTATGATTTAGATTAATGAAAACAAACAAGAAAAAGTATTACATGTTGCAGTGGTGATCTTTTTCACTGCCGGGCTGTGGCATGCTAGTTTCACTTCAATCATGTGCACTTTATGTCATAATTTCACCATTAAACGTTTTTTCAGTGAGGTGAAATATTCATGGGGTAATAATAATAATAACTGTGATCTCAATAGTGACCAAAATATTCTTAAGCGTTCTTTCTGCATCTCAGCTGTGATGTGTTGACTTTTCAGGAAGTTTGCAGTGTCTGCTTTTACCTCTAATACCTGTTGCTCTCAATCAGCTCCCAAATAAAAAATACAGTCAATGGCAACAATTTGCAGTTACAAATAGCGTTATCAGCCTACATCCTTTTAAATGCAATGTTGTGGTTAGGCAAAAGTTTTTTACTTGCATAAGAGCTGTGTACTAATATAATGCAAGCTGCCATCCTTATTATTCTTTACATCCAGTGCAGCAATGTGTTTAAAAATGATCGATGTTGTAATGGAACAGTTCCTACCTGCCAGGCTGGTCCGGGTACTTCTGTTTTGTATACGACTCCAATGAAGCATAGACCTTTTCTCTCAGCCCCTCAACCTCTGCTGGGTTAGACAAACCTTTTGCATCTGGAAAAAAAGACCCAAAACAAAACACACAAGTCATTCTGCTAGTTTGTGATCGAATGGAGTCAATTTTCTGCAGTCTGTTTGTGATAACATGGCTGTTAACTGTGAGCAAAAATCATAAATCTTTTGCTGTCTAACAACACAGAAATTCTGTGTATTCCATTTGAAGCTGTAAGTCTGAATTTCAGCGTTCTCAACTTTCAATCTGTGAAAATACTGTTGTACATATTTGATTCGCTAAATAAGCCATATACAGAACACCGTGCAGGCTCGAACCATAAATGTGTTGCTGTTGTGTTTTTCAGTTAAAAAACAACAACAAACCCAAACAAACATCACCTTGTATCCCCATCGTGGTATGAATGGCTCTACTTGCTAAGGAACAAAATAAATCCTGTTTTTCTGACTTCACTACTGGAACACACTCAACTTGGGAGTGATGTCACTCCCAGCCCTGCTTCCAAGGGAAACTGAATGCATCATTACATTTAGAGTCCAGCCAGAACCTCATAAATTTTAAACAGAGATTCAGAAATTCCTCCACAAATAGTGACCTAATTGCTGCAGGATGGTTAATTGACTGATTTATATGACACAGGTGCTCAGCAAAGCTGTTTTCTTCTACCAAGACACCTGTGCAATTGAAAATGGTTGCTGCAACTACTTACAATCAGCAAAAAGAATCCGGGCAATCACTAATTTTTCTTGATATAAAGTAGATTACTATCCTATTTTTAGTCTAGTCTGACTGAGCCATTAGGAACGCATGGGTGCACAGTAAAATCTCTCCAACTAGCCATAATATTATGATGACCAACATTGCACTTGACAAATATGTTCACATGAATTTCATGAATCCAGTATAGTGATTCTGCAGTTACTAAAATAAGCAGTGAAATAACACAACTGAAATGTCGGTGAAAATGTTGTTTTGGGTGGTATGTAACAGTCTCAAGAGGCCAGACTGACCTGGATTGAAGAGGACAATTGCTCGCAAGCAGCCGAGCTCCGTCTTATCCATCTTCATATCTTTCATTTTAGATACTAACTCTGTGAGTACTCTGCAGGAAATCAAGAAAGAAACAATGACTAGTCACAAAAATAGGACTGAATTAAATCAGTACAAGAATTAGAATAATTTCTCAGTAAAGAATTTGCATTTCTATGCAAATATGTACTTAGCTTAAATGACAACACACTGAAATGAATGCAGTTAAGACATTAGTAACATTTACAGCCAGTTAACGGTGGTGTTGGGGGGGGGGGGTTGCCTCCAACCACAAAATTTACAGAATTAAGAGGTTAATCATGAAGGAGTCTAAATGTCACATTATTTTATCTTTTTGTCTCATCTTTCAATCCTTCCTACCTGTCAAAGATGGAGCCAACTCCAGCACTGTGGGCGCTGCTTCTGTGGACGTGAAGACCTGTTGCCAGCAGGATACCGTCTTTTACCGTGACCGAGCGATGCGAGAATGATGCAATTAGTAGCTCGTTCCAGCCTGGACACAAAAAAGGAACAAGAAAAACGAGTGACATCTCGATCCACTCGTCTCTTTAAAGCCCGTCTTTAGTTTGTGTAAATTAAATACACAAAACATGTTCTGTGATTTCCCTGCTTGCTTAAAATTAATTATCCATTTTGTGACTTTTTCACTTTATCGTCCTGGCATGTGTTAAATCTCCTCCCAGCAGAGGTCAGCACTGGCAGCAAACTGCACTGCTGGGACTTGCAAATGGTCCAGTTATTTTGGTTTCACTGCTCCATTAAACTAGATGTTACAAAAAAAAAAAAAAAGACTTAAATAGACTGCTTGACATCGGCTCGGCAACTATGCTGAATGAAAATACTACACAAAAAGTGAGGGGGGAAAGGGAGGATAAAGGACTGTTTACCCTTGCAGGAAACTGCTGTGTATGAGTGTGTGGTCTGATATTTGTGTGAGCATAAGCTTGCCGCATGCACTGGTTTGTGTTTGCGTGTCTACCTGCTCGTAGTAAGATGACCTGGTCATCGAGGGGGAGCTCGGAGAAGTGCGGGATCCTTTTCGCCCACTCCACCAAGGTGAAAAGCTGCTTGTCTGCTGCTTGGCAGATATTGGTGACGGGGTCATTGGTCTGGAGAAGAACATGTAGGACAAGTGCCAGACCGATTTAATGTGATTGTAGGCACTGTTAGTGACATCTAAACCTTTTCTAGCAACAGCTGGTAACCAGGTGCAGCAGTGGCTATTTTTGACTCTTTTTAAACCAACAATTTCTCTCGTTGCTTGCGGTAGTTTTAATACAATCCTAAATTCTACATACCAAAGAAGGGAAATATCTTGAAGCACAATTCAATTCAAGTTCCGCACAGCTTTTAAATTGTGGCTTTGTTACCCAACCTCTAGGTTTTAAAATTCATTTAAGTGCTTGAGCTCATACCCAGTAAATTGCTAAATCAGTGTTTACTTAATTTGTTTACTAACTTGTCAGATTTAAGAGTTAGTTTTGGACCAGAGCAACTCGGCAGCTCGGCTACATTATCTCAACATATTAACCCAGGAGATTATGACAACTGCACAAAGTAGCTTGTCAGAATTTTGGAGCAAAGCCTAGATTTATTCCCATAAACTCCTCAGCTTGTGTTATTTATATTCAACTGACCCAATTCCATCCGGTCTCAGCTTCACACTCAAAACTATTTAGCCAAGCTTGTGTGTTTATGTTTATAATAAGATCAGTATATCTTAATAGCACAGCACATCTTGGCATCTAGTTTCTCCCCAGAAAAACTGCCTCAGATTCATAATACAAACAGTGAAAGAGACATGGACCAGTGTCTGTATTAATTACCGAGTTCCCGGGGCTGCCGTCGCTGTACGTCTCTGTTTTGGGTTCTACAGCCAACTCAGCATCTAGGATCTTGTCCACAGGCATGTCCTCATTGAAACTGCTGGTGGATTCTACCTCATTCTCACCCCGCTCTTTCCCACGCTGCCTCTCCTCCTGCACCGCTGCACACAGACACACAAAAAAACCACACAGCATTTAAACATCCTGAATTGTTGACTAGAAAATCCGTAATATTAGCAGATAACTCAAAACCCGTCCAACCGGTCGCGACAGATAGCCGCGCCTCCCTGAGCCTGGTTCTGCCATGAGGTTTTTTTCCTTCCCACTTTTGCCGAGTACTTGCTCACAGGGGAACGTCTGAATGTTGGGATTTTCTCTATTCTTGTAGCGTCTTCATCTTACAATATTAAGCGCCTTGAAGCGACTCTTGTCATAATTTGGCGCTATATAGAACATTCAATAAACAAAACTGAATTTACCTGAAAATTATAGTTTTACTACAAGACAAAACCACATGTGATTTTATTTTAACTGCAAAATGTCACATATTGTTAAAATTTCGAACCAACCTTTTTCTAACCCTCCATACACACCTTCTCTTTTCATGCCCATGGCCAGGCACTTCTGGTAGCGGCAGTATTGGCAGCGGTTTCGCTGGCGCTTGTCAATCAGGCACTCCTTGTTATCTCGACAAGTGTAGCTGAGATCTTTGCGCACGGTCCTCTTGAAGAAACCTTTACATCCCTCACAGCTGTATACACCATAGTGCTTTCCTGAGGAGAATAAAGCCACAGGATCAATATTGATTAGGACCACTATTCAGCTTGCGTCACAGTGCATAAAGCGTCGCACTGGCTTGTAGACTAATTTCTGGGCACATCTTTAGAATTAGGATTGGAAATGTGTTAACTATTTTCTGTATGATAGACAACCTACTTGTAACAACACACCGATAAAAGATATTTGCAGAAACATACGGCACAAATCCTGACAAAATACTTAACAAATGACTTCAAACAAGTCCGTCTTTGTCTACTATCTGTTCTCATCTGGGTGGGGGGAGTTGTGGTGGTGAGTGGGAGTGTAAATATGCTTGCCCATCCCTCTCCTCCGTCCTTGCATACTAACATTACCTGAGGAGCGGTCCCCACAAATGGCACAGATGTGCTTTGACATCCCTCCCGGGCTCGTACATTGGTAGTTGATGTTTCCCAGATTCTGTAGGCCCGGCGGAGGCTTGATGTCCTCTGAGCTGCTAACACTGTTCATAGAGTTCATCTGCAGATGACAGGAAGAGAGAAGAGAGAACAAAGAATTAAAGCTGAGGTGGCCAGAGCTGAACGGAACAGAGCAGAGGAGGAAGCAGAGGGGAAGTAAGAGTGAAAAGTTTGTGGTAGTCTCATGACACTCTCTCCCTTCCCCTATTTTCTCATTTTGTCTTCCGCTCACTCATATTTTTTTGTTCCCCCACCCACACACTTTATTGTGAAAGTGTCTTGGTATGATCACATGCTCAGCCTGTAGGAGGGGCTGAGGCCTGTCATACAGGTTTTTTAATGTTTGCTGACAGGGAGAGTCGCAGGAAGGGGGAGTCACGTGGAGCAGGCGCAGTTCTCAAACTCAGCAGCAGAGGGAACTCATGGTGAATTTTATGCTTTGTGATGACAGTTGGCATTTCTGTTAGACCTCCAATGAAGGCCAAATGTATTTTATCTGCCATTTTTTTTATATCATAAGCAGTGCTTACAGCAGCTTTCAATCCCAAGTAGATGCACAATAATGCACACTTCAACTGACATGATTTATATCTCTTACTGCAGCGTAGGGTTTCGCACCTGATCCCAAGGAACCCCACGAGATATACGAGTAACTCCCAAATATGGTACATCAAGACTCCAAACCACTAAGTATGGCCAATTTAGAAATAATGTGTAATATAATATGTTTCCCAAAAAAAGAGCAACAAGTTAAGCCTCCTTTGATTTCTTCATATCTGCTTCTTTCTCTTCTTATCATCGTCCAGCCTGTCGATCCTCTCTCAGAGAGACACATGGAAAGCATATTTGCTTGATCTCCAGATTCCAACCAGAAAAAAACAAGCCTGGCCTACATATACCTTGTACTATATGATGCAGCATGATATACAGTATCGGACATCCTTCTGACAGATCCTATCACTTATTTACAAAGTGCACTCTCAATATTCTCCAATGGCAGTCTGAATTTGGGACTCTATATCCATGAATTTGCAGCAGAGACCATCACACAAGAGTGTTTCTTTTTGCCGTCATTCAGTTTAATGTCAGCATGCTGGCTGCCTGCAGGGAGGCGGTCACACCCTAAATAAGCTTTCAGCAACAGCGTGCTCGCTTATTGGCGTGTCTGTAGTGAGCAGCTATTCAGCGTAGCATAGAGTTTTCATAATTAATTTTGCATGATCTAAAAAAATAAGTGTTTTTAAACTGTCGTTTAGACAACATGCAGCTTTACACAGACAACAGGATGCTGTAGAAAACGGCTACGAGCACTGCATATGGATTATTGATGCTTCATACATTTTTTATTCAACACATGGTATGAAGAAAATACTGCATGAGACATGCAAGGTTTACTGAGTGATGCACGTGTTTGTTTTTTAAATCTATATGTAAAGATTTCTGTAAAATGAAATTGATTTTTTTTGAGTAAATTTTTGCTGATTGATGAATTCATTAAATCGCTGATTATTTAACTGATCAGAAAATCAGTTATCAGCTACTCCAAAGCAAATGTGATGATGTAAAACAAAGTCAGTCACAATCATCCAAATAAATCAAATTTACACATCATTTCTCCTTGTAATTAAAATAATGATTTCATGTTGCCTCATGTTGCTAACACTGTCATGTTCGTAATCTTCACTCCATGAAAAACATGATAAAAAACCTGCCAGCAGCTTTGTTTTTGGCATGCAGCAAAAAAGCCAAAATCTCTATCATAAAATGTATATCATCGCCTGCTATTCCCAACAGCACGGTCCTGAATCTAGCCTTGAAAGCACCATGTGCATCCAAACATCTTTGTTTCTGTTTGTATGGCTGACTGTCAAATCACTGAGCTTAAAAAGTGCAACAGAGCTCCTGTGACGTAAAGAGCCTTGGTATTATTAGTATATGCCTAAATGAGCACATAAAAGTAAAACAAATAAATAGAAATATCCGCAAAGGAAGAAGGAGAAACCATGAAAAATTAGGCTGCCCTTTCTCCGTCTTTCAGGAATCCATTAATAGTCATACTGTGTCTTATATGTCCAATTCTATGAGTGTAGTAATTCAGAACTCATGGATGACCTTTAGGGAGAAAAGTTTAAAGGTCAGCAGAAGGGTAAAAGAGTGAGAGTAAAGCCAAGCTATGCCTGCCAAACACATTGGATATGGCTAACCTTCAAAGTCCTGTCTGCTGGAGGAGATCCCAAGCAATAAAGGCACATGACCACCGAAAAACATGTTATTTAATACATGTGCACCTTGCCAAAAGTAACAGTTCTAGCAAGTAGTATTTGCATTCTTCACTACCTTAAAACACACAAACTCTGCTTCAAAACACATTCTCTGGCATTTCCAAATGGGGTTCTGAGTGGTGCATTTTTTTTTTTTTTTACTTACCTGCCTTAAGAGTTCGCTTTGACAGAGAATGGTGAAAGAAGAACAAACATTTCAAATATAAATGCAAAAATAATAATAATCCTGTCATGATAATTTCATGGATACATAAAAGCAACTTTATACTCGAGCCATTTAGGGAAATAACAATTCATTGTTATCTTCTGACGACCAAACACCCCCACATGTCTCACCTGTGGACTGCTGAGTGGTCCGAAGTTCATGTTGGGAGTAGACTGCAGCGATACAGAGGGCGAGCCCAGGGAAGATGTAATAACTGGATAGGGAGAGGCCAGGCCGTTCATTGGTGAGCCCAAGGTGGACATGGGGGACGGTAAGGGCCTGGAGGTGCTGATGACTGATGGGTGACCCACCATGCTGCCCATCAAAGGGGGGTGGGTGTGGGCTGTACTCATCGGCCCTGTAGAGTCTGGAAAGGAAGAAGGTGCATGTTGAAAAGAACAAGCAAATACTTTGGATTTAGGAGTTAGGAATAAAAGAATTAGGAAGGTACACCTACACAAACAAATGCATCCATGCTACCACACATGCTTTCTTTGCGAAGTTGTACTTTGAGCAGACACTATCTAAAGCCACTTGAACAGCAGACTATTCAAAGGCGATTCTAATATTTATGTATATACACAGCGGCAGAATAACAGAAACATTATATAACCCAGTACTGTATCTCTGCTAACTTTGGTCCTAGGAAGGACCTATTAATCTGGGAATTTTGTGTATTACGAAAATCAAAATATCCACCCAAGTCAGTTTTTAGCTGCATCCAAAATAAACTGCTTGAATCTAAAATGCATGACTTTCGGGGTATTGGGTGACAGTGTAACAAGTTTGAAACCAATACCGACTTGTCTGACTTCATGAAGCTGAACTCGACACCACAGATTTGCTGAATCACAGATACAATAGACATAAAACTAATAAACAGAGGCGAATAAATTAAAATAAAATTCAACCACATCAAACCCTTGTTAGCTATCAAGTCTCCACCAACTAGGAGAAAAACTAAATAAATCTGGCTCCACTATAGTTTGTCATTTGGTACTGAGCCGATGTGTTCAGTGTTTTTTTTCTGAAACAATATTTATAGAACGAAGACCTGAACAGTAAAGTTGTGGAGGATAAAACCAAACTGATGATCAGGATGATGCTCTACAGTCAGATGACGGAAATCAGTGGATTGTTCAAAAAGGACGTCTCTACATTACCATTAGTCATTTGATACATTTGTATAAAAATTAGCTTCAAGGTTTGAAACAGTTTAGAGGTTCCACATGAATGGATACACTAAATAATCACACTTTAAAACGTAAAGTCTAGCAACTGTCAAAATGATGATGTTATCTAATTAGAATCCAGGTTTGGGTTATATATTGTTGGCCAGTGGTGCCATGTGTCCTTTTGGAGTGTAAATTTAGCGACACAGAGTGAAGCCCATCTGATTTTGGTCACAGGATGCTGACTTTGCTCAGCGGCCATTGATGTAAACTGACAGGCTGGCATTTACATAGATGACCTACTTAGAAAAGCTGTCAGTCAGCTGGGTAACAGGGCATGGTGTGTAATTTCATGCATGTGTTGTAGCTGCGAGTAATACAAATTCAGCAAATACCATCATATACATATGGTGTGTACGAGCAAGAGACCAAGACACATCTTTACACAAATGCCAAAGGCTATCATAATACAGACAGATGCAATAAGCAGTACCCCTCTGGGCTAATGGTGATGACTCAACGACGCGAACAAAACTGGGCTTTCTTGAGTAAAATGCTACTGATGAAGAGTGACAGACCACCATATGCACATAAATATTTGGATAAGCCTGCAGAAGTTTTGGCTTTTTTGTCAGTGTATATCCCCTGCCTCCATTTACACACACAAACACACACACAAACTCAGCGTGATACTGGGCTTTGCACCACTGTTCTTAGTTAAATGTCACATTCTTGTGTCCCATGTGCGTCTATAAAGCTGGGTTGTGGCATGATTGCACAGACACGCAATGAACAGCACCTGTGTTTTGGGTTTCTTATAATCTTCAAAGTCCTTTTTTTTTTTCCTGAATCAAAGCTGAACCGGGTGCCCGGAGAGAGCCCCAAGGGAGGGTTTGATGTCTTTTTGTCACAACTACTAATAACCTAGATCTCCAATGTCAAAAAATACACTTATTTAACTTAAAAGTTGAAAGTTTAAAAGATGATTATTGATTGTGCACTTTCCAACAGATAAGAATGGAGTCTTTTATCACTTGAAAGTTCATTTAGTAGAGATTCATGGTTGTAAACAAATCTGAGTTGCTAAAAATACTGTAAATAACAAGAAAATGCTAGTGATCAATTAAAATCATGAGTCAAAAACAGCGTGACTACAGCATGACCCTTGAGATGCTGGAGATTAGCTGGGCAGCAAGAGCTCCATGAGTTGATTTGTTTGCTTGGTTTATTGTGAAGTCTCATTTAACACAATAAATTGCAGGTTCTAGCTTCTCAAAAGTGAAGAATTTGATGCTTCCCCCTTTCTTATGTGACAGTAAACTGATTATGTCCAAGGATTGCGGGACTGTTGACCAGACAAAACAAGACATCTAGAAAAATCTTGCGAGATTTAAAAGAAGGGAAAGGGACATTTTCACCATTTTAAGAATGATTTACCACAGAAAAGATTCTGACAACTAATCAACAGTTCAAAAAAAAAAAGAAAAAAGGATCAGCTATGACCTAGACCTCGCTGTGACTAGTCTGTGTGATAATCTTAAATCTAAAGAGCCATCTCAGCTCCTCCTGTATGTCATAATTGCACAAAATCTGAATTGTATGTACTTGTCAGCACTCTTTCAAAAGCATGTTCTTTTTCCTGACTTAAATTTATTTAGTGCATTTTAGATTTCACCAAAAATATCAGCCTAAAACAAGAGTTTTCCTGCTCCCACTGAATGAAAACATCCTAAACATATGGTTTGGTCTGTAATTATGATTTCTAATCTCTGCTTTTGAAGTTCGCATCATCTTATTTATTTTGAATTTCATTGCTGTCATCGCTTTTTCTGCAGGCCCCTTTACTAACATGGTCACTGTGACTTGAAATGGAACACACAAATATAAATTAAACTTGGTTTTCCTTATCTGATCTGATAAAAATGTGTCAAAATTGCTAAACGCTAATGCTGCTAATCTGTTTGTTTATCTGACTCTGGGGGAAAAACTGTCACAATTTGTTTTTGACCTTTTAGACCTGAAAAAGTTTGTGACTTCAGTTTTAAGGCTTTACTCAGAGCAACTTGTCAAACATTTTGAAACAGTTTTGAAATGTTGCTGTGATATTTAACCTTTAGCACCCACTTATACCACATTAAAGGAAATGGTGACTGAGTAATGAAAGACCATTGCGCTGAAATATGAAGAAATTGTGAAAAAGGGAATAATGTCATGTTGTCGGGCTGGACGCAGCACTTTCTGCACAAAGACACACAGTAAGACACAGCTGGCCATTCACTCCCTCTCTGTACGCAAAGGAACAGATGTTGTGCAACTTCCTGTTTAGCAGTGAAACTATATCCTCCACCCCCTTCTTTACTCGCCCACTTTCTCCAGCCCTCCACAAGTGATCCCTGGCAGGCAGAAATGGATTGGGGCCTTCCTCTCTCTCCCACAGAGCTGAATGGATAAAAGAAATATACTTCACACTCCAGGCTGTTACAAAATGCACTACATAGATTGAAATTCAACTATGTGGCATTGTTCCCAACTTTCCCGAGTGCATTTTCATCCAATCAACACTCTTATGTAATAGACGTCCACTGTACAACATGTTCTGTGTCTGATTTCGTGCAATGGCCCCTCTTTTATGTGCATGACAAATTCCCTTTGGGGTTCATAAAGATCCATTCTATTCTAGTACAGAGTGGGAGATATGGCAACAGGGTACTCCAGCAGCCAATAGTTTAGCAACATGCTCTGAAGACCAACAAGACTAGATGTAAAAGATAATATGAGGATGAAAATATGGAGAGAAATGAAAAGTAAAGTAGGTAGATCGGTGGATAGATCGGTGCAGTTCTATTTGTGACCTGAATGTTCAGATTTCCTGCTTGTCTGGAGACAGGGTCCGTTTAAACTCTGAAAAACAACATACATGTTTGACACAACACTAACGACAAATCTTCGCCCAGACCTGAGTGTGTTCGTGGCTGCATTACACAGGGGAAAAGAAAAGCACACGGACAGTCAACTGGTGGGATGCCTAAAAGGGAATTGCTAGAGAGGTGAACATTTGGGAAGGGCGTGTGCGAGTTTTGTGTCCGTGTGTAAGAAGGCCAACATGCTCAGTGGAGGAAGCACAAATGGGCCCCGAGCGGCTCAAAGAAGCCTATCCTTGAATGACCCGCCTCAACTGGCAGTCCAATCTAAGTCACTTGCACAACAAAGACTCTTAAATGCACAGACTATATTTGACCATAATCCATCCATTCATTTCGTGGCACAGAAATGTACGTTAGCAGTCTGCAGCATTCACAAATATGTCGTTTGACTTTTCCCTCTCAGTCTTGTCTAAACCTATGCAACGCTTCAGCAACTCAAGCATCTATCTGAGAGCAAACAGAGCAGTGAAGGGCACCTTTGAACACTAGTGTCGCAAATCAAAGGTCACTTGTTACCAAACTCCTGAGCCAAGTTCAAAAGAGTTTTCTGTCTGCAGCAGCGCAGGTCTCTACTGATCGTTCCCAGAAATTACTGCACTGAGGGCGGATGCAGGACTCGCACAATAACCTGCTAAAATGCAGCTTGATCTGACTTTGCGATGAAAGGCTCCTAAAAATTGACCCAGTGTAAATCACAGCTACTTTTAGCAAGAAATGTAACCCATAGAGTTTTACAGCACATCAGCCTATTTTCATATTAGCTCCCTTTTGATATGCTTATTGTGTTTGAAAGATCTTTGAATGTAGAGTGATTGCACAGTTATCAACAATAACAAACCAATCGCGGTAGTGTTATATTAAACTAACCTGTGCCAACCATGTCCACACACATCAAGATTGACTCTTTTTGCTGTAGTCTTTGGAAAATTGGGATTAGTACTTTTTGCCTCCAAGGCATTTTTATAGACTAACCAGTTAACCAGACCAGTGAATACTAACAATAATTCTTAATATGACCTTTACTGAGCTTAACAACATCACATTATTCTGTTCCCTTGCATGCAAAAGATTCAAACATCCTCATCAAACTGCCTCTGCTGTGTCAGATGATCATATTTACTTTGAAAGCCAAAGGAAGGAATACCCAAAGCCACAAATACATCACATTGATCTGATGATCAACAGGTTTAAAAAAAAACATCACAAACCACAAACCCTCTAAATCCCTTGCAGTTAATTACTGGGTTGTAACTGGATGGAGCGCTGCACTGAGTAGTAATTCAATAAGACCAAACTAATAATAGCTCCCGTCTGGAGAGCAGACCAGCACTGGGAGTGCACAGTGAGGGGATGACGGGGTGGGAGCAGCAGGAGCAGCACTCCTAAATGACAACATAAACTTCAAAATCTATCACATGAACCCCAACAAAAAGGAATCCTCAGCATGTGCATGGATTCGTTCAATAACCGTCTACTCTATATGTGTTTTTATGCAAAATGAGTTAAAGTCTGTAGATGACAGTGCCGTGACCAAATGACATAGAACAGAATGCATCCTAAAGTAATCAGACGGACAGCCTGAGGAGCTCATTAGATTCAGTGAACATGTAATTAAGAAATCTCCGCGCTGCCAGTCCGGCTCATTTGCGCTGGCTGCAAACCATCACACTCACTCCTTGCATGCGCACATACTCGCTCACACTAAAAGAGGGGGGGAGAAACCCCCCCTCAAATTGTCTGCACACACCAGCATAAAAATCACCACCCTTTTAACATTCATTTCTTGACTAAATGAGGTTGATATCTGATCAATTGTGTCAGTAAATCCTCTTATCCCCGGGTATGTGCAGCTCAGCAGGCCAGCTGTCAAGAAGGTGGGAGGCCCGGGGAGGAGGGGACTGAGAGCCGAATAGACCCAGGGAGGAAGAAGGTAGCAACGGATGGCTGGCTGGATGGCTGGGGGAGGGCACTGCTCTCCTTCTCTTCCCAGCCCTCATGACTGCACTAACACTACCACCACACACTCCTAATCGCCCTGCCTGTGCGAGGACATTAGATCATGAGTTGAGAAAAGCCCCTGTTTATTTTCTGCACAGCTGTGATTTTAGGAGATACGAATGGTTGCTGGTGATAGAAAATAAAGATACAGTCCACTGTTACATAAGCAGCACTGTGTCCAAAGCTGCTTCAAGGACACCTGTTCCATTTTCGTACTGCTTTGTCAGCCAAAATTAATACCGCTCATTTTACAAGCAGAACAGATGTTACAGCTGTGTATCATTCCTGTCTTGCTGGAAACATAAAGAAAAGTGTGTGTGTGGGGGGGGGGGGGGGGGGGGGGGGGGGGGGGGAAGTTGTGTCCATAAAGGCTTACGGCTGTGACAACATAAAGGCTTCAGATAGCAAACCTCTCTGACCCCAAATTCTGCCCTGTGAAACCCTCCAGTGAAATCAAATATACTTCTGAACAGAAGAGGAATAAACTCTTTCCCCCATTTCTTTCAGTTTCCCTATAGCAAGCATTCATACAAGCAAAGCAAATTGTTTGGAAAGTACATATATTGTTTTCCCACAGGCGGACCACGTTTGTAGTTCTCTTAAATCAAACACAGACCTGCCACTTTTGTTTTTTTGGGGTTTTTTTTAAACACAGGCCCACAGAGAATCGATGAGCCCATAACTGAGACAGGGACAAGATAAAGACTGTTTTGCAAGTGATAAAAGTTTGGAACTTAAACAACACGAGCTAACACAGAACAGGCTGACCAAGCAGTCCTGGAAAACAAACAAACAGCTGGGCCGAAAGTCCCAATGCAAATCGGGCATCCGCCCTTTTGGCTTCGCCTGCTGAGGTAACTCAAATTAGTTCCTAGAAGTAGTCATTCACTGTTAAAGGGGGCAATGGAGATATAGCCATGTGCTGTTGACATGCACACACGGACACACAAAACACACACAAACCCATTCATCTCATGCTGCGACCAGGCCGACCTGACCTCGTGAACTGAAGACAGATCCTAGAAAGAGGACGACACTTACACCAGCTTTCTGGATCCTAGAAAGACAGTCGGACTTACACCAGCTTAGCAGCTAGAGTGAACACAGACAGTCTGGTCTTGGGGTACCGTATCACATGAAAAACAATGTGTTCCTTGTGGTCATATACAGAAACATAAAAAGGCCAATCGGGAAATGAGAAGAAAAATGCTAAATGACAAGAAGCGAGGTAGTGATAGGATTAAGCTTCTAAGCCATAGCCATGCTAACGGCTTTGCTTTAAGTTAACTGCTAAAGTCAGGCAAGCTGCTGGTTATTCGGACATGATGCTAGGAGGTAGCACATTTAGCACAACAAAACAAAGTTTTCAAAAAGAAGGATTCGCTCCCTCAGAATAACTACACCGTACCCCTTTAACTACAAGAGGCATTTGACGATTTTCCTTTAATCTTCTAAAAATTATTCTTAGCTATGATTTACTCCACATTGCCAAAGCAACTAAAATGTGAAAATCAAACAACAGAAATATCTTTAAAGTTAACATGGGATCAAATTTATTTAAACCCAGTGCTTGGTTGCTTTAAAAGTTCCTATAAACTAATCGCTGTTTCAGACAAGGAAAATCATTATGAAACCATATGGTGGCTCCGGTTTAATGCCACATCTATCAATTCGTACTGGACTGTTGAAAAACATGCAAAACTGCCAGCATTTATTAAGCTTTAGTCCTGTTGTTTGTTTAAGTTTTATTGAATTGCTCCTGATACTAAATAGGCAACACTGTATTTCATCAACATAGCTGAAGCTCAGCATAATATGGATTTAATCACAGCTTTGTCGAATGTCCTGCGGTGCTTTTAATGAATGATCAGAACAGAAAGAGCCAATAATAAGCATAACCATGAACATAAAACACTTTGACTGCCAGGTTTGAAAGTCGGTATTAGACTATATTACTGTCCTCAGACCATACTTCCACCCAGGCCAAGAAAATCCACTGAACAACTTTAGTATTTTCAGAAGAATTTGTTTCTCAAGGACACTCAAAAACACGAGGGTGCTCTAAAATGCACAATTTGCAGATATACATATTCTCTAGACAGAGAAGCCACTTAATGGCTCACACCAATGCTTCCCACACCTCTTCAGGAAGGATAGAAAGGAGAAAAAAAAAAGGAAACAAACACATCACTGAGGCTGTTGATGGAAAGGTGACAGGCAGTGTGACACAAATGGAGAAAGAAAGCGTGATGAAGAGGGCTAACAGGAAGGGACAAGTGTTGAGAGATAAAGAGACAGTGAAGGACAAGGCAAAGAGAGCTGGAAGCATCCTTTTAAACTGAGTGACAACCCCGCTGAACTCATCTGAGAATTCAAGTGAGTCACTAGTTCTAGATCCCGATCTCCAACTGGAAAACCTTGTACCTGCCACAACTTGTTAAAATGACCCAGTGATGATAAAAGCAGGAACTAATCTGTTAGCAGAGAATATCCTGGAAATAGATTTAAAGATGCAGTTCCTTGTTTAAAAAAATAATTAAATGTTTCGTTATTTTTTAGCAAGGGATATATACAACATGGGTGAGAGAAGAATATATATAAAAGAAAAAAAAATGGGTTTAACGATCTGCAGATGCAATTGCCATGAGAGTTGTTGGTGTCTCCTCGGAAGAAAGAAATTCAAAATAACTTCATCAAAGAGTGCACAGGGATTAGAGGCATTACTCAAATGCATCTGTGCACCACGAGCTTTTCGTGCTCAAGCTTCACTTCTGTTGAAACCAACAGAAGAGACGCGTTGCATCAGAATGATTCCACACACACACACACACACACACACACACACACACACACACACACACACACACACACACACACACACACACACACACACACACACACACACACACACACACACACACACAAAAAACAAAACCCAGCTACTCACAGTGACCATAACCTATTTCCGTTCCAGGGCTGCCCCCACTTCCAGGTGATGCCACTGGATGCCACATGTCTTCAGGCCCTAATGGTAGTGCTGGAAGAACACGAGTCGCTCAGGACCAGGTGTCAGACTCAAAGTGCTGGCTTGGTGGGTGCTCAATCGAGCACTTTTCAGAGAAGAACGGGACGGAAGGGTCGGCGTGTAGAGGGAGGGATGGGGGGGCCTCCGTGAAGAGCAAAAGAGGCGGAGTCCAACAGCGCCGGTTATAGGATTACCCAGATTATCCTTCCCCAGAGATCAATCCCACAGGAACTGTTTGCTGCCCGACTGCAGCACAAATCAGCTCCTCTACCGCCCACTCAACTCATGTTTCTCCTCTCTCTTTATCTCCCCCTCTATCTATACAGAAACACCTGTTGTAGTGGTACAACCAGGAGGTCTGGCCAGAGGGGGGCGCGGTTGGGGAAGGTCATGGTGGAAGGGGTTGTCTAAAAGTACAGTACAACCAGACGTTTCCAATTACTTCCTCTAAAAAGGGTTCAGGGCTAAAGAGCAAGGGAAGACAGTATGAAGACACTAATACAGTCCAAAGGTTATTATATGTCAGTAACATTTCTTCACTACGTTCTCCTTGTTTTTTTAAACATCACAAATTCTCTTTCTGTTTTGCAGGTTTTATAAATGACGTGTGTTGAGTGGGTGACAAGAAGTGGTCAGAGGTTGAAGTTCTATTTTGTCTTGCCAAAAATAACTTAACACCATATCACGCTGTGAAATAACTGTGCCAGCATACAAGCTTAAAGGTATTGTTAGCAGCATGTTCAGTTGAGTCGCCTCTGTGAATATGTTCGTGTGTTTAACAAGTGTGATAGCATTCCAGGAAGTCAGGAATTGTCTTTTTTAGGTGCTCTAGGATAGCCAGGAAAACACAGGGCAAAGTGAAAATCCAGATGCACACACAGGCCAAAAATATAACTTAAAGGCAGCGAGGAACAATACATGAGAAATCCTGAGGGAAGCTAAATAAACCATGCAGAGATGGATTTGATCTGCAAAAGTAACCCTTGGTGGAAGACTGCGTCTACTGTAGCAGGCTTTTAAATCAGGTAATAATTTTTAGACTTAAAAATATGCATGCAAGAAGTAGATGTTCTACTTGTTTAGTGATGACAGAGGCAAGGCAACATGTTATTATCACCACAAAATAGACCAACCCGTAAATGTTAAAGTGTTCCTTCTAATTTATCCTTCTTCAGATATTCAAACTGAGATATGGCACCAGAAACTTCCCATTTCTTGTGTCCATCCATTTGCCTTACACAACTCAGAGCCTTCTTGCGCAGACTACCCAGCAAGTGATTGGATCGACTACACAGTGTTTAAAGGAGAACCACTAGTAAACATATACTCTCAGTGACACTCGTTTGGCTTTGTCCTCCTCCTGTGACTCAGCGGCCCGACACATAAGAGGAGAACATGACGGAAGAGGAGAAACGCTAGCGTCTCTTTAAGAAATCCCAGAGGGAGAAATTAAAATAATGCAATCCTTCTGAAAAGCACGCTGTGTTATATTAGTGTGTCATGGCCCACATAAAATACATGAAATTAACCCCGAGAGCCATAATTAGTAATCACAGATGTATTATGGTTTGTTAAGGCGCGGGAAGAAGATAATTGGCAGCCCTAAATTTAGGCTACATTCTTAAATCTAAACTTCTAATAATGTAATCAGCGTACTGTCCCCTCAGGAGAAAGGTTTCCTTATGGCCTGCTCTCCCTGCCGGTAGTGATTTCTGACAGCACTGAGGACATAATCATGTGGCATATTCAGCTGTGTAGACATTTATAGGAAAATACAGTGGAAAAGCAGAAAAGAGAAGGGAAATTATGCTACATTAATGTGTGCTTCTGCTACATGTTGATGCTCTGTAGAAGTGAGACAGGAGCAGCACACTAAAATGGCACTCTCAAAGCATTAAAAATAACCAAGCGAGGTTTCCAGCATGTTCTTCATGGAGAGGTTTAATGAGATCTAATGTTCTTAGCTGCTACCTGTTGCTGCTATTTGTGCACCCACAGGACAAAAAAAGCACCATGAGAAATATTTTGGCTGGTCAGTCAAACTAGCATCTATTGAGTTATGAACTTGGGCTCATTAATCACACTCCTATAATAGTATAAATGAGTTCCACAGTGCTTAAACTTTCAAAGCCTGTGCTTGTTTTGGAACTGACTCCACATACATTATTCTGTCAACATGGGAACACATCAGCTAGTCTGCCGACTTGGCCTGCAAAGCCAACGGCCAATTTTCGCAGCTTCCTGTGTGGCGAGGATATCCAAACAGCGGATACTGGAAATCCGGGTCAAACCTTCCTGTTCATTTCACAGGTGATTGTATGCACACAACTGAAGAAAATGTTTAAAAGTTATTGAAATGCAAACAAAGTTGCCTGAACGTGATTGGTGAGAAGAACTTGGGGCTACAAATGTAAAGCTAAGAAACTTCCAGCACCTTTGCCTACAGAGTCAGTTTACAACTCTGTCTAAAAATGTGCCTAGAACTCAAGGTTATGGCTTCTATATGCCTGTTTTGTGCAAATACCAGTAAATACTTAACTGCAATTATGAATGACAAAGAAAGACAAAACAAAGAAATAATTCACATCATGCACGTAGTAAACTAGGGAATGTTTGGCCTATTTCCAGTGGAAGATTTTAAACACACATTTAGCATTTTTTAAATTAAATTGAAAAAAAAAAACTGCACAAATCCACAAGCAGATTACTGCATTTTCACTACTGAATCCTCAAATATTTTCCTGTGTGACTATTTTCTAATTCTTATTTGATTCCATATATTTATTACTATTATTCACTGCACTCCAGCCTTTTTAGCAGAGCAGTAAGAGTGAACCACTCTGCATTTCTCAAACTAATAGTAGCACTGCTGGCAAACAGTTTTCTATCAATTAAGTAATCAAGTAATGTTCCCTCTAGGAATAATATTGCAGATGCATCAACAGCTTTAGTTCTGTGTGCGCAGGTGCAACTTAAAGCTTGCACACACTGAGAAGTGCTGTTGCAGGAAATGACAATTTATTGAATATCAGATGGAAAAAGGAGCCAGATGTTAAGATGCCTTCCAAGCAGTGAACAAATTAAAAACTCAAATTAGATAGGTTGTTGAAATCAGAAATAGCTCAATGCATCTCATAACTAAACATTGCTTTAGCACATGAGCCTTTGAAGGTTCTCTGCTTGATTAAAGCTGGAATTAAATCAAGGATTTGACCTTCTTCACTAATGACTAATTACTGGCAATTAGCCCAGAGAATGGCCTCTTTTTGCCCCCTCTTTTCCCTCATCCTGCTCTCACAATTGGCACCCACTCAAACACACAATCAAGGCAAGCTGACTATTTTACGCGGAAACACAAATACGCACACGCTCACTTAAAAAGTGCCTGAAAATAAACCTTTTGTAGGTATTGTGTGCTAATGAATGTGTGAACACAGGGGTACTTCATGTCTCAAGCTGGGATCCTTGAGCAAATACCTGCAAAGAGCCACACCTTCTCTACCTGTGTGATGTATTTAATTCTGCCGCAGTGGGAGGGGAGGAGGTTTTATTACTGCAGGGACTTGACAGTCAAAAGGTAAAACTCACATTCTTTAAGTCACGTGCCATCACGGTCACAGTCTGTTGTAAAGGAGTTACTCATACAAGCTACTGCGCAGCTGTGAAGAATAGGCATGGGTGTGTGAATGTGTGTGGGTGTCCTCCTGCTTCTGTCTGTGCGTGCACTGGGAGGTCAACTGTTGATCCCTAGGAAGTGATGAGTTTTCAAACCACCCCCCTCACCCTGGTTTCAATCCAGTTCTTCTTTCTGTCATGACCTCCCTGTTGTGTGAGCCAAATAAGTTCTCACCGTCAAATTTCCCAAAATACGCGCTCATCAGCTTGTCTAGAATCACTTCCACTGATGGAAAATAAAAAAAATGCTGAAGTGCTGAGAGAGAAAAAAAAATGCTGATTCTACTTTAAGCTCCGAGCAGGCCTGCATCAAACCTGCTGAAACATAACAAGTCTGAGAAAAGCCAAGAGGAGGAAGAGGTGGATCATGAAGCAATCTGCACATAATCACCAGACTGTTTTTTTTTGACTCCACACTGCTTCGCCTCAGCTTCACGCTCCTGACAGATTACAAAGGGTGACCATTTTCAAGTCAGAATACAAGTACTGTTTATGGCTCTGTTTTCGTACGTGCTTTGGTGCATCCTAAATCATAGCTGTGAGCCAACACATAGACAAAACAAGATTTGGAATGACTTTCAGTGGTTGTGGTTTTCATTTAGCTCTGTGGCTTTACTACCAACATTCAAAAGCAAATGCACCAGAAGAGGAGGATTCAGCTAATCCTGGTTTATGAGAACTACTTTAAGATTTATTCATAATACATTTTTTCATACCAAAAATTATGACTATTTCGCGTTTAAGACAGACCTCTAGCCTTTGCAGGTAGTGAGTAATGCTACAGCAGCATTACTGTGGAGAACAGACTCTCTGTTTAAACAAAGACCAATGCAATTTTGGAAAAGAACAGTGTTTAAATCGCACTGTGGAACTTCAATGCAGAAACACGATTGGCTAATATCTATTAATATCTAAATCTTAGGATGCCATTACTGCCCAATCATAACAGATCTTTAAAGAGAAAGAAGAAAGAGTTTAGCCCTGAGGGACTGCTCCATTACTTCTGTACACTGTGGGTTTCTCTCAACACACTCTCCTATCCAGATGTCATGTCATTCCCCTGGGAGCCACATTCATTATGGAAACAATACTCAGCCCCTCCAAATGGTGCAAAGATATCTGTGATAGCATAAACAGGCGGTACAGTTTTGCCTTCAAAGAGTTAGCCTGCTATTAGATTTTAAGGATAAGTGTGTGTGACTTAATGAGACTATATGCGCAAGCCTATTAGACCACATTTGGTTTCAACTAAACACTTAAATGGCACAGGGTATTTCTGTAAGTAGTGTGTCCCACGTGTTGCTCCAAGACGTCCTATTTCCTTGTCTCAGATGATTTTAAGCGGCCACAAGAAGGATAACAGAACAAATCCAATCCACTGGTTCAAGGGCAAAGTCACCGAGTCAGATCAGACTTCAGCTTTACTGAGCAAAATCACATCACGCTGTCATTCAGCTGAATATGGCCACGGCGGTGACCAGGGCGCGTCTAGCACGCTGCACTCCTTTCTACCACAAAGAGGGAGCCTATAAGTTTGTTTATCAGTGGAAATCCGCCATTCCTCTGCGCAGTTGAACGCTTTTCCCCTCTCTGGATCTGACGACCTACCCAGACCAATAAATTGTGTTTCTGTCTCAAACTGTTTAGCAAGAGACGCGCGACAAGCACCATAAATTACATAAGCGCAATTAAAGTGCCAACCTCTGACCTTGCCCGACCGGCACAGCCATGATCACCTGACTTTTGCAGTGACCGCATCTTTCGTTTCAATTCGCGCTGTTCTAACGCGATTATTTAAGAGCAAGCGTAACAACAGGATCCACACACAGCAGTTGGTGGTTAAAGTCCGAGAACACTTTCGCGCACCGCTTGCTGACTGGAGAGAGAAGACGCCATAAAACAAACGCGCTCGCCGCTGAAGTCACAACAAAATGCAGCGGCTTCGCGGGGAGCACCGCAGCAAGATCGGACCCGGGCTAAAATACGCAAGAGTACTCACTGAGGTGTAGATATGGATCATTGCTGTCCATACTGCGCGAGTTGTTGCGTCGATTTCCTACAGTCGGTGCTGCTCCGCATCCCAGCACATTCCTCTCCCAGCCCGACTGAACTCTCTCTGCAAGGCGGCTCTACACAGGGGCCCAGCGAGGGAGGGGGCGGCAAAAACAGGGCTTCTCCCAATGACAACAGTGGTCGATATCAAGCTCCAACACGATCATGACGAAACATCTCTCCTGCAGCGACACTGTGTTGCAATATTTTCATAGTAAAATGTTACTTTGGCGACAGAAAGAAAGAAATAAGGTGTTTTACAGTCTACACGTTGTCTTCTTCCTATTTATAGGCAGCGTAATCAGATCAATCTTTAATAGGCCAATGAAAATAAATCTAGTCGGTCTAGGAAGGGAATGCAAGCTGGATTTTATTGATGACAGGCGATATGTTTGGGCATGACAACCAGTTTAAATACAATAGGTAACGTTATCCTTATATTTTAAAATAATTGCTCCACTGACTTTAGAGTCTGTAGGTCTGTACTTATCTGACACAGATTCTTTAACTTCTTCTCATAAAATCACGCGATTTAAAAAAAAAATTAGCTTTATTATTTGCAGCCTACACACAACTCCAAAAACAAACACCTGCTTCCAGCTCCTAAATTATCCGGTTTAATCTGTATTTGGTAGGTTATTAACTCCAATTAAATATCTCATTTGGCTTTGCTTAAAGCCTATTAAATCTGTGACTACAGCCTATAACAATTCCAAATGCAAAACACTCTTTTTAATCTCCTGCCGTCTTCCTGTGAAGGGATCTCTCCAGTGTTTACCTAATTGTTTAGTGTGAGTCCTGGTCTGGGTACCCCCCCGGAGCCCCCCCACACACACCCCTGTTCACAGTGCGGGGTCATGTAGGGGTGAAGCTCCCGGTACCTCAGAAGGTTATTTAGGAGTCAAGCCGCACTGAGGCATTCACAGTCTTGAACTGCAGAGCGGGCAGACGCTCCGTCAACGCCCGGCCGCTGACCACTCAGCGGGCCTTTGGGCTGCCCCGCTAATAGGACAGGCACCCCGGCACTCCCGTCCTTGTAACAGCGACCCATAAAAGAGCACAGGAGGATGCTAACCAAGATGAATGGGATTTTTTTCTCAGCTCATTCTACACTAATCAGAGCTTTTCATTTGTTATGGCCTTGCGCCAGCCCCTCAGCGCAGCCTTCCATTAGGGCCAGATAACATATAAATTCATTAAAGTCAAACAGAGGCATTAAAATGGTCATTTGTCAGCTCTCTCTTTGTGTGTTCCTAATGGTGGCACATGGTTCAAGGCATTGCAATGATTTTGGTAGGGCTTTTTTTGCACTCTGGCTCAAAAAGGGGGGACGTGGGAATTACATATACACACACACACATATATATATACATATATATATTTATAGATAGATAGATAGATAGATAGATAGATAGATAGATAGATAGATATAAGAGTCTGTGTGTTTATATGTGTATTTTTTTTCTTTAATGAAAATTTTGAAATTCTAAAAACATATGTTCCTACTGGTTTTTATGCTTTATTAAAAAATAAATTCACATTATAAAAATCTGCTCAAATCCACATGTATAGTTTAAAACCTTTTTTTAATCTATCATATTTTATTTATTTATTCATTTAATTGCCTAATGTTTTATTTTGGGGATCATCTAATCCATCCATCAACTTCAGATCTCATTCCCCACCCACCCATCCTGCTCACACACACACACACACACCCATTCAAGCCCACTCAGTGAAGCAACCCTTTGCACTAATCCCTTTGTATTCACGGCCCCATTCCCACCAAACTGTCCTAAAGCCTAATCCTAAACCAAGCTCGACAAAGCTGGGCTACCTGCTAACAAGTCACAGTGCAGCTAAGAGGCCAACCGAAACCTTAACCAAACCGTCTGTTTAAGTCACCTTTAATCACCCCTTCGCATGCATTCATGTAAACAGCACCAGCTTATAGGTGCGTTCATTTTTTTCAGTCTTTCACCATTCTTTTGGCCCGCTTCCTGTATTTTCCCTGTTCCTTTCTGCATGTGTCCTTCTCTGGCTTCGGGATGGAAGTTCTAGCTGCGTCGTCATGGGAGATGACTCTCTCCATCTGCCTCCGCAGCCATGAGCCCATCTCCATCACGCTTTATCCGAGGGACTTCCACCACCCCCACCCTCCTGGACCCCTCTTCACCATTCTGACAACCCCTGCCCCCTGCTCAATAGCCTACATAAGCCTGCGATGATAAGTGTTCTCCCTCTTTGTGCGGGTTGGGATAAGACAATGCCACAGAGCACTACAGAACATCATCCATCTCATAGCTCATCAATCTGGCAGACAAAAGATGAAATGTAGCTCAAAGTCCCTTTCGCAAAAGGGGTTTTCTCTTTGCTTAGAAGAGGCTTGTAGCCCAACTTTCTCGCTCCTTTTCACTGCTAAGTAAAGTTCTTCTCCTCATGGCCACAGAGGAGGAAAGTATGGCTGTCTTTTCATAAAACACCAGTGCATAATTACAACTGCACAAAAACCCAATCAAATATGTAGACACAATTTCAATATCAAGTGACAGATGTACTCAGTGGCAGCAAAATTATCTTTTAGGCATGAAAAGCCTGACTGGAAACATGCTGTTAACTCACTAAAGCATGAGGCCTCTGCCACATTTACAGGAATTTGTTTTGTGGTAAATGCTAATTAAAGCCTGCTGTCAAATAAATGACACCATCTACTTTTGGTTCCTTGATTAAGTTTACATTGTCTCATGGCCAGCGTGGGGCTCTTTGTTCACTCACTGTGGTCTTTGTTTTATTTATGTGTTTATTTGTTTCAGCAATACATTCCTAACAAGATACTCCTTTTATGAGTAAATGTAAATTTACTTATACAGCATTTAGATCCATGTGAACAATAGTGTGTTGTTTCACCTCTTTAACCAGCATGACAAATAACAAGAGCATCAGAATGTAACCACCAAAGCATTAACTGTAACAAATTACTGTAAACAACCAATAAATTGAGTATAGTAACGTGCTGTAATCAACTTTTTCTTCTTTTTCAGTCATCAAGTCATCTGACTCGAGTCTTGCTCTGTTGCTTGTTTCTCATCTCATCTGAGCAAAATCCTGTTAGAGAAATCATGGGCACCGTCTACATCATAGGTGTCAAACTCTGGCCCGCGGGCCAGATTTGGCCCGCAGCCTAATTACATTTGGCCCACGAAGCCATACCAAATTATTATTAGAGCTGGCCTACTGGTATTATACAGCTAATATATATATATATTGTTTAGTATTAAGCTTTGCTTGTTCTATATTCAGTTTTTCAGCAAAACGTGTTTGAGTCCATAAGAAAAGATTCATTCTTATATCTGGAGGAATAAATATATTTCAATAAATATTAACGTTAGCCCGCGACTTTGTTCCAGTTTTGAATTTTGGCCCATTGTGTATTTGAGTTTGACACCCCTGGTCTACATCTTCCGTTATTGGTCTAAATGGAGTTTATTTAACCCTGTTTTCAAAAGTGTTTTGAGGAAGCAGTACGAGAGGAAACTGTTATCTTGCATTTAAAAAAAAGAAAATGAACTGAGAGACAAGAACACAGACTGAAAACCTTTTCTGCTTAAAAAAATGGCTTTTTTTCTACTTACTGATCTACAGTACAGTGAAACATCCTAAGCTAACCCTCGTTTTCCTTTATGTTGCTAGGGAAATTAGAAGCACTTACAATGATTTATTGAAATATGTTTCAATATAAATTGAAATAAAGTATATAAGGCAAAACCAGAGTTTATGCAATTCTAAAAGGCCTGAAAGTCAATATGTGGTATGACCACCTTTATAATCCACATGGCCTGAACTCTCATAGGCAAGCTTTCTTGTAATTTCTTTAAGTAGTCTTCAGGAAAAGTTCTCCAGTTTTTTGTTTCACTTTTGTCATCTTACATTGCTTCAATAATTTTTTGGCATACATCAGCCTTTTCTACCCATTTCCCTTCCTTAAGAATGGCTTTATGACAGCCACTTCTCCACTGAGACCATTTATGGTGACCCTTCAGTGAACAGTACATGGATGAGCTGAATGGCTAGCATCTCTCTGGTACTGATTTTTTTTTTTTGGTCCACTGTTCCTTTGTCCATTTTCCTCAGATTTAAGGAAACATTGCACACCATGCTGCAATAACAACCCGTTGTGCAATTCTAATAGCCAGTGGGAATTATTTTTATAGAGCAAAAGTACTATTTTATGTCTGTCAAGTTGTGCAGTCTTTAGCTTTTTTTTAATGAATTCAACTCAAGAGATGGAAACAAAGTATGTGTTTCACAGGCTGCTAATAGTAAAGTAACAAAGACTGGTTTCATAACGGGTTATTGTTTTATTCTAAGGGATTTTGTGAAGAATTAACAACAAAAAAAGCTTGTTGTGAGTGTGTTAAAGTGGGCATAATATTCAAATAACATAGTGTTCCTATTCTGCTGTGTGTTATTTATAGTGGCAACATACACTGTTTATATCAGCTGTTCATATTTGTATAAAATATATGTAACTGCTTTACCTGTCCCAAAATTACACAGGGCACCCTTAATTATCATCATTTCTACTCTGGTGTTCATTTAAAATTACTACGAATATTTAAAAAAAAATGTATTAAGTCTGTTTCAAACTTTAAAAAAAATTAGCAGAGCATCAGCATGAATGGTGCATTTCAGACAAAGGGAGGAGATGTGTTGTAGCAGCTTGTACACCAACAGCAGCAGCAATATGACCAAAGCCTCTAATCCATTTTACACAAATGTTCTGTTAAACCATTCAGCCAACATATCAGGTTAACCTGTTAATCTGCTCTTTGTGTCTGGCTCTCAGGGGCTTTTCTCACGATCAATATTATAAGTCCCAAACTGTCCACAGACTCCAAACAGACATGCTTGCATTGTTACCATAATCAAGACACCACAAAGTTAGCATTTTGAGTTCTGTTAATAGTAAAACCCTAGACTGGAACCATAGAGAACTATATCCTGCTAAGTAAACACAATATATTTTTAGACGTAGATGACCTCAATGTAAGTCTCCACCTTGAAGTATTAGGTTAAAACCAGTGGCTATTTCTTGTTGAGAGAAGCTTCAAACCAATCCAGCAGGGAATCAACCAGACCACCTCAGGTTAATCTCACTACGACCTGAAATGCCCATGAAGGATTAAGTCCAGTGTACACCTGCCGCTGATTTTTAGCACACAATGTCACTTAAAGTGACTGCGTTATTTTAAAATCACAAATTATAAACATAACTCTTAAGAGCTGATTAATTACCCGCGTTATTCAACGATACATAAATCTCTGATGCAGGACTGCTTAGAGTTTAGCTACAGAACTGATGACCCTTAACTTGTCCATATTTGCAGAGCACATTTTTAATGTCTTAACATGCTTTTTTTCCTTGTAAAATTGGAATGATTTTATATGATCTGATTTACGTCCACCTCTAAAAATAAAGTTTTACTTACAGAACTAGAAATAGGACTGAAAATGCACTCTAACATCTAGCAGAGTCTATGCGTGTCCAGCTATTATTGTAGCAGATATAATCTGTGTGAAGAGTTGTGTAGCTGTCAAGGTGTGTATGTGTGTTTTAAAAAAAAGCTTCACACCAAGATGAAATCTCTGACACTCAAGTACAGTTCACATCAGAATGGACCTGCACAGCAGCACAGAACCCCAGGAATTGGACAGAGTGGATAGATTCTGTCCATGCAATTCACACCTCCTCTGACCATTATTACAGCCAAGTTTGGTTGTCTTAAGAACGCTGCCCTATCAGTAGCTAGCTGGGGTAAAATGACCAGTCTAAACTGAGGAATCTGTCTTCAAAAAAATACCTTTATGTGTTTGTTTGTTTTTTAAAATTTCTCTCCCACAAAACTGACTCTGGCTTCAATAAGACCCAACATATGGGAAGTATCAGTGAAAATCTGGTCTGATTAGATATCACTTTTCACCTTATTTTTTGTGTTTCTGACAACTCTCATGTGACTACCATGTGCATGTGGCCTTAATGACTCATGGTGAAACATCATCATGTGCATGAGGCAAAAGGTTCCAATGCCTTGCCTCTCTGTCAAAAAAAGAGGGGGGAAAGCGAGAAAGCTGGCGGTGGATGTCAACTTAAAGTAAAGAACTTTAAACTAAGACGAATTACTGAGAAGAATACACTGGTGTCTACCACAAAGCAGACTGCGTTTTGTATATACACTTTGATGAACAAGATATTTTTGTCTCTTAAATGACCCCTTATGACCCCTTGCCAAAACATTACCTTTATTTAACCATATTCGGCCAATACAGGATTTTTTCGGTTTTTTTAAAACTGCAGAAATGCAGGTGTAGTCTTTAAAATTACTAGTTTGCTTTAGAACTTAACATAAGTGACTTACTCAACTTCTGCCTCATGATCTCAGCTCCTCCGTGTCGACAGAAATCAGCGTTTGAACACTAAACATTTCACGCCGTACCGTGGAGCCTGCAGTACGATCCTGCTGCCTAGTGGCGCAGTTAGGAACCACAAGCTGCGATGTCAATTTTCCAGCAGCATTAAAACGGTTGCAATTTGTAATACTTTTAGTGTCTTTGTTTAATGTCACTGTCGCTCTCGCATTGTTTGTTGTTGTTTTTGTTCATTTTTTCTTCCTATATATGTGTGTGTGTATTTATATATATACATGTCTTACTTGTAATTCTTTTAAGATCTCTTATTTTGCTTACTGTCATTTAGATAGCTATAACTCAGTCTTCTGTTCTGTGTATCTGTTACTTTTTTTCTGTTTTGAGAATCAGAGAGCAATAAAAGAAATTATTACAATAAAATTCCCAGCTGCGCGCCCATGCTCGCTGCGCGACGGGTCCCTCGGCGGCACCCGTAGACTGACGGTAAAGTCAGACGTGTATCTAAATGGGAAGTTCATCCCTAAACAGCCGCTTGATCAACAGTGGTATGATCGCGCTTTGTTACAGTGTGATAATATACTAATGAATTCAAAAGAGGATGTCATCCGACTTAACGTTAGACTTCGAAAATCATCGGCAATACCCTGCGATGGATAGTGAGGCAGGCATCATCTCCATCGATCAGGAGGGAGAGTGGGGTAAGCAACAGCGGAGCTCACATATTCTAGAAAGACCTATAGAGAGAAGCAGTGTAGCTGACCCAGGATATCAACAGAGACAACACGTATAAAAGAGGAGTGTTTATAAGTCGGTTGTTTTAAAGACACAAGTAGGAGGTTTATGTGTTGTGCTTGTTGTCACACTCCTAAGTCTAAGTTAGCCATTTAGCATTAGCCATGATGCTGTGATGATGTAACAGCAGGTAATTGGAGTTATAACCAGCACTGTAACTGGAGACAGGGCACACTTCACACTGCATTGTCTGATCATTATTACAGATATGTAATACTAAATATTGATAATATATAAAGTGCACAACTTACCCTAAAAAAACAAAAACACGAAGATTGTAGATTTTTTTTCTAATTTTTACTGATTTATTTTAATAATCGCTTTTAAGGTCTCGAAAAGTACAACTTGTTAACAATTTATATATTTATTGTTATCTATTATTATCATTATTAATGCTATTTTTTATTAGGTTACTAATAATAGACTTGCTGTTTGCACTTACTTGTGTTTTATGCTGAATTGTGTAATAACCCGAGGAAGAAAATGTAGAAGAAACAAATAAGATGTTAAAAATGAAAGTGAAACAGATTTGTTAAAGTGTGACCATAATAAACTTGTTTGGCCTGTTAGAGTTTATGCTTTGAAAAAGACAAAAAACAAAGATACATTTTTAAGGGTACATTTTTTGGTGTTAGTAGTTTTGTCTGTAATTGTGTTATGCTGTGTTGTGCGTGTTGAGCATGCATGTTTTTGTGGCACAGTCTGAACTGTATTGATTACTTTTCCAAATTACACATTGCCTGTATGGGCTATTTATTGAATATGGCAGAACTAACTAAATACAGTAAATTTGATCATACCAGCTTGTCTCTTTTACTGGCAGTTAACCGCAAGAAAAAAGCAAAAGCCAAATGTGCCACTTACTTATTTTGAAGATATTTTTTGTAATTGTTTTGTAATTGTCTTCTTCAATAATCTCATGATAAAGATTTCTAATGGAAAGCAATTGTCTGTGTTCTGTTCTCATTGACATACAGACTTAAGCCTGTTCGATGAGCTGGAGAAACTAGGCGATGAGCTGCGGGATGCAGATGAGCTGCTTGAGGCTCTTGATAATGCTGGCTATGTGAGTAACTCATCCTCTTAATATGCAAATACACGGGGAAGTGAAAGATCAGCCCAGTGGAAATCTGAAAAAAATTGACTGTGTGGTGCTGAAGGTAGAGCCTAAGATGGCTACAGCCACATTTTGTTATGCAAGGATAGATCATGCACCAAAAAAAAAAAAAATTCCACCTACATCGTGCATGCAAAAAAAATACTGTAGACTCAAATAAATGTCCCAGAATTCAAACGTGTTTAATTTTATCAGCTATAAATGACACATTGATTGGATTTCCCTACATGCATTTGCTTCCATTCTGCTTTCTCAGGAAGTCCATTTTTTTTCAAAACCATATGTTTGATTTCTCAGGCCAATGGTGTTCCAGTTCTGGACTTTGACATCGACATTCCTCCATGGAATGAAATGGATACATGCAGCATTTCCACAGGTACGTGGTGTCACACTGCAGCACAAAATAAGGACTATATAAATAAATCTAAAAGGGATATTACTCAGGGATAATATAGCTGTTTTACTACATGCATGTAACATTGGTGCGTCATTATTTTTCAAACTTGTCCACCATGCAGTAGGTTTAATGGTCCAACAATACAAAAGTATTGAATGGTTCAATACTTGAGAGACGCATTGGCTTATGCTGAATAAGACTCGCACATATTGCCCATTGTTTCCATGTCCTTGTGCATCCAGATGGTGAGGTGAGCGTGGACTCTCTGTCACCTGCCCACACTCTGAGCTCGGTGCCCTCTCCTGCCTCAGTGGAAGCTTTGTCTCCGTGTTCCTTGCAGGTAAGACACGGTTTTCAACTCTTTGTCCTTCCTGGTTTTTCTGCATTTGAATTTCATTTCCAATGCAAATTGCACTTTGTTTCACAATGTGATTATTTACATGCTTACATGCTTTGAGCAGTTGCAGCAACAAAAATTTTCATCCAGATGGCGTTCAAACAATGACAGCTGCTCTTTCCTTTTGGATGGTCATGCACACACTTGAGACACTTATTACCAAAAGCCTTAAACACCTTGTCAGATTAATAATTTGCCATCCATCTGAAATGTGCTCCAACGTCTCGTTAAAAACAGAAAAAAAGGTGCTGACAGCTTCAAGCATATTAGCATAATTTAGCAGGCAGATGTTTTCACAGCGTGTCAAAACAAGGACAAGGGTTACATCTTTTTCTGGCCTCAACACAGTCTGCACGCATTTGTCTGCTAAAGGAATCGTCCTGACTTCTCCAAGGACACATTTGTCTGCTGGAGTCTTTGAGTACTGATAAGGACTCTATCTGTTTTTATCTGGCGTGCCTTGAGCACACATAGAGTACAAATGGCTTCACAAATTAATTTATAGTGTCACGGGTGAAACGTATTTAAACAGTGATGTGACTACACTGATCATGTCCTTGAAGATACACGATCTAAATCTCATTTGTTTCTTCATTCAGGATGAGGCCCTGTCTCCACAATCGCAGCCGTCTCCTCTTTCAGTCTGCTCAGAGTCCAGTGGCTTTTCTGAAATCTCTTCCCCACCTCGAAAAGCTGCAAAGAGGACCAATCAGGTTGTACGAGGTGAGGCAGCTTCTGCCACCACACGTCTGCTAGCTATTCAGCTTTTCTCAATATTTAGACATTTGATTACTAAAACAGGGAAGATTTGCTATTTTTGCACCACAGTATGGGTTTGCAAAACTCTGGGATGTCGAGTCCTGAAAAAAAAAAGTCCTTTAAGAATAACTTATAACTGTAAATGCATATTTGTTTTCCTGAGCTTAGGATATTTATATGAATACCGTTTCCTTGTCTAACTACTTCCATCCCTGTCCTTTGACATATGCACACATGCACACCAGCCAAGCCAGTGCAGCCGGTCAAGAAGCCGATTCAGATTGGCCCAAAGGTTTCCATCCAGCCCAAACCACTGATTACAGCTGTGCCATTGGCTCAAGCAGCAGCTCCCATGCAGGCCAAGACAATCATCATCCAGCCCCTGCAGACCACTGTGCTCCCTGTGGTAAAACCAGCTCCAGTCAGCATCAAACCAGCACCCCCTGCAGGTCAGGGCTCACACTGCAACACATCAAAACATGCTTCTCCCTCCCTGCACTGTATTGCATCAGACCAATGCATTAGTCATATTAACTGGAAATTTGATATGTCTTACTCATAATACTTTGTAACTCATAATTTAGAGATGATATTCAGGATTATGTTGTCAGTGCTACTGAATCTTTTGTAAGCAATAATTTAATTGTTGTATCTTTGCCAGTAGGTGGTGCTTTAACAACAGTTTTTGCTCTGTGTGAGGCTGTTTCTCACTATTTTGCTTGATGATCAATACATAAGAATGAAATTAGACAGTAGATTATCTTAATCAAAATATGTCCATATTTGCCTAACATTTGGAAAAAAATATGCTCTTTTTAAATCATTATTTTTTAATAAATAGCCGAACAAACTTGCTTTCTAACCAAAAAGTGAGACTGTTTATGGGCTGCTATGTGTTTCGTGCATTAGAGTCATTATTGCTGTTGTTTCTTTCTGGTTTAGCCTTTCTGGGTGACCAGTCAGGCCCTCTGTGTTTGTTACATCAGCAGCATCTAAGCCAATGTAAATACTTATGTCATTGCTTGGGTCCCAAATGGGTGGAGCATCTGACCTCTCTCGAAGTGAATTTGAACTTGGCTCCGCTGTCTGCCTTGTAACGGCCAAGATGGCAGATGGTTAAGGCCAAGACATTCAAATGCAAAGCCCCAGATGGAAATTTATTCAAGCGTGCTCAGTGCTATGAAGGGTATTGTTTTATGAGCTCATCAACATTCACAGCTGAGGAGTAAACCTCCTCAGCAACGGGACGATTTGAAAAAGGAAAGAAAGGAAATGAAACTGTTTATTGATTATTTTCCAACAAACAAACATGCTGAACCAAACGTTTGACGTTTTTTTTAGGCCTATGACTTCTTACACATGGTGAACTTGGGCGCAGGACTTGGTGTTGGCACTGCACACATTCATTAGCAGAACTGGCAAACGCTTGCACAATTAGCATTGACAGGTTTAGCATTAAAGGGGAAGGTGGCAGGGTCAGCTTGATGAGTGGTTCCTGGCACACCGCTCTGGGAGGCTTCTGCATTAGTAAGACCTTAATTTATAGTGACAGTCTTGCATTATGTTTTCCTTGTTTATTGCATTTGAGCTATGTTGTACTTCAAGTGTGGGGACACGTGCACATTTATGTCTGTTTAAGCTGATAAGCATCACAAACCTATCACGGTGGAATGTGCAAGTTTAAGACCATGGGTCAAGATGGCAAACATCTTCTCCACCTGTAATTTAACAAAAAAGTCCTGTTAAAGAGAAGGAGGTGTATGTGGGTCACCAGAGGCAGGGAGGAGTTTGGAGGAACCTGCATCTGCATCATTTTTACAGGGCACATTGGGCTCATCTTTCTTTTGTGTATTGTCACTGTACAAGACGAAGGCTGGATGAAAAAATAAATGCGAAAGCAAAGTAATCTTCATTAGTCTATGTTAATCACACAATAAAAATATGATTAGCGTGGTTAAGACCTTTAATTTGAAAAAGCCTGTGTGTCTCTCTCTCAGGTCACCCTCTTTTGCTGTCTCAGCCAAGCCAGCTACTGCAGATCCAAACACCACAGGCCATCTCTGGGAGCGTGGTCACTATGCCAGCACTCAGCCAGGACTGGTCTGTACCCGTCGCTGCTCCACCAGTGGTTTCGGGCACACTTTTGACCCCATCCTCAGAGGATGATGTGAGTTCTGAGCATTCTCTAAGAATCTTCTTTTATGAGAGTTTCTATATAATCACCCAACACTGAGATGTTACCACTTCTGGTTTAAAAGCTCTTATCCATAAAATATACAGGGAAAAAAAATTCTTTCTTATTTTGTGTGTCATGATTATTCATCTTTCTCTGTATGCTGACTGTTAACTTGTTTTTGTGGGGATTTGTTGGGTGTTTACTCTAAAATCAGGTGCATTAAATGCAGGCACATGTGGTGATATAAGTATAAGTAGTATAATTCTTATTTGTTCCACTTTTCATAGACAGGTTACAAAGTGCTTTACAAACTATACAGAGTTGGAGTTAAAAGTAAATATAAAATTAAAAGAAAGCACCGGAGTAATATATCTGATTATCGTTCAGAGCAAGTTTACCAAAATAAATAAATAAATTACAAGCTTGTAAAACATTTTTATTTTTACCCTGTGTGTTTTAGAAGCATGCAGGCCTTTAATGAGTATTTCAACGACAGTGGAGGAGTATCTTAAGGATAGGTAGGATTTTTAAGCTCACGAAACGCTGTGATGGTCGTAGTCTTTAATTTGCTACCTAACTAGCAATGTGCCCAAGTTATTCACAGGAATAAATGGTGCCTTCAACACCTGTGTTTGTGTGCGCGTGTGTGTATCGACATGCAAGTACTTGCCTGTGTGCGCTTGCATGGAGCAGCATTGTTTTGCATCGTGAGTGTGCGTGCAGTTGCTCACTTTGTGATGCTGTGCTCCGGGTGTTTACGCTTGAACTGGATCCTGTCCAACCCAAACTCCCCCATTTAAACCTTTTTTTTTTTTGTATTAATTTTAATCTCACAAACCATTAACTGTGATTTTTGGCTAAAATGGTGGAAATGAAAAAGCATTTATAGCTGTTGTTTATAATAATGAATCCATTTTTCCACACTGAGAGAAAAGTTATTACTCTGCATGGACCATGCCAGTCACTGAAGACACAAATTGCTGCTTTTTTTTGCATAGAGAGTGAGTACCAGGCACGTTCATTTACTTTATACCAGAGGTGGGACCAAGTCATTGTTTTGCAAGTCTCAAGTAAGTCTCAAGTCTTTATCCTCAAGTCTCAAGTCAAGTCTCAAGTAATGTCAGGCAAGTCAGAGTCGAGTCTCAAGTCACTGGTGTAAAAGTCCGAGTCAAGTCACAAGTCTGAAACTTTGAATTTCAAGTCCTTTCGAGTCTTTAAAAAAAAAAAACGAAAAAATAATGTTGCAGTTATGCTAAATGTAAATATTAGACCATGTAATTTTTTAATCTGTGTTTTTCTCAACACATGACAAAATAGTGAACTTAGAAAATATACACAAATTGTGAAATTGCACCTCTTTAAAATGCAGCTCAATTAAACCTAGCTCCAAGAATAATTTTCACCGACAGTTCTGAGATAAGCTGCATGTTATTCTTGGATGCGGTTGTAGGACCGGCTTTAAAATCGCATGACAAAAATATCATACACATTAAAAAAAACTGTATCACCAACGTAGCCTGGACAACATTTGCTAGTTAGATGAAGTCAGCTATCTCATCGTAGCATATTTATATGCATATTTATAATCATACGGTTCTTGGAGTGAGCGCATACACTCATGAAGTTTAGTAACTTCCGGTCACTGCAACAAGCCCAGGTACAGTTTACCGACGGATGGGTGCAGGACCTTGAAATGCACCGTGTAGAAAGTAAAGACCATCGTACGTATCATAAGTTTACCAGTCTCACAAATCGTCGTCATAAATACACATTCCTTAACCGTTTATTAATAGGACCTTTGAGCTCAACGGTAATTAATTAGCAGTGGAAATAATTTCTGGTAGCATCACAGAAATGTAGCAGTGACAATAATACTGTATGCTGTAATCGTACTGGGCAATTAGTGATACAAAAAACCTGTTTTATCCTGTGAATAAAAGTATATGTTTTTGTCAATGTACCATAATAACAGAAGCGAAACGCAATATTGTGTCAGGACAATTCACTATTTATGCACAATAAACAAAGGAGCATAGCGCGACAATTTCTGTTCAGCGCCAGACTTGCTTGTAACCTATATCACCAATTATGTTATGAAAATGACGTATTAACTACTAAAAAACACTGACCTTCCTGTAAATGCTTGGAGCAGACTAACCTGTGAGCTGGAGGGTTCTGGGACGTTATATTTGATCTTTGAATGGCTGCAATCCAGTCGCCTCTTTGTTACTTCGGAAACATGGCTCGAACAATTTCTCTTCAACGACGTAATCCGATAACAACCGATCTCTTTACCCGTCGGCTTCCCGTGGCTGTCATGCGACCGGCTATTGCAGTTAATAATACAACGGCTTCTTGACATTTTTGTGACATTTTTGCCACGAGTTCCCAGAATCCTTTGCGGTTCTACCCGTGAATGACGTCACATTTTCAATCTCTATATAATATGCATGTTAAATTTTATATTTGGGGTAAAATATCAAGTCTTTTCAAGTAAACCGGTTCAAGTCCAATTCAAGTCCCAAGTCATTGGTGTAAAAGTCCAAGTCAAGTCACAAGTCTTACAATATTTTTTCAAGTCAAGTCTAAAGTCATAAAATTAATGACTCGAGTCTGACTCGAGTCCAAGTCATGTGACTCGAGTCCACACCTCTGCTTTATACCAGGGGCACTCAAAGTGCCAGTGTAGGGAGCCAGTTTATGATGGAGGGCTATAGAAATCCACACGTGAAACACTTACTTTGCAATGTCACTGCTCAGAGGGTGGTTTGTCTTGGTGGTTGTCATTTTTGTGCGAGTTTTGTAGTTTTGGAGGGTTTTGTTTTGTTTTGCGGGTTTTTTAAACCACTGATGAAGTGGCATTTCTTGAAACCAACTCTGTTTCTTAAGACTTATGGTGGCTAGAGCAGAACTGAAAGTTACATGAACTTTTTCTTATGCAGCTCTTTTCTACTCTACATGAGCATTTGAAGTGCTTTATAGAACATGCATTCGCACAAGCACCTTTTTCTGTGCCTTGCCTCTAGACTAGTGCTTTCTCTCTAACGATCGCATACACCTACACTCTGGTGAATGCATCGGGAGCAACTCAGGGTTCAGTATCTTGCCCCAGGATTTCTTGGCATGCAGATCAGTACGCTTGGGCAACGAACCACCAACCTTCCCATTAGGAGACCACCTACTCTATCTCCTAAACCACAGCCACCCCTAAGAAGTTAAAACAGAAGAAAACTGTTCCTTTTGTCTCATTTTGCACCATTATACATAGTATGAAATGTAGAGAATCACATTCTTTCTTTGTTGTGCGCAGGGGCCGAATAAAATGTTAACAACGGCCACCATTTGTGACCACAGACCACACTTTGAGAACCGTGGCTTGAGACCACGTTATGATCTGAAAGGAATGATTTTCACTTTGTAATCAGAGATAAATCTTAAGGAATGCTGCAGAGCACTGAGACGACACAAACATGTAAAAATACAAATAGACGATGAGTGTTTTTTTTTAAATTTGCTACAGTAGAACAGATTACTTTGAAAAGGACGGGACATTGCTTTCAGTATTAATGGCAGAGGGTGTATTCTTTCGTGTGATGCGTTCAGGGGTGATGCCAGGACAGCTGCGCTTTCCCCACACGCATTCGTTTCTCCCTGGTTGATTTTTACGACAGCGTATACATGCAACCGAGGCCCCGTTAACTGCAGCAGAGACTGCCCCAGCAATTTAAAAGACATAAAGTAAACTTGTAGTATTTTTTATTGTTTATGGCACATTTTCTTGGTCTCTTCATAAAGGGTCACCAACTTTTACAAGTGCTTGTCTTATTTTGTGTGGGCGCGTTTGTCGTGATCTTTTAAAGACCTGAGGCTAGCGACTCGCTGGGACTTTTAGCAAATTCGCTGTTGTTTCGGGCTTCGGTCTCCAGCACAGCAGTTACTCATGTCTTGTTCTCATCTGACCTTTATTGGGTTGAGAAACATGTTCTCACTCTGTCTCCTCTTTCAGACTTGTCTGTTTTGTTAGCAGGACTTCCACATTCCCAGCATGTCTCCTTAGCATTAGGCTGAACAGCAAAGTTGCAAAATTGAAAAGTTAACACATTTTGAACCTTTGTTAATTATGGAAAACCATGTGTCACATTTGTGGAATGTCTCTAAAACCATGTGTAGTGATTTCTGTGGTGACAGTGGGAAAATGTATCCAGATTTCTGCTGTTATTATCTCATGGGGCAGTGATATATGTGAACATGGAAAAACAGTTCACTTCATCTTAATTAATATTAACTTGGTTAATCGGGTAATTAAAAAAAAAAAAAGATTCTGAAAAGCGTCTGGGTTTGTTGTGTTTTTTTTTTAAATAAAATGTAATGGTTGACCTCTAGCTGTAAAAGCCGCCCACCCCTAAAAGGGCGTAGAGGAACTTGTCCAATTATCGCGGGCATAATTCAGTCGAGAGAAGCACTTTTTGTGCCAGACATCGAGAGAAATGTCGAAGAATTCCAAACCTCAGAGGCCAAAACAAATACTCCTCTCAGCCATTTGTAAACCCAACCAAGTCAATAAAGTTTATAATAGGTGATTAAAAGAAAGGGTCTGTAAACATTTAATTGTGAGCAGGACAAAGAGATCCAAAGTTTTGAAGTTCACCTTATTTACCAAGAGAAAAAGGTAGTGGAAATTTAAAAAGCTCATCTGAAGAGCCTTTTAAAGGACAACTGGGGCAGTTTTTACACATTTTTGTTAAGGATGGAATGTTTTTATATTTAGAGCAATTTCAATGGAGTTGGTTGTTTCTGTGGCACAACAAGGAGAATGTAAGAGGCTCGACTCTTCGTGAGAGAGCACTGCAGCTGCGTTCACTCATCGTGGTTTGGCTGCAGCAGAGTGGTGGACTTGATAGGCTTGTGGATGTGTAAAATGCCTGTTAAAGATGGCATGCTTGTGCCAGGTGTTGCTGCATGTTGTACAGTAAGTCTGTGTGTGTGTCGCTGATTCTGGTCTCCACAGTGCTGTATTTTGGCCTGCGTAAGCCTGGATGTTAAACGGCTGCAAAGGATTACATGCTTCAGACAGGTGTTGTGCAGTGCGACAGCTGTAAATAGCCATCAGGGATTGGGTCAGTGTAGTGTAATGGGCTCCCAAATGGCAAGGGATTTAGATGTATGTGAGTGTGTGTTTGTGTGCATGTGCATGCATGCAAGGGAAACCAATCCCGTCTGAAATTGCAGGCCTCAACAAAGGTTCCCATTAGTAGGATGGAAGGATTTACAGGGGTGGGCCCCAGGAAGGCCTGGTGGTCCCTGCGTACAGCTAACTCAGATATTTAGGCATGTTTAACTTCTTTTCATCAGAAATATTTCTAAAGCTGGACAGCTGAGACTGAGCTTGATTAAAAACATTGAATCCACTCGCTGGCCACTTTTTTTAGGTATACCTTTCTAGTACTTGGACCCCTTTTTCCTTCAGAATGGCCTTAATTCTTCATGACATGGATTCAACAAGGTGCTTGGACCTATTCCTCTGAGGTTTTGCAGCAACATCACACAGTTGCTGCAGATTTGCTGGCTGCACTTCAATGTTGCAAATCTCTTGTTCCAATACTTTACGTCTCAGACTTAATCCGTTAGATTGAGATCTGGTGACCGTGGAGGCTTTTTGAGTAAACTGAGCTCATTGTCATGTTGAAGAGCCTTGTACCTAATTCTGTTGGAAGCAGCCATTGTAAGATGCATACACTGTGGTAAAAACATGTTCAGTAACAATAGTGTGGTAGGCTTAGGCATTCACACTTGGTACTAACAGGCCCACAGTGTGCCTCTGGCCTCTGACATTAACAGGGCATTTCCACCCAGAGAACTGGCACTCACTGTTTTTTGGACCATTCTCTAAAAACTCTAGAAATGGTTGTGTGGGAAAATCCCAGTAGGTCAGCAGTTTGTGAAATACTCAGAAGTCACTTAAATCACCTTTCTTTGCCATTAGCAGTTGAAGAAAGTAGGCAGTGAGTGAATAACACATGAACACTTAACTTAAGACCCCTTTTTGTAGTCTCACCGTACAAGCACTGTGCACTTCACACTACATACTGCTGATGGGGAAAAATAGTAGTAGCTGTTATATTTTTTTCAGAAGCACAGCACGGTTAATCGCTCACTGTTTATATATAATTCCAAAATTTTGTCCTTAAACTGCCAGAACTCTGATCCAGGGTTATTATAGTAACTAAACTAAAATTGATGTGTTCATTGAGAGTCAGCTGATTTCCAAAAGTTCTACTGCCTGTACTAATTTTCCTAAATCTTGCCTCTGGCTCATGCCCTCCATACAATAATCATTACTAACTAAATTAAAGCTAAACATTTTTAAACAACAAAAAATCAACTGAAACAACCAAACGCACTCTGGAAACGAACTCAAACTAAACTGAATTAATAGACTTAAAGAAGTCAAAACGAAATAAACAAAAATCACATTAGAAAATACACGACTATAATAATGATCCACTCGCATCCTATTAGCAAACTTTATGGCTGAAGTAGGTTCATCATTCTGCTTGCTCTTTGCTCAACATATTGCAACCACATTGGCTACGACAGATCTGTAACTCATCACCTCTCTCCCGGCTTCCTCCTGCATTAGCAAAGATGTTTTCTTTGTCGGTACTGTGCGCATCCTTTCGACTGTTGGGGGACTTGTGATCTCGGCGACTGTCTGCGTCACGCTCGACTGAAATGTCACCTATGGAAACCATTTCACAGTTATGAGGGTTTATGACTCACAGTAAAATCATGAAACATTTACACCCTGACCCGTTAGAGGAAGCCACTATCATCTGGATAGATTAATGGTTAATCACAAACTTCCTTTTGGAATAATCCTTGAACTGTTGAACTGAATGAGGGGTTCCTCACTTGCATTGTGGCGATCAGACTCCTGTATGCTTTTCTCTCTTCACCCATATTCATCTGTTGAAGTGCTGTTGACCAGGAGTTGGGATGATCATGCAATTAGATGCATTCACACGGCGCTGATCAGTAAACCAACAGCTGTCTGCAGCTGTTGCTGTATGAGCTGTGCTTTGCTAATGGGCATTTTCCCCCCTTGTTTGCATTTCCCACTGGCATTCAAATAGTTTGAGTGTGAACAAGTATCACTGTTAGCCTCTCAACCCGCCAAGCTTCTTGAGAAATGCCACTCAGCCCCCTTTTTTTTGCCCCTTGCCCCACATCTTCCTCCCCAGCCTCATTGTGGACGCGACGTGAAGTTCCCCGTGCTCTTCACTCCCTGGTAACTGCTTACTTGCAGTGTTCCCAGGCTCGGGCTAGTGGCACGGCTCCCAGACCTCGGCTGGGAGACAGAAGAGTTTCTCAGGAGACAGAACACAAATACAGGGATCCAAATAACTTAATCACCAGCGGGGCTATTAGACCCTGGATCTTAGAGACTTACCCTTAGGAGGACGTTTGTGTTTGGAGAAGAGGGGCGGCGAGATGGCTGGGGAGTGGGTGGACAATGAAGGTGTTTGGGTAATCTGTGCCACTGGTTCTGCTAATTTGAGAGAGGTCATGTTAACATATGCACTATTTGGGTTAGCATGCGAGACTTTGATTTCAGTTGTCATCTTACTGACGTCAAGTGGAAAGAATCTAACAACTTGGGCGTGTCTTTATTTATTTATTAATTTGTTTATGTTGATATTTTTAAAGTCTTGATTCACACAAACGCCTCAGATAAACAAATCTGAACTGAAAAAAATGCCAGAATTGTATTTATTTATTTATAGTTTACCTTGAGAGTTAAAACAATAGATGCTGGCTGTGGCCGTTCTTATGTTTCCACATTTAGACCACTAACATATAAACTGTTTCTGTGTTTATGTGCCTGATGTGAACCCATTTATCAATGAGTGACACCTTTTCTAAACACACATATAGAATAGAAGCATTGCAGGTGACCTTTTATGCCCCTAGACGATCCTGGTGTAAATATTTTACTTAAAGCATACACTTAAGGGCTCTTTGGAGCGATGTTAATGCCAGGATTTGCTGAAGAATTGTCATTAACCTTACAATACATCCTTAATGTGTCTGTTTATTATTCTATCACTGAGGTAAACTAGAGCACCAGCAACAGAGGGAGTCTCTGGGTGAGAATAACACAGTCGGCACCGGCTTTTATGTTGGGTTTATCTTTCCTGCTTCCATTTATTTTCTGCGTTTCCTGTGATTTCTTTTTTCTCATGCCAATCTCTGCAATTCAAACCTCTGCCTTCTCCCACCTCTCCTTCCTCAGTATTTTTCAATATACCTCATGTGTTCCAAGTGTTAATGAATGAGTGTTGGTTCAAGAAATGGACAGAGCAGATGTCGGAGCACATGTATGTGAAATGAAATGGCAGTAAATACAAATGAATATAACATACGTCTTTAGAATTGACTGTAAAATGATGTTTAGTTTCCCAGAGACGCTGTGGTCAGAGTAATTATGTTTATGGGCAGTTTTTTTTGTTTTGTTTTTATTTTGTGTGGTTTTTTTTGTTTCTTTTTTTGTTAATCCCATCCTCGGTTCTTGTTTGGACTTGATGGTCGACGTCACTGTGAAATCACAAAGCACACGTTCACACGCTTATTTCCCATAATTATCAAAAAAAAATACACTCGAAAGATTAAAGATCAACTACTCTGGGAAATAATAATGTTTTGCCAGCGGTATTCAGCACGATCACTCTGGAACAGAAAGTAAGTTCTGTACCGGTGGTGACTCAGTAGAGATGTAGTGATTGAGTGAATCTCCTCTGATGCTGTATTTATGATGTCTGTAATGCATATTGGATGAGACAGCCGTAACCTAACTTTTTGGAAGCACGAGATGTTTCTAGTTTTCTCCTCATTCCCAAGACACTTTTGGATCATTTTACTAAAAACAACTGCTCATGTGATTCAAAAGACTTTTTATTTAAGTCAGAAGAACCTGTGGTCTGCAGTCCAACGGGTGGCTTAGGAAGTAACTGCTTCTCTTTCCTGTTTGGAGTCGAGGAAGGATAAAATATTGGCGTAACTTCAATAATAAATGATGTCCTTGTTTCTGTTTTTTTCTCACATTCCCACTGTAGTCCAAGTTGTCCCAGAGACAACAGCGCATGATAAAAAACCGCGAGTCAGCATCCCTGTCTCGGAAAAAGAAGAAAGAGTATTTGCTTTCGCTGGAAGCTCGCCTGAAGGTGGCGCTGTCTGAGAACGAGGTGCTCAAGAATGAGAACGGCAACCTAAAGAAACAGCTGGAGGGCCTTCTGAGCAAGGTGAGATACGACCAGCGCTTCCCTCACAGTACAGGCACATGTGCACGTGTTGGAAGTCGTTTTTACTACAATGGGTTTCCTCGCTTTCTCTGCAGAACACAGCGCTGAAAGCAACAGCACCCAAAAGGAGAGCGGTGTGCCTCATGGTGGTCGTGGTGTTCCTCGTTCTTAATGTTGCACCAATGAGGTGAGCGTGGGACACTGAACAGATGAATGCTTTCACTTGCCATAAAAAGTCATTTGATACAGTGATCGATGGCTGAAATTCAATTCAAACCAAATGAGTGCTGATGACGCTGATATTGTCAGGCTGCATGAATATTTCTGCCATGATTATTGACTGAATAGAAATGGGAAGCCCCGTGACTCACAGTGGGAAGCACGCCCTACATGTAAGATATTATGCAAAAAACGTTTTCCTTTTCAGACGATGTCTTCAACTTTTTAACCGCCCCACTCCCTCAAAACGAAGAAAAATCTCTTTTATCAAGTATATTGAACAAAAAGTAAAAGGTGATCATCGGTTGAGCTAATATTTGTGTATATTAAAAGTCATTGACTTTGCATGGTAATACTTTTGGGGGTTTCCCCGTAAGACTTTACTACTATGCTCTGGAGCCAAGCACCAGAGCATAGTACTGAGTAGTATGTAGTCCATTAATGCACATGCTATAAAAGCCCACCTTTATCCTGACCAAAGCCAATCTCTTGGAAAAGAAAGTGGCGATTAATAGTTCATATGTGCCGTATTGTTCTTGTGTGTACAGTTCAGTCCTCTGATGTTGCTGCCAGAGTTTATAGGACTTCTTGACTAATGGATGAATAACTCTCAAAACACTGTGATGGGCTGGGGCAAAAGTAAACTGTTACCACTTGTGAAAGTAAAATAAAATCATTCTGGCTTCAAACATAAGAAAGAAATGCAAAAAGCATTTGCACATGGTCATTTTTCTTATCTCTGCTTGTAATATTAACAATTGGGACAAATTGTAATGAGTTATATAAAACTACACCAAAGGGGGGGGACTTGATTCCTCTCAGCTAGCAGATGGAGGGGTTGTGTAACTCAAGAGCGCAGTTCACCTCCAAGTGTATTGAAAAATTTTCTGTTCTCATTTTATAAAAATGTTTATTTCCTACTGGGAATTTCATTCTCCACGAGGATCCAAGCATATCTTTTCTGGATCTGAAACTTCTCTTTACTAAAATCCACTTTTTTCTTTCCTTTTTATCTAGAGGTTAAACATGGAAACATGCGAATGAGTTTGCTTTTGCGGTTGCATTCACAGTATCTGAAGTGTGTGTGAGCCTCTACCTGTGCTCACATCTGTGGCTTTTTGTGTTTGGGCTCTCCTCTGGAATGTAAAAAATGCCCGCTTTGAGGTTAGATCCCTTTGAAATGAAAATGCCACACAGCGTAGTAATACCACTCAAAGTAACTGTGTGTATTTTTGCTTGTGTGCATGCGCCCTTTGGGTTGTGCAGTCGAGATCAGAGTTCAGATTCTGCTCGTGGCTAAAAACAAAAATCCCTCCTGTGCACAGGATGTGGGTCACGTGCATTTCAGTCCAGCACCAAGTTCTTTTTTTTACATTTCTTTTCTAACTCAAGTGTCCTGATTTTACCTCACCTGCGGGTTTTTTGTTTTTCTTAACTGACTTTTTTCTTTGTCATCAGTCTGTTTCAGGGTGGCCCGGGCTCTTCGCTCGAAGTTGCTTCCACGCAGCACAGTGGCAGACACCTGTTGGGTTTCTCACCAGAGGCAGAAATTGAACGCCTGATCGGTCCTGACGCTCTTGGCAGCAGGCCGTCTGAGATGGGCGACAGGTAATGAGCTAAACCCCCTAACTGCCTTCACAACAGCATGTTTATCCAGTATGTAACTAGACCAGGATGCACCTGTGCTCAGTCTGAACCGGTGAAGCTCATTAAGGCCCATGTAAACACAAGTGGCAGCTGATCACCTACCTTGTCCAAACAGCCGTTTGAATGCCTCCAGCGTCCTTGCTGTAGTCTAGTAGTTGCGCTTTGAACTGCAAGGTGAGAAATTGGGGTCAGTTCTTGTTTGACAGAAAGCTGTATATTGTTAATAGTTTATTTTTCTATGTGCTTATGTATATATTCTTTGTTTTTTCTAAATGCACTCCAGATCCTGCAGTTACATTTGTAAATTGCATGAATAACATTCCTGTTTGGTACCATACCTGACTCCCCATGTCATGAAAATTATGTTTTGCAAGGTGGTCAAACATCTAACGTCTCCAAGGCATCCTGCGTTGTGTGTTAGATCTCTGCCTAGGCTTTGTCACATGTTAATGCAGACTGTTCTTGTGTAGTATCAAGTTTCTCAGCAGCATTAAACACAGCGCAGGCAGGAAGGAACACATTAGCCTTTGCAAAAGGGGTGACAGCACCAAACCCAGCAGTGAGAAGAATGATTGGGGAGATATGCGATCTAATCTTAGGGTCCCACTGAACAGGAAGCTGCTCATGTGCTTGAAGGTTAAAATGGGCCCCTCTTTTAAACTTACTATCAGGCCTCTTTGGTCTGACATGTTGTCTCATGGAACCATTTCCAGGACATTAAGAGGCGGGAAAATGAGGCATAGTCAACAAATTGGCTCACGTTGGTGAGGCCCAGGGGAGGGATTACGTCGCTGACTTACATTTTTCTTAACAAAGCCCCGCACAGGTGGGCACTTTCTTTGGGTAGTCTACATCGGCACCTCGAGAGTTACATTCACTCTCTGTAACTCTCCAACCAGAGTCAGGGAGTAAAATCTGCAGAGTAAAGTCAGGAGGTGCTGCGTGGTGCTAATCATTTGAACTTAAATGTGGTAACGTTTGATTGTTTTCATCTGTCTGTGCTCAGAGTCAGACTATATGTGACCATTTGGGTGGCAGTGCTCAACTCTGTAGCATGTTTATGATAATTGTGCGCAGGATTTACAGCAGCATGCGTCGCTGCACTCGCCCCTTTGATGCAAGTATATGTCTTCATGCATGCATTCAGCGATTGGATCACTGCCACCTCTGCACATGTTGAGCAAAAAGAACCAAAAAATTTTTTTTATTAGTTCCTAGTGTAATTATCACCACATTAAAGCCAAGATGAATTCCAATTTGGTGCCACTTTGTTCCCTGTTACTTATTCCACCATGGGTACTTTGCCTGCAGTGAACTGCATGCAGCCGTATTAGTTCTTGCTCTTTATTCACAATATTTGTAGCAGGTTGACGTAGATTTTTGAGTATCTTAGTGGCTGTGCAAAGATTTGGCTCTTTGGTTATTTCACATCTCTGTGCTTTTTATTCTGTTTTAGATCTGAAGATAAAGCCCTGATGGTGGTAAAGGATCCCATCTTTGTCAGACCGTCTCCGCCCTGCCAGCCTTCTGTCAACAGGACCAAGTGCATTGAGTAAGTAACTTTATTTCATATACAGCTTACTGTCCATATGTTTCCCCTCATGCTAAAATGCAAAGACGCACTGTGTTAATTTGGCAGGCTGGCCCATGAGTTGAGGGGTTGGGTCCACCGTCACGAAGTTCAGCAGACCAAATCGAGACGAGAGAATAACAGCAACCACAAACCCACCAGGACGATTCTGGTAAGTCACAGCAGCGTGTTTTGCAAAACAGTAAAACACACGTAATGGTCCGTGCACAAATTTACGTGATATTTGCTGCTGGCAATACATATTGCAAACTAAACCTCATTTGGATTTCAAGCCATTCCACTTTAAAAGTCTCTTGGCAACCCAGAGCCTGTCTTTCACCACTGTTTCACCTCCAGTCACACCTACCCCTTTTTCTGCCTCTCGTTTCTCTTTATTGGGCTGAATTTAATCCGGCAGCCCTGAGAAAGTAAACATAACACTTAGAGGGGAGCTATGGGATTAGTGCCCCCTGCTCCTTTTTTCCATATTTTTTCTTTTTTTTTTTTCAAAATCTGTCACAGCAGGTCCAGTCTACTAAAGCCAACCATCTGCCCACTTCATATATACACACATTGTTCTTATCTGTATTAACAGAAAAGGTGGAGGTGTTTATTGCCTGTCTGTATTCAGCTGTTTTACCCTTTCGGCCTTTGGAGTTGAACAGTAAATCTGCTCACTCTGATGTAACATGTGCCTGTGGATCACCACCTGAGTCTTTATTTCTTCATGACAGCTGTAAAATTTCTGAACGAGATGTCATTTATCAGGAGAAAACCTTGACACGTGTGTGTGTGTGTGTGTGGATCTCTAGGAGTTTTGAAAGGATAGTCTGCTTTTATGTAGGCAATACTGTTTATTTTTACTGTTCTCTTTCATGGGCATTGATGTGGTTGCACAGATTATAGCTAATTGTCTGGTTTTTCCCTGACAGAAAACAGGAAATAAGGAGGACGAAGGCAGCCAGATTGTGACGGTTCAATACACAGAAACTACTGCGGAAAAGTAAGTAAAGGCCGGCTACAGAAAATTTCAGGTGTTTGTGTTTTGTTTTAATGAAGGTTGATTAGTTGATGCACCTGTAGACATAATAACCTGCCATGTTTTGGTGTTTTAGTAGAATTTGACCAAAGCGTTGCTTTAAATAGAAACTGGAGCGTTTTTGGCATTTGTCCCCTTTTTTTATATTTTACAGTTTTATAATATTCGATTTATGATGCAGTGATTTTTAAAGGATGACCCTTGCACACCGCTTTAGAAGTTTGGCGATGAACGAGAAACTTTTCTGCTGCACAGTTTAGATCACACAGATGGTGTCAATGGCTTTTTGCCGCTTTTAAATCTGGCTACAAAATATCTGAGTTCATAGGAAAATGAAAGAAAATCACTTTCAGAAGTTAACCTCTTTAAGGCCAGATGAAAAAAACATAACACCAAAAATAGGAGGAAGTACTCAATGCTGCAGTGAGATAGCGAAGTAGCAGTTTTTAGGCTTTACTTTGTGCTCCAGCAGCAAATTACTGGGCAAGTCTGTTATACTGAGGCACAGACCACTGGGATGTTTTAGTAGTTGCTGTTTGAGTTGGTGTTTGAACAAGCAGAAATCAAATAGGACGCTGTGATATAAATCATATAGTTGAAATATGGATATATTACAGATTATCCTACATTTACTATCTGCAGTTAATTACAAGTATGCATGCTTGAATGTTTGTAGGTTTCATTGCTACCATATTCCTCTGACGAGTGTTTTCATAATTATCTGCGTTTCTTCCACAGGAGTCCTGGCAGTGAGCTGCAGGTGTACTACGCCCCTCGTCACACGTACACCGACTTCTTTGATGAGCTGAACCGCCGTGGCGACACCTTCTATGTCGTGTCTTTCCGTAGGGTAAGTTTGGACTTGTTTCTAGCTGAGGTGAATGGGGGAATAAGGCACATGAAGCAAAATGCAGCTGGAAGTTTTTACACATCAACACTAAACCGATTTCATTCTGTTTGAATCTGGTCAGATTTGTGATTAAACCAAAATTAAGCAAGGGATTCAAATTTAGTGCAATGTCTCTCTTCTTCAGCAGAGAGGTTTCTTTTGAACCAAAGGCCAGTTTTGAATTTGCAATATTTGTTTATACTCAAATATTACTGTCAGTTATCTTGATCTTTATTAATTGTTGCGCATTTGAGACTAAGTGCCAGGGGGGTACTGGTTATTACTGTTACCTCACAGCAAGAAGCTCTGCTCAAACCATTCTGTGTGGAGTTTGCCGGTGCCGGTACGGGCTTCCATCGGCCATTCCAGTTTTCTGGAAAGCATGCTTGTTTGGTTTTATTTGTTTTAAATTGGCCTGCAAGTTTATAGAACAAAGCACTATATAAATGTATGGTTAAATGTGGCTTGTAGTCTTATCTTGATGATATTCATATCTGCCTTTCATCCCTTCGTTCTAACCAGGAAAAAGGGAAATTAGTTTGGTTCACGGTAAACTTTTTGCTTTGAGTTTTACAGGAGTTTTATTCTTTGCCATCTCACTGAACAACAAAAACGCACAGCGGCTTCCAAAGTGATAGCGCTGAGATATTATTAAATTTGCTATCAAAAACTCTTTTGAAGCTGGAAAACACCTTTTTGTTCTCTCTTTTCATTTTTTTCTTTTTTCTGTGGTTGGTGATAATTAAGCTGGACTGAGTCTAACTGGAAAGGCTAAGAATGTTCCTGCTCTAGACTGCTGGATAATCTCGGTGAAGGTAAGCTCAGGGTTAGTCAGGGCGGTGAGAATTTTGACATAATCCAAAGATCGAGACACAAAGGTTCGGCTTTAGGTTGGCATAGTGACGACAAGGACAAAGGGAACAATGGTGTACCCGAGGTGAAGGTCTTTGCAGGTCAAGTAGCCAGCAGGGGGAGGAGGGTGGTCTGCTTTCTCCAACTTCGTGTCAGAAACCATTAACATTACAGGTAATAATCTCTCTCCCTCTCTCTCTCTTTTTAACTTTCATTCACAAAAGTTTTTTGGCAAAAGGAAACTTTGTGGATATTTTACAAACAATTGAATAGTTCAAACGTAAATTTAGGGCAGCTTTTTAGTTTGATTAACCAGTCATTCCTTACAAAAAAAAAAGGCATTAAAAAGACAGAAAATAACAATAATGAAGCGCTTCAGTGGATTTGTTAGATTTAGGAATTTGTTTCTTGGATTTTGAACTCTTTAAAGGTGAATTGCACTTTATTCAGGTGTTTCTCTTACACTTGCATTTTCCACATTTTAGCCCGTTCCTCTTCTTTCTGTGTGTTATCTGATCTTATCTTGATTTTATTCAACTGGAGATAGCATTCAAAAATACTTTTTTTAATGAATATGACAAAAACATAAGGACGAAATGATAAATAGACACTTCATGTAAAGTGTTTTAGTTACAGGCCAGTCATTCACTGTGACCTTCTTTTAATTCTCACAGACCTCGTTAGCTTTTCTCTCTCTGTTTATTTGCCTGTATTTGGTTTCCTGGGTTTCGGGGTGTGTGTGTCTGACAAAGCAGGAATGCTTTTTCTTTTTTTTGTTCCAGTTGGTATGATGTTATTACAAGACTGCCAAAGTTCTGGATTAAATTGTTTATATTTTAAAGCCAGTCACAAAATTTTTGAGTTTTGTCCCTTGAGACAAAAGTATTTTTTCATTATGGTCTGTTCTTGCACCTTCCAGCAGTTGAAGTCACTCTGTACAGTATGTACAGGTCACGTTTCGGTCAAGGCAGCTTAAGGCCGTGCAGATGCGTTACCACCTGTGTCTTAATTTAGGTAGTAAATGAGGTAAGACGATGGAAAACACAACTCTCAGCGAGCTAAAGAAAGAATCGTCCAGGTGTGTCTTACTCTGCCGTCATTGTGTGGCCCTGTGTCACTTCTGATGCTGTTGTGGCGCCTGTGGCTTTATGTAAGTGTGCATTGGGGCGACGTGATGGAAACACTGCCAGCTTTCAGCCATCGCTATGGCAGCATCAGCTGTCATGTGGACTTGTCAAGCCCCTGATGAGGAGCAGTAATGTGGCTGGTGTTTTCTGTTTTTCCTTCCACTCTCCAATCACAGACACGCCGTCATTTTAACACATAATTTCACCTTTTCAGCTTGCATTTAGTTCCCATGAGCACAGATCACAACATACACTTAACCGAAACAAAATTCTTTATGAATTTTTGCACCATTTTGATGAAACGTTACAGAAACTACGAAGCACATTCTCGTATTCACTGTTATGAAATAGAAACTGTCATTGCCCTATCCTGTTTATTTTCTGTAATCCATCTCCTGGACCCATATTCCTGTCTACCGTCACCTTAGCAACCTTAATTCTTCATGTCACTCACACCAGAACCTCACAGTTACCTGCTCAGGTTCACTGTTGTTAACGTTACACCGGTCACATGATATTGTCTTCAGCAGGCGTCGATGCAGCTGTTTAGGTTTTCTCAGCCTCTATGGGTTCACAAATATGTTTTTGCCTCACAAACTGGGAAAAGAATAAGAACCATCTTTTGTCATCCTGTTTCATTCTTAGACTCTGTTTTGTCTTAATCTCCTCATTTTCTTTGTTTTTGTTATCATTATTATTAATATTAATTAATTAATTTGCTTTGCTAGTTTTACTCATCTGTTAAAATGTGCACTGGATATAGATTAGTTTTACACAGCAGTGGTTCTAATAGCTTTAAAAGTTTCAGCTTGGAACAAACGGCTTCATGCTCTGATAAATAATACAAGCAACTTGTAACGTCTCCCAGCTTCTTCCACCTATTATCTTGCCCGTGATGACAGAAGCCTCGTTAAGCTGCTGAAGCTGATCGTGTGTATTCTTTAAGAAAAGGCTCTAAACTCATTGTGAAAGGCCTCTTTATCATTAAACACATACAAGTCGGATGTTTTGTTTGCTTTGAGTTTGTTGCGTTCTCCAATTTCCAACCTTCTCTTCTTTGTTCTCAGGATCATCTCCTACTTCCTGCCACCAGCCACAATAAAGGAAGTCCACCCAAGATGTCTGTCGTGTTGCCAGCCATGAACATAAATGGTAAGAAGTGCAGCACAGACACAGTTTGGAAGTGCAGCGCGATGTGGCAGATAAAAGGCAGCCCAGGTTCACATTCTCAATCACGTTTGCCCACAAGAATGCATTACTTGTGGCCTCAGACATTTACAGAAAAAAAGGGTTAGAAATTCTATTAGAACAAGAGTTTTGTGTTTTACTTCTGTGGTTGTGTTTTCAAGGGTTTAGTTTAGAAGCAAATTAAACAACAGGCAGCAGTTAAGCAAAGAAATAAGTGAAGAACATTGGTTTCTTGCCTGGAGTGCATCAGTTGACTATTAAACCTACTTGAAAGTCTAAGCACTTTGCTCAGAGTACACTGGTCAATTCATTCATTGTTACTGAGTCACATAATAACTTGTCATTTCATAATCAAATAACTTAAAGCAAATTTCATGTCCGCTTCAGATGGGAGAGCAGAGACACAGCTCATCTGACTCAATTTACTCTTGAAAACGCTCTCGCGGTCCACAGCTGTGGACAGAGTGGGTGGCAATCAGAGCGCGCTTGGTTGCGTTCTGGGGGCTGCTTTCCAGCTCATGTAGTCGCTCATTTATTCTCACCACCTGCCTTCAAAAACAAACACTGGATCAGCAGAAAGCGTAGACTTGCACTTGTGCATATTCTCAAATGATTGACAATTGGTGTATGCGTGTTTTTGACATCCATGACGTTATCGAGACTTTGCTTCACGGCTGTCAGATCTGCAGGATTATCAGTGCGTTCTATCAAAGTCAGGTCATTAGATGCTTCAGTAACAGGTGGCCTGATTTTCACAAAGCACGTGTAGAAGTGAGCTGAGAGAGAACACGCTCAAGAGGGGCTGTGTTTATGTCTGATGTAAGCAAATAGGAAGACACCACACTGTTGTTAACAGTTGAACTGTCATTTTTATTTGAGAACCTTTTTGTTTTCCTGTTAACTTCATACTTGTGAGTGGAGAAGCATCCAATTTGGTTAATGTTTCAGCAGCTAACCCTGGGAGGAGTGAGTGGGTGAAATGTGAGCCGCTCACTCAGCAGGAGAGACGAGGCCATTTAGATTTTTTTTTCTGTGAGATGGGTGTTAGGTGAAGATAGATGAAGGTAAACATTGTTCTCGGTTGGTCTTGTCAGGGAGGAATGTTAAGGTCCAGGCCAGTCAAATGAAACCATTGAAATAAGCAGTAAATAGTGAAATCCAAGATGTGCTTGTGAGCTAATTGTTGAAATGGCCAAACAAAGGTGGCATTTATAAAGAAACGTCAGGTCTGGAAAGATTCTCGATTGCTCAACAAAGGTCTCAAATTTGCATGATCTGTCATGGACGCTTGAATTGAGTTACAAATTCAAAACAGCGGGTTAATGCCTGTCTGTTCGTGTCTTTGCGTGTAATAAGTTGGCTCGATGATGTGGTAGTTCCTAGGGAGAGGGCTAACACCCGTTTTATGTTCAGAAATAACACAACTGCTCCTGCCTTGTGACTGAAAAGTTAGGACTAATGCAAAACCAAGACAGGGAAGGCTGACAAAGCAAAGGTTGCAGTAATTCTCCTGAAGCACAATCTCCACACGGCCCTCTTTCCTTTTAGATATGGAGCCCCATGTGCTGCACAGATAGCAGCCTTCAAGTAGCATTTTAGATTTATGCTGTCCTTGTTTGGACCTTTGAAGTGATTAAGTGCAAATGTATGCATATTTAGTTGGGTGAGACCCTTAGAGAAGGAGAAACACTGTCCTCTTACTGGAGAGTAATACTGTACTGGAAGATAATTCTTTCCAGCTCCCTGTTGCTGCTCTGCTTTAAGAATGCCTTCCTTCTCTAGTCACTAAATAGTTTTCATCTGGAGGAGATGGAGAGGCTTGGCTAATCTGGAGTGATCATTTAGTCTGTCTTGGTCAATAACTGAACATTAAAGATGGAGTTTTTGATCTAACGTCCACACGTCATAGAGTTATTTAATCTAGACATATTTGGTTTTCTCTAAAAATGTATCAGCCACAGCAGTGGCTCCTTATAAGGGCTGTGGGGTGTGTTTATTCAGTAATCCTCTGAGTTTGAAAGTAGCTCAATCAATTGAAAGCGACGTGTTTGAAAGGGGGGAATTTTTCAGGGTTGACATCACTTACAGGTGGATGGACGTATGAGACGCACTGCAGTCTATTTTTACTTCTGTGAGATTATACATGCGCACTGTAGCCAACAGGCTGCCTTTCACTGGGGGTTCAATGTACAGCTCTATACTGCTGATTGACTTGAGGGTCAGATTTTCCTACTTCCCTAATCTAAACAGCAGGGCTCAGAAATGGAGTTCACTCTCACCAAACCAAATGTTTAACTCAAGCCACTCCAGAAAAATAAGACTCCAGTGACTATAGTGATTATGTGCCTTTAGAAATGACTTGTTTGGTCCATCATTGAGCGCTGCGGTTCAGATGAATCTTAACCACTTGTTGGTTGAATTCAGTAAGGCTTCAGTCATAGAGACCAGTCAGTGATCCCCCTGGAAACCTCTGGTTGCTAGGGAAAAATGTGGATTCCCCAACTTGAAAACTTGAAATATTAGGAAATGGAGAACATTTCCCTTCAAAATAAAAGTTTTGCTGTCCCACAGCAGCCAACACATTTTGAAAGGTGCAGCTTTTTTACTTTGAATGCAGACAGACTCTGTATCCAGGACGGTTGGCAGAAATGGCATTTTCTATGGAAATGACCGCAGCAACCTGCTAGCGGGTTAAAAAGGAGGATTTCGCTGCAGCACCACCACAGCACTACCAGCAACCACTCACAAACCAGTTGCAGAATATAAACGTTTCCCTAGTGATCAACAATGGCCAAGGGCTCACAGACTGCAGGCCTCCGTGATCGGGGCTTTAGCAATTGATTTTGCAGCTACTGCTAGCAACTTCTCACCAGACAGTTTTTCCCCCTCACAACTGGCAGTTACTAAGTCAAATCTAAGCGTATTATTCTTTATTTCTAATGGTGAGCATTACTTTTTTTGCTTCTAATTGGCTCTTACATTCTACTGTAGAATGATAGCTTGTAGTTTAGTAAGTTAAAGCCGAACATACTGGAAAAGTTCATTAAAACTGGACTGATGGTTTGTGTGAATGTGACCCTCCATTTATTTTCATTGTCCCAAATCACATTATTTAGTTTGGGACCATACTTACTGATGAATAATGCTTCCTTTTGATGTAAACAAAATAAAAGGCCTTCCTTCATGAACATATCCTTAGAGTTTGTTCCAATCTGGCAGCCAACGTCCTCCTGAGATGCACTCTCAGGTTTCCTCAGATGCACCGCTGCCAGACATCGGGCCTTTATCAGCGTAGACCAGCTCGCTGTGACGCTGAAGGTTTCTGAAACAGATCCAGATGGTACCAGTATAAGGAGGAAATGAGACCACGCAGAGCAGGATGGCAGATCTGGCAGCCTCTTCAAAGACTTGCTATTTGAAAGCTGTGTGTTTGTGTGTTTCCTCTTTCACTGTTCAGGCCTCACAAGCTGTTAGTTAAAAAGACGTTACACAGTTTGGCATTCTGGTGAAAGACTGATGTAAACAGAGTCGAGTATTACATGTAAGTCCTGAGTTTGGATAATGGTTTAGGCAGTAGCCCAGAAATGACAGGGTCATTGCTGTACACTTAAAAAGTATTGATTTCATTAAGGAATAACAAAGTGCGACTGAAATAGTGAGTATTTGTATTTACAGGAGCACTATTTGGCAAATAGAACTAAAATGGTAAACACAGCATGTTAGCAGGCTGTTTTTAGCATTTAGCTCAAGTAACCGCTTGGCTGAACAAAAACAGTATTTATTCATCTAATGTCTGCTAACAGCAGCTGAACTCTGCAAGCAAGTGGTCACATAAGTCCAAGTGTAGCAGCAAAAGCCGCGTTCCTTGCCATGGGTGGATTTTATTGCTTTTGAACGTAAAAGGCGAAAAATGTGTAAACTCACTGTGATAAGTCCAGCCTCTCAGAGGCACGGGACCTTGAACCGATCCAGCCGCAATATACATGATTCATTTTTCCAGTCTCCTTCAGACCTAAATTGAGAGGGTCATAAAGCGACAAATCCAGATGCAGAGAATGACTTCCAGAGATGTCTGCTGAAACACTGAAGCTATTGGAAAAGCTCTGGTTTCAGTGCAGGTGCAAAATCGGAGGTTTATCAGCAGATGAAGTCAGAGTTACCGGTACTAGCTGTCTAATGTTATGAGCATCAGTGGAATCTTCCGTCTTGAGAAGGAGCTATTTTATAGCCTCTGTACAATCAGATGAACTCCCACTGCCTCCAAATGTATGTCCTGATGAACGATTAGGAAGCTGATGGCTTACACAGGTATGTGGAAAAATGACCAAAGCTTTTTAAAAGATCTTTGCAGGCTGTTTGGATTGGGTGTGATGCATATGGGGAATTTTATCTCAACCCCCACACAAAAGAAGCCGCAAGTTATTTGTTAGTGTGAATATATAAGCGATCCTTCAACATGTTTTAATTCCCATTTCTCCCCAGAAAAAGTTTATAAGAATGTCCACTTTAAAGGGTGTTTTTTCCGCCCCAGGCTGAGTGTAGATATCTTGCTGGATACCACAAACCATGAACCACTTGTGTGAAGTCCAGTATCTTTTTCCAAGTTTAAATTTTCCAAAATAAAAGCAGATTGCTTGTTTGTAGGTCAAGCTTTCAGATGACTCTGTGAAACATACAGTATTTAACGTTGTCTGCACTGTACACCATCTGCTTTCCCCGGGTTTCTTCTAACACAACAGCCTGACTCATCAGCGGCAAAAACTTTCTGACTTTTCAGCTTTGCCAAACTTTCTCTTCGTCTCTCAGCCCAGCAAGAAGCATCCTGACTCATCATCTGCAATCACTCTTTCTTTCTCCCACACTCTCGCCAGACTTTTCTTCTTTCCAGTTCGCATGTCCTGCTCTTGTTTAGAGATGTTTTGTTTATCTCCACGATGGAGAAATCCAGTGTGTGACTCACCTCTGGACTCCATCTGTGTAGCCCAGCCTCCACCCAAACTCCCTGCAGTTATCCCCCCTACCTAATGTCAACTGTCTCAAACAATACTCGGTACACTTCCACTCGCTCCACTCGAGCAAACACCAAAATGAAGGTACGCTAACTTTATTTGCAGATTTATTTCACAACCTTCTTCTCCCTTTCTTGCCTTACAGACAGCATTATAAGGGACAAAGACTTTGAGGTGATGATGCAGATTGACTGTGTAGTAACAGACACCAGGATCCTCCACATCAGATCTTCCACCATCCCGCCTCTGCTCCGGGTGAACCGCTCTGACACGTTTTACCAGAACTCCCCAGCAGAGAACAAGGTTGCGCCTCCTGTCGGCGTGCTAATGGGGTCTGCGTAAGATCATCAGCGACTCCTGCGTTCTTTACACCTCCTCATTAAAACTCATAAACGGAAGCACAAGATAACACCTCAGTTAATAATTTTTCTCATTTTTATTTGTATGAATGTGCTCTGCAGAAAACTAGTCATTGGAGGTTACAGAGGAAGCTCAATTTGTCCTCACCGTTCAGCCCCTTTCTGGCTGATTTCTGGAGCTGGACTGTAATAGGGTCCAAGCAGCAGCAGACTAGCTCCTTGTGTGGCAACATTGACTTACCCGTGTAACCCCAGATGCTTTATGTAAGGGTAATTGTTTAGCGGCAGGGGGCAGAGCATTGAACCTTGAGTTACCCCATCATAACACAAATACTTTTACCCCTTACAGCTTACTTTCAGTCGGCTCTTTTTTTCTGCACAAGCTCCAAAGCTGTGTGTGTGTGTGTGTGTGTGTGTGTGTGTGTGTGTGTGTGTGTGTGTGTGTGTGTGTGTGTGTGTGTGTGTGTGTGTGTGTGTGTGTGCTTAAAAAACATTAAATACATTATAAAAATGCATTTTTATTTAAAATGACCTGTTTGTTTGTATCTGATTGCTATAAAATGGAGTGCTATAATCATTTCTTTCTGTCTCTGAATAAAGCAAATCTGATCAGTGATGTATCAGACATGACAGATGAGTTATCTGCAGCAACAGAGGCACAAACTCAGGAAGTTAAGTGATCTTTGAACCCTATCTGGCTAATTGTTCTGTTATCTGCTGGTTTCTATTGCTGTTGATGAAGATTTTCACTAGTTAATTTTTTCGGGTCTTCGCTGTGTTTCTATATTCATGGACAGGTTTGGATATTGTACATATTTATTGCTGTTATTATGTAACAGCACACATCTGTGGTTTAATCCAATTCCCTCATTTTTTTTCCTTTGAAAAATTCAGTAGTCAAGTTTTATTTTCTTTCATTTTTATTTTGGTGATTTTTTTTTAAAATAGCTTTTTTTGTTATTCCTGTTGACTCCAAAAAACATGTTTTTTTTATATATGAAATAAAAAATGGCAGATAGAAAATCTATTTATGCATAAAAACTAGTTTCTATTATCCCGGAGCATAAAAAAAAGCTTCATCATATCTTATAAAAGCTCGTTTTTGCCACTGAATTAAAAAAAACATTCAACAAGTTTCAGTTTTCTGTATCAAAATTTCAACTTACTAACTCGAACTTATGAGACGATAAATCCTAATTGATATAATGGCAAAAAATGCCTTTTTCAGTTGCATAAACACTTAATAGTTACACTAAAGGCCTGATGTTTAACCTCTGGTTTCAAAAAACAAACTGTGAGTACTTCTCCGTCCACACAGCTCCTGCTTTTATTTACTGCGTTTGAGAACAGTTGCATTTTTGTGCAGAATTATGATGGTCTATGATCTGTTTTGCTAATTTGAGGGTAAAATTTGCACTATTAATGCAGAACATTGGATGTACTGTTCTGGCTTTTAATTTCTTATTTGTTTTTTGTCAAGCTATGAATAGAGACAGATCTTATATAATAAATCACATATAATAAATATGGCGATAAAGCGAAGTAGTCTCTGTATCGCTGTGCGTTTCTTGTCGTTGCAGGATTGTGCTGTGCTTCTTTTCTTTCTTTCTTTGCAAACAAAGGCCTTCTCTTTGTCTGTAAATTCCTTTCTGCTTACAGAAGTACATTTGGGTCACCACAGTGTTTTCGCTGCATCTCTGCTGTATATGGGGGCAAAGAAAAAGTACAATAAAAAAACTTGTTTTATTTTTATTTTTTTGTATGTGCAGAAACCAAAATAAACACTGGATTTTCTGTAGCCGTGTGTTCGTACCTGTTGAGCTGTTAGGGGAAACCCTAAACAGAATACGTTTGATTTTTTTTCCTCAGGTAGAAAAGCTGTTCCAGGGTATTTTCGCCCACAATAACTTTACAACCAGTAACAGTGGTTTAAATTACAGGTTTGAACAGTCATTCATTTTATGTCTGTATTTATGTTCTTTTCTTTTTAGTCCTTTCCTGCCTGGTTTCCTTCTATCCTCACAGCATTTGACTTTAATTAATACTTGCAAGCTATGATTAGAGCCAATTAGGTGTTATCCGTGTTTAGCCAGACAATGAAGACATTTTCTGTTAGCATCTCAAAACTTTATTGCAGTCTCCTCAAAGCAGTCTGATATGGAGGGAGTAAGCGCTTTCATGTGAGGAAGGATGTGTGGCGTATAAGGCTGAAAGTTCAAAAAGGATACAAAACCGTGTATGAATTCTGTTTCTTTGAACAGAGCTGTCGATCAGAAACATTTCGACATTATTCAGCTACTCTTTTATAGCATCCCGATGTTCATTCACCGGCCACTTTGTTAGGTACACCTGTTCAGCTGCTTATTAATGCAGCCGATCAAACTGCAGCAACTGAGTGCATTTAGGCATTGGGGAAACGACCCTATCCAACTGGTGAAACTGAACATTACAATGGGGAAAGGTGATTTAGGAGACTTTGCAGAACTTGGCGTGGTTGTTGTTGCCAGGTTGGCTGGTCTGTATATTTTTGCTGAACTACTGGGGTTTTCCCACATAGGCATACGTAGGCTTTATAGAGAATGCTCCAAAAAAAGAGGAAATATCCTGTTTGCAGCAGTTCTAAATGCCTTAGCGATACCAGAGATCAGAGAACTGTATGAGCTGTTGGACGGCATCAGTAACTCAAACAAACACTCATTAAAACCGAGCTATGCAGAAGAGCATGTCTGATTGCACATGTTGTAGTTTGAAGCAGATGGACTACAACAACAGAAGACCATGCTGGGTGCTGTCAGCAAGGACCAAGAAATTGAGGCTACAGTCTCCACAGACTAATCGACATTTCACTATAGATAAGATTGAAAAGAACATTTCTTAGTCTGAGCCTCCATTTCTGCTGGAACTTTCAGATGATTGGGTCAAAATGTGGTGTAAACAACATGAAGGAGCCAAAAGGCTCTCTTCCACAGCTCTCTTCCAATTATGTGCCCCTGAGTATTATTACTCACCATATCCATCTCTTTATGACGCAGTGTACCCATCCTTTGGTGGCTGCTTCCTGTCGCCAAGTTCAGATGAACTCAAAGTAGTTTCTTAAACATGACAATGAGTTCACTGTTACTTCACTGCTCACTCGTTAACTTGAAATGGCATCAACAACCACCAGATCGCAATCCAATAGAGTGCCTTTGAGATGTGGTTGAATGCCATCATGCAGGTATAGCTAATAAATGTTCAGCAACTATGTTGCTACCGTGTCAATATGGACCAAAATCTGAGGAATGTTTCCAGCATCTTCTTGAGTCTGTGCCATGAAGAATTAAAGCAGCAGTGTATACCTAGTAAAGTGGCTGATGAGAGTATAGAGCGCAACTTGATGTGTCGACTGAGGAGTAATTCTTATTAATTTATTTTAAGTAGAAATACAAAAAAAATCTTAATAAGAACAATTTTGAACACAATATATTGAATTTTATACATTTGGCCCCTCGCTTCTCTCCATACATGAAGCCATGTGGACTGATCTACAATCCATAAACCATAGTATTAACAATTACACTTAAAACAGATCCTTACTGAGCATCAACATAGGCAAACTTTATGTTGTATGTGACTTGGTGTCCATTGTCCCATGCGTACAAAACACCCTCCTTAGGATTGTAGTCAATCTGTGTGGTGTAGGTGTAGTTGTTGATGAAGGGCATTCTGGGAATCATTTGAGTGTTTGTGTGTGTGTCGAAGGCATATTCCAGGTTGGCGTCTCTTTGGTTATAGCTGTCAACAGCATACAGGACGCCACACACAACGAAGCAGTTCCCGAAGTGGTTTCGCTTGAGCCCCGTTCTCCAAGTGGTCTCCCTTTGCATGCTGAGGTCTGAGGGGTCCAGTCGACTTAGGACAACCACTTCCTGTAAGAAGCCCTCATCATCCAGTGCCGGGTAGATGATCCACAGGCCGCTCTCGTCCACAGCAAAGTCGATGTCCGAGTGGCTACGCCAATCCCAAGGCGATGATGAGTCTTCATACAGGGCATCGTGCAGCATGGTCCAGGCAGCCACGTAACGCTGTCGTAGGTCAAACTTGATGATGTCACGGGAGAAGGCGCGATTGTAATAGAAGGCCCCGCCATAGACCACATGGCCTGTGCCAATCCAGTTGTAAGGAAGCTTGTAGGAGTTACTGAAACGGCCTTGAAAAGATACGTAGACGATGAGATTTATTACATCTTATCAAAAAAATGTAAAATTAAAGCTAGTTCTAACTCCAAAAAGCACACATTCTTACCTTGCTTGAAAACTTCCAGGTTGCGGAATTCCAGAAGGTTGTTTCCGTAATAGAAGTTTGTCACATAAATTTTGCCATTATCAGATTTTGGATCCTTCATCCATGCTCCCTCGTTTCTGCCATAGGTGTTGTGAGTGACTGGCTCGGAGATTGTTGCCAAAGTGTCCTTGCACTCCTCTGTAAAGAAGACAGAGCTCTGAGGGAAGTTTTAAAGGCACTTTAACATCATCCAGACCTACGTCAAAGGGTCTGAAAACAATTAAAGGCTTTTGTTTTAACCAGCTTGAATCACGGAAAGGGGAGGGGTAACACAGAGAAGAGAGCCCTGTCTTGTAAAGTTCGGTCATTCACAAACAAATATCAGTTTCTGTTTCTCTAAATGAAAATGTGAGGTAAGTCCGTACATTTGAAGTGACATATGCTGACAATAATTTCTGGCTATACTCTGGCTCTGGCTGCAGGTGGACACAGATGGCACAACGTTCTTTATTATTTACCGGGTTTCTTTGGCCTGGATTCCTCATGCCTCTGCATCGGTTCGTCTAGTTCCATGTGTCCTTCCTCTTCCCAGCTGATTTTGTATCTCTGTTTGACCTGAGCAGCCTGTTTGGTAGTGGTAGTGGTGGTAGTTGTGGTGGTGGTGGTTGAAGACGAGGTAGTTAATGCTGCAGGAAGCAAAGCTGTTGGTGTCTGTGGCAAATCTGAGCCTGAGAAGTTGGTGGATGTTGTTTCTTCTGGTTGTTTTGTAGTAGCAGCCTGTGTGGAGGTAGCAGTTGTGGCAGCTGTTGTGGGATGTACTGGTGCTGTGGTCAGGTCAGCGTGGGTTGTGAGGGTCATAGTAGACTCCAGGCTGGTAGTTAAAGGCTTTGTTGTTGGATTTAGTTCAACAGAGCCTGGATTAGCTGAAGTACTGCCAGCTATGGTTTGCAATTGGTCTTTTAGCTCCAGACCAGAGGGTTCCTTCACACTGGTGGGTGTATTTGTTGTTGTGAATGCTTGCGCATTTTCCTCCATCGTTGTATTTTCAGAGGCTTGGACTGAGGTTTTGTTCTTTTTCTGCTGACTAATACTTAAAGAAATGTTTGCTGCTTCAGTCAGCGAAGGGACTGGTCTGTTGGTGATTCCAGCAGTGACTGTTTGAGTGGTCTGAGGCACGAAGTTTGTGGTCCTTTGTTTGTTTTCTGCAATAGGTGGTCCAAGGCTGATGCTTCTCACTGTGGATGTGTCACTCGGTGCAACTGAAGACACATCCACTGATGTGGTTCCCATGGCACTGATAAACCTTTGATGAGTTTTTAAGGGCTCAGTTTCTTTTGTGTTTTTTGATTGGCTGGTCTTCTTAGGTGCGTGCAAAGGACCTGTTGTTTTTGTTCGAAACAATCTCAGTCCTTCTCTGGTCCAGGGCCAAGGAGATCTGGGTTGAAGCAGATTCTCTTCGATAAAGAGGTTATCTGGGCCGTCACCGCTCAAACCATGATACTCAAAAACTAAAAGAAAGAGAGGAAAAAGATTTGAGTACCACAAGAAAATGTTAGAAGCAGAGTTGAAATACAATCAGAGTTCTGCTGTTTGTTAGCTGAGAGCCAGCAAAGCTTCTGTGACCATCTCTCACTGCTACGACACATCCTGAACTGTACAAATGAATATAATTATACATCCAGAATAAACACTTCTCTCTTTAAACACTAATAAACACTTCTCTCGTTGCTTTAATGCCGCTTAAGGTAACAGACAGATTGCACTCACAGTTCTCTCCAGGCTCCCCATCATCTGCCACCATCGGATCAGGCTCAGATTTATAAAAAGTCATTCCTCTGATAATCATTCCAGATGATCCAGCCTTTGACACCTGAGAAGCCTCCTTATTAGCGCTACTTTTGAGGGTCACCTGAGGTCTGACCTCAGTGATCTGACCAGAGCCGTCTGTGTGTAAGAAGGGTTGATTTTCCGCAATGACCTTCCCGTCAAGCTTTTCCTGTTAGACAACAAGGTACACACAACTTCTGAGGAAATCGTTCACTCTGTATTAAGAAGAGATCAATTACGACCCTTTGGCTATAAACTGTACAAACAGCTGTCAAGAATTTGGATTGGTGTAAGAAAGACATTTGTGAAATCTTGAATCATAACATGTTATTCAAAAAGTACGTTATGTTTTTTATTTTTTACTACCAGCAAAAGAGAATTTGGAGTTGTGTAAATAATGAGTCGGTGTGTGGCAAAGAAACTGTGTTCAGATCTAGTGAGGAGAATAGCATAGAAGAGCTGAAACTCCAACAAGCTACAATGATCCCAAATGATCCCACAGTGCAGAGGAAAGTTTTAATCAAAAACCTAATCTAAAACATTTGCCTTGTTTTACTGTCACTTTAATAACCTTGTTGGATGTTTCCTGTAAATTTTCTAGTGAATCAACTGTGTTTAAAGTCCAAGACCATGCAATCCTCCTGGATGGGCTCTCAAGTTTATACTCAAGCTGTCAGGGACCAGGGCCCAGCAGTATGCTCTGTGGTCTGAGGTCTGCTATCGTCCTGCCAATCCTTTCAATTACATCAATAACTTTCTTTTACACGTTTCTGGGCCTTAATCATGGAGACAATGATTTTTATGAAGGACTTTGTGGAAAGAACACGTAATTGTTCCTTTTGCTTTGGAGGAATGTTAGCAGGCTAAACAGAAACATCTGACTGTGATCACTTCTTTGATACGTGTTTCCTTCAGCCAAAGCCTTGCATTCAATATGAAATATCAGTGGTGCAAATTAAAAGTGACTCCTGATACAATGTTATCTCAGTATATTACCCATGATGGCTTGATGTACTGCAATCATGCAGTACTTGATGCAATACTTACTGAACCATGTAGGTATTCTCATTTTTAGTAACAAACATTTGCAGTTGAAAATAATTTTATTGTAGCTGTATTTAAATAGTTAATAAGAAAACAGTTATTTCACTAAATACAGGGAAATAATTACCTGTAGAACCCGGTAATTGTTTAGTTGCTACTATGTTATTACAGCGTCTCCATAGATTAAGCCTGTGATATCAGTATTGTCACACTTACCTCTGGGTCTTGATTGGCTGCTGCCCTGCTGACCTCACCAACTGTCTTCCCATCCTTATGCTGATTTGGAAGAGGAGTAGGTGGGCTTTCAGTCACACTTCCTTGAACAGAAGTACTTTCCCAAAACTTCACCTCATCCACAGATGGATTCAGAGACACCAACTGCATGCAAACATGGTGAAAGGTAAACAGACTGGTTCTTATAGAGCGCTTTACTCTCGAGTATTCAAAACACTTTATACACTTTGCCTCATTCACTTTTCTCTATTTTCTAACATTTACACACATCTCTCTACAAGTGACCTATTCATTTGCTATAAATGAAAATAATTGCTATGAATATAACATTAGATGTGCCTGAGTATAAGCCATCAGGCGAGTAAGCTGTTTGGGGCTGTATTTCTGGAGGTAGAGCAGGTCATCTAATTAAAAGGTTGGTGGTTTGATCCCTGGCTGCTCCAGTCTGCATGCCAAAGTAGTCTTGAGCAAGATACTGTACCCCAAGTTTCTCTTCGATGGGTTCATTAAAGTGTGAATATTAGACAGAAAAAAACGCTTGTGTGAATGAAGCACATCGTATAAAATGCTTAAGTGGAGTAAAAAGTGTTAGTTAGAGATAAATGTACTTTATGTAGGCAAAATTTGTTGTCTAATTTAATGACAAAAACTACAAACTTTCTTGGTTTGTGAACTGAATAGGGAATAGTTAGTTACAGTATTTTGTTTTCCCTTCGATAATATTCACATTTTGCACCAATTGTTACCAAGCAAAGACAGAGTTTGCTATGGTGCTAAAGACAGGCAAATACTTATCTGTGGAACTCAGTAGTTATGTAGTTACTATGTTATTACAGTGTCTCAATAGGTTAAGGCTGTGATATATCCATGTTAAGATGTTACACTTACCTCTGGGTCTTGATATGCTGCAGCTCTGCTAACCTCTCCAACTATCTTTCCATCCTGAGGCTGATGGGGAAGCGGAGTCGGGCTTTCAGTTAAACCTGTTTGACTAGTAGGACCTTCCCTGGGCTTCACCTCATCCAAAGGTGGATTCAGAGACACCGCCTAAATGCAAACATGGATACATCAAGCTACTAACATAAGTGTTATATTTTTGTTAACGATCAGCAATCATAACACTAGCAGAGGAAGAAAAAGTATTTTGTTAATATATTAATATGAATTAAATCAGGAAACCAATCAAAGTTTTAAAGCAGCAAAAACAATGACACACATAAAAAAACATCTTGTAGCCAGTTGTAGACCTCGTTTCAACTCTGTGGTTCAACTTTGGTAGGTGCAGGCTCCTATCTTTATTATTTGGCGAACAGACTGACAGCACGCTCTGACAGGTGTTTTCAGTTATGAGAGTTGTACTCTCGTCTGCATAAGCACGCAACCCTCTGGTTCATTTTGCTGCACCTGTTCGAGGGGAAAAACTTGATGGTTTATGTTGCTATTGGCTCATTTCAGTATATGGAGTTCAGTGAGTTCAACAAACTCCCAACTGCTTCACTCGAAGTCCATGTGAGAAGAGCATAAACATTCAGGTAATGTATTAAATGTGCTGCTTTTAGGTAATTTGGAACTTCTATATGTTCGTGCTGTAATTACAGTTTTGCTCTTGTGTAAGTTTATAGACTAAAGCCCAACAAACACGTACTGTATAAAAATCTCTGGTAATTTACTGACTAAGAAAAAGGATCCAAAGATCCAAAGAAAAGCTCTGGCAGATAAAGTTCCACATGTAACAGAAACTCTGAGCACTGCTTCCTGGTCAAGCTTCTTGTAAATCTGAAAACAGCACCTAAGGGAGTCTTTAACAGGACCTCCAGAAGCCACCACTACACGCACACCTGTTGTGTTTTCTGTTGCGCTACCTTTTCGATGTGATCCACGCGATCAATGAGCTTGTTGGTAACGGAGTGCAGCTTCAGTAGATCCATGCCATAGAAGGATCCCTCCAGCAGCTCAAGTATGGTGGACAGCTAAAACAACAACAACAACAAAAAATGATCAAGTGAATTCCGTCAAAGTTAAAGAATTCATAACATAGAATGCATGAAGTAGGTACATCCCCAGTCCATTCAAACTCTGGTTGTGGTAAAATATTGATTATCCTTTTCGGAAATTGATAAATATCAGACATCCATGCCACCAGGGGTCCAGGTCCATCTACAAATCAACAGTCAGATGTCGCTGGAGCATGAACACCTGCGGGGAGGCTCTGGCATGATAAATGGTCAGGAGGAAACTTCACCTTGACATTTTCGTTCCCAGCTTCCCTAAGCTTTTTTAGCCTGTACTCTCCCTCGCAGGGGTTGACCGCTGATGGTGGGGCGATGCAGGCGCACTTGCACTCCGGTCCAGAAGTGATGGTCTCCACGGTGTAGAAGTCCTGCGCAGAGGCGCTCCCTTCTTCTATCCGTCGACAGGCGCTCCTGCTCAGGGGTCTGACAACACATTTACACCGACAGTCAGAGCCTTCCGACAGGGCTTTCACTTTGTCATAATCACCCAGCAGCTATAAAGAGAAGAGGACGGATGTATTTTCCACCAGCAATCGGGAACTTTTCAATTTTTGCGCACAAAGTGTAAAATGCAGGATATAAGGAAACACATTAAATGAGCTATTTATCCTACCTTGGAGAGAATGTTCTGTCGGCCTTCTATCTCCTCTTGCAGTCTGTCATTTTGCTCTGCACTGCTCTCAAGTTGGGACCTGGGATTTTCAGCCAGGGGCTTTGGCGCTCCAGATCCCCATGGAAAAAACGCGCAGCTTATCACGATGACAAAGCCTAACTTGTACATTATGTGAGGCTCACAGTGCGCAGATAAAAGAAATAACAAATAGCCCGTCACCAATAAATTCAGGTGCACGAAAAAGTCATAGCCTACCTCTGATTTTAAAAATCAGAGAGTGCGTGAAAAAATGACATCAAATATCCGGATTAGGTTCTATGGGTCATCTTTTTCAGAGTCACAATGAACGCAGACTGATGAGACTGAAGAAAGAGTGCACCCTGTGGGAGAGCAGCCGGCATCTGGTGCTGGAGCTACGCTGACAGGAGGCGGGCCTGATCAAACTGGCGAGGAGGAGTTGAACTGCTTCAAAAGACTTCAGAGACATGATGTGCAGCTTGTTAGTGTTAGTCATGATTAAAATGCAACCCCCAAACTCGGATTTTATTTCAGGTTCAATTTAATTTGCAGTTCCAGATTAAAGAAGGTGTAGTTTGACTTCATATGCAAACTTTATGCTGCTTTTCAAAATGCCACCAAGCCTTTTCACAGACGCTGGAGACAAGTTTCAGATGTGGATTTGCTGCCCTCTGGTGGCAACAGTGTTCATTCCAGTCACAAAAGACATTTAAAATTCTTCAGCGTTTATTTTTTACTTTAAGGCACATATAATTTATGTACTTATCTTCATTCTTTATTCCGTAGTGTAACGTGTACATATACATATAGACAAAAAGGACTTTGTATGTTCAGTTAAGGCATGTTGGTGCCATGCAAGTTTCCGAATCACAGAAGACATTTGCAATAACAATTAAAAACCCCATTGCCGTGATACCAAAAGAATTGTTCTTCCTTCTATCTTGTGACTCCAAGTATTTATTAAAATGCAGAAATTACCTTCAAAATTTTAAATATAATGCAGAGACCAAATAAACTTACAATTATCTGTTCATAATTACATCTGATCAGAGAAATGACTTTAAATCCCATACCATAATGATTCTCATTCATTCTGGAAGTCCACATCTGTATATTCAATATCCTTGAGGTCTACTACCTCCCAAATGATGAATTACCCAGCTTAGTGCCCAGATTAAAAGTTCAGACTAGAATGAATGCTTCTGCTCTCTAGCACCCTTCAAGCTCTATTCTCTGCTCTGCTGCCACGGGGAGGATAAGGTGAGAAATACGACTCCACAGTCCACCATATTTGTCCAGGTCCATCATGTCAAAAGACACTGGGTGGCCATGAGTGAGGAATTTTTTTTGAAGGTGGTCATCCACCATCTCCTCAACAGCACACAAGCTAATCTTAGCAGGAATCTCGTCTTCTTCCCCCAGCAGTACAGTGAAGATCAGAAAAGTTTTCTTGTATGCGGCATTCTCGTGGTCGCAATAACGATAAAAAATTAGCGTGGAGCCCGGAGGTAGCTCTTCAAAGCGATGAATGACGGCTACAGGTTTGTCTCCATCAAAAGCTCCCTGCAACTTCCTGTCAATGTCCAGTTTGACGTGGTCACTGTCCTGGCTGGCTTTGCTGGCTCCATCTATGTGGAGGACGGAGGCGTTCAGGGCAGAAGAGTAGGCGGAGGCCAGGTCCCGAGCTAGGCAGTTCAGCGTCTTCTCAGCTCTGAGGCCTGCAGTGAGAATCAGACTCACGGGCTCCGTGGGCTGTGTGGTCTGAAGGTGTCTCTTAAGGTGGATCCTGCCCCTATTCCAGAGCTCAGCACGCTGGTTAGGAAACCGAGTCTTTACTTTTTCCAGCTGCCTGAGGAAGACGTCTATCTTCGGTACATCATTCGTCTGAGGCGGAGATTCTGGCTGAAGAAAATGCAGCGCGATAGCAACAATTGCCACTACTATAGCAACTGCTAGCAAGTATTTTCCACTTCCTACGGAGAAAAGGCCTGTGTTATTTAAACATCTACTTCATAACAAAAAGAATTATTTAAAAAAAAAAACTATTACAAAAAAAAAGAACAAATGTACTAAGATTACCGCTAGTAACTTGTGGATCTTCAGTTTGACTAGCCTCTGGGGTGGTAGGACCGATGTTTTCAACATTATTACCGTGGTCATCTAACTGCTGTGTTGGGCTCTCAGGTTCTTGCCGTCTTTCCTCTGAAGCTGAAAAATTGTTCACAGGGAAAAAACAAGTTTACACAAATAAAAGATGGTAAAGAAAAGAAAAAACTTACACACTTCCAGTTTCCTCGTGGAGTCATAGAAAGTCAGCAGACTGAAGCAAAAAGTTTAAGGAACAAATTCTAATCCGTGATGTTCCAAAAAGTTCTGACTCACCATCTCCAAATTTATTATCTGAGTTGTTCGGGGCTGAAATGTTTTTCTTTAGCTCAGGTTCCGGTTCATCGCCCTGGTCATTCGCTTTGTCATTTGGGATTTGTAAAGTTAATTCTGATGGTTTGTTCGTTGTGACGCGACTTTCATCTAACGAAATAAAAACAGTTTAACTTTCACAACATCCTAAGACTTTGGATCTTTAAATATTTCTGATTCTTGTGTCCCATAAGATTAAGCAAGTGCTTCATCTTTAAATATGACTAGAAAACTTTTATTACAGCAGTAGTTTCCTTTTTAATCTTAGAACAACGAGGCTAAATGTATGTTTTAAACCAAAGTAAATATAGACTTTGTCTTTCAAATAAATCCATAATAATATCTGAATCAGCTGTTACAATACTCTGACAGGAACACTAACCTGATTTTGGCGCTATCGTGACTTGTTTCTCATTTTTTGATAACAATTGTTTGCCATCAGTTTGACTAGGATTGCTTTTCTTCTCCGTCTGTGTGCTGTCCTTATCGGGAGAATGTGCTTCTGCAACAGGTCGCACCTCTTTTTTAGACGAATCCCTGTCTGCAATAAGCACGTGACTCATTTATGTTAATTGCCCATGAAATCTGTCATATCTATTCAAGATCCCACACGTGGTCTCTTTAATATTCCTTCCTTACCTTGAATAGTATCGCTGAAGTCAGCACGTTGAGATGGTAAAGCTGTGGCTGATTAAACAGGATCAAAGCAATTTTTGATCAGTAGAAACATTTGGTAACAAATGTTCTCTTGACTCTGAACGGTTGAACAATTTACCTGCTGTAACTGTGTGTTCCTGAAAATGAGCCTGATCACTGTCTAAGTTCTCACAGGATCCGTCTTCACCTTCACTGAACTCTGTAAAAAAGAAATCACAGTTTTGTTTGTGGAGTCACAGAAAGTTAGCTGACTGAAGCAAAAAAAGAATTCTAATCAGTGATGTTTCAGAAAGGTCAGACTCACGGTCTCCAGGCTGACAGACTGAGACTGAGATTTCTTTTTTCTCACTTTCGCCTCCATCTATCCGATCATCTAGTTTATCTTGGGTTGGTGGAACAGTTGTTTCAGATGCTCCCTGTGTCGTGGTTTGACTTGTGTCTGTTGAAATAAAAATAGTTTAACTTCCATAGCAACCTAGAACTTCCGATCTCTACATATTTAATATTACTGTGCCCCAAAAATCATCTTGGATCAGGCATCTGCAGCATCCTTAATGGAGATTTCTTTTAACAAAGCCCAGGGCAACAGTAATTCCCCTTTTAATCTTGGAACAATAAGACTGACAATAGGTGAGATATGGAACATTCTCAGAAAACTTGACCTCCGACCTTGACCTTAAGTTGAGATCACTGAGATTCAAACTCATCCAAGGTTTTATTAGATGCACCTATGGTACGAATTCCAAAATCCTATGTCGCCTCATTCTCGTTATCACATTCAAAAACCTGGGTGCTAGCCCCGCCCACCCGGCAGGGTGCCGATGATACCCCATTAGCTTTTTATGGCTGAGGGATAAAAATCATCCTGATCATTGAAAATCTGTTCTAAGTCCAGCAGCAACAAAAAGAAAAGCTGCGATATGTTGGAACACAGGAAGACAGAGTCCTGCTTTTTCTTCTTTTGTCTTCCACTTCTTCACCTTACAAGAACACACTACACACCATGCTGAGTATCCCAAATTTGATCCCAACAGTTCTTTGGGAATCACCTGTTTTAGTGCAAAATGCCCATCTTTAGCATATTTTAGAGCTCAGGTGGAAAAAATTATATGTTTTTAGCAAAGTAACAAAGATCCTAAAATACAATTCAAAATCAGTTCTTTGTTGTCTGTTACAACAGCGGCTCATCCTTGAAAATGAGTGAAAAAGCACTCAGTGTCCAAAGAAACGTTTTAAAACTCCTTCAGAAAGCCCGGAAAGCTCTGTCATTGCTATTTAACAATAAAGCCTGCCTCATTGGAAGAAAAAAGAAAGGAGGAAAAATGAGGGGTGGCTCAAGACTTATGTCTATAACAAGATTTGTAAAATGAATATGGCCATTTTAGAAGCACAGCAGTAACAAAACTTACAAATGACTAATAACTAAGACAAACAATGCTGGTTGATGATGTTCCAAAGTGGGGTATATAATATAACTGATTGTTGACTAATATCTGAATTATGTGCTGTAACACTTGGACAGAAACACTGACCTGAAGCAGTCCCTTCTGTTGTGGCTAATTTCTCTTTTTTTATTGTCTCCTTTTTGCAGTCACCACGATTTATAACATCAGCTTCACTTTCTTCGCTTTTCTCCTCCATCGGTGGGCTGTCCTCACCAGGAACATGTTCTTCATTACAACATTGTACCTTATTTTGCACCCTTTCTGCAAAAAACACGTTTGAATTTTCATTAATTATTTTACATTGGTGCAATAAATATATGTGCTATCCTTACAATGCTTACTCTCTCTCTCTCTCTCTCTCTCTCTCTCTCTCTATCTCAATCTTTTCAAAAGGTTCAAAAAAGTAAAACTTAATAGTGATAAACATGTTCAAGATAAACATATTTGTTCTATACAGATCTTGGTTATAACTGATTTTTTTGTATTTATTTACATTTCATCACGAGAAACAAATAACATTTTAGTTCAGAAACATGCTATAACTGAAGTAAATGCCAAATATTAACCGTACATGTGTTCAGTATTTCTTGAAATAGAGATAAACATTAGTTATGTCTGTACTGCTTTAATAATGCAGCGAGTCGACCACCAAACAGCAAACACTGGCTGAGCAACGTAGAAATATTAGAATTTTACCTGCTGCGTTCGGACTGGGGACTTCCTTTTCCATGTCTTTAGGTAGATGGTCTTCCTTTTCTTCACTTAGGGTTCACTGGATGGTTCAAGCGTGAATAAAACAAATAAACATTACATGTTTTTCTTTTTTATGCGAAGCCACGAGTTACAGTTTGTCGTCACATGTTCAAAGGTCCAAACAAATAATGTAAATCTGCTTACGTGCATGTCAACAGAGCCAAGCTCAAAGGCAGTCTCGCTAAAGTTAAAGAAGAACGAGAACAACCATTACGCTCCTCAACTTTTCAAACTGTCACTAAATAAAAAGGAAATATGTACATTGCATTTTGGAAGTATTAATTTGTGGCTGTGCTTTCGTGGATTTGCTAAATAACGTTTTGCTACTAAATCGAAACTGAACTTGCTGCGAGGTGACAGTAAGCAAGCCGAAGAAAAGCTAGTATAAATTATTGCGAGAGAAATAACTACTCGCCGGGAACTAAGCTCTAATGACATGCACGAAACGTAAATTGTTGGTAACCATAATTAAAGAGAACTAGCTATTTAAGTGACAAAGATAACTAAGCTAGCCCAGCCAGAGTGATGCTAATTTAGCCAACAGTTACCAAAGCATTACTTGGGTGTTATTGTAAAAAAAAATGCCTTCGTGTAACTCAAAAGTCATAACGATACGCTTTTCTGATTACTGCTCCATACCAAATATGTCACGGATCATATCGCCGTAGATCATACGCTTCCTTAGCTTTCAGTTAGCATGTGTGGCACTCATAGCAGACTAAATTCTGAAGCGGAACGTTTAACAGTGCCTTTGTTTCTATAGAGATAACTAAACGTTGCACTATTTTCCGGGCGGCAACGGTGTCCTGTCAAGAAATGTCCCCCCAGCTACAGGGAAGTCCAGTGATTGTAGCTTGTTTGTACGCGCGATGCTACGTCGCATTGTTTAGTTGAAGTTGTTTGGCATCGCTCAATTGAATTTGAGTTACAAATGGATACCAGAGACTCTGAAGATAAGCTCTCTCGTCCCATGACTAGATCGACACGACGGATGTCAGGTAAAGGTGAGCACTGTTCGAGTGGTATGTCAATTAACTAGCTTAGCCATCGGAATTAGCTCCCTCATACTCACAAGTTTAAAAGAAAATCAGATTTGGATCGGTGCTTTGGCTAATGTTAGCAGGCTTCACCGGTGTAAATGATCCTCAGATAGGAATCTGTATTAAAATTAACTTAATGTTTCAGTTCCTGGTACGAGTTCAGGCACAACTTTAAAACCAATGAGTTATCTCCTTACATTGAAATGCTTTGCTACATATTAGCCATTATCTATGTGAGGGTTTTTTTTGTTGTTGTTTGTTTGTGTTTTGTTTTTTAGCGCTGTGTCTCGAAACAGTTTACAGCAGCAGCGAAGTTAAAATCACAAACTGACTTTCGCTTTTAGCACTGGCGGTCAGTGACAGGGATCAACGTTTCATTAAGCCGCTAAACACACTGATATATGGGCAAACTGTGAAAAGCAAGGTTGGACTGACTTGATATTGAGTGCAACTAGTCTGTGGAAATATGAGTTTTCCTTTTAAGAGCATTCTGAAGTCAATGACAGAGTAGTTCAAAAATGAAAATTCACAGGCTTTTACTGTGAAATCCAAAATAACATGGCATTGACGGGGCTACTGGAGTACACGGGTGTGTCATTTGGATGTAACATTAGAGTGTGTAAACAAGACTAAATAATATTTGTTATTATGTACTTAACATATCTGCAAATTAACTCGAAGCTTTTATTTTGCAATTAGGTTTCGAATGCTTTTATTTTGAAATGATGGTTAATGTTGAAGCTACATTTACTTGAAGGTGGTTTTTATTTTGAAATCAGGTTTCCGCGTCTCTTGCCGTAATACTAGAATACATAGGGAACACAAAGCAAAATGGAGGCTGGCTGGACACCAGTTCTGTTTCAGGGTTTTTTCTTCTTTTGGCTGCTCCTGTCAGCGGTCCCCACAGGGGATCATCTCCGTCTTTTTCGCCCTGTCCCTAGCTCTGCATGTCCTCCTTCACATCATCCAGGAATCTCTTCTTTTGTGTTCCTCTTTTCCTCCTGCCTGGCATTTGCATTTTCAACCTCCTTTGCCCAGTATATTCACTATCCTTCCTCTGCACTTGTCCAAACTATCTCAGCCTTGCCTCTCTATTTCTCTAAATAACTTATCCTGAGCTGTCCATGTGATATACTCATTTCTAATCCTGTCTTCCAAAGGGTCGAGTTTTGAGGCAACTCCTAGGCAGCCTATAAAGAGGACCAAAAGAAAAAAAGCACAAGCTGACGCTGCTGATGCTCCTACATCAGTTAATGGTACCAAAGATGGGGAGCCTGACTTTGAAGATGGAGGTTAGTTGCTGGAATTAAGTATTTGCCTAATTTTAATGGCTGATTACCCTTAGTTACCCTCACTGTTCAAGGCACTGTTAAAAAACAAACAATCCGTGTCTATTATTTATTACCTAACAGAGTCCCCTAGCAAGAAGAGCCGACTGGATGCTGAAGAAGCAGTGTTTGACGAGAGCGCTGAAAGTAAGATGGATGTTGAGGAATCATCTGGAGACATTCAGAAAAATGAAGACCAGGAAATGGATATTGAACGGGATTCCTTTAAAGTCACTGATCTGCCAAACATACACAAAGGTTTGTACTACAACTAGTGAACATTCATTATGAAATAAATCATAGAGATTAGATAATATTCCCTTTTGATTTATTTTTATTAAATGTAAAGAACAAATGGATAATACAGTAACTTAAAACATAGGGAGGCTGTATAAAGTGTAAATAAAACAGGACTGAATTAAGTTATCAAAACACCACATTTAAATGTCCAAAGATTGATTCTGTTCATCAACCTGTTCCAAAATCTTCTACACAGTACATTTGCTAAATGACTGAAACTATGACTATGCAAATGTACTGTTTATAAGGTTGGGGAAACCTGCAGTCAGCTGAGATTGGCGATTCTCCCTCTGAAAACACTACGTCCAGATGAACAGAATCAGACTTTGGAGATTTACTTACCTGGATGATTGAGAATGCATCACATTTAAATAAAAAAAATTAAAATAAAAACAAAGGCAAACATCTTGGACCAATACTTTATTTTTACTATATAAGCCATATAATAATATACAAATACACTTTGTGTTAAGTTACTTTTCTTTTATGACTTTATTAGGATTTTATCTTAAAAATCTTCTGCTTAACACAGATGCTCTCGGAGATAGGAACTTAAATCCCCGTGTAGTGCTTGATGAGCTCTACAGACCCAGTCTTAAGACTGAGGATCCCAACTTGATGAAATCCAAGAAAGGTAGAAAAATGCTCCATCTTCCTTGACATTCAGAGTGTTAAATTATGGTCTAAGTTATTTGACCTAACCTATTTTGTTTAGTTTCAGCAACACCAGCACCTAAAGCACCTGCACCCCCCACCAAGCCTGTCGCACAGATCAGCGCGACAGTGAACAGACATCATTCACCGGCTCTCAAGCCGTCCAGCATGGCAGACTACAAGAGGACGATGATGCTCAAAGCCCAGAGCGCTGGTATTGTGCTGCTCATATTCTGTATAGAAAGGTTGAGCGTCTGCGTGATGACTTTTGATCTTTGAAAAGATGTTTTCTTTTCTAAATTTAGCCTCATCTTCAGATTTATCCAAAGTTAACCACCTTACCCCAAGTGTGCATCCGAGACGTGTGAATAACGTTCCAAGAAAAGAGACTATTCATTCCAAAGAATCTGGTATTGCTGCTTTATCTCAGTATTCTCTCTCTGCAACACCTGCTATAGTGGTGACATCTGTGCATTAATATAATCATGTTTTCTTTTATTAAAAGACAAACAGAAACCTGTTGCTACCAAGACACGCCCCAGAAATTCCTCTAGAGGTAAGTTTGTCATTTTAATTATTATCTTTAGACCTGATGATGCTTTTTAAACATTATTTATTAACTTTGTGTGTTCTTTTGTTTCTGTGTTATTAAAGGGTTCACGTGGTGTTTGTGGGGTTTAGTTCGGCTGGTAGTTCTCCTGTTAGTTCTCCTGGTACTATTTGTGATCGGGACATTGCTGATATACAAGATCATCCCATTACTCCAAGACATGAAACGTGGTGGAGGGCAGTCATCCAGGGCTGTGAAGCCAGAAAGGTTTGCTGATCAATTGTCTGATCTTCAGACTCAGTTCCCCAGTCAGCGGCCTGAGTTGTGGAAGTTGAGCAAAATCCACCTGGAGAAGCACCTTAAAACAGCCCATCCCTCTGAGCCAGTCAGTCTGATTTTCACTGCAGGACAGAAGGCTGAGAGGACACTGCAGTGCCTTGCTCGGGGTCTGGCTGCTTCCTTCTCATCTGCCCTCAATGCCTCTTTCCTTGACATTGATGGAAAAAGCAAAGCAGGCCAGGACAGTGATAAGGTGAAGTTAGACATTGACAGTCAGCTGCAAGCAGCGTTTGAGGGAGAAAAACCTGTGGCCATCATTCATCGTTTGGAAGAGCTGCCACCAGGCTCCACTCTCATTTTTTATCGCTACTGCGACCACGAGAATGCCGCATATAAGCGGGTTTTCTTGTTGTTTTCTGTGCTGCTGCCTCAAGATGAGATCCCGAAGGAAAAGGGTTTAAAAGAGGTGGAAGAGATGGTGCAAGACTATCTTAAGGAGAGGCTGGTGGACACCAGTGGCAAAACGTATAATATAATGAATAATGATAAGTTTGGTGGTCTGTGGAGTCGCATCTCCCATCTTGTCCTGCCTGTGGTGTCTGAGGTGGAGAAGAAAGGATGCTAAAAAAACCAAGCTGCCTGATTCTTCTTTGCACTGTAGAAGGAGCTACGAGAAAGGAAAAACGTGGAAGTATGATGTGTGCTGTGATAATTCATTTACAGCATTCGATAATTGTGTTATTCTCTTTCTCTCAGAGATTACATTGTACTTAAATTGAAGTCAAACGCATATGATTTGGTTCGACTGCACAAAAATTTAAACAGTTTTTACTCATGCATGCATGTTAAAAGAGGTTACAGTGTTACACCATCATTCCACTTCACAAGTGTGGCGATAATCTTTTCTCATGTGCATGCAATCTACGAAACACAGACTGACTGAGCTGTTTAATTTTTTGTTGCCTGTTAAAGCCTGCATCGTTTCTCAGCAGCTTTTAATGACCATCTCATTTTTTCCGTCATCCTCAGCTTTTCTTTACTGGAACTAAAAAAAAAAAAAAAAAAGTTTTGTTTTCAGTGAAAATTCATATTTCATCTTTTATTCTGCTGTCCAAGACAACCAGGTGAATTCATTTAATTCTTTATTTTTTGTGTGAGTGCTGGAAATGCTTGGTTTTGACTTAAGTGTCTGTCTTTTTGAGCAACAGCTTTTTAAGGTGAATATTTTATATTCTTTGCTTTTTTCTAAATATGTATATTTGTGTCATGTTTCCTGGATTGAGGTATTTTTTTAAAGCTGTGTATATGTGGATTTGATATTAAATGGTCTTTTGAACATGTTGTCACTTCACATTGTGAGCTACTCGCAATGTGGTTTATATCTGTAAAAATATTTTGGATAAATACTGATTAGCTCGTCCCAGACTGTGCCTTAAACACATATGAAGAATACACTGTATTTAATTAGAGTAAAAACTTTCTCCAGTCATTTATACTAGCGCACATGACAACATGTGAACTTGTTTGTGCTGTTTCCTGTCATACATCTCATTCCTCTTGTTATTCTGAGCACTCATAAACACCTGAATATTATCAATAAAGATAATTTTGATACATAGAGGAGTGAATTGTCTAATTGTTTATGTTAATAATGAGCTAGGCTACTACTGTTAGCTACAAATATGAAACTGAGGCTACAGTTCTTACAGGCTCAGCAAAACCAGACAACTAGACTGTAAAAATGGTGCCTGGTCTGATGAGTGTATTGTAATGTTGTGACAGTAGGGTCAGAATTTGGTATAGACAACGTGCGAGCATGGATCCATCCTTCTTTCTCTCAACGGTCAAGGTGTTGGTGGCGACATAATTCTTGGCATATTTTAGAGTCTTAACACTTGTTGAGCATTGTTTAAATGCCACAGTCTACCTGAGTGTTGTAACTGTTTATGACCACAATGTAGCCACCTGCATTAAAAAACACAACACACCATGTAACAAAGCTGTTAACCTCAAACTTGTTTACTGTACTCAGATTGCCTCCACAGTTACCAAATCCTGATCCAGTCCAGGACTTTGAAGGTAAAAATGTTCTAAATGCAAGAATGTGTGGGGGAAAAGTGAACTTTCAGTTTTCATCTTCACACACTTGTGTTTTAAATTTACAGTTACAGAAAAAACATCCACAAATGTTTAGATTGATATCTACACAAATATACCGAGAGCTGCAAACTGGTAATTCAAATTAAATATTTGGGGGGATGTGATGAAATGAAATTTAGATTATGATAAATGTGTAGCAACTGCGTGAGGCTATGATGTTAATATGGACCAAAATCACAAAGAATTAAGACAGCAAGGACTCTAATAAAGCATCCACTGGGTGTAACCTGTCCTTCTGTTTACTAAAAATTAAAGTCTCCAGCTGTGAAACGAGGACTTGACATCTATTCAGCACATAAGAAGTCAAACATTTACTAAGCAGGAGTTACGACTCACTTCTTAAGAAACCCGACAGTTCAAAAGTCCATTTCAAGATTATGTTTACAGACACTGTTTTGTATCGATAACATTAAAATTAGGTTTGACACAAAGTATGAATATGTTTTTACATTTATTTAAATGTGTCCAGATGAAGATATACATTGTAGCTGCTAGAAGAGCATTAGTACGGCTCTAAGAACAGGAAGTTACAGCAAGTTTAAGCATTTTCTAGGCAGTTGATAAATGCATCTCTGTGTCTTGGCAGAGTTTAACTGAGTGAGTCACCAAATGGACCACAGACATAAACAAAGGCTACCTTTTACACAGCAGTGGGTTTATTGTTTTGAACTCAAAGTGAAATACCACAAAAGAAAAGCCATTTTACTGCTGAATCATGAGACATCAGTTTGCAGCTCATGCTGTAGTTTCATGGGGACGAAACTTGTGAGTGAGTGCTCCACTTCCACTTCCTCAAGTGGTCTTGATGAAAAGAGCATTTATTTGAAGTTTACACAGCTACATTCTGGCCTGAAAATATCGTAAGAGGTTTTTTTTGTGATCCAGACAGAGTAATATTAAAACTAAGTAGCTGCCGCCATTGTTGGAAACTGGAATTGGCTGAGCCGCGCTATGAATTCTGAGATATGGTGGACCACGAAGGATACACCCAACCCCTCCTTCAAACCTGTCAATCATACACAGTACAACATGCAGTGAAACGCTTACTGCTGTGCAATTCTCGACCATTAAAAATACAAGAATGACCTCAAATTAAATATGGAAATTAAAAAGGTTTGCAAATCAGCAGTGTGCAGATTTACAGTGAACAGTAAAAAAAATTATTGAAATACATTATTTTGTTATTGAGTGCATGTACAGTGATGTGATATGCAGTGTTGGGAAGGTCACTTTGGCTCTGGATGGTGAGTAGAAGTTCTTGAGCATCTTCAGAGTGTTTGTGTGACAGGTCCTGTGTGATGTCAAGCCCTGGGTATGTGAAATTGTCTTCTCTCTCCACTGTTAAATATATACTGCCTAATAATGTCTGTTCTGTGTGGCTTTTCATTAGGCTTTTTTTCTTAATCTGACTGCAAGAAAATGCCTCCAAGACACGGCAAGGCTTTGAAATGGCAATACACAGGTGGATCTAACTTCATCCTCGAAGTACTGCTTAACTTTGATGAGAATTAATTTAACCTACGTTAGGAAAACTTCCCTTGAAAATGAAAAACAAGCTATATAGTGTGCCAGGGGCGTTTTTAGCCCAAAGATTTACTTTTTTTTGCTGTTTGTCTGTCGCACTACTAAAAATATAAAAATATTTTAAGGACTCTTCTATTTTTGGAGTGTATTTTTTTATGTATCTGTATTATATGATACACACACATTAAAAGTGAATCTCTGTCCAGAAAATACACTCAGTTTACTTTTTGCTCACTGTGAGCATCATTCATTATTCTCCCCAGTAATTAAGGTTAGGATTTTTTTTTTTATTCCAATCCATTCTTCTTTTGCAGCATTTAAATAACCTTTATCAGATTTGTTACAGACATTTCAAAAAAGTGTTTTGCTTTTCTTTTACAAATGTGGGGATTAAATTGAGTTAAAATGTACAAAACAGTGATGTCATGTTTTGTGACGAGGACCCAGGCACAGAGAGACTTGATGAATTTAAGAATTTCATGATTTAATAAAGAAATTTGCAGACTTGCACAGAGATGGTAAAATTATGATGACTGATAACAGAGACGAAGACAACAGACGATGAGGACAGGGAGGAACAGGGGTTTAACTGCACCAAGGAGACAGTCAGAGAGAACTCGGGACAACTGGAGACATTTAGGGATGCAGGGACTGACAGAGACGGGGAAGAAGTCTCACTGTGACGAGTAAAGTTTATCTTGCCTGGCTGGGCAGCTCTCTGGGTGCTCAGCACCCCCAAAGCTCTGATCCTAGAATCGCCCCTGTAGTGTGCTAAAGCAATATGCAGTCTGTGTAGTCTGCCTGGTGTATTGAAAAATTACGAGATACAATAAATAAGACCCTCAAGCACTACTTGCATTAAATGAGGAAGCAGCAGGTAAACAGTGTGATATGATCAGTGTGATGTAACCATACTATATATAAACTGTAAGAGAAATCTGATTGTGATTCAAACAAACCACAAAACTATTGTTTCTGACAAGTAAATATACCAACAATGATGGCTATAGAAAAAGAAATGGCTCCAGCGAAGAGGATTACTGACACAATATTAACAACAACATCTCTGAGTCTCCTCTGGAAATGAGAAAAACAGACATGAACTTGCTGCTTGTTTCTCTCGCTCATTCCTAAATGGCCTGTAACAGAAAAATACTAATATTATTATTCCTCATTAGATTTGATGCTGTATCTGATGCAGATTTTTATATTCAGACAGGCACAAGGCATTCACCTCGTTTTTCACTGCTCAAAATGACAATCCAGATTACATTCAGGAAATCCCATACTGTGAAAGCAATCATCACTTTCAGAAGCCAAGAGTCCCTCACGTTATTTCCGCACTCATTCTCCATAACACCAAGAAATATGACAGCAACTGGCCCAAAACAAACATGGAAATAATATCAGAGCAATGTAAAGGCAGTGGCAACTACTTCCACAAAAAAAGTCCAAACTCTTTTTTGATGGTGTAAAGTTAATACTCTTAAATTTACAAGTATAAGAATTTTCTTACTTGTAAATATATTATGGATAACAAAACAAACATTGGCAGCGTATTCACAAATCTTCCTTCTTGAAGAGAACGTGAAAAATGAAATAAACATTTTGCACAAATGTCAGTTGATATGTTTGCACATGCAAAGTGAAGTTAAACGTACCTTTCAGGACCACTTCTAATCCCCAGAGACAAAATTACTGTTCCAGTGAAATTAATCACTATCATCACACACACAAGAGCAAAGAAGATGACCTAAAAAATACATAAACACACACATTAAAAATACATGTGGGAAAAATTAAACAGATGTTGTTAATGAGACGGGTTTTACACCACCAGTTGTTCTCACCTTGGAGGAATCACCGATACTAAACAAGATCAGGGATGAGATTTCAACAGCCACACAGAGGACGTTGCCTGCTACCTTACACACCTACAAAATTTAAATAAAAACAACAGTGCATATAATAAATTAGACAGCCTTGAAAGCCCTGAAAATCCATATTTTACCCTATGAAAGCAGGGGTAAGTTCCAGCACCCCGTGAACCCCCGGCTTTCAAACTAACTACATACTCAAAGAATTCTTGGAAGCAATACAAAGATGCAGGACAAGAAGAAAATAAAACACTGTGAGCACCAAAGGCCCCCAGCTCTTACCTTATTTATATGATGAAAAACAGCCTCACTGGCCAGTAAGACTTTGCCTATATTGGATATTACCTAACAAGACATGAAGTAGAACACAATTACATTTCTTTTTGTTCTTTTAAGGTGGGGCTGAATAGCATTTAGTGCGTGTCTTGAGTATCGTTAAATATGCTACTTACTTTCATCTCTGCCACCAAAACACAATCAAAACACATCAGTGCAATACCTGCTCGCTGAAAGTAAATCAGAAACAGGGAGCAGTGTTGTCAAAAAAAGCTCTTGCAAGGTTAATGAGTCACTTTGTGTACAGTGTTACAAAATCAAATCCACCTGTGGGTTCTTACTTCTTCTATGTTGGTGTTGCCCTTTGTGGTGCTTGGTGTAGTAGTTGTTTCCGGTGTAGCAGCTGTTTCCGGTGTAGTAGTTGTTTCCGGTGTAGCAGCTGTTTCCGGTGTAGCAGCTGTTTCCGGTGTAGTAGTTGTTTCCGGTGTAGTAGCTGTTTCCGGTGTAGTAGTTGTTTCCGGTGTAGTAGCTGTTTCCGGTGTAGTAGCTTTTTCCGGTGTAGTAGCTGTTTCCGGTGTAGTAGCTGTTTCCGGTGTAGTAGCTTTTTCCGGTGTAGTAGCTGTTTCCGGTGTAGTAGTTGTTTCCGGTGTAGTAGCTTTTTCCGGTGTAGTAGCTGTTTCCGGTGTAGTAGTTGTAGTAGTAGTGCGCTGAGGTAAGATGATATTCACATTTTCCCAGAATTTTACCCTTTGCTGAAGAAATGTTGCTCTGAAATATGTTAGAAGGGAATGAATGCTGATATAATTCATTTTCTGTTGCATTGTAATATTACAGAAATCTGAAGCAGGTCAGGTTCGATTTTCACCGTGGACGTCAGCCATAGAATATCAGAAATTTTAAAGTCACCTGAACATGATGTCCTGCTCTGCTTCTGTCGCAGTCCAGTTAACTCGGATCAAAGTTTTTCTGTGATTAAGTGTGTGACTAACAGCTGAATCCTGAGAAGAGTGGCAAAACATAAGAGAGCTTCAGATTTACAAAAAATGAAAACAATAAATCAAATTCCAACTACTTACTTCCAAAACACCGCATGTCAGGAGTTGAGTCTTGTCAGGCTCAAGTAGAACAAATCTTCCAGTAAGACGTGTTTCATCTGCAACCTCTCGAGCCTCTAACATAAACCCTCTAAAATATGTGGATTCCTCGCTCTTGAGCAAAACTTGAAAATTGTTTCAAAAATTCATCCGAGCAAAGATTTGGGAAAAAGAGAATGAAGAGAGATTGTAATAACTTGTAAAAAAAAAGGTAAATTACAATTACACCAGACATTGCTGTGATAAACAAATTTAACAAAATAAAAACTACAGCGTTCCCTGTACCTGTAACAGGCTCTCCAGGATAGCTGCCGGGCACATATTCAACCATGAAGGGGGGGTTTGTGGTTTGAGGAGCTGCACCATTATGATCGGGTAACATTGAGTCACATGCTTCTGGGAAGTAACCCCCTGAATACCCATGCAGCTTTGAGATGATGTTAAGACTAATCAGAATCCACATCCACATCTGTCAAATAAATATCACAGTGATACCCAGGTCATCCATTGGCACTCTAAATATTTATTTACTTCTGCAAGTATTCATATACTTCCAGCATGTAGACTTCTAGTGGCAGATTACACTGAAAGTGTTTGCTTTAAAGATGCTTGAGAGTATAATGTCATTGTCATTCATAGATTTGCGAGTATTGAGCAGCCGACACATTGCTGGACATAAATGTTAGGTTAAAACTTTTTCGCCTTTTAACTACTGTTTGATTACAAATGCAGTTTTGGTGGACAGAGCCAGCATGAGGTGTATGTGGATTTCTCTAGGAAAACTATTAGGGGGGAAAGCCGTTTTAGAGAGCTCTCAGTTTTATCCATTAAACTTTGATTTGATTTGATTTGATTTTATTGATTAGCATTCAAATTCAAATCTCAGTGAAAACAGTGAGAAAAAAAAAACAAAAACAAAAAACAGTGAAAACAGAACAAAAATCTACCATAAAGAAAGAAAGCATGAGACAAGGCTAATCAAAAGGTATTGGCTGAAGCATTTGCTTATTACGCCAACCCTTTTTACAAAATATCTTTTTGTATGCAGCTCCTGTACACAGGGCTTGAAGAAAATAATAAAACAAAGCAAAAACCAAACAAAGCAAACAAACAAACAAACAAAACAAACAAACAAAACAAAGAAAAAAAACTTTCCACCTTAGATAAGTAACTACATCAAAGTAAAGAATCAAGAGGTTGTTGTTTTTTTTCTCCTTTTTGTTCTTTTCATTCTTGATATATATATTTTTCTAATACTCTATTTTTAAACATGTTTTTAAACAAGGAAAAATGAACTCCACCTTTTTAAATCACTGTCATAACTATTCCACAGGTTAACTCCTCTAACAGAAACACATCTCTGCTTTATATTTGTCCTCATCTTGTTTTTCTTAAAGAAATCTGTTCCCCTTAAGTCATATTGACTCTCTCTGACTTTGAACAGCTTCTGAGTACTGGGGCAAAGCAAGTTATTTTGTGCTTTATACATTATCTGTGCCATTTTATATTCAACTAAATCATAAAATTTCAGGGTATTCAGATTAATAAACAAAATGTTAGTTGGTTCTATATAGTTTGATTGGTTTATAATTCTTATAGCTCTTTTTTGTAACTTGAAAATATGAAGAGTGTTCGTTTTATATGCATTACCCCATATCTCCAGACAATAAGTCATATATGGTAAGTCATATAAACTTGAAAAGGATTTCAACATTTCTCTGGCAAATATTAAACACAGACTGACAAAAACAACTGAGTAAGAACAGTTTCTTACCTTAAAGTAAATGTTTGCACACCACATCTAATAATGTGAATCAGAAAGCTAAGAGAATCAAAATAAACCTGAACATCTGAGTTGACAAAGAAAAATATCTCCTCTTTGAAAGTCCCTCTAAGAGAAATAGAAGAAACCCTGCAAATGTCTCAGAAGAAATGAGTCCACCCTCCAGGACAGTTACAGTTGTTGCAATGTGTGTTAGTGGGCGGTGCTACAGCTGTAATTGAGGAAGCTGGAACATTGTGATAAACAAAACACATTTCCCTTCACTTGTGAAATGAAAGACATATCCTGGATTATTTTCCTAGTCTCTTACTTCCTCTGTGTGTGTCACCATCCATATCACTAGTTCAATTAATCTGGCTCAGTGAGCAGATATACTGTGATGTGTAAGGCTTTGGATTGACGTTATTCAGTCCCATTGTCTTTAGTGGACCCTACTGGTCTAGGGTCCATATATATTGTGCTATTGTACTACAACCAATCAGAAAATTATGAAGGATCTGAGCTATGTAAATGTTGTCATTGTAGATGTGAGTCAGCCAGATTATGATTATCAGTGTGACTCATAGTTAATCATGAACAAAGACAGGACCATACAGGTTTCAATCTGAGGTACATGAAGCTTCTTGATCCACACCTCAGATCAAGCAGCCGTCCAGTTTAAAGTTAATCCACAAGAAGAAAGAACAAACAAAAAGAAACATCAAAAAATGTTTGGCATGAAATTTCCTTTATAACAACCCAAACATACACCGAAGCATTTTCAGGAATACAGCAGTGCTTTAAATCATAACCCATCTAAAGCAGCGGTCTCCAACCTTTTTTGCGCCACGGACCGGTTTATGCCCGACAATATTTTCACGGACCGGCCTTTAAGGTGTCGCGGATAAATACAACAAAATAAAACCAGTACCGGTACCGAAAAAAGAAAATTTATTCATAACACACGTGAAAAGACCCAGGAAAACCGAGTTAACGATAAAAACGATAACAAAATAACACTGAAAACCGATAAAACCCTGAAAACTATACATTTCACACCTGAGCCTCAACTCTCGCGGCCCGGTACCAAACGACTCACGGACCGGTACCGGTCCGAGGCCCGGGGGTTAGGGACCGCTGCTCTAAAGGTATTTTTCATGATGTGGTAAAACATGAACAAAGGGCAGAAAAACACACAGATTGCATTTTGTTTGTGATGTGGAAGCATAATAGTGGTCAATCAAAAGTGATTATTGTGCAGTCGAATTTCTTTGGAAAGGGTGTGTCGAGATCATAATGAACACTGAGCTGTGACTTGAGATGGTGCCTTCAAATGCTACAACATGCCTCGGTGTTCGCCTCGGTGTTTGGGGGTGACATCCCTTGGCATTGCTGACTGTGGATATGACATCCTCGACATTTTGTGGGTGATGCCTGTGGAGGTCATGCCGCTGCATTTGTAGATGATACCACGGGTGTTTAAAATGGTGCCATTATGTTTGGGGATGATCCCATTGCTCTTTAGGGTGATGCCACAACCTGCTGCAGTGTTTCGAGGTGAAGCTATGAGCTGCGTCTTTAACGTGATGACACAACATACCATTGTTGTTGGTGCTGTGACTTTCCATGTCTGTTTGAGTTGATGTCACAACCTGCAGTTCTCTTACAAACAGAAGTGACCTCGTTTTCTCATATATGCTACAAATACTGCTAAATACTGTCACAGAGTGTCACAATCAAACCTCTGCCTGAAAAAGCCATTAATATTTTTTCTCTAAATAATTTAGTTGCAATGAATATTTAATTTTCAAGACAGCCAGATGCAGTGCCATGATTTGTGTTATTCCTGGCAATACTTTTATGCAGTTATAGTGTCTTTTAAACAGAAATCTAGATCCACTAGAGAACCTTTGTGAAGGTAAAAATGTTGTAAATGGTAAATATTTGTATAGCACTTTACTAGTCCCTAAGGACCCCAAAGCGCTTTACATATCCAGTCATCCACCCATTCACACACTGGTGATGGCAGCTACATTGTAGCCACAGCCACCCTGGGGCGCACTGACAGAGGCGAGGCTGCCGGACACTGGCGCCACCGGGCCCTCTGACCACCACCAGTAGGCAACGGGTGAAGTATCTTGCCCAAGGACACAACGACCAAGGCTGTCCAAGCCGGGGCTCGAACCGGCAACCTTCCGATTACAAGGCGAACTCCCAACTCTTGAGCCACGATCGCTGTAAATGTGAGAATTTATTTTTAAAATTTCACTTTCAATTTTCATCTTCACACACTTGTGTTTTAAATTTACAGTTACAGAAAAACATTCACAAATGTTTAGATTGATATCTAAATATACTCAGAGCTGCAAACTTGTAATTCAAATTTTACTCATTTATTTTTTGGGGGATGTGATGAAATGGGAGATTTAGATCACGACAAATGTGTAGCAACTGCGTAAGGCTATGATGTTAATATGAACCAAAGTCTCTGTTACACGCACCTTGTTCAGTCTGTTTCACAAAGAATTAAGACAGCAAGGACTCTAATAAAGCATCCACTGGGTGTAACCTGTCCTTCTGTTTACTAAAAATTAAAGTCTCCAGCTGTGAAACAAGGACTTGACATCTATTCAGCACATAAGAAGTCAAACATTTACTAAGCAGGAGTTACGACTCACTTCTTAAGAAACCTGACAGTTCAAAAGTCCATTTCAAGATTATGTTTACAGACACTGTTTTGTATCGATAACATTAAAATTAGGTTTGACACCAAGTATGAATATTTCTTTACTTTTATTTAAATGTGTCCAAATGAAGATATACATTGTAGCTGCTAGAAGAGCATTAGTACGGCTCTAAAAACAGGAAGTTACAGCAAGTTTAATCATTTTCTAGGCAGTTGATAAATGCATCTCTGTAGCTTGGCAGAGTTTAACTGAGTGAGTCATCAAATGGACCACAGACATAAACAAAGGTTTCAGTTTGCAGCACATGCTGTAGTTTCATGTGGATGAAACTTGTGAGTGAGTGCTCCACTTCCTGTTTACACCATTTATTAATACTTGAGTTATAAGTGTTTGTCTAACCACACCGTGACTTTCAGAACATAGAGATGGGCTGGCTGTTATAGCTAGAAACTCCTTAAACATGTCATCTAGTGAAGACCCCTTCTTTTAACTAATTTGATATTCAGATGAAGAAGACAAATAGCACTAACCTTTTCTATCTGATATTAATCTATAGACCACTTGGATTAGCTAGGATTTTCTTTGTGGAGTTTGGGGACTTTTTATTGTCCACCATCAAGCTGGAAAGAATCCTGCTGCTAGGGGATTTTAATTTCCATATTATTAAATTTAATTTAGTGACAGAATCAGATTCACAGAATCATCTGATTATGTCACCGGCTCTGGATATCAGACCACTCTGTCGTGAGGACATTTTTATAAGCGATCATAAACGTCTTTTATTTGATCTCTACTTTATCTGTGATCTGAAGAGAAAGAAGGAAAATAAAAATATATTTCTATTTCCTGTGTGCCCTTTGTTCATGTGAAGCATTTACAACTAATTACTGACTCTGTGGTGAAAGAATTTGGAATTATTTGATAATAATCTACCTGAAACTGATGATATGGAACAGCATGTGGCCTCCTTCAGTTCACAATGTCTAAAAATTCTTGAAATCAGGAAAGGTGGCACTGTTAAATCCCCACCCTGGTTCACAGAAACTATCCCCAGCTTTAGGTTAATTTGCTGTAAAACTGAGCACCAGTGGAAAGCCACAAAACTTGAGGTTTATAACCTCCACTTGAAAGAACTATTATCTACCTTTAACGACATAGTGAAAGATGCAAGAGCCACTTATTTCTCTAAATAACCTGCAGTAGGAAAAAGAAACCCTAAGGTTCTCTTCGATACAGTGAAAAACATCATCTCTTCTCCAACTCGCAATGACTTTTTAAGCTTTTTTCAAGATAAGATCAGTAGCCTGACAGGACATTTTACTCCCTTAGATAGCCCCTTCAACTGTGATCTCCCAAACCCCACAATTATGGAATCTTTTCACCCAGTTTCTTTAAAGCATCTATTGAGTACTTACTCAAATGAAACTTTCAACGAGTCTGAAGAAGATGCTGAAACATTTTTCTAATTTTTAACCTTAGAGAGCTTTGTATCACATCTTGTGAGCATCTTAACAACGGAAAATGATGAAAACCAAAAATCCCACTGTTGACATTTAATCCTGATATTATATACTTTTCTTTTTCATTTTAGTTGTTAAGGGTTCGTGTTTTCCTTATAATCTCTCCCAAGTATTAGTTCATCAGTCTGTGGTTGTGGTTTCCACATCAATGGAAAAGCCATACACAAATCAGTCAAATCATATCAACCCGGATTCATACATATACACATTCAAAACAACAACAATAAAACCCATCACAGCATCTCATTATTCAGTATGTGGGGAAATGAAAGCTAAGTTAGGACTAAATAAACATGAAACCGATACTGATCTGGTGATCATATTTTTAAAACTATATTAAAGCATTCCAGGGTCTCGACTATAATCTTTAAGGCTACTGTGAATATTTGAAATGAACTTTGACTGTACTGTTAGACTTTAGTGCAACCACTGCTTGAATTGTAAATGATGAGTCAGTCTTACTCGAATCAGGCAAAAATTCCTTTTAGACCAAAGTTCTATGAGAAGGTTCTCATTGTCCTTCATGATCACCATCCCAGTTCTGTAGGCCCTTCAGAGTTTGTCCCTCTTTGTGATAGCATAACAAGATGTTGGTAATTTTCCCATTAAAACAGTTATTTTAGCGACAGCCACGCACACAAAATTTCCTATTATTTTGACTTACTATCTAATATTTAATATATAACAAGTTGCAACAAATCTCCTGTCAGAGCTCCAACAGTATATTCAAACTTCATGTGTCCCTTGAGTGCAACAAAGCTTTCATGTTTTCTATATTATCCTTTTTTACATTTCTGTATGTTTAACATGTTCTTTCACTTTGGCATTATTAATAATTAATTATACTTTACATGCAAGACATGCTTCTTGCAAAATAATCACTTAAAAAAAATCATGTAAGCTAGCCTCAAGGGTTACCATTTTATTTTAAAATGTCTTGTTTCTGCTCAACTTCCACCAGGTGTCACCTTTGAGCACGACAAATGAGCTCTGCAGCAACAACAACATTGCAGGTGTTGTGCGTGTCATTTTAACAATAAAAGTGAATATTTTTTTCATCAAAAGAGGTTTTTTTTGTGTTGCAGAGAAAACATTAGTGTTTTTAGTGGGAGAAATGTTTTGTCACTCATTCAAGAGACTTATTCACTCTCAGCAGACTGCAGGTTTCCCCAACTTTATAAGCTTCAACTGTGGCTTCTTCCCAGAGTCTGAGACATGCGTGGGATTAGGTTAATTGATGATACTAATTTAAGGATGAATAGTTATCTGTTTCTATATTTTTATCTAATTTTTTTTAAATCTTTGATGCTTATATACCTCATTATTTTATATTCATAATTGCCACATCTTTTTTAATCACACATTAATATTCTATCTTTTATTACACAAATATGTATTATACTTTATTCTTTCATGAGTTACTTACAAGTTTCTCTTTGTTCACAGCCATTGACATGTTGAAGAGGTTAACACGTGAGAAGCAGATCAAAATTGTGTTGATATCTGGTGAACGCAGTAACCGGGTCATTGCAGCAGATTTCAATGCAAGACACCCTACGAGACCACCCATCTCCCATGCTACAGTCAGCAAACTGCTTGCTAAGTTTCGTGAAACTGGTTCAGTGTTGGATTTGCCAAAATGTGGACGCAAGAAAACTGTCACTAATGAAGAAACATCAGTGGCTGTCCTAGCTTCATTCAGCAAGAGCCCACAGCGTAGCACTCGCCGCATGTCACTGGAGAGTAGCATTAGTCGAACATCCCTTCGGCAGATATTAGCTACTCACAGATGGCACCCTTACAAACTCCAGCTACTGCAGCATCTCAACGAGGATGACCCAGATCGGCGCACAGAATTTGCAGAATGGGCAAAACAAAAATTGGAACAGGACCCTCAGTTCACGCAGAAGATTTCGTTCAGTGATAAGGCAAACTTTTATGTGAATGGTGAAGTTAACAAACAAAACCACTGCTATTGGTCTGACACTAACCCACATTGGATGGATCCCTCCAAGACTGTTGGACCAACAAAAGTGATGGTTTGGTGTGGTATATGGGGCACAACGATAGTGGGTCCATCCTTCATCAATGGAAACCTCAAGACCACTGGATATTTGAAATTGCTACATGATGATGTGTTTCCCTCTTTATGCACTGAAGCTGGCACGTTCCCTGAGTTTTTCCAGCAGGATGGTGCACCACCACATTATGGGTGCCAGGTCCGAGCATTCCTAGAAGAACAGTTTCCTGGAAAGTGGATTGGTCATCGTGGGCCAGTTGAATGGCCCCCAAGGTCTCCCGATCTGACCCCCTTAGACTTTTATCTTTGGGGTCATCTGAAGGCAATTGTCTATGGTCTGAAGATATGAGATGTGCAGCACCTGAAACTACGGATACTGGATGCCTGTGCTGGCATTTCTCCTGTGGGGTTGCTATTAGTGTGTGAAGAGTGGAAGAAGAGGGTTGCATTGACAATCCAACACAATGGGCAGCACATTGAACACATTTTATAAGTGGTCAGAAACTTGTAAATAACTCATGAAAGAATAAAGTTACGTTGAAACCAAGCACACCATTATTTTTCTTGTGACATTACCAATAAGTTTGATGTGTCACATGGCCCTCTTCCTATTGAAAAAACAAAAGTTGTATCCAAGATGGCCGACTTCTAAATGGCCACCATGGTTTTTGATTGATTGGTAATTTATTTCAACATGTGAACAATATACAAGTACATTTAGAAAAGAAATGAGAGAAAAAAAATATACTATACAAATTACATACAAAAAAACATTCTGATTAATTTACATGTTGAAAGGGAGTGGGAAGAAGTATACACTTATTTAATCCCACCCCTGTCCCATAAATTATCAGTGAATATTTAGTCAGCTTCCTTACTGATATAATTTGTAATAAAAATAGTGAACAGATTTCTGATATACTATATACTATAATATCACATCATGAATTTTTTGTTTGTTTGTTTTTAAATAGAGACATTCACTTAATTTAAATATTTTCCTTTTCTTTATAGATCGAGAAGATCATATTTTTATAACTCTTTTTGAACAGTTTTATGTTTGGACATTGCTTTAATTCCATATTCAGTTTGTTCCATAGTTTCACTCCTTGAACAGAAACACAAAAGCCTTTTCTTGTAGTACGTACCTTCATTGTTTTGAAGTTACAAAAACCCCTTAAATTATAACTTCCTTCTTTCAAAAAAAACATACTCTGAATATTACCTGGCAGTTCTTTATTTTTTGCTTTGAATAGAATTTGTTCTGTTTGGAATTTCACTATATCGTCAATTTTCAATATTTCATACAAAAATAGTGAGTTTGTATGTTCCCTATAACCTGCATTGTGGATGATTCGAATTGCTTTCTTTTGAAGAGTAAAAAGTGAATGTAATGTGGTTTTATAGTTATTGCCCCAGACCTCTGCACAATAGCTTAAGTATGGTGAAACCAGTGAACAGTAGCGAATATGAAGTGATGTTCTGTCGAATACCTGTTTTGCCTTGTTTAGTACTGCAATGCAGATGTGGGTTTAAAAAGTTTGTTATTTACAGTTTTCAGTTTTAAACAAGTTTTTTTGCTACAGATTTCTAAAATATTTGTGTTTTCTTGTTTTTATGACTGGTAGTCTATTGCATTAGTTAAACACGCTACTAAACTCTGTGTTTTTTGTGTTTATCAATGAATATTTCTGGAAAGTTAGATATCATTTGAGGGAAATCTGTGTAATTTTATTTATTATTCTAAATCATAGATATAATTGACTGACCTACACAGGATTTCAGGACTAACTCTAACCCCCGGCTTCATCACACTCATTTTAATTTACCTTTTGACTTTTTGATGAGCTGCCTCAGCGATGTACACTTGTAATAAAATTATGTCTGTAAAAACAAACAAAAGAACAAACTAAGGTATATGTAAACATTTGATGGTTACATTCACGTGTTCCTACATTTCTAGAGTCTGAACCGACACACGTATTGTCTGTCTCACACAAAAATATGTAGAATCACTTTATTTCTTTCATGTGTCACCAATAGGTTGGATGCCAGTTTATTTTCAGGGACAAGAAGTAAATGTGCTGAATGCTTTACCTCTCTATGGTGAAAATGAAAAGTATTTTTCGGATATCAAAAAATGTTCTGTGTGATGATGTGGCAAATGTATTTATTTTTTCTGTGGATGAAAATACAGTAAAATAACTGCAGTGCTACAACAACAACAGTCTTTTTAAGACTCTTTTTTTTCCCACACTCTTTCGAACAGGAAGTCTGCAAATCTTGAGATGCATCACCTTTCAAAGGTTAACTGTATACCACAGACTTCCTGGACCTGAGAAAGGGATGCGTACTTGACTCCACAAAGTGCTGAGATCACTTCCACTTCAGTGCTATTATATTGACTTTTCCTAGACTCTGAGATTCAGCTCATCAAGCTAAAGGATATTTTGGCCATGGTCTTACAATTTTGTAATACTGAGAAAATACAGATATTTGTGGATAGTGGTTTAGCAGATATAATAACAGAATATATTATGTATATATATATGATAAAAACAAATATATGATTAAAATAAAGAATTATATTGGTTAAACATGAAATAACGTAAACTGTTTCATGGTAAATTAGTATGAGATCACAAATTATAACAATACCAAATGAAAAGCTAATGTTGACTCAACCTAACTTTGTGTCATGGTCCTGAGTCTGTTGAATCAGTGTTTTTGTTTGGATTAAGAGTGTCTTATGTTATGGATAAATTCTTATTCGGAATTGCTATTACTTAGGTTCTGGTTTCTGTGCTCCCTCTGTTTAGTGTCTGTGTCTCTGTGCCTGCACTGAAGTTATCCCTGTCCTTGTGTTCCCTGTGTACTGTGTCAGTATCGGGTCTCTGAGTCTGTAAGTTCTGTTGGTGTGCTTCCTGTTTTACTTTGAAGGTACGTGTCTGTATTCTGTGTTGCTTCCCTTGTCTCATCCTGTGCAATTAGTCCCAGCTGTGTTTCCTTTCTGTGTCCTGTTTGATCACCCCACTGTGTATTTTAGTCCCGTCATGGCCTGAGATTCAGTTTCAAAGCTGCTACTACATCCCTTGAGTTTTTGCAGCCTCAATAAAGCTGCCTTCTTTAGTTCACTCCTTCATTGTCCATGAGTCCAGCATTTGGGTCCAATCTCCTGCCTGTCACACAGCGATTCATGTCCCTTTCTGTCCAATTGTTGTGTGCTTTTCATTGTATTCCAGCAGATTATTGTTTTTCACTTTATATAATGTCTATTCAAACGGTTTTTGTTTTTTGTTTTTTACAGAAAAGATGTTTCTACATGACCATCGGTCATATAAAAAGTTTCTGGGCAACTGCACCTCATTGTCTTAACTGGGGAGATATGAGTCGGAAATTTCACTAAGAAACAAAACACAAGGATACAAAATGCAATAACTAAGTTTACTAATAAACCCCACATCATAAAAACAACACAGGGACAAATAATTACTTCACACTGTGTGACACACGCACACACACACACGATAAAAGCCTTGAAATTGATTGCCGGGTGCAACATATGACACATGGAGCAGTTCCTATTTTTTTTTTGTAATTAGATAAATTTGATATGAGATATGCAATTTTACTAAAGGCACACTGGGAGAGAAAAACAATTAACAGGGCAAATAACATATGCAAGAAAATCAACTGAGTAGCTAGTACATTGTTCTACGTGATATGAGGTTTTCCATTCTAACCTGCAATAACTTTAAATGACTCCTAAACTTCACATCAACAAATGCATAACAGATGGGATTCAGGCAACAGTGGGAGAAAGCAATGAGCCTGCAAGCATAGAATGCATAGTCAAGCTGGGTGCTTGCTTCACATTCAACTAATGACGGGACCACATGAGCAGGCAAGACCCTCAAAAAGATTACAACATTGTACGGCACCCAGGCACTGAAGAATAGAGCAACTCTGCAGAAGACTAATTTGACTGCTTTGTTGCTTGTGTGAGATCTTGTTCTTGTGATTCTCACAATTATTATGAAGCAAAAAGTCATGACTGCAAAAGCAACTAGGAAGAAACCATTCTGTTGGATGACACCAATGGTTTCCCACAGTGGATCAATATATTCACAGCCCTGTGACTCTTTATCTTTGTGGTGGACCTTGGTGATTGAGCTGAAGAGGAGGGAGGGCATGGCTGCTCCAGTGCTGATTATCCAAATCAGGACAGACAGAAACACCCCGATGGAGTGTTTCGGTGTGCTGAGGTCAGACAGAGGATGGACCACAGCCAGGTATCTGTAGATGGTCATGATGGTCAGGAAGAGAATGCTGCTGTAAAACCCAGTGAAGAAGCTAAAAGTCACAACTTTGCAGAGAATTTCAGAAAACACCCATCCCTGGACGTGGTAAATGGCCCAGAAAGGAAGACCGATGGTGAAGACGAGGTCAGAGATGGCCAAGTTGAGGATGAAAATGTTGGTCAGAGATTTAAGTTTTTCATACAAAGCCAGGATTATGAGGACAAGAATGTTCCCGACCAGGCTCAGTGTGATCACAACAGAGAAAATCGGAATGGCAAAGGATCCAAATATCACCACTCCACTCTTATCACAGATTTCATCCTCGTAGTAATAGTCATAGCTGAAGTTACCATAGGTTAAATTGGCTGGATTTGCCATTTCTGTCACACAGGAATCTAGGAGACAAGGGTATGACTTTAATGACACGTTGCAATGGATTTCTCTTTATAAATACAAAAGAGTATTGTAAAGACAATAAATAAATAACGTACCTCTTGCTTGATGAAATGCCAAACGTCTGTTGGTTGAAACGACTTCTGCGGTTATTTTATTATGTATTTATTTATTTTTTGCAGTAGTACGTTGGGATGAGACACTCGATGCTGACGTTTCTGCAGTGTGTCGAGCTACTTAAGCGCCGATGTTTCTAAACACTACTTCCAAGTGTGAGTCAAACACCCGCATCACGTGACCGTGTGGCGACGTGGTGCTAAACGCAGATTTTGGTGCGTTTACCCAGGCTTTCAGCAGATGACTTACCTTGACATGAATGACTGAATTCACGTTTTAATACCATCTCAACTGTTTGCACACGCGCATGCATAAGGGTAAATAACTGTGTCGTTATCATTTTTGCCGTGTTGTGAAAACTAGTGTGGACTTTCCGCCCACTTAATTACACAAATTAGTACAAATGAGAAAAAGAGGCGAACTGCTGGGTGAGCGGAACGAACTCAGATCAGCGGAGAGAGCGAGAGCGGCACATTCATTAAGTTACTGTAATAGAAACCTGCTGTGCTTTCAAAGAGCAAAAATAAAGCAGGAAATCATTTTCAGCTCTTTATCCCATCTATTCTCTTTTTCTCGACTTTCAACAGAAAATATAAAATATTTTGCTGCATTAAGCGACTTCATCTTGAGCCAGAAACTGTTGGAAAAAAGTGTGAAAGCCTAAAGACAATACAAGAAAAGACACATTAACCTTCACATACACCTCCTTTTTTAATTGTCACTGACACATGTGTTGTAAATATCTCACAAACAAAGGTAGGTGAAATCAAAACCTGAAACTCAGACTGAGTCTGGTACAGCATCCGCGGCAACAGAAATGACAAATAAAGTGAGGGGAGGCTTCTTTATCCTCCGATGAGCCACTTCTGCACCATTCAGATTTAAAAAGGAATTGACCAGTGTGAAATGGACTGTTGTAATTGGTCAGAATAAGCATACCATAACATAATGAAACGGATCTTTTAGTTATTTAGAAGGAAAGCAAATGTAGTCTTGTCTATTTAAATATTTATCTTTGAAGAAACTGTGACCAAACCAATAAAACCAAAAAAATAAAACAACAGGGCAGCTTCTAGTTTTATTTAACAGTGTGAGGAACAAACCTAACGAAACTACCAGAAAGCTTCAGTTAACCATTTCTTTGAGGATTGCAAAGTTCGGGAGTTAACAGCTGAAATACTGTTTTTTTTTCTATCACAAAACATATAGCAGTGTTTGTGCAACTGAATTACTAAGCGACTGAAACAGCCTCTAATAGCGGGAGAAAATAGTATTTCTGATGCACATTTTCATTACAGTCACAGTTCGTTTTCTTTAACAGTCTCATTGTTTGGTGCTTCTCCAAAACATCTGTCAATCGTTATTATTTAAAGCCTGGTTTTTTTTTGTTGGGTTTTTTTTTTTTTTGGGGGGGGGGGGGGGGGGGGGGTTAGCCCTCTTTAGAATTATGCAACGCTTAAAAACCACACCTGTGTAAACTGAAAATTCTAATTGTAACTCTTAAGCGTATATTTATTATTTTCTTCTCTTTTTTTTTTATATCTAGCTTGTTTTGCACTGATGTAACCGGAGGCTCGTCATCTCGTCTCTCTGTATGCTGCACTGGATACAGCAGAGATGACAATAAAGTTTACTTTGACTTTGACTTAGCTTGTGTGTGTCATTGCTTCACACAGCAAAACTGGCCAGTAGGTGTCACTGTGGAAATTGATTTCAGATATTTGGGAAACCTGGATACAACTTTAGCTTTAAATGTTTCGTTGTTTCACAAAGTCTCTCTTTGCCCATCACTGCTAGTTTGATTCTCATGGCCACACCAGCTTTGCCTCCAATCCAAAATGATGATAAAATCAAATTTTCTTGTATGAAAAATTAGGCATATATGGTGGTGCTGCTTTGTCTTCCCATATGGAGTTTTTGGTAGTTTTTCGATTTATGAAATTAATCATCCTCAATTTGCAAACACTGAACACATTTTAATGACCACCAAATGACTTTTATTTTTAGCAATAATTAGTTAATACAACTAGTTTTTGTGTATTTTGAAACTGTTTTGTTATATTGTAAATAAGCCTGTTTCTAATGCAGTTTGGATCAACATTTGCCATTAAATGTGGTACAGGCTATAAATAAAAACAACAAAAAGGTTTTGACATTTTTCACAATGCATGTTTGAGGTATGCTTTATTATTTTCAAATAAATTATTTTACTTCACGCATACTTCAAATGCAAGTTGCTATGTACAATGAGATGGGAGGCCATTTCCATCTTCTTTTAATGTAAGAAATTTTTACTAAAGGCACATGTTGGGAAAAAACAAAAAACCAATACATGCAAGAAAACAAATGAGCAGGCAACACCCTGCTCATTTGGTCATTAAAATGTGTTCAATGCAGAGAGAACTATTAACTTATAGTGAGAAAGGTGACTGGAAAGGAAAAACGCAATGCATCATGGGAATCCCCGGCAGCCTACATCTATTGCAGCATAACTAAGGGAGGATTCAGGGTCACCTGGTCCAGCCCTAACTATATGCTTTAGCAAAAAGGAAAGTTTTAAGCCTAATCTTGAAAGTAGAGATAGTGTCTGTCTCCTGAATCCAAACTGGAAGCTGGTTCCACAGAAGAGGGGCCTGAAAACTGAAGGCTCTGCTTTTAAATACTCTAGGAACAACAAGTAGGCCTGCAGAGCGAGAGCGAAGTGCTCTAATAGGGTGATATGGTACTACAAGGTCATTAAGATAAGATGGGGCCTGATTATTTAAGACCTTGTATGTGAGGAGCAGGATTTTGAATTCAATTCTGGATTTAACAGGAAGCCAATGAAGGGAAGCCAAAACAGGAGAAATCTGCTCTCTTTCTAGTCCCTGTCAGGACTCTTGCTGCAGCATTTTGGATTAACTGAAGACTTTTCAGGGAGTTTTTTGGACTTCCTGATAATAATGAATTACAGTCGTCCAGCCTGGAAGTAATAAATGCATGAACTAGTTTTTCAGCGTCACTCTGAGACAGGATATTTCTAACTTTAGAGATGTTGCGCAAATGGAAGAAAGCAGTCTTACATATTTGTTTAATATGTGCATTGAAGGACATGTCCTGGTCAAAAATGACTCCAAGGTTCCTCACAGCGTTACTGGAGGCCAAGGTAATGCCATCCAGAGTAAGAATCTGCTTAGATACCATATTTCTAAGATTTTCAGGGCCGAGTACAATAACCTCAGTTTGATCTGAATTAAGAAACAGAAAGTTAGCGGCCATCCAGGTCTTTATGTCTTTAAGACATTCCTGCAGTTTAACTAATTGGTGTGTGTTATCTGGCTTCATGGACAGATAGAGCTGGGTGTCATCTGCATAGCAGTGTAAATGTATGCTATGTCTTCTAATGATGCTGCCTAAGGGAAGCATGTATAATGTAAACAGAATTGGTCCTAGCACTGAACCCTGTGGAACTCCATAATTAACCTCAGTGTGTGAAGAGGACTCTCCATTTACATGCACAAACTGGAGTCTATTAGATAGATATGATACAAACCACTGCAGTGCAGTACCTGTAATACCTACAGCATGTTCTAATCGCTCTAATCGATTATAGTCAACAGTATCAAACGCTGCACTGAGGTCTAGCAGGACAAGCACAGAGATGAGTCCACTGTCAGAGGCCATAAGAAGATCATTTGTAACCTTCACTAAAGCTGTTTCTGTGCTGTGATGAGCTCTGAAACCTGACTGAAACTCTTCAAATAAACCATTCCTCTGCAGATGATCTGTTAGCTGTTTGACAACTACTCTTTCAAGGATGTTTGATATGAAAGGAAGGTTGGAGATTGGCCTATAATTAGCTAAGACTGCTGGGTCTAGAGATGCTTTTTGAGTAAAGGTTTAACTACAGCCAGCTTGAAGGCCTGTGGTACATAGCCGATCATTAGAGATAGGTTGATCATATTTAAGATTGAAGCATTAATTAATGGCAGGACTTCTTTGAGCAGTTTTGTAGGAATGGGGTCTAAAAGACACGTTGATGGTTTGGAGGAAGAAATTATTGAAGTTAACTCAGAAAGATCAATTAGAGAAAAAGAGTCTAACTTAACATCAATGGTACTAAGAGTAGCTGTAGATAATATTACATCTGTGGGATGATTACTGGTAATTTTTTCTCTAATGATAAAAATTTTATTTGTGAAGAAGTTCATGAAGTCATTACTAGTTAAGGTTAAAGGGATTGTTGGCTCACAAGAGCTCTGACTTTTTGTCAGCCTGGCTACAGTGCTGAAGAGAAACCTGGGGTTGTTCTTATTTTCTTCAATCAGTGATGAATAGTAAGATGTTCTGGCTTTGCGGAGGGCTTTCTTATAAAGCAGCAAACTATTTCTCCAGGCTAAATGATGATCCTCTAAATTTGTGACACGCCATTTCCTCTCCAGATTACGAGTCATCTGCTTTAGGGTACGTGTTTGAGAATTATACCACGGAGTCAGGTACTTCTGATTTGAGACCTTAGTTTTCACAGGAGCTACAGTATCCAGAGTCGTACGTAGTGAGGAGATGAAATTATTAACAAGATGATCGACCTCTGTTGGAGCAGTGTTCAGATAGCTGCTCTGCTCTATGTTGGTACAGGGCATTGGAGATGATAACAGTGGGTGGATTATATTCTTAAACTTAGTTACAGCGCTTTCAGAAAGACATCTACTGTGATAAAGTCTACTCTCCACCGCTGTGTAATCAATTATTGTAAATGTAAATGTTATCAGGAAATGATCGGACAGGAGAGGGTTTTCAGGAAACACTGTTAAATGTTCAGTTTCTATGCCATATGTTAAAACAAGATCTAGAGTGTGATTAAAGTGGTGGGTGGGTTCTTTTACATTTTGAGAGAAGCCAATTGAGTCTAATAACAGATTAAATGCCACGTTGAGGCTGTCATTCTTAGCATCTACATGGATGTTAAAATCACCCACAACAATTATTTTATCTGAGCTGAGAACTAAATCAGATAAAAAGTCTGAGAAATCAGACAGAAACTCTGTGTAAGGCCCAGGTGGACGATAGATGATAACAAGTAAGACTGGTTTCTGAGTTTCACAGCTGGGGTGGACGAGGCTAAGCATCAGGCTTTCAAATGAATTAAAAGTCTGTCTGGGTCTTTGGTTAATAGGCTGGTGTGAAAAATTGCTGCCACACCGCCCTCTCGGCCTGTGCTTCGTGATTTCTGGTAGTTAGAATGACTCGGGGGTGTTGATTCATTTAAACTAACATAATCATCCTGCTGCAACCAGGTTTCTGTAAGGCAGAGTAAATCGATTTGTTGATCAATTATTAAGTCATGTACTAACAGAGACTTGGAGGAGAGAGACCTAATATTTAATAATCCACATTTCACTGTTTTACTCTTTGGTTCAGATGTGGATACTGTATTGTTCTTTCTTTGTAATTGTTTATGTTTAAGTTATTTATTGCTGGTTTTTAGTTTGTTTTTTGTCTGCTTGGGAGCTCTTTTCAGGAAGAGAATGCTGCTGTAAAACCCAGTGAAGAAGATAAAAGTCACAACTTTGCAGAGAATTTCAGAAAACACCCATCCCTTGACGTGGTAAATGGCCCAGAAGGGAAGACCGATGGTGAAGACGAGGTAAGAGACGGCCAAGTTGAGGATGAAAATGTTGGTCAGAGATTTAAGATTTTCATACAAAGCCAGGATTATGAGGACAAGAATGTTTCCTGTCAGGCTCAGTGTGATCACAACAGAGAAGAAAATCGGAATGGCAATGGATCCAAAATTCATCACTTCACTCATATTACAGATTTCATCCTCATGGTAATCGTAATAGCTGAAGTTAGATGGATCATAGCTGAAATTGACTGGTTTTGCCATTTCTGTCACACAGGAACCTAGAAAATAAACACAAGTGTTTGTTTAAGTGACATGTTACAACAGATTTCTGTTTATGAGTACAAAACGTTACTGTAGAGATGAAACATGAACGTACCTCCTACTAGATGAAATGGATAGGCTGCTGGATGAGACTGTAACTTAAAGCATGTCCTTATTTAAAATCTTTTCTAATTTGTCTGTTGTAAGTTTTCCCAAAGTCATCTAAAAATATAAGAACATTGTGTTGAGAAACAATTACATGTAAACTGCTTTGGTGTTGGAAAGGCTGTATGTATTACACACAATCTGGAAATATACACAGAAAAGGGTAAAACAAATGTAAATTAGGGTGTACCCCGCCTCTCGCCCTATGACAGCTGGGATAGGCTCCAGCGACCCTGAAAAGGATAAGCGGAAGCGAATGGATGGATGGACGATACTGAGACTGAGTTTATGTTTTCATTTATTTATTGCAAAGTAATAGGTTTATAGGTTATATAGCTTTATGAAACCTGAAAATAGGCCAATGCTCCCACATCTAAAACAGCTGGTCCTCTGATTACATCAAACAGAAAACAGACAACCGGGGTTTAGAAAAAAAAAAAGTCAGAGCACGCAAACCAGAGGCAGCCACATAACTTGATCAAGAACCCCAGGGCATGTGTAATAAGTATATTTATTTATTTCTTGATCATAGTGACTGTTTTTTATGCAGTTATATCCACATACCTAATTATGATTATCTAGATATCACAACTTGAACTAACTCATCTCATGATTACAAAACGTTTCATTAACAATTTTAAATTAGTCTTTTTCCATAAATGCATTTTGAAGAAGAATGTGATGTAGTAAAACTGTCACAAAGCGTCCTGGGTCCTTGATGTTAATCAAACCTGTTGTGGAATTGGGTGATTAAAATTTTGAGTTGTTTTGATACAGATTTTAGCAATTATATAAAACAGCATCAAAAATAACAAGAATATGACATCTGTGTTTATATCAACAGAAGACTCCATTGATCTAATTAAATATCCTTTGTTCTTTTGCTGTTGGTGTCTCTAATGAGGAAAAGAAAGAAATAAAAAAGCTCTTAAAGAAAATGTAATAAGACTGCCTCATTCTGCTGAGACCGTGGAAAGAGTCCCTTCACAGGCCGGTGGCAGTTGAGAAACCAAATCCCACAACTTCAGAGTCCTAGCTTACGCATTAATTTTTAACCATAATGGACACTGGGTGCCGTCATTTTGCCACGGCCCTGCTTCAGCTCCTCTGACCTTTCACCTTCTTGCACGAATGACGTGTCACTCCTCCACGTCACCTCCTGACAGCACTAAGTATGACGACACTTCCACAGTTCTGATTAAAATCCTCACCCAACCTTGGTCATACCAGCCATGACCATTGTTAGTGCTGTGGATGGCATGACCTAACAACCCAGGTTTAGGTGACCATTATATTAGGTGTGCTGGATGGAGGGTGTTTGTTTTTGTTTTTTAAAAGCTATGAGAAGTTGTTTGATAAAATTATGTTTTAAAATTAAGTAAACATGTTTGTTCAGTTGCTTTCCTTCACCTATTTTAATTAAATAAAATATTTTTATGTTTTTTTTTTTTTTTTTTTACCAGAAATGCAGACACAAATGGAAACAATCCTACATTACATCATTCTGTGATCAAACAAGACCTGATGTCCACTACATGCTTCATGTTTCTTTCAATCCCAATATTTATAAATCTATAGCAATAAAAAAAAATCAAAAAAGACAAAAAAATCTTCTGCTTTTTTAGAGACTATACCTTACTATACAACAGAGAAGATGTCAAAAACAAAGAGAGAATAACAATGCACGCTCAATCATCCAGGTAAAAAACAAAATCCCATAAGTTGATCCAGTTCATCTGGACGTTGTGTTTTCAGTTGGAGAAATGTTTTGTCTCTCATCCAAATGACCTGCTGTCGAAGAGAGGATAAAAGAACTGAGAGACACAAGAAAACAACCAAAAAATCTTCCAGGTGAATTAAATAACTTCTTCAATGAATTGAACACACAGAGAAAAAAATACTTCCTACTTCTTTGGCCTTGAAAGAACATGGCAAGAGAAAAATAGCATAAATGCTTTAACTATTGATAACCACGAATGTTTTGATCCACAATGAATCTCTGAATATGCTTTCAATTTCTTTTCTAAATTATTTTAACATCTTACTCACATGGGAAGACTTTTTACTTGATAGCTTTTAAACAACACATCTCTCAAATTACCAAAGAGTTTAAAGACAGATGGAAACCTGAGTTTTGCATGAAAGAACTGGAAATCAAACTCATGCCAGAATCTTTCAGCATGAATGGACAGCAGAGGGCAGCAACACCAGAGAGGGAAGAGGAAGAGGCGACAGATCCAGAGAGAGGAGAGGTGGCAGCCACTTTGGAAAAAAGAGAGTAAAGTGCTGTAGCTCTAAAGAGGAGGATGGTGCAGCTGCAATGTCAGGAGTCATAGCTTGTGAATGAGCTAAAACACTTTTTAGTATTGCTTAATGTTAAATTGCTTTAATGGCTGTTAAAGTGTAATTATTTGAACATATAGACATAGAGCACTTTTATTTAGATGTTTCCAATTCAGACAAAGACTTTGTTATGGCACTGATGAAATGGGCCACATCATGTGGTATTTCTATGAGTAAGACAGATTTGACAGTATCTGTCGTAGTCTAGTGCCTCAGGTTCATTGTTATGCTAAAAAATGAAGCCGTTGCCAATCATTCTTCGCTGCATACGAGCTGTCGCCACTGATTTCCAGTCCAGCTTCCTTGTTGAGTTGTTTGTTATGTGTAGAGAAAGCGCTGATTTACCCCCAGAGGTGCTGTTTTTATGCTTGGATGACTCATAGGTCAGAGTTAAGTGGCTTAACAGACAAAAAAAAAAACAAAGTCTGGCTCCTTGAAATAAAATATAAAGAAATGAGGGGTTTCTGGAGAGTTTTGCACAGTTTTGACTTTATAATGCAAGTTAAGCATTGGAAAAACTAACAAACAACCTCAAATCCAAAAAATAAGATGGAGGCCACATCAGCAAAAGTAGGAAAACCAGCTGACAGTTGATATTAATTCCACCAACTAGACATGAAAATCAGTGATCTATCTTTTTTTCTATTCTGCAACACAAAGTGTTTGATAAAAAAGAATGCATAACCAATGTCTGTTTTAACTTAATACACCCAAAGCTGAACACTGAATATTTGTGGCTTTGGTTTTATTTTTGCTTCGGTATATTTCGATGTCACGTACAAAAAACAAAGAGGCATAATGTTGCCATGGATACGGTGAGACATACTACTCAACCCCTGTTTTGTATCTTTTAATTAATTAATTAACATTTTGAAAATGTCAAAGATAACACAGTTTGAGAGGCATTAGTAAGAAACACGAGAAAATTCAAGACTTCAGGATTTGTACTGCCTTTTTAGATTTACTTAAATGAAGCGTTCAATGAATGATCATCATATAAGCCACATTGCTAATAATCCTTAGTTTACATGATGGGCAAACCAACAATTTTTACGTTAATTACGCAAGTAAAATACAAGGCTATTACATTAACAGAATTGGAAAATGATCCTTAAACTTTGTATGGTGTTTAAGGCCATTGTATTATTGTAGGCTCTACCTACGATATCAGAATCAGAATCAGAATCAGAATACTTTATTGATCCCTGGGGGAAATTATTTTTTGTTACAGTGCTCCATTTTAAACCAACATTAAGACAAGACAGACAATACGCTAACTAAGAATAGTACAATATATACATATATATACATACATACATACATAAGTCACTTATAAATATATATATATATATATATATATATATATATATATATATATATATATATATATATATATATATATATATATATATATAAAGCGCATTAAGACAACTGTTTTTGTGATTTGACACTGTATAAATAAAATTGAACATTCAGTGTATAAATAATTAGAGATTATAAAATAAGATATTAAATACATAAAGTAAAAAAAATCCGTCTGTTTAAAGTTAATAGGAACCCTTCGTAGATGATATAAAATACTGTGTGGTAAAAATACCCCAAACATTGTTTTTAGCAATATAACAGTGTTTTCTATTACAATACATGTAAACGTAGTGTTGCTCTTTATTTTGCAGTAAAACTTGAGCACAGGGCCATAGCAAAAAAATATTCATTTTTTTATTTTGAAAGCATGACTGTGACTTGTTTTGATCTTGATATTGATTCGGCTCTATAACAGTCATTAATGGACAGTCCAGTTTCTTTGCAAGTTCAGATTTGCAATCTGAATGTTCTAATGTGATGTATCTTCCCACCTGAAGATCCACAACCTGCAAATTAACGAATCACACATTACATCACACTGCATATTATGGAGTACTATTTAATAGGTTATTTTAAAAAATACTTTAATCTGACATTCAGTCCATGTCTTGTTATTTAAATATCTATGTCATGGTCCTGGGTATTTTGACCCAGTGTTTGAGTTTTGCTGTGTTTCTTGTAATTTTATATTATGTTTAAGTCCACTCGTTGTTCTAAAGGTTAATTCTTTAGAGTCTAGGTTATTCTGTTTAGATTTTGTTTATTAGATTTCCCCCTGTGTTGCTGCCCTCTGTGTGTCTGTGTTTATATAGAAGTGTAAGTCCTTGTGCCCTGTTCCCCCTCCTTGTTTTATTCCATCCATGTTTCCCTCGCTCTCTCCCTCTCATCAGCCTCTTCTCCACTCCCGCATCATGTTTCCTGTTTTATTGTGAAGGTCCCGTGTTTTCATGTTCATTCTGTTCAGTCTGGTTTCCCCGGTCTTGTTATGGTTACTAGTGTCAGCTGTTTTCGTCGTGCGTTCTCACTCCCTCGTTATCTTTCTGTGTATTTATATCCGCATCTCCCTCAGTTCCGTGGCGCGTCCTCCCTCTTAGCTGTGTGACACTCCCTGTTTTCTTACCATTAGTATTTTCCCAGTTTAGTTTTTGTAGCATTTTGCCTTTTTCCCAGCAATAAAACTGTGTTTTTGAGTTCACGTACGGTTTCCATGAGTTTTGCATTTGGGTCCTTCTCCTGCCTGCACACAGCTAGTTCATGACAATCTATAGAAGTTTATGTGACATAACTAAAGTTTTATCTGTCAAGTAGAAAGAAGAGTCTCACAAACATGCATTTTGCTTGTCTTTAATAGATACACATTAAAAAAATTAACAAAAAATATACTTTGGCTGTTAATACTTAATACACACAGAACTGTCCAAATGTTCAGCTGATCAACTCTTTGACAAAAGTATTATTATTATTAAAAAACAACAACAACAACAAAAAAACAACAATCGCTAACTAACAACTATGTACAACAGCTTTTATTTGCTCCTTTGCCCCAGGTGGTCACCACAGCTGGTAGGTCCATTTGTTTGATTTGGCAGAGTTTTACACCAGAAGCTTTCTTGACACAGTCCCAGAGGGATTTGTGAATCTGAATTTTTATGGCTGCTAAGCAAAGGTTTTAACCACTAAAACACTAGAGGTGCTAAATAAAAAATAAACAAACAAACACAAAAAAACCCCTAAAAATCCCACACAGAAAACTATTTGCTATTGTTAATATAGTGAAATGAATATATGAAGTGAAGTGAAATGAAACCATTTGATAGCAGTGTAGTAGTCGGGGGTTAGGTTTTGAAGAAGCCAAGTGAAAAACTAATCCTAGAATATGGGATTATACTCAGATCTTATTATACAGATACAATTTTTCTCATGCATATATGTGTGCATTTTTCATACTGTAGCATTGAAAAGGAGAGTAAACACTGAAGATGCCTTGCAGGATTTAGCTACATGTGTCAGAAGTAACAGTTTTTATGTGGTTGTTACTACACAGGAATAGAGCACAGCAGAGAAGCAATCATATGATAGCTGTTTAGACTGTGGTTGTTTGGAGCCTCTGCAAGATCTGTGCTGTTTTCAGTCTGTTGTGTTGGGACTAAACAGCTGATTTAGTTTTGAATGATAATGAAACATGAACAGGACTTTTGTATATCAGATAATTAAAACTGAGTTTGTGATTTAATACATGTAACTCAGAGGTCCTTAATGTTAGAAATGTAAAAATTCCCTGACTGTGTTAGAAATCTTTCTTTTTTTTATTCACTATGAGAGGGAGCACACTGTGTGACAGTGCATCAGTTAGATAACAACATACGTGTAGGTCTTGCTTGGCTTCCTCAAATTATCGCCCCAAAATAATATCGCACGACTCTACTGTTTGATAGAGACGTGTAAAGAAAGAAAAACAGGGTGGTTAATTAAAATGGTCACTGGTATTTGTATTAATTGCATAAAAACCCCTTAAAACACGAATCGACTGACTTTGTCTGTAGTTTCTATATGACATGATTTTCTGACATAATGATTATTGTAATTATGCACAAATTTGCATGTAAAATACCTGCTGATATTTACCTGCTGATCACTTTACTATTATTATATACAAGGATTTTTGCCAACATTACAGCACAAGGGTTTTAAACTAATCAACTGCATTAGCTTGTTCTATACAAAGAGTTATTGCATGCATTCAGTATTGGAGTATTAAATGCAACATCTGTTTGACTAAATTTATTTTACATAAAAAAAAAACACATTTAGGTAACTATCCAAGTACTGTATGCTATAATGAAATGTTACGAAATGTTAACACAGATGGACACACAAGTACAGCTTGCTATGTGCCGTGCTGTATAAAACAAAGTTCCTCTCTTCTGTAGATTCAATGAATTTTGTGAAATGCACACTGGACTTATAATTATATAATCAGTTATATTACAGTGAATGCAAGAAAATGAACTGGGCAGCTAGTACATTGATCCATGTGAGACTAAGTTTTGCATTCTAACCTGTTGTTCCTCGACTGGACTTTGTCGTCGGATGAATCGATGTAGCATTAACTTTAAATGACTCCTAAACTTCACACCAACAAATGCATAAAAAACGGGGTTGAGGCAACAGTGGGAGAAAGCAATGAGCCTGCACACGTAAAATGCATAGTCAAGCTGGGTGCTTGCTTTACATTCAATTAATGACGGGACCACATGAGCAGGCAAGGCCCTCAAAAAGATTACAACATTGTACGGCACCCAGCCAATGAAGAACACAGTAACTATACAGAATACCAACTTGACTGCTCTGTTCTTCGTGTGAGATCTTGTTCTTGTGATTCTTTCTAGTATTTGAATGTAGCAAAAAGCCATGACTACAAAAGCAACTAGGAAGAAACCATTCTGTTGGATGACACCAACAGTTTCCCACATGGGATGATTATATTCACAGCCCTGTGACTCTTTATCTTTGTGGTGGACCTTGGTGATCGAGCTGAAGAGGAGGGAGGGCATGGCTGCTCCAGTGCTGATTATCCAAATCAGGACAGACAGAAACACCCCGGTGGAGTGTTTCGGTGTGCTGAGATCAGACAGAGGATGGACCACAGCCAGGTATCTGTAGATGGTCATGATGGTCAGGAAGAGAATGCTGCTGTAAAACCCAGTGAAGAAGATAAAAGTCACAACTTTGCAGAGAATTTCAGAAAACACCCATCCCTGGACGTGGTAAATGGCCCAGAAAGGAAGACCGACGGTGAAGACGAGGTCAGAGATGGCCAAGTTGAGGATGAAAATGTTGGTCAGAGATTTAAGATTTTCATACAAAGCCAGGATTATGAGGACAAGAATGTTTCCTGTCAGGCTCAGTGTGATCACAACAGAGAAGAAAATCGGAATGGCAAAGGATCCAAATGTCACCACTCCACTCTTATCACAGATTTCATCCTCGTAGTAATAGTCATAAGTGCTGTTTAATGGATCTTGGCTGGAATTAGTTGACATATTCTTTTCTGTCAGACCACTACCTACAAAATAAAAATAAGTAGATGACTTTAGTGACATGTTACAATAGATTTTTCTCCATGAGTAAAAAACAGCATGGAAAAGATTTGAAATAAAGTACCTTCTGCTTGATGAAATCAATAGCTTCCCAGATGAGACACCTTCTGTGGCAGCTTAAAAAGAGAATCATTTATAAACTCGTGACATTTTCAGTTTCTGCTTCTGTTTTTGTGGCCACACCTGTTTTCGCATATAGTTTTTTTTTTTTTTTTATTTTGCGTTTACTTTTTTTTTTTTCTCATATAGTAAATAGGTGACCTGTGTGCTTTTTTGGTTGTAGCATGATCCACATATTTGTGAAATGAAATTTGCCGACTTTATAACGATGGAGCTCAAAATTCTGCAATTGTTTCTTCTGTGTCTATTTTCCCCCAGAATATATCATTAGGTAAAACAAGGAAATACACAACTCCAGGATACATTTGTTTTTTAGATTTTACAACCCCAATTCTAAAGAAGTTGGAACTGAAATGTTCAGTTCATTTTTATTTCAAACATGTGCGTTCACAATCATTACAAAATATCATTCTTTTGTTTGAAAAGGAGTAGGCAGACGTATACACCTCTGTTCTAGGATGCCCTCTGGACCCAGTGGAGGTGGTGAGTGACAGGAGAACGGCGGCTAAGCTGTCATCCCTGTTGGACAACGTCTCCCACCCCATGCAGCAGACTGTGACAGCACTGAGCAGCTCCTTCAGTGGGAGACTGCAGCACCCACGGTGTGGGACGGAGAGATTTCGCAGGTCTTTCCTCCCCACTGCTGTCAGACTCCATAATAAAGACTTTAACTGATCAAGCACACACATCCATACATATGCAATAATACTAAGTGCAATAATCCTTTCTGTCATCGTTGTATTTTTACTCAGTTGTATATAGTATTTGTATTTGTATTCTATTTTTATCTTATTGTATATTTATTTTATTTTATTCTACTGTATATAGTATTTTATTTTATTCTATTCTGTACAGTTGTGTACTGTATTTATTCTTATTGTATTCTAATTTTTGCCTCATAACTTTTGCACTGTCCACTTCCTGCTGTGACAAAACAAATTTCCCACGTGTGGGACTAATAAAGGTTATCTTATCTTATCTTATCTTACACCTATTAGTCCCTACCACCTCAGATTTGACCTCTCATTGATTTAATTTTCTTTTAGCCTTAAATTAAACAAACAACATATGAAGCAAATGTAAAGCAAAGACAAAACAAACAAATAAACAAACAAATAAATAAAACAAATAAACAAGCCCCACCACAATAATGTCAATAAAAGAGAATGCAGTTATTTGCATTCACAAATATATCTGAAGTGAATCAGGGGAACCAGGAAACACTGTTGGAACACTTTATTTTATTTATTTTTTTGTCTATCCTGTTACCTATTTAATATTACCTTATTGTTAGGGCTGTTTTTTGTTGTGCATCTGCACTTTATTGTTGTCAATGTCTACGCATGGGACAGTGTGAAACGTAATTTCAATTCCTTTGTATGGAAGTACATTTGAAGAAATTGACAAATAAAGTTTTCTATTCTATTCTATTCTATTCTATATCAAAGGTTTCAGACTGAGAAAATGTACGGTTCTAAGAAGAAAAAAAGGTCCCTTTGAATTTGATGGCAGCAATACATTTAACAAAAAGTTGGGATAGGACCATGTTTATCACTCTGTAGCACCCCTTCTTGTAACAGCAGTCAGTAAATAAGTGAACACTATGGAGACTAATTTCTGGACTTTTATGAGAGGAATGTTGTCCCATTCTTTTCTGATATAAGATTCTAGCTGCTTAACAATTCTGGGTTGTTTTTGTGTCATGATTGGTCAGATGTTTGGTGAAGGACCTGAACTGCAGGCAGTGTAGTTCAGCACCTGGAATATACGTAGATGTGGTTCATTTAGCATTGCCTCGCTAAACTTTTCCAAAACCTTCCCTGAGAAAAGATGTCAATTGTCTATGTCTTTTCCTTTCCTATCCCCCAGTCATGTCTGTTCCAGTTATAATAACTTAAAAGTTAAGAATGAATGAAGGAATAAATAAATATTTTTTAAATAAATAATAATAAACATCAATCAAGTGGACCAGTATGGTAAAGCCATACTTTTCAACTTGGAAAAATGAATCTGCTGGGCATTTTTCTTGGCCTGCAGATAATAATTCTGATTGCTCCAAGGCTGCCCGCTGGAATCGCAATGGAACGAGGCGCAACCTCTCACAACGAACGTAATATGGTCAACACCTTGGAGACGCTTACAGCTGCTGTGAAGGCTCAAAACAACACCATTGAGCGCATGGGGGGGATACATCAGAGAGAGGCCTGCTCAAAATGAGACCCTTGAGCGACAGTTGGAATACATCGCGGAACGGATCACTGCAGTTGTGAGGTCTCAGAATCAAAAGAATGACAACACCATGGAACAGAAGTTTGATACCATCATGGGGAGGCTCGCGACTCTCCAACGGGAGATTGAGAGACCAGCGTCGGAGTGTTAAAGAGCAGCCTGAAAATTCCCCTGGGCTGCTCGCATGGAAATTAACAAAATCAACATGAACATTGCGGATCCCCATCACGGCGCCAGCTGCAGGCCCAAGGCTGGAGCCGAACAATCACTCCCTGATAACGACTGTGTTACGGCTATTCTTCCCATCCCATGCAAGGACACCTGGATTGGCTGGAGGACTGTTTACTTAGCCTGATAGGCCGAAGGACACTGTCTCAGCTGAACTATGGACACGCGCACACACATACACTTACACTGATAGGCACTCACTCATCCCCCCTCCCTTTCCAACACCTTCGATGCTTGTTTCCTGCGAGGGAACACGGCGGGTCTGTGTGCCGCGCTGGAATGGTAGCGCTGTGCAGGGCGGCTGCTGTGTTCGCTTCGGATTACTCCTCACCCCCCACCCACCCCTGTGGCTTGTCATGTCTTCACAATGTTGTGCTGTGGACATTTATGTGCTTTTTTGTGCAGAGGAGTTTTTTTGTTTCCTGTTCTCATGCTGTCCTACCATGGAAGCACAGCATGAGTAGGGGTCTCTTTTTTTCCTCTTGTACTTTCCCCATTGTAGTGTACATTTCAATGTTTTTTCTCTGATTCTACCAATCTCCGACCTGTGTCCCCATGTAATGTTTGTGCTATATGTGTAAGGTCGGGGGGGGGGGGGGGGGGGTCCCATTTCACTGCAGGGCAACCTGCATGTGACGAATAAAGCTTTGATTGATTGAGGAGGTTCAAATAGGGATGGGTATCGTTTAGGTTTTATCCGATACCAGTACCAAACCGGTACTTTTGAAACGGTGCTGGTGCTTAAACGGTGCATTCTGGGGCAGCAGGTTCAGGGTCACAGATGCCGACAGACTTAACAAACTGATCCACGAGCTCAGTAATATTGTGGGGTTGGAGCTGGACTCCCTTAAGATGGCGTCGGAGAGGCAGATATTGTCCAAGATAAAGTCAATGCTGGACGATACCTCCAACCTACTCCATGACGTGCTGGCCAATCACAGGAGCACGTTCAGTGAGAGACTGAGATTACCCAAATGCACCACTGAACGACACAGGAAATCATTCCTGCCTGTGGTCATCTCTCTTTACAGCTCCTTGTGAAATAAGACCTTTTTCCATTGGTGCTTACTCAGATTGACTCAGCACAGTTCGCCATGGTTTTCAATTAGGTCATAGTACCTGGTACCAGGTACTTTTTTAGTAGCTGCTCACCCGGGTTCCAGGCGATCTAAGCAGGCACTTAAATGTGGTGTTGTCAGACTGCATGCCACCGACTGACTGGTCAGTGGTGTCACTCAACGAGTTATGAGAGCGTCTCATTCAGGAAAATCAAATCCGCCATTTTTGAAACCTGCACATGAGGGAAATGCCTACAAAAAACAACACAGTTTTCCCCCGAAAAGCCGCAGACTGAGCAGCCGGTATATTCTTGCCTCAATGTCCACATTTTTTGTAGTATTTCTGTCACATATGAATTAAATCGTGGGACGAGTCGTGGAGATCCATGGCGAGTCAATCCAAGTAGGTACTAATGGAAAAGAGTCTATAGTTACATACTTTTGCGCATGCTCTACAGTGAAAATAGCAAATAACAATGACAGGAGCACATGAGCAGGATTTTGATTGGTTGGCGTTTCTCCCTTTGTCATCCTGTGAATTCTCCCTTCAAGTTACCCTCACTCGTGTTCAGGTTTTGTTGTTTAAGTTTTAGTTTTACCAGTTTAGGTTTAACTCAGTTCTGTTTTTGCCACCCCCGCCTTTGTTGTTTTACCACGTCCCTTAAATAAAGCTTCCTCACCTCAGTTGTGCCGCATCTTGGGTCCTTTAATAAATCCATACGGCTCGCCTCGCGAACTGTGACAAAACGACACTTTTAGAAATGAGAATTGATACTCACTAAACTTTCACTTCAATGTTCAGGCACTTCTTGAAAGTAGTAAAATTAAAGCAAGTTCTCTGGCTTCTCAAAGAACAGAAAATCCAAATTTTGCATTCACAGCCATAAATAGGGAGACAAACCAGAATCTTCAGGGTTTTTTGTTTGTTTTTTGTTTTAAGATAAGATAAGATAAGATAAGATAACCTTTATTAGTCCCACACGTGGGAAATTTGTTTTGTCACAGCAGGAAGTGGACAGTGCAAAAGTTATGAGGCAAAAATTAGAATACAATAAGAATAAATACAGTACACAACTGTACAGAATATAAAATAAAATACTATATACAGTAGAATAAAATAAAATAAATATACAATAAGATAAAAATAGAATACAAATACAAATACTATATACAACTGAGTAAAAATACAACGATGACAGAAAGGATTATTGCACTTAGTATTATTGCATATGTATGGATGTGTGTGCTTGATCAGTTAAAGTCTTTATTATGGAGTCTGACAGCAGTGGGGAGGAAAGACCTGCGAAATCTCTCCGTCCCACACCGTGGGTGCCGCAGTCTCCCACTGAAGGAGCTGCTCAGTGCTGTCACAGTCTGCTGCATGGGGTGGGAGATGTTGTCCATCAGGGATGACAGCTTAGCCGCCGTTCTCCTGTCACTCACCACCTCCACTGGGTCCAGAGGGCATCCTAGAACAGAGCTGGCCCTTCGGATCACCCTGTTCAGTCTCTTCCTGTCCCCAGCAGAGATGCTGCCGCCCCAGCAGACCACGCCATAAAAGATAGCAGAAGCCACAACAGAGTCATAGAAGGTCTTCAGGAGTGGGCCCTCCACCCCAAATGACCTGAGTCTCCGCAGCAGGTACAGCCTGCTCTGCCCTTTCCTGTAGAGGGCGTCTGAATTATGAGTCCAGTCCAGTCTGTTGTTCAGATGAACACCAAGGTACCTGTAGCTGTCCACAGCCTCAATGTCCATACCTTGGATGTTCAGTGGTTGCAGTGGAGAATGCTTGTGCCTGCGGAAGTCTACCACCAGTTCCTTGGTTTTACTGGCGTTGATCTGGAGGTAGTTCAGCTGGCACCAGTCCACAAAGTCTTGGGTCAGACCTCTGTACTCCTCAACTTTTTTTACCTCAACTATAGTGATATCACCAAAATGTGTTTCTAATTATTTGTGCTCCTGTGGAAGCTGTAAAGGTTTAAAAAAATAGGGTGTAAATGCTAGAAACAGAAATCCACATTAGATGTCACAATATCTGTTCTGTGGCACACCAAATTATTAACAAATAATGGCTTTCCAATTTTTGAAAATTTATTTCAGAAATCACTCATGAATTAGAATGAAATGTATATTAAAAAATTACAAGCTTTCTGAAGGACATTCATATTGATTCATGCTATTAGATTCAAGAGTCATTTCATTGTCATTCAGCACAACCTCAAGGACGCAATGCAGGATGAAATTACGATGCACAAGCTCAGACTAAAACATATAGAAAAAAACTCAGTGCAAGGTTTAAATAGAAGTAATAAATATATAAATATAAAATATAAAAACAATGGTACATATTTAAAAACAAATAAAAATGAATCAAACATTGATCGAGAGATGTTGCAGTGCTGATTGCAAAGATTATTATTTTTCTGGGCAGATTTGTAGAGTATAATAATCTACCAAACTTTTTCTAATCACAAAGCTGCTCTGCTGACAAGTAAAGGACAAGTAAAGTGGGACACTCGTGGAAATAGGGACACTAGGTCACATGACCACACTGTTTGCTAGGCAAACAAACTATCCAGCGCTTATCTAGAGCCCGCCTACAAGCCCCGCAGTGATTGGTGGGGAGACCGAATGTCGCTTTCTCAATGGGGTGACTTCCTGTCAATCAGGACACTCCTAACACGTTTGTGTGGACGCATTAAACGCTCTGTGTTGGTTGTTATGGGTTGAGTTGAACCACTAAAAGTATGTTAAAGTTGTTGTTCTTTTGTTATTTTTATTAAGCAGCTATGTAGAAACATGTCAGATTATTTAAGTTAGCTTTTCCCGCTGATGTCAGGGTTATTTTTAAAATACCCGTTAAATGTGTCGAAGCGAAAGTAACGTCACCGTGACAAAAACACAAAGGAACGTGATTAAGAGTTTCATATATCAGCTGTGTGTCCTACGGTATGGTTATAAGGGGTTTGGAGAAGCGATAGTGAAGAGTTAGTTACAGCTGTTACCAGCGTTTTGAACGTTGTTACCAGGAGACTCACATTACCTGGTCAGGTAGCATACAAATGTAACGTTAAACCAAAACGTACGTTGACGCCACCACAAATGCTCGTCGTGCTATCATAATGGGTGTTATCTTACATTCCCAAGTTTTAGACACATACAATACTAATTACAAACCAATTAAGAAATGCCTGCTGTAACTAATACCCCCGACAGGATTATCACGTTATGTATTAACTTCCTTTGGTTGTGGTTTTCATGTATTTATGTACAGCTCAACAATTTTAATAAATACTATAAGCCGATATGCGTCATTTTCCAGCATACCACCCCAACGAGGTTTACTCTGTGTGTGAGCAACAATCTTGCCTTTACAGTTGATCCTTCAAATGTTTGTGCCTTTTTACTGTTTCAATTATCTGAGGCCTGCAGTATAAAATAGGATTATTATTTTTTTATTCAGGTAACTTCACTACTGCTGGACGGTTCCTCTGACCTCTGTCCTCCGATTGTAAGAGGCTCTGAAGTTTGTTTATAGCTTATAAAGTTTTTGTGTTTGATTTTTTTAACCTGATGGCTTCAAACAATTTGAAAAAAACAATTTTATTTTTCTGTAAGCCTTAATGTATGATCCTAAAACAGAGCAGCTGTTTGAACTTGCTGACCAAATTTGCAGATAGCCTGAACATATGCTTGAATTTTTTAAAATATATTTATTTTTTACTCTCAGACTGTTAAACACCACCGAGGCTGTAGGTTAAAGAATAAGAACTAAAACTGTACTTTGAAAATTAATTTAATAAAATACTCAGTTATGATCCATCAGATTCTCCTGTCTGTAATGACAGAAACCTGATTTTGATAAGACTGTTAACTTACACAGTCAACAATCTTTCCTGACTTCAACTAGGTTAAATGTTATTAATATAGCACCTCTTTTCTTTTATTCTTTCAGTCTGTGCTGTGTGTTAACCACAATGTATTTTCTCATAGTACAGTTTCATCTTACTTTTAATAATCAGCAGCTCTGTTGCCAGTACACTTATCAGCAGTTGTAACTGATTAGATGAGCTAACTTAGTGAATTAATAACCTGCTTATCCTGATTGATAATGTTAGGAGAAGTGAATCCAGATAACAGAAAGATACCGTCCGCGCATTAAACTTGCTTTGTAGTAGAGACCTATGAGGATGTATTTATGTTTAGCCTTTTGTTGAAATCTGATATCCACAGTAAATACTGTGCTCTGCCACAAACTATTGTACCTCTGTTAGATTGAATTTCTGGCCTAAACTGCATTTGCCGCAAAGATGTTGAGAAGTGTTCTCATCCTCACACACGTTTGTGTGGATCATATGTGGCCATAAGAGAATAAAGAGGGAGCTGTGATCCTCCTTTTGTTCCTAACTGGTTCTGATTTTCTGATTCAGCAGACTTTATACGACCCTGTGACCCCTGGTTGCCAGGGAGCGAGAGGTGGGGCCATGGCTGCGGGGACTAGGGTCGAGGAGAACCAGCTCCAGAGGATTATCCGAGATTTGCATGGTTTGTCAGCTTTGTGTGTGTTTGAATGTGTGTGTGTGTGTGTGTGTGTGTGTGTGTGTGTGTGTGTGTGTGTGTGTGTGTGTGTGTGTGTGTGTGTGTGTGTGCAATTACACTGGCAGACGTCAGTTGTTAACTGACATGGCCTCACTGAGAAGAAGAGAAAGAGAGTTAGCAAGCTGTGATTTCAGGATGTCTGCCATAGAGTCAAGTCTGAGTACAGTTTAGCAGAGGGAGACTGACTGACCCTTGCCAACAAACCATTTGGAAGCACAGGCATCTGACCTCATGTTTGTGTTGTAAGGGTGTGGTGGCAGCCTCTGTCAGCATGCAGCGAGACAGAGAATGCGTGCTCAGAGTGCATCCATCACGGGTGTCTTTCCAGTTTTTACGATGGATAAGAGGCAAGTTTTTATGTAAAAATCAGCTTTACTGGAAGAGCGTGACAGTGGAAGTGGTTAGAGTTATAGGTACCAGGACTATTTGAGTTTGTGTGTTACCGAAATGTACACTTTGCATTCACTCAGTTTCCTGTCTTAATAAATTAGCTGAATGAAGACATGCTGCTTCTTTCTGTTTTTAAGTTTACTTTATATAAAATGTATGAACAGTTCCCAGTTTTCCAACATAATCTACCTGCTTTGCCAGTGATCGGTTTGGAATTATTTTTGTGTCTATTTCAGAGTCTGTTGCAGAGCTTGCAAAGGAATACAGAGAAACTGGGGAGCCAATCACAGATGACAGCACCAATCTCCAGAAATTTGCCAACAAACTGGAGTACCTGCTGCAGGTGAGGTTACACAGCTAGCTAAGGAACAACACGTAGTTTCTTAGATGAAACAAAATTAAGAAAATGGACAGGAAGCTAATTAACTGGAGAAACACAGCATTTTACATGACACATTACTCAATGATCTTATTTGTCCTTAACTAGTGTCTGTAAATACTTACCTTCCTGTTTGACTTCTCCAGGCACTAAATTGAATCAAGAGTCAAAAACGCTTAAAAAAATTCTGCTGCCTTGATATAAAATATATCTATATATTAAAGAAAAAGTCTTCTTCAACAGGAAGTTTAGGTCCAAAGGGTTTTTTGACAGTGACAACTTTTTGTAATTTTCCATCTCTTTATTTCTTGAAGTGCAACCTTTCACCTTTAATTTATGGGATTTAACATAAAATTTGCATTAACTGTTTATCATAAATCATAGACCCCATTTTCAGAAGCTTAAAATTAACTGGACAGACTAACATAATTTTAAATATAAGGATTGTTTGTATTCTGATGAAATGCTTTCCCTGCCTAAAGTCTAGAACTCATGGACATCACTAAAAGCTGTGATTCCTCCCTTCAGAAGCTCTTCTAAGCTTTTATTGCAGCTATCCTACAGTTGTTGACGTTTGTGGATTTCTCTGCCTTCAGTTTTGTCTTCAGTTGGATATTGCATGCTCTATTTCAGGGGTTGGGAACTCCAGGCCTCAAAGGCCGGTGTCCTGCAGGTTTTAGATCTCACCCTGGGTCAACACACCTGAATCAAATGATTAGTTCATTGCCAGGCCTCTGGAGAACTTCATGACATGCCGAGGAGGTCATTTAGCCATTTAAATTAGCTGTGTTGGATCAAGAACACATCTAAAACCTGCAGGACACCGGCCCTTGGGTTCCCCCACCCCTGATCTATTGGGTTGAGATCAGATGACTTGACTTGACCTTTGAAGAGTATTTCCCAACCTTGAGGAAACCCTTGGGTTTCTTTTGCAGTGTCCTTTTGGTTATTATCCATTTGTACTGTGAAGCTCTGATCAGTTTTGGAGCATTTGGCTGAATCTGAGCATAGAGCATGGCCTTGTACACTTTCCTTCATTCTGCTCCTTCTGTCAGCCTTCACATCAACAAACATCAGTGTCCTGGTTCCACTGGCAACCATACAAAGCCATGCCATAACTCTGCCTCCTCCATGTTTGACATGTGATGTTGTATGCTCTGGATGGTGAGCTATTCGTTTCTTTCTCCATTCTCCATCTTGCCATTATTCTGGTATAAGTTAAATGTTTCATCTGACCAAAGACTTTTTTCCTGTTCCCTAGAACTGGACAGACCGTTTCAGATGTTTTCTGTTAAAGTCCAATCTAGCTGTTCTGTTCTTGAGTGCAACTAGTGGTTTGCTCCTTGTTGTGAACGGTCTGTATTATTAACATTTATAAAGGCATCTTCTGATTGCAGACTTTGACAGGGATACACCTACCTGTTCGAGATTGCTCTTGACTTACTTAGATGCTATGAAGGTGTTTATCTTATTTGTAATTCATTCATCATCCGCTTTAGTCGTCTTCTGTGGCCGTTCAGGCCTTTTGGTGTTATTGAGCTGGTAAATGCATTCGCATGTATTGGCAACTGTTTGGACTTCAAAGTTGAACAATTTGAATCAACTCCAGAACTTTTATGTCTAATACAGGCTTCATCTGGCTGTAAAACTATTTATCAGTCAGGCGCTCAATTACTTTTGAGCCTTGGAAACTATACACACAATACATAAAAGTGGCTTTAATTTGTTAATAGTTAATAAAATGCTTTTAAATTAAAGCTGAAAGTCTGCACTTTAATCATATCTTGATTGTTTGATTTAAAATTCCAGGATTTTACAGTCAAAACCACAAAAGATGTCTTACAGCCTGTGGACCTAACTTTATACTTCTTTCACCATTTTTGCTGCTGTGGAAATCTCATATAGACTTCAATTCAGGATAGTTTGGGTGCCATGTCGCTTTCTTACAGTTTCTGATACCTTCTTTCAGTTTGACCAGAAGGAGAAGACCACATTTCTTGGCACAAAGAAAGACTACTGGGATTACTTCAGTGAATGCCTGGCTAAGATCAAAGGAGCCAATGACGGTATCCGCTTTGTCAAATCCATCACTGAGGTGAGATTTGTTAATAATGATACCACTAAAGCCACTTTCCACAAATGCACTGCAGCTCTGAACTTTCCTAGACATCACCAGATTGAGGTGTCCAGCACTGTCGGGTCAGACCTTAAACCCCTATAACCCTTACAGTGCACCTGAGTGAGAATAGAGCAGGTAATAGTCATGAAAATGAGTGGGCGTCATGTGTCCTCAGGCGGCACATTAATCTCAACCATCTGAAGCTGACTATTTACGATTTTGTGCCAGGTGTGAGAAACAGTAATGAGATATGTGGAAACAGAGTAACATAGTTCCGGTTGCATGGTGACAATATCAGACAGACCTTTAAACATTCATGCTAGTTACATACTTCAATTTTTGCCTTGTTACTTAGAATCTGAAAAATCTAAAAACTGTGTTTATCCTGAGGGAAATTATTTTGTCATAGACATGTTCACTGCGGCAAGAGAGGAAAAAATGATTATACAAGAATAGAATAAAATAAAATAACTATGAATGCAAGTGACATAATGTCGGTGCAATGAATAAAAATAGAGTACCAGCATATAATGGGGGAATGGGAAAAACATTCAATAACATACAGATGAATAACGATAATAATAATAATGCACAATCTGAGTAAAAAGACATAAATTACATTAATATCAATCCTAAAAAAGTCGTCTACAGAGCGAGAAAGAGTTGTACAGTCTTATTGCAACAGGTAAGACGGATTTCCTGTGGGGGTCAGTTCTGCATTTAACGGCGATCAGTCTTTTGCTGTGTGTACTCTGTATATATATAAATATATAAAACTCAGGACGCATTTTAGTAGTTTAAGTGGCTTTAATTAACAACATATTGTGAATTTTTTTGTTTGCTTTTTAATGTGTTTCTTGTTGTCAGTTTTATATTATTTGTGCCTGTCTTTCAGTTAGATTTTGTATGGTTATTTAGAGACTAGAGTTGTTCATTTTGTTTTCGGAAAGGCTAAACAGAAAGATATTTTTCTTTGTAGTCTTTGACTCCCGGCAATGTCAGTACATGTTTTTTTAAGGACCATGTGTAATAATCTCTGATTTGCTTTAATAGCTAAAAACATCTCTGGGGAAAGGAAGAGCATTTATTCGCTACTCCCTCGTACATCAGCGACTGGCTGACACGCTGCAGCAGTGCCTAATGAACCAGAGAGTCACCAGGTAAGCCTGTCACAGCCCGATTATTTCTATGCTGACATTAAAAAATAAAAGAACACACATATTTGATTTAAATCGACAAGATTGTTAAATTTGAATAAAGCCCATGAAACACTGGCAGAAGTGAGCCAGCTGTTTATGGCTGACAATCATGGAAACTGAATCAGATGTTGATTTTTCTGTTTGATGTAGCGTTTGACGTCATTGTTTTCTGTTCTCTTAATGAACGTCCTAGAAGTAGCTCTCCTACGAAATAATAGTAGAGTATGTATAACAGTCTAGTTATAATGAAGTCGCTTTCAGTTCAGTCACTTACTTGAGTGAAATGAGTGTGTTTAGTGCGGTAGACTTATTTTAATGAATAGAAAAATGCAAAATTCTCAATCTTAATTTTAAAGAGAAATATGGTTGATTTTTGATGCTACAGACTATTTACTACAGCCTAAGAAGCTTAATGTGTGTGTGTGTGTGTGTAATTTTTCTAGGTGACATTTCCTTTCTTTAGTGTTTACTTTCAAAAGTATATTATTAAAGTTCAAATTTTAAACTTAATTTGTTTTTTGTGGTTTTGCTGTGTGCTGTCACGTTGTCTTTCTCACCTCTGTCCTCACAGTGACTGGTACTATGCAAGAAGTCCCTTCTTGAAGCCTCACCTTAGTGTGGACATCATCAGTCACCTGTACGAGCTCAACGAAGTCCAGTTTGACGTAGCATCAAGAGGTTATGACCTTGATGCCTCCTGGCCGACTTTTGCAAGGTAACAAAATAACTAATGAAAATAATGTAAAATTAAAAGAACATTAAAAGGTGATATATCTCTGCCTTTGAACCCACTTAGTCAGGTTGTCTGACATTAATCCATATTTCTCATTATCTGAATTGTTTTATAATTAACAGGAGGACACTGGGAAGTGCAAACTCACCTGGCCATATGTGGAAACCACCCAGTCGCAGTTCCAGTATTAACAGTCTGGCCAGCTCTTACTCCCAGGTAACTGATGTCTGTCTCTAATAACATCATTTAATTTTTTATTAACTTTCAAATGATTGCAAGATTTTCATTATTCCTTTTCTTCTTCCTTTGTTTCCCTTGAAATCATAAAGCAAGCATCTGAGTTCCTTTCCAGCCCTGACTATGGTCAGGGTCTGCTGAATGACCTGAATGAGTCGCTGCCTGCCTGCAGAGAAGATGTCAGTGAAGTTGAAGAACTTCGACTTGAGCTTGACCGTTCAGAATTGAAGCACCGAGAACTCCAAGATAAGATGCAGCAGCTTGGCGAGGAGAGTGAAGAGCTGAGAGGAGTTGTTGTAGATCTGCAGAGACAGCTGGATGCATCGCTTACACTTAATGAGCAACAAAAAGGCTTGCAAGAAAACTTTTATGCTCTGCAGCAGAGAGAGACGGCTTTATCCAGAGAGGTAGAAGCACTCAGAACTGGGGAACAAGCCAAGCAGGCTGAGCAGCTGCTGCTTCAGGAAAAGCTGGCTGTTGCTGAGGGGAAGAACATGGAGCTCATGGCCAAGATGGGCGGGTTTCTGAATGAGAAGGACCAGCAGACGGCCAAGTCCTTTGATTCTGCACAAAAGATACACGAGTTGCTGGACAGGTTGAAAGAAGCAGAGAAAGGGAAGTTAGAAGCAGTAGCTGAGGTTGAGAAGAAGAGGAGGCAAACAGAAAGGCTAGAGGAAGAGCTTAGAGTCAAAGAGACATCTGCAAAGGATGCTGAAACAAAACTCGGAGCATTACTTTCGTCTGTGTCTGAGGAGAAAGTCAAGTTGGAGGAAAAAGTGGAGGAGCAGTGCTTTACAGTTGACAAGTTGCAGGGGGCCTTGGTAGTGAAAGAGAAGGAGGCTAGCAACCTACAGAGGCAACTGCAAGACCTCCAACGATCTCTAGAGGAGAAAGAGAAAGAGGTAGTAGAGGTGAAGAAGAGGGCACAAGAAGATAAAGATGAGATGCAGAAAAATATTGGTGACTTGAAAGAGTCTTTAGAAGCAGAAGTTGCTTCCCTTATAGAACAGCTTAAAAGAAAAGAGGTGGAGCTAGCCTGCAGCGTTGAGACACTACAACAGCTGCAAAGCAAGAACCAGGGTCTGATCACAGAGAGAGACAAACTGAATACTAGGATTGCTGAGCTGGAGGAGAATGTCAGAGAACAAGCTACGAAGATAGAAAACGGCAAGACAGAGTACTCCGAGCTAGAAAAGGAGATGGCAGAAAACAGATCGGTGCTTGAGGCTGAATTAGCAGCTTTAAGAGCTTCTGAGAAACAACTTAGAAGCCAGCTGGATGACACCAAGGTGACAGTAGATGAAAAAGAAAAGCGACTGCGTGAAGAGAACTGTAAGCTGGATGAAAGTCTGCAGCGAGCCACCATGGCTGCAAAGCTCTCAGAGACCACATTGAAGCGTCTGGAGCAGGAGAATCAGAGTCTGAGGGAGGAGCAGAACACTGGGAAGGCAGCTCTTAACCTCATCCAGGCAGACTTGAAGAATGCTCATGGACAAATTGGAGAATTGGAAAAAAACTTAGGAGCTTCACGCAATAATGAAGCCAGTCTTCAGGAACAGCTCCAAGTCAAAGAGGCCCAGCTCGAGAGTAAAGAGACTGACCTTGTTAAGTTGCAGTCCAGGCTAAAAGATTTGGAGACCAAGGAGAAGGAACTTGAGATTGCCAAAGCTGATGCTGAAGCCACCTGTGCTAAACAGAGTGAAATGCTTAAAAGTGTGACCTCTGAGAAGCAGGTGATGGAGATGGCGCAGTTGGAGAGGAGTGCTGTCGAAGCCAAGGAAAATCAGGAAATAATCGGAAAACTAGCTGTGGTTGAAGTCCAGTTGGAAGTCAGGATGAAAGAAGTGTCCAGACTCCAGGCAGAAGTGCTGGACCTTAGGGTGCAGGTGCAGAGATCTGAGGAAGAAAAGTTAAAGTTAAAAGCACAGCTGGAGGTGACAGAAGCCCAAAGAAATGAGCTCAGGACCCTGACTGAGCAACTTAAATCCCAGACAGAGGCACTGAATCAGAAGCATGTTGCAGAGCTCGTGGAGTGCAAAAAGAAGGAAGAGGCGCTCATTGAAAAGCATGATCACGAAGTCGCTGCTCATGCCGAGCTAGCCATAGCTGCAGCCGCCATGCGAGAAGAGTTGTCTACCCTGAAGGCAGACAATAGAAAGCTAGCTTTAGAGAACAACGAGATCCGCGAGGGTTTGCACAGGGCAAACACCGAGATGGCAGAGCTGGGGATGACCATCTGTAAACTGAGTGCAGAAAAAGAGGAGGTCAGAGGGCACTGGGAAGGCGATTCTGGGAAGATTATAGAGCTGGAGAAAGGGGTTGAGCGACTAGAGAAGTGTATGGAAGAACTACAACTGGAGAATAACAGTTTAAGAAAGGAGCTTACACAGAAAGAGGCACTTCCGCAGACTATCGTGGAGCTCCAAGAAGAACTGGAAAAGACTAAAAACCAAGTGCAAACCATTAAGGACTCAAACAAAGAGGAGATGGAGGCCATCAAGTTCCAGATGAGCTCAGAGAGCATGAACTATCAAGTGCAGATAAAGGTGAGAGGAATAAATGTGTTAATCACGACTTGTCTTAAACCAGCAGTAATTAATTTTAATAACTGAACTCGGGGATAGACATCTCAGTCAGTTCATTGCTTTCACCAGAATATCTCAGAAAACCGTTCACGTGCACCAGTGGATTGAACCCCGGACTTTGTCTTCAGCAGCACCTGTTGTCATTGTTAATTCAGATGAAACAACTTCAGAATATTTGGTGTACATGTTTCCTTCTGGCGTCCTCTGGCTTTTTCATCTAGAGCCATGACTAGATAAAATTTCAGTTGGTCTCAGAGCTTTTGATTTATGATCAAAAACATTCAGCTCCAGCTGTACTTTGCGTTTAGCACTAATGAGCACATTAAACTTTTTTTAGGTAACACCCTAGAATAAAATGACGATCAGTAACAGCATGTTGACATTGTTATTATAATCTGTTAGCTCATTATCGTTTAGTTCAAAGACACGAGCATGGCTGTGAAACCCTTCTCTTACGCTCACATTTCAGAGTTTGAACGAACAGTTGGACAAGGTGACGGCCGAGCTGCAGGAGGAGCAGAGGAACAAGTCCAGCTTGCAGGCTAAAGTTTCTGAACTACAGGTTTGTATTTTTCAAATGCAGTCTAATCCAGCCATTTATGGCAACAACACAAGTAGATACAAAGTCATGTTGGAAAAATACTAGTTAGATCACCAAGAATTCTAATATTTAATATATAGCCTGGAGCAGACATCAACATTTTAATTATTTGCATAATGATTGGAGCAAAGGAAGCTAAACATTACATAAAATATGACAAATTCTATTATTTGTTTTGTTCCTCAGCAGATTTCCTTTAAGTCTCTTTTACTTTTATTCTTTTCACAGGTAATGACATGTTTATTGTAAGACCAATTTGTCTTTAGTTGTAAAAGTGGAGTAGATACACAAGCTCTGTGATCGTCATCAGATACATGGCTTACCTAAGTGTGCTTGAGGTCATATGTTTGTGCATGAGGTTAGGTGTTTTAATGCAGTTGTGGCCTTATATCATCAAATACTGGTTTAACACAGGTTTCTGTTGTTGCTCCCATTTATTTTTCTATACCCTCCTATAGAGCAAGAGGGCTTTGAAAAACAAACAATTATAAATAGGGTTGTTTTTTTTTTATATGGAAAAACCTTCTATAAATAACACAAAAATTGCTAATGGATACACTGCATGCATTTGTTTTACGAAGGCTGAGAATGAGGAATGCTTGCACCTAACGAGAGAGAAAGATGCTCACATCACCAAGACAGAAGCAACCATTCGTGAAAATGAAAGCGAGATTGAGCAACTCAAAGACGCAGCAACCAGGTACATTCATAATCAGTAATACTTGTGAATTCCAACTTTTAATGGAAAAAGGGATCTCTACTAATTTTCTCGTGTCTAAAGGGCTGAAGAAGCACTCCTGGCCGCACAAAAGACCTGCGAGGAATTAAAGGAGAAATTGAAGACGGCGGAAGCTGACAAACAAAGCAGTCATCTGAAGATGACCGCAGAGATCGATGACCTCAACAGAACCAAGACGAACCTTGAAGAGCGGCTCATCGAACTCTTAAAGTATGGCCATTGTCTCTTGTAGTTCTTTGCAAGACTGTCAACAAGGAGAGAAAATTTTAGTGAGGAAAGGTGTCATTAGGTCTGAGGAGCAGGTGAGGGGAGGCTTCTCTAAATGCTGAGCTAAATTACTGAGATTGGATTTGACAGAAAGACTTTGATGGAGACAAGAGCAGAAAATGTTGGTGAGAGACTCTACTGACATAAACAACAGCTTTTTGTGTACCATTATTCACTGTATTCAGAAACCTCAAACGCTTTCATACTCTGCATAGAATGAAACACAAAAACAGTGATTCATGCAACTCCAGTGGGATGTGCCCACGTTAGTTCTTCCATTTGTGCTCTTTTATTATGCACGTCTTCATTATTTGTCTTAGTTGCATCGTTTCAGAAATGGAGAGATATTCCATGTTTCAGTTTGTATGCGTTCTTTTGCATTAAAGCAGTTTATGAAGTCCAACTAAATGACAAATTTTGTTCAGCGAGTAATTGTTCACGATACTTCAACTGCTTTGAATATTGAGTTGATATTGAGAATTGAGCCAAATCCATCCCACGCAAAAAAATTTAAAGGCTAGACTGAAGACAAGACTGAAATCTGACGTTTCATTGTCATTTTTGTGCTTGAATCAGGGACAAAGATGCTCTGTGGCAGAAGTCTGATGCTCTGGAATTTGAGCAGAAACTGCGAGCAGAGGAGCGTTGGTGGCTGGTGGATCAGGAGGCCACCAACTGTCTCGATTGCAAAGGCCAGTTCACCTGGTGGCTGCGCAGACATCATTGCAGGTTTGGTTCTGCACCAAGGCCTACTCTCCTTTTCATGTTTGTGCATACCCTGAATTGATTTTCACACTGCATGTAACGTAGAATCAAATCCACTTTCACACTCGAGTGATGATAAAAATGTGGATTATGGGTAAAATATTTCTATGCATGTATGTTTAGTTATTTATTTGTAATGTTGTAGGCTCTGTGGCCGCATCTTCTGCTACTACTGCAGCAACAACTATGTTGTGACCAAGCAAAGTGGGAAAAAGGAGCGCTGCTGCAGGCACTGCTACACCCAACATAGTGCAGTGGTGGAGAGGTTCACGGCAGCAGAGTTAAGCCCCTCGGATGTGCAGCCTCCTCCACCTGGAGCTGGACCTCAACCACCTCCTGAACCAGCTTCATACATACCAACTCCCAGGGTCACAGGTGAGAAGAAGAAACATGTTTACTCACTAATTTCACAAATGTCCACATGCACCGATAGTTTATTGGTGTACGTATCTGACCCTCACTCTTCATGTAAGCAGAAGTGAAAGTTTAGTTGAGGAAGGAGGACAGAAACCTTTACTGTGAATTCCTGTGCAATAGACAAATGGGGAAGATGATGACATTTTCATTCAGAGAAAAACGCAGTTTGGCTCAAATTCAGAAAAAAAAAACCCAAACTGCGTCATTCGTCTCAATTCAGTCCTGTTACATTTTTCCTTTTTAATGCTTGCATGATTTTTTATTTACTCCAGACTGCACATTGTTCTTTGTTGCATTTAATCTGCTTTATTTACCTGTTCGCTCTCAGTGTCAGATCCTAGTAACACATCTGAAGCTTTTGACATCATCACAGAAGAGGAGGTAAATGGTGTGTACGACAGTGATACCACCTCTCAGACCACTGCAGGGTCCCTGGAGGGAGAACAAGACCGCAGGCATCCAGGAGCGCTGGATTTGTGAGTGCAGCGTCTATGGGCAGACAAAGCGGAGCGGATGCCGATGAGTCATTGCTCCGCGTGTTGTTTTCAGAGTCAGCGTGTCACTCTGTCATTAACTGCTCAGGGTCCTCAGGTGAAACTCAGCTGGAGAGATCAATCAGAAAAAACACAAGATACCACAGTGCTGAGCACCAGTAATTAAGCAGCTCTTAACTTATATTATTAACAGTAACATTATCGTTATCTGTTTAAAACACGTAACTGTTGTGAGTGTCTCGCTTTGCTCTTAGAAAAGACCATAAACGTGGCACCAGCCGGCTTGTTAATGTCGAGTTGATACAAAACTCTTCACAGACTTCAAAGCAAACATTTCAGTGTTGAATAACCATCGGATGGCGTTTTTGTCAAGGTCCAGTCCTGGTTTAAAAAAACCCACTGACATCACTTTGAGAGGCCTCGTGAGAAAGAGGCATTCAATAATTATTTTCTAGTAATCTTAGTTGATTAGAATAAAACAAAATAAAACATTGTCCACAGCAAGAATAAAAAGAACAAACATTTACCTCAGTGGTGATGAACAAGCCCAGTTCTTATACTACTGAGCTAATTGAGTTGTTGCTCAACTAGGTTATGTTCCCTGGATTTATTATGCTGACATCACAGATAGAAAAGTTAAATCCAACAGCAACAAATGAAACAGCAGATGGCTGCAAACATGAATGACCTAAAACTGTTTTGTTTTTTTTAAAGAGGAGACTCTGGTAATGCTTGTTTTTGTGCACAGAGACATGTGGCCATCTGTTCACAATCCTGCAATAAACAAATTAGCTGTCAGTTTCTAAAAAACAAAGAAAGACAGTTGCATTTAATTCCTTCGTTGCAATAATCTGAATAGATGTATCACTTTGTTAAAAACACTCTGTTCTACATGGAAACAGCGACAACATGTCTGTGGTTCGGTGTTTGCAGGCCTACCGCGACCGGTTGTGACCAGGGATGTTATGTTGGGGTTTCGATCGTGTTTGCTGGGTTGTGTTTACAGATAAGAGAAAAGAAATAAAGGAAGCGGTACCACCAGATTACTTTCATTTTCTGGAGAACACATGTTTGTGTACTGCTCTTAATAGTTCTTAAAATAAAGAAACTTTTATAACAAAAAAGTGCTTTATTAGTGTGAAACAGGTTACTTAACCAGCATCATCATAACATTTATGCAGCAAAGATGTGAGGTTGCTGAAAATCAATGTAATTGGCGTTTTTAACATTAAGCATTTGTGTTTGGGTGAAATGAGGTAAAACATGCAGAAATGATCCATTAAAATGCAAAAGTACTGACCCGTGGGTACAAATCTGAGTCCACTTCAAATGCATATGATGTTTGAGCATGTCCCAGCAAAATTTAAAATACAGATTAAAATTAGCTGCACTCTGTGTAGATGCTGTGGAGTTTTATGTTGATGTGAGTTATTTTGTTTAATAGGTCTTTGCCACTGAAGTGTTGCACAACAGTTTTCATAACGATTGTTCTCTGCGTCTCGTTTCGGATTTTGTAGAAGCACAGGAGAAGTGACCCCTGATGACGAGCAAGTTCCCACTGTTCAGGATTCAGAGATCAACCTTCTCAAATCAGGAGAAGTCACGTGAGTTTTCATGTGGTCTAAATATATATCATGCTTAAACTTAGCACAAAACATAAGGAAATTTGATTATTTCTTTGCTGTAACAATCCTTCTTGGCAATAAATCTTATATGGCTGGAAAACCTGAAGTCAGAAGTTTGCTATTAAAAGGTATCCTTTAAATATCTATGGGTTCTGGTTCTGGTCTCATCCCTAATCATAAACCTTCATTATCATTACAGGGTGGCTGTCCCTCTCAGTATTGATGATATCGCTAAGTTTGGTGAGAGTTCCCGGGAGCTCTTCATTAAGTCCAGTAGCTACAGTGTTATTACTGTTGCTGTGATTGATTCTGGGCCAACTATAAGCTGGATGTTTTCCTCCGAGCCCAAGAGCATCTTCTTCAGCGTGGTTTACCGGGAGTCCACTGACACTCCGGTGCAACAGTCAAAGGTACAGTTAACTTACTGTGAGCTCAGGAAATCTCTGTCTACCTTTTTTTTATATAGCCTCTTGTGTAGAGGCCTAAACACTGTGAGCATGTGTTGATGTGCACATCTTGTAAGTCTGCCACTGGCAGCGTCCATAAAAGCAACTGTTGCAGATTACATCATTTTAAATGGAAGGAAATCGCAAACCTGCATGAAAGGCTTTCCGGTTGTTGCCAAACTCAAATACCCCACACTCACAGGTGATGATTTCAAAGCAGAAGTTATCACCAGACCCAGTGTGTGCTTTCATGGTCACCCCTACAGACTGCACGGTCTTTTTGCTTTATTTTTCAAACATTATTGACTGAAGAAAACCACTGCAGGAAGCCATTGTTGCTCAGCAGGGTGAGCTGCACATTCTTTACTTAAAATGTCAGAGGTTTTAAATGAGTTGTGACCTTTCATCTGGCGTTCTATCAACTCCCTCCCTTGTCGGTATATCCTGATGTTTGTTTGTTTGTTTTTTTAATTTGATTTGGTTCAGTTTTGATGACCGTCGTATTCTTTATTTATATTTGTTATGAAAACCTGCGGCAAATCTTTCACCTGTGCACTGAGATTATTTTTAAAGGCCTGTTTCTGTTCTGTTCTCAGGTCCTGATTCCTCTCACTCGCTGCGTTTCCCATAAAGAAACCATTCAAGGACAGCTGAAAGTTCGGCATCCTGGTCTCTACACCCTTATCTTTGACAACTCTTTCTCTCGGTAGGTCACGATAGTTTAGAACAGTTTGTTCCTCTTTTTTTGCAGAAGTGTGTAAATTACAGAAATGCCATTATGTTTGCCAGCATTTGTGTTTGGCTTTTATGTAAATTTTTAAATTTCTTTTCAACCAAAACTATTCTTCAACAGGTTTATCTCCAAGAAGGTTTTCTACCATCTGACCATGGAGAAGTCCATAATCTACGATGGCAGCGACTGCCCATGAAACTCTCTCTCACTCTGCCCCCAGAGACGTCATCCTGATGCCACTGTCAAACCTAAAGGAGAACTGACATTATGGCTTATCACTAACCACTTCCACTTTTGTTTCCAAAACCAAGTATATTATTCCAAAAAATGCTCTTTACCACTTTAACAGTGCGGTGTTGGTGTTTTGAGGTATGTTTATTGGTAAACTGTGGCCTATGCAATATTGTCAAGAAAGGTTTTAGAAGGAAAAATATCTATGCAACTTTTAGGGTATTTAAAAAAAAATACATGCACTAAGTAATATTCATGGCTTTAGTTCAAGTATATTTAGTTAATTAAGCTGGATTTTTTGGGGGGGGTTTGCCAAGTTTGGTAGTTTTAGTTTTGCTTCTGTTTTAGCAAAAATGTTGTTGTGTTAAGGAACGAAGGTCACCGCAAGTAACACTAATATGACATTTGATAAGATTGTTCAGAAGCAACAAATACTTTACTATAAAAGTTGTCTATGAAGACAGAATGATTTTCTTTTCTTTTTTTTAAAATACAATTTGTGGTTATTTTTAAATGTTTCGTGCAATCTTTATGGTGCAAACCATTGGTTCACTTTGTCACTTTTTTGAACACTGTGGCAAGAAAGAAGCGAAGCAGAAATGTGTTTAGGGGGCCTGGAAAAAGCAGTTACTGCTCCACAACATGCCATAAGCACTTTGTGCAAATCTCAGGAGTTAGAAATGCAATTGTCCTTTAGGGGATGCGTGCCCCATTTTATGTTTTTGAAAAATGTATTTTTAAAAAATAGAAGACTGCCATTTTGCTCTCTTTGTATCCAGGTTATGGAATAAGATGAAGTATATCTTCCCAATTAGTTTGTTTTATAAATTACTTGCAAATTTTTATTTTAATTGTGTTGCTTTTATGAGTGAACTGCAGCATGGGGACGGGTAAGTCTTATGAGGTACAAAAGAAAAAAAAAGATTGAACTAAATTTATGCTGTTTCTTCTTTGTATCAGTATCCAGACTGAGTCTTTGCATGACTCTAACTTTAAATATGTTGCTGAGTAGTAACAGGCTACTGTACTTTCTAAGTGCCTTGTAATTCTAACTGTCAGGGATGTTTGATGTTCAAATTACACATTTTTAGTTGTGTTGTCAACTTAGAACACATCATCTGGTATGAATTGATATCACTCTGTTAACTGATACTTAACTAACTTTCTGTGTGAAATGGCATCTAAGTCATGTTCTGCACATTATACTATATTTTTTATTTTATCGGTGTAAATGTCTTTTTGCTTTTTTCCCCCTTATGAATCTCTGGAATCCTTTCATCTTTGCTCTGGATGATACATTTTTTCTTGTGATGAAGTAGGATGTTCATTTCTGGTTTTTGTTTGTTTGTTTGTTTGTTTCTGAGCAAGGCAATAAGAAAAAGCAACTTTGGTCACTTTTGAACACAGCCCTACGGTCTGGGTCAAGCAAGTATGCTGCTTTTTGTAGAGGCCTGTTTCCACTATAGTCAGGTCTCTTTTTATCAGCTTTGATGGGTGTAATTGATGCAAAAACTATGCAAAGGTGTTTTCTTTACAAAGCTGCACTTTGTGAAAAATATATTTAATTTGTTACAAATTAAATGAAAATCTGTTTTTATTATCTTTTTCAACAGTGCACACAGGGACAGATTTTTCTACTAGCTGGTTTTGAATGATTACTCTGGGGGAATAAATTGTGTGGTAACCAATGCTACAGAGACTTGAGTGTAACTAAGAGACCTGTCAGACAGCCTACAAACATGAATAAAATGAGAGAAATGATGTCTCTGCACTAATCTGTGTCTGATTTAGTATTTCAAGGGAACAAGATGAGCTCTTTAACGTGTTTCTTAACATTACATCCATGTACATTTGCTTTCTGTTGTATGACCTCCAAAAACAAGAAAGTTTTTTTTCTGTGTTTGATGAGTAACTGAGTTCAAAAGCTGCTAGTTGGTTCCTCTGTTGTAAATCCTATATCCTCTATTCTGATATGGCTTTGCAAAACAAAGAAACCACAGAGTGTTTTTCTCTGTTAAAGATGAAATACATAGCTCAAAAAAATTAAAGGAACTCTGAGTCACCACAGTTTTAATTCAATTCAATTTTATTTATACAGCGCCAAATCACAACAGCAGTCGCCTCAAGGCGCTTTATATTGTACAGTAGATCGTACAATAATAGATGTTAGGAAGCAGAGACCTATGCAGCCTAATCCTTATCTCTCTTGACTGTTTTTTTCCTCTATTTTTGTCTTTGATAATGTCACAGTGTAATTACTGGCTGCGTGAAATGGTACAGGCAGCCCATTCAGATTGCACAGGTGTTTCAGATCCCACAGGATGGCCCGTCAATATCTGCCATCACAAGAAGCTTTGCTGAGTCTTCTAGCAGAGCCTCAAGAGTGTGGAGGAGATATGAGGAGACAGGCTGTTACACTAGGAAAGCTGGGCAGGATAGTAGAAGGACATCAGCTAAGGAGTACAACCAATATCGACTCCTTTGTTAGAGAAGGAACATGAAGGGCAATGCCAGAGCCCTGCAAAGTTATTTCCAGCAGACTACACATGTCCATATTTCTGACCAAACTGTCAGAAATGGACTCCGCGGTATGACTTCCCATCCTTTACTGGGACCTGTATTACAGATGACAGCGAGTTCACACTGAGCATATGTGACAGGCATGAAATAGTCTTGTGAAACGATGGCATCTCAAGACTCCCTGTAGAGGACCTTGGGCCCTCATACCTCCCTCAGAGATTCTGCGTCTGACAGTTTAGCCAGAAACATGTACAAGTGTCCCACTGGCAAACTCCTGTGCTAGTAGTCAGAGAAAGCCTTGCAATGGCACGTATGGATGTGCTATACTGGAGAAGTTGGATTTCCTGTGCAATGTAAATGGGCTGCAAGTATCTCATGCTAAATCTAGAGAAAAGATCAGGAGGGATGAGGAGAGATTGTCTTCTCGTTTCTTTTCTTTTCTTTTTTGCAAGAAAACGTGATACAAATTATCAAGAAAACTTGAATAGAATAACCTTGAAGTTTAACTGACTTTGTGTTTATACTGTAAATATTAGAGCTTCCCTTGATTTTTTTAAAATTTATTTTATTTTTTAGCAATGTACAATTGCAATGTACTAAGTTTTTTCTCTCTCAAAACAAAAAACCTTAAGACAGCTTGATATGAGACACGCTGTCCAACTACAGTACGCAAGTGATATTATCAAAGCACACATTTATGCGTATTTGGCGACCCAGCCTGGCTCTGGAAGGCAGAGGAGCACAGCTCTAACTGCATCTGAGCTGTGAAGCTTGCAGCTGAAGCTGGGAACTGATGCTGCTTTTCAAAATAAAAGACAAGAACGATATGGTCCAAATTCGCCACACGTACCTGATACAGGTCAGTCTCCCCTATTCCTGCGTTATTGGCGTTGTTGTTGTTTTCATGGAGATGTGTGAAAAGTTGTTTATCCACAAGCATTACATACGAGAAGCCCAGGGGCGAGGCTTTTATTGTGAAAATGCATCCCGGAATCCCTACATTTATATTGTTGCCATATTGATAAAAGTATTTACACCTGGAAAGAGCGCAGCATCCCGTCCTCTTGCTGGAGAGTGTCTCAGGAAAGCAGTTTGGACTCAGCGGAGAGAAACCTACTGAGCGGACGACATGTACAGTGTCCGAGGGATTTTCCTCACTCTGTGTTTGGCTCCAGCTGTGAGTGTCTTTACTTTGACTGCATGTTTGTTGGGTTGTTTTTTTTTTTTAAAGAAAAGTCATGATGAACTATTTTTATTAAGTAATAATCAGCTGAAAAGCTTATAAGTCGCCGAATTTCCAGAGATAATTCTATTATTAAATAAATGTGTCTGAAGCAAAGCAGCAGGAAAACAGTGTAATTACACGGCTGAAGCGCATCAGCTCCAGGTCATGTTTTTAAACATTTTCTCTGACTGTGCAGATTGCATGATTTGGACTGCATTACTTAAAAGAAAAGCACATCGGTAACAAATCAATCCGCCTTTTTGAGCTTCTGTGTCTGTTTCCAGACAATTGTTCTTCACAGAGGTTTAAAGTATTTATTTTTCTGACGTGAATGTACACACTGATATACTGCGTTTCAGCTGCACACTGAAGGAGTTGAAATATTGTCACAATGTTAATGTACTGCTGTTGCTTTAAGACTATAGATTACAGAGAGCATCACGGATTACAGTCAGGTACAGTTTTAGGTGCCTGATGCAAATATCATAGCAATTCATTGTATTTAGGCATGTAGACATGGTCAGGATGACCTGCTGAAGTTAAAGCCCAGCTTTAGAATGAGGAGCAAAGGTAATTTAAGTGTCTGAGGAAGCAGGGTTGTTGGTGCCTGATGGCTGGGTATGTCAGAAGCTGCTGATCTGCTGGTATTTTCTCACATATCAGTCTCTAGGGTTTACAGAAAATGGTCCAAAAATGAGAAAATATCCAGTGAGCAGCAGCTCCCTGGGTGAAAGATTCTTGTCAATACCAAAGGTCAGAGGAGAATGGTCAGTTGAAGAAGAGGAAACTGAGGCTACAATTCGACAGCCTCTTTAAAATTGGACAACGGAAGATTGGAAAAACATTGGCTGGTCTGATGATTCTCGATTTCTGCGGCAGCATTTGGCATAAACGACATGAGAGCATCCAGCCTTGTATCAAACACTTGGGGCCCCTACATAGCCTACCTGAGTATTGTTGCTGACCATGTCCATCCCGTTCTTGTTGCTTCCAGCAGGATAAAGCACTGTGTCACAAAGCTCAACTCAGAATGTTCTCCTGAACATGACAGTGAGTTCATTGCACTCAAATGGTCTCCACAGTCACCAGATCTCAATGCAGTAGAGAACCTTTGGGATATGGTGGAATGGGAGATTGTCATTGTAGATGTGCAGCTAACAAATCTGCAGCATATGTGCGATGCTATCATGACATCACACATTTTTGCCTCAACACAGAACTAGCAAGGTGTAACTTTTTTTTTTTTTTTTTTTTTTTTTTTAAATGACATCAGAAACAGCAGTATGCGACATTACGTGATGGCAGAGCTTCAGTTCATCCTTTGTCATTTTTTTTTTTTTTTTTAATAAATAGGACAGGGGGAATGAATGAGAGAAAGAGGGGGAGAGAAAGAAAGAAAACCAAAGGGGAGAAGAGACGGTGAGAAGGGGGGGGAAGAGAGAGAGAAAAAAAAAAGAACTCCTGGGTCACCTGTATGGAGAAAAAAAAACAAACAAACAAAAAAAACAAACAGAGGAGACAGCAAACAACAAAGAGCAACATAATAATAGAGAAAACAAAGCACCATCACAATAAACTAGCTAGTCATAGATATCAATATTTACTAAATAACAAACGATATTGTGCAGCACGCAAGATAGACAGCGCACAGTGTGCTTTGAGGCAGCAGCCAAGAAAGCTTTAGTCCGCGTCTGTGAATACCCATGTGTGCATACCTGTGTGGATCAGCATGCTTGCATTCCAAAGGTTTCTCCATGTAATGATCTGCTAGGGAGTGTGGGGGGGCCACAGCCCCGTCCTCCAGGGTGTGAAGCGGGTATGGAGGAGATCAAAACTCCAGACATCCAGAGGCCCCCAGAACACAAGAGACCATGGAAGACCAACAGAGGGGCAGCCGCGCCACTGTTCCAGTAAGAGCTGAGGAGAGTCCCAGATGAGGGCTCGCCCAGCAGCCGCGGAGCAGAAGTCAGGGGGAGTTGCAGTGACGCGCCCGTGAGCTCCGCCGGCCCCCAGCTGTGCCTGAGTGACCGAGCCCCAGGCCGAGAGGCCGGGGGCACCCCACCTCCAAAGGGGCCCGAGCGAGCCCCAGGCCCCAGGCCCCGACAAGCGGCCGCCAAGGAGTGAGCCGGTGTGTACCCGGACGCCCACCCCCAGACACAAAGAACCACCAACACACCGACACCTGAGGGAGTCCGCCACCGGCAGGGGAAGTGGTGGTGGGTGGAGATAGGCCTCCAAACCTTGGAGGGCCTGAGGTGTCCCCAGAGAGCAAGGTGTAACTACTGAAGTGGCCAGTGAGTTTATATGTGCTTATGTGCGATTATGGGTTTAATATGGATAAGATGGAGGATTTCTGTGTATCTCTGTATATGAGTGGATGTTGTACATGTATTTATGGGTGAGAAAGTCAAACCTTTTCTTTTTCCAAATGTGAATATTTGCCAGTTTTCTTAGTTTTCTCTGTCTTTGGTCTGCCACAAAATGCCACATTCTAGACTTGCTCAGCATTTCCAAACTACAGGGTGGGCCATTTATATGGATACACCGTAATAACATGGGAATGGTTGGTGATATTAAAGTCCTGTTTGTGGCACATTAGTATATGTGAGGGGCCAAACTCCTCAAGACGGGTGGTGACCATGGTGGCCATTTAGAAGTCGGCCATCTTGGATACAACTTTTGTTTTTTCAATAGGAAGAGGGCCATGTGACACATCAAACTTATTGGTAATGTCACAAGAAAAACAATGGTGTGCTTGGTTTCAATGTAACTTTATTCTTTCATGAGTTATTTACAAGTTTCTGACCACTTATAAAATGTGTTCAATGTGCTGCCCATTGTGTTGGATTGTCAATGCAACCCTCTTCTCCCACTCTTCACACACTGATAGCAACACCGCAGGAGAAATGCCAGCACAGGCATCCAGCATCCGTAGTTTCAGGTGCTGCACATCTCGTATCTTCACACCATAGACAATTGCCTTCTGGATCCATCCAATGTGGGTTAGTGTCAGACCAATAGCGGTGGTTTTGTTTGTTAACTTCACCATTCACATAAAAGTTTGCCTCATCACTGAACAAAATCTTCTGCGTGAACTGAGGGTCCTGTTCCAATTTTTGTTTTGCCCATTCTGCAAATTCTGTGCGCCGATCTGGGTCATCCTCGTTGAGATGGTGCAGTAGCTGGAGTTTGTAAGGGTGCCATTTGTGAGTAGCTAATATCCGCCGAAGGGATGTTCGACTAGTGCCACTCTCCAGTGACATGCGGCGAGTGCTACGCTGTGGGCTCTTGCTGAATGAAGCTAGGACAGCCACTGATGTTTCTTCATTAGTGACAGTTTTCTTGCGTCCACATTTTGGCAAATCCAACACTGAACCAGTTTCACGAAACTTAGCAAGCAGTTTGCTAACTGTAGCATGGGAGATGGGTGGTCTCGTAGGGTGTCTTGCATTGAAATCTGCTGCAATGACCCGGTTACTGCGTTCACCAGATATCAACACAATTTCGATCCGCTCCTCACGTGTTAACCTCTTCGACATGTCAATGGCTGTGAACAAAGAGAAACTTGTAAGTAACTCATGAAAGAATAGAGTTACGTTGAAACCAAGCACACCATTGTTGTTCTTGTGACATTACCAATAAGTTTGATGTGTCACATGGCCCTCTTCCTATTGAAAAAACAAAAGTTGTATCCAAGATGGCCGACTTCTAAATGGCCACCATGGTCACCACCCGTCTTGAGGAGTTTGGCCCCTCACATATACTAATGTGCCACAAACAGGACTTTAATATCACCAACCATTCCCATGTTATTACGGTGTATCCATATAAATGACCCACCCTGTAGTTTGAACAATATAGCTTTCTTTACATTCTGTATATTCTGCATAAAACAATTCAGTCTTAATTTGATTAAAGAAAAAAATAGATTGATGATGATAATGAAAATAACAGTGTACCATTGCACTGAACACTTGTCGTTTTTGGTGCTATAGTAAGTATAACAAACAGTCAGGTAGTAATTGATGGAAACATGTATATATTGTGTTGCTGGTGTATTTAAGGGACTAAGTACAGTATATTCAGAATCAGAATCAGAATCAGAATACTTTATTGATCCCTGGGGGAAATAATTTTTTGTTACAGTGCTCCATTATAAACCAACATTAAGACAAGACAGACAATACGCTAACTAAGAATAGTACAATATATACATATATATACATACATACATAAGTCACTCATAAATAAATAGTTGGAAAAGAAACATGTGTAGTTGTAGCAGCAAACAGTGTGTTAAGTGGATGCGTTGTACAGGGAGATGGCCACAGGCAGGAATGATTTCCTGTGTCGTTCAGTGGTGCTTTTTGGTAATCTCAGTCTCTCACTGAATGAGCTCCTGTGACTGACCAGCATGTCATGGAGTGGGTGGGAGGTGTTATCCAACATTGTCTTTATCTTGGACAGCATCCGCCTCTCCGACACCACCTTGAGGGAGTCCAGCTCCATCCCCACAACATTGCTGGCCTTACGGATTAGTTTATTAAGTCTGTTGGCATCTGCGACCCTCAGTCTATTATATTATCAGATAATATATTATTATATATTATCTGATTTATCATAGTCACCACTAAAATTATCTAGTAAGATCAAAATAACTGAGTGACTTTTGTTTGCCAGTATTATTATAAATTATTTACTCTGTGTTTAGTGCTCAATTTGTTTTGTCTGGTCAACTGTGAAGGAGCAATACAGGCAACAAATCATACACACATCTGCGCACATTCATATGCCAACACTTCTTCTTTCCTAATCAACAGATTTTATGGGGATATTATTATAGGGCCACCTCGCTAATTTCCATAACGGACTAGAAATATGAAAAGCAGACAAACGGGTGGTGTGATGCTCAGTGTGGCAAAGAGAGAATGGGAACAGGGCAAACACTCATCCCAGTGTACCTCTTCATTCTCTTTCGCTACTCAGGACTGCTGAGAATCATAATGAACTACACACACACACATAGACGCACACAATCACGACAAACAAGACCAGTGCTACAGTACTGTATGGGAGGTCTGTATTCTGCTGAAAGCTCAGATATGATTGAAAATTTGCATTTTAATCAGGACGTGAGTGAAAAACAAATAGAAAGACAAAAGGGTGGAAAGGAACTCTAGTTTTGGCTGCATAGTTACATACACACATAAAAAATGTATGGCACCCCTTCTGAGGTAAACCATGTTCATTCTGCTATTAGATTGATTGCTTACGTGTAGATTTACATTCTATAAAAGAGAAGAGAAAATCTAGAACGGACTTTGTTTGATCCAATTATGCTAAACTACACCAGCTCTTTCGTTCATATCTATCTTACCTGCAAGAAAACAAAAAGGGAAAAAAAGTCAAACTGTTCCTTTCTGTTGACATAATCTGAACTTTAGAGGCTGACCTTGTTTGTTCTATCTTTCTGATTGAATGACGATGTTATGTTTTTGCACTGTGCCTGAGTACTGCGTAAAGCAGCATAAAAGTGCACCCCATTTGCTTTTGAAAATAGATGGCAGCATCTGCAAAGTGAGCCCATTCCTATGGCCCCTTTTTGGGTAGTTAGTGGATAATAGGCTTCACCTCTCAGGGAACATATTTTATGGCAGGCAGCATGCTAACCTGGCAACGCAAATGGACCACTGGCTTTGCATTTAGTTTCAAGGCTCATATTGTTCAGACTTACCTTGTGCAGCCACCCACCCATCTTTAAATCTCCCACTGTTTCTGTCTTTTAACTGCAGCATACTGTCTCCATCATGCTCTTGAAATGCATGAGCACGACATGCACCCTTGGTGCCTGTAACCATCCAGTCTTGACTTGCTGTATTCTTCACCCCCTGCATTCAAAACGGGTCTTACTTCCCCTAACCTGCACGCTACTCCTATAGAATAAATGTCCTCACAGCACCCTTTTGCATGAGAAACAGCTATTTAGTCATATTTATGATTTTTCAACAATGAATATAAATGCCCTAGAACTAATTTTACAATGAATTACCCCTGGTTTAGAAGGAAACAATTTAGCGCTATACAAACTGAAGCACAACACACTGCACAGTCTTTCTGTTTGCATTCATTATATCTGCAGAAGACAAGGGAAGCCTTTAAAAAAAAATCCCCTGCCAGCCTTTGAACGAGAAGAGTAGTAATTGTTGGGTAAAATTCACCATAACACCTCTCATTATATTATTAGCATTGCATTAGGAACAAAGAGGACTGGCAGGGATATGTATGCTCTGGTTGTTTCTAACATTTCCACGTATCATTGATGGAGGGGGGATAGTACTGAGTGCTTGCATGTTTGTTTCCACTTACTTAAAGAAAATGAAGAGGAAACAATTTTTGTGTCCAACAGTTGTCAGTGAGATTGTGTTAATTTCCAGCGAGTTTCCTGTATGTGTTTATTCTGTAGGTGGTTTTGGCATACATACTAAAGCGGTCTGTTATTTGTAAGACTATCATTATCTGTGTGTGTGTGTGTGTGTGTGTGAGAGAGATGATGAACTTGTTCACAGTGAGATGAAAATGGCTGAGATGAGTAATAGAAATGAACAGTTTCATTCCCCAAGTTTAGATATCTGTTTTTAAATAAATCATGAATTCTAAGGTACAGGTTTCTTCTTGTTTGGATAAACAACCTTCTGTTTGCCTTTGATAAGAATCTCAAAGGCAGACCTGATCATAAATATCTTATCTAACATGTAAAACTGACACTTATTTAGTGTTTGATAGTGAGGAGATTCATAACTGCACCATTTCACCATTTCTTTAAATGACAACTTTAGAATAACACGTATATATTAGATTTTTTTTTTTTTTAAATCAGGTCTTTTGCTACTCATTCATCATTTTATTTTCCATTTCCAAACCAATTTTCATGTCTTTCAGCAGAATTGGTGCAACAACCCTGAAAGTCAACCAATATTTTTCAGTAAAATGAAACTGCGGTGTTTTTCCCCCCGATAATTTTACACTTCACTGAATTCAAATCAAAGCACAGGTTTATGATATTAAAAACACTGTATTTGTGCACGAGTATGCACATGTAATTTCATGAAATCACTCCTGGTGGCCTTTCAAATGAGGCTGTTTCACCTACAGAAAAACCCGTCTTTTTAAAGGCAAATGCTTGTGGCACACAAACAGTTCATCCTATTGGATGGCACTCAGAAAGGTGGTGACTAATCAGGGTTCTCCACAGGAAGTCTTTGTCGTCCCACAGGAAGTCTTTGTCGTCCCACAGGAATTTAGCCTCTGAGGGTTTGTTTCATTAAGAGCTTGGTAGCATCTTGTCAGAAAGACACTTGTTTTCCCCTCAAGGATTTTTAAACTGAGATGGAAATGAGCTGAAACAAGGACAAAAGTCTTAGCAATATGTGTGTATCTGTAACAGATGTTTTGTGTTTTAGGGCTGTGTGACCTGCTGTCTTAATCTGTGGAGGTTAAATGGATTCAAAGTAAAGAAACAGCTCAAAGAGCTGCCCTGTAACTACTCGGCATTGGGTAGTTACAAATTGCAAGATAGGCTCAAAATGTTAAAATTAGAGGGGCGTTATGATATATTTGCCTCCGTTTTCTTGTTTTGTCCTTGTGCCATGTTTTAAACATACACACGTTTGTTTGATTATCTTTATGAGGGCATTCATTGACACAATACATTTCCTAGTGCCTTATCTTGAAGTTAACTATCACAAATAAGTGCTGCTCCCATCCTCTATCCTAACTCTAATATAAAACTAATTCTAGAATAAACTAAAAACAAGTCTTCATCTTCAACCAGTGCTTTAAAGCGGGTGTGAGAAAGTGAGGATAGGCCAAAATACCCTCACTCTGATGATTTAAGACTCAAACCAGCCCTCATAAAGATAGTTCTACTACTATAATCCGCACACACACACGAGTTGTATATCCATTAATTCAGAGAACATTATGTTTTGACTTGCTTTTATCCCCATAAGGAAAACACATCCTCATAAAGTTAAGATTAAGGTCAGCAAAACAAGAGCTGTACCTTGACCACACACGTGTAAGTCGTGTGACTTACCAGTGTTATTCCTGTGGACACGTACAGTGTCTGCAAGCGCCACACGGTCAGGTGGACTGACTCATTATCTCTTCCATCTGTGATATTTCTGCTTTAATGTTTTTCTTCTTTTATGGCAGATGCTCCAGATAATTTCCATTTCTAAATGGAAATAACCATATTGCTTTGGAATTAGTAGAGAGATTATTAAACTGAGGAATGTAGTAACTGACGTCAAGGAAGCTTTTACAGTAAGAGATTCTGTTGCCTTCATATGGTGAGGCACCATATTGAGCTATCTATGTACAGGTGGGTAGCAATAATATGAAGCACACTGTTGCAGTATCTTGTAACAGCTCAACAAGACCCCCTCTGCTGCTCTGACCTTTAGATTGAGACCACATAAGTTTGCTGGCAGGATAAAATAATGAGATATATAGATTTTTTGATTTAACCCATAGCTGTCACTGTAGCCCCCCCAAATCTACCTCAGTCACTGCCGACCATTTGCATTCCTGCAGAGAGAGAAATTGTTGTGCAGTATATTTAAAAAAATGTTCAGTTAAATTTATGTGTGCTTGTTTTGTAAGATAGATTATATAAAAAACATTAATGTTGACCCTAACTGGAGGGTCGGATGTTAGGCTATAAAATAATAGTGGATGTTTTTCACCCAGCATTGCCTATCTATGGTATGTTACCCATATCACAGAGAATGGTTTATTGTATATGTAGTGCGTTCTCAGTCCAAGGGGGTTGCATGTTGCATTTGTTCTTTGGAGTCTTTGCCCTGACTTACAGGTTTATGGCTCCCATTTTTCATTTTACAATGTGCAGGGTTACTGATATTAAAGAGTACTGCTATAAAGCAAAATGTAGCCAAAACTCTGATTGGTTAAACCTAACCAATCAGCATTTAGTGCCTAAACCATCCATCCATCCATTTACGTCCGATTATCCAGTTCAGGGTCACGGTCCATTCATCGATCTATTTTCCTAACTGCCAATTCAAGGTTCTGGGAAGCTGGAGCCTAAACCGGCTGTCATAGGGCGAGAGGCGGGATAACAGCAAAGTAAGGTGCAAAACGCAAAGCTCCAAAGCTCCAAGCAGCATGGGAACCACAATCCCCCGATGGATAAACAGTGACTTACCTCTCAAGCTGACCTTTGCAGGACTCAGCTGGACCCAGACAGCATCTGACAAAAGGATATTATTTGATGTGCTGGCATGAGAGCGCATTGACCTTTTAAAAAAAAACAAAAAAAAACAACCCAACAACAACAACAATGTATTTTTACAAAAATATATTTTAGTGCAACAGATTGCAGCAATACACACAAATTCATGCACTTTAAGTTTACAGTTTCATGCCACTCTGCTGCTTTCTTCCCTGCACTCTCTACCATCCAACACTTGCCTTACATCGACCCTTTACCCCCTTATTTGTTGGGCTCCCAAAAAACATCACAGTGAAAAATTAGGACACCGATAAAAAGAAGAATGTCTGAGTCGGAGCATGGATGGATAGTTGCTCATTTTCAAACGTCTTCTGTGTGATGTATTAAAAGATATTTTTGGTAAATGCCATCAATGGAAATAAGTATGTGTTTTGTTTTGTTTTGTTGTGTTTTAGCTAGAAAGTAAAATGAGTCACTGCTCTTTTAAAAGAAGGCGCAATTTTTTTTCACATACACGGAGTCTCTTTCATGTAATGAGACACTAACTTAGCACAGCTTATACCTCTCAGTGTACTAAACATCTCTCCCCTTGCCTTGTTTTGTACCTCTAGGCGTTCTCAAGTCTGCATCCTGAATGTGAATACATTTTTCAGCTGGAGAAAGAAGAGCGTCACTGCCTTCAGTACATTGCAGAACAGGAGAACAGAAGCACAGAAGGTGTGTTTTCCTTTTTGAAATCTAACCATCCTGTTCTCATCATTGCAACTGCTCATATGAATTCATGGGTGGTTGCAGTTGTGTTATGAAATATAGTAATGCTCACATTAAGTGCAGGGGTCTGAGCTGGAATAGAAGCTTCACAGAAAACCATCCATTATCGGGAAATATTCTTGTTGGCGTTCTAACTGCAGAATGAAAACAAACTAGGTGATATATCACTTTGATGCATCAGTAAATGAGACCAATAAGGATAGCAACATAAGGGTTTATGTATGTAATCTATCACAAGATAAGGCTTTTGCTTGGGGACCTACAGTACTTTTTTTGTCCTTATGAAATGTACAAGGAGGTGGGCGCTAGGCCGTTGAAGATTGCAGTTGGAAGCAAGCTCATGATTTACACCACTTGCTTTTACACTCTATCTATATATTTTTAACTGTGTATTTCAGATATGATTTATGGAATCTCACTGTCTTTCCTTCCGATTCAGCACTCTGATACTCACCTTTTCTAACCTTCTTTCTCCTCCTAAACCTTTGTCGAAAAGGTTGTTGGCCCTTCTGGGATGCGGTCACCTGCTGGCCTCATGCAGTTGTTGGGGAGACTGTGCACAGAGCTTGTCCTGCAGTCTTCTCCCTCTTCAGAAATAGCACAGGTGAGTGCCAGATCACATGCTGGAAACGGGCCATTATTAAGCTAAATTATTAATCCTCTGACGTCAAAGGGTGTTTTTTGTAATACTGATGTCTTCATAAAGTGCGTGTTTTTTTTCATTCGGTGATTAAATTGATCTTTTGGGCAGGCTATGAATTTGTGTTGTCACAGGAGACTGCAATCCAATTAAATTTTCACTAACAGATAAATAAGCAAGTTTGAAAGTGTGCACAGATAGTCAAACCCAAAATGAGCAAACAAGATGTACATACTCAACAGACTCTGACCACCACTAAGAGGCAGCAGCTCAGTGAAGCCATACTTAAGTACATTGATGCCCTGGGCAAAATTCAAGCACCATATTAACTTTATGTCAAGTCGGTGAGCAGGACTTTAACTTGCGAGCGAAATCTAACAACTGAAAAAGGTTAATACAATGACAGACATGAGGTTTAAAAGGATTGAAAACATCAGCATTTTCAGACATACAGTAGCAATATCTGAAATTTGATTTATTAGGGCCCGAGCACTCACAGTGTGAAAGCCCTGCTCTAACCCCAACAAGCAAACTCCTCCTACGGATTCAGTAGGATCAACCACGTATTTGGTCAGTCCCAGCTACAGACACTGCTGGTGCTAAACTGTGAAACCATTTTGTTTCCATTAAAGGAGGCGTCTGTGGCGCCAGTCATGGTGAATGAATTTGAACACATTTGATACGTCCCCCCCAGAAACTGACATTTTTTTAATAATAGTCATGTTTAACACTAGCAAATACTTAAGGAATTGATGTTGCTTTATTTTGAAAATGTAATCAATATATATGATATGATATAAACATATCAGTTTCGTTCTGTTCTTCACACTGTAAAATAACATGTGAACTGTGATCATCATAAGCTGGAGGAGCCACTATGTCGTTAGTGCACTGGTTTTCTTTAAAGGGGATTAATAGCAAAAGATGGGGAATTTTTTTTACCTCTATTAAACTTATTTTCAGCTCACCAATTTCTTGAATGATTTTTAAATTTGACTGATTTCACCAGATTAGCTTGCTTTAACTAGGCTTCAACAGAATTACGCACGTATCAGGATATGGTCAAATGAAACTGCGATACAATAATGCAGATGTTTGTATTGCAGTTTTGGTGTTTTCAGAATTGTCATGCTCCTGATTACCACTGCACACAAGCTACAGTTGAGAATGTCAGTTTTGCAGATGAAGTCTAGATGATGAGTCAGGGGGGTCAGCACTAAAGTAAGAAATTTTATGACAATCCACGAGAACTTTTTCTGACATTTCAGTCTGCATCAAAATATCACACATAAATATGTAACCCTGATTATTACTAAAGTCAGTCTCAGCATTGCACAACTGACTCTTGAGCTCACATCTTTCGTCTTTAGGGTCAGTGAGCCAAAACTGTACAAGTGGAGGTTGGTCGAGGCCATTCCCACCATACCATGTTGCCTGCAATGTGGATGATGACATTCCCGAGGTGAGAGTTGCTGAAGCGAGGCAGCTAGGGATGTCAGACTGAGGAATGTGAGACTAGATTGGGAGCACAGAGGTCAGGCAGAAAATTAGAAACAGGAGGAGAAGCACCAGGAACAAAGAGGCAACCAACAGCAATAAAGAGGAAAGAAAACAGAAGGACAGAAATGCACCTGTGGAAATAAACAAAAAAAAGCTAGCAAAATTATTAACATATTCCATGTTTCAGGACACATTTGGGACTGTAGTTGAACCACTGTGCATGTTCCTACTTTTGCTTCTTTGGAGATTCAGGTACAGCTAACACATGATAATTGGCTGTATGAAAAATCATACAAATATAAACACTTTTGCAGAATGAGTGGATCTAATTTGACCCGTTGCATAATAGCTCACAAAGAGAGCATGAAGTCTTTTCTTTTGGAAAGATTCCATATTTGATGCTAAAAAGAGCATATTTTTGTATTATTATTATTATTGTTATTTTAAAAAGACGTCTTAAATGTTCCAAATAGCTGAAGTAGAACATTAGTAATTAAATGTGACAGTGTATTGTAATTAAGTAGCTTTTTCATAGTAGATTTAGCTATGTGCTTAGCCAACTCTCTTTCTGCCATTAGGCTAAGACACAAAATATGGAAAGCTTTCTTGCAGTTATTCCACAGTCATCTCCTCAGTGCAGTTTAGTCTCAATCTTGCCTGTAATTTAGACTCATTTTAAGACATTACATTCATTTTGATGTCTGACATCATTTTGAAAAGCTTTGATATTTGAGTATAATTTCCTTTCATTCAAAATCTTCATTTTCATCCTGCTTCCAGATGGAGGAGTCTTACTTTGCCTCAGTGAAGCTCATATACACCATTGGCTACAGCATCTCTCTAGTGGTGTTGGCTGTTGCTGTGTTGATCCTGCTACTCTTCAGGTATAAACCGAAAATACTGATTTTTATTTAGCTTTTTGTCAGTAAAAAGCACATTTTGGGTGACATAAGCAATGGAAATAACAGCTCGAAATTCAGATGAACTGCTTTACAAAGGATGCAACTTTATTGTTCACAGAACAATAAAGTGGGATTGCTGATGGGTTCAAGGCACTCTCTTCAAGTCTGGGTTTATGAAAAACTTTTACCAGTGCCTGATACTCATCGACACTCACACAGCACATGGCAGTTTTGCAACTCTGCCACGTCTTTGTGTCCCCATTTGGAATTAGATCTGATGGAATGTGTAAGAGATAAGGGAGTTGGGAAATTTACACTCTTTGTAGGATTTAGATTACACAGCTGATAACACTGTGATGTCTGTACAGTGCATGTGGTGCCATAAAAGGCTCGTGTTGCATGAAAACTGGAAACAGATGAAATAACCTTCCTGGCTCTTTCCACATTTAAATAAGCCCACCGACCAACACCTATCTGTTTTGTAGGCCTGACACGTGCCTTAGTCTCCTCACCAAGTCTGTAACCAAATGCCAAGACAGCGTTTTGAAAACTTATGCACCAGCTCTGTGGGTTACAGTTTGTTTGTTCCTCTTTCCAGCTGATTGTTTATGAATCTAATCTGATTGCCAGTAAATTGCTTCACGAACAAGATCACTGGCATCAGTTACATCTCTGTCTCTTTTTTATTTTTGTTCTCTGCCACTCACATTTTTCTTTGTTCACTGATCAAAACTATGAACTAAAACCACAGACTGCGCCAGTTTGCACAGTTGTAGAAATGTGATGTTTTTGCATTTGCTGTTCATGATACAGTACAATGCAAAATCTCGTATTGGTTATAAATGTATTCCTGCTCTTTTACAGGAAACTGCGTTGTGCCAGGAACTTTATTCACATCCAGCTCTTTCTTACGTTCATCCTGAAAGCTGTGGCGGTGTTTATAAAGGATGCTACTCTGTTCTCAAGCGACGACACCAACCACTGCACCCTTTCCACAGTAAGATAATGATGCTCGGGACAAGTGCTTCTTGTTTGTATTAAGAAATTCCTCTGGGTGCATTTCCCTGATCTCATGTATTTATGCATAATCACATATTGCTTATGCACGCCTTACCACACTAATTCCTCCTTACACTTTGCTCTCTGTCCTTTCCCCTCTTCTTGTTCTTTCTGGTCAGTTTGCCTGTAAAGCCTCTGTGGTCTTCTGTCACTACTGTGTAATGGCAAACTTTTTTTGGCTCCTGGTGGAGGCACTTTACCTCAGTTCCCTGCTGCTCTCCTCTTTCTATCATAGCCGCCGATGCCTGTGGGGCTTCAGCTTGCTGGGATGGGGTGAGGACCTTGACATACAATTTCCCCAACATTTGCTACGTTGAGCCGCCTACCAAATTAAAGAACATGGCCCTACTTTGCAATATCTCAGATTTAACAATAGTGAGAAGACATGTATGATAACATTAGAATTTTCCAAAAATTACAGTTTTATAACTCATCTTTTTTTAGAGATACTGTAAAACACTTTAGAGAAAGAATCAGGTTAAAAAAAGTTTTACAATACTGTGAAAAGTCTTGAGCAATAAGTCTTCAAAAGGCTTGAAGATACCAAATATTACCTTTCGAGCTTGTTAGAACTCAGATTTGGCCTGAATTACCTTTTGTTCCATTTGTGTTTGCATGTTTCAGTAAATTACTCCACCTGTTTGTACTGTTGTATGTGTGTTTTTAAACGAAGAAAATACATGAATACAAACAGGAATCTGAAAAAAATCCCTGTTTTTTGTTGCTCTTTTTGGATTGAACAAATACTGGCAGTGGGGATTTTCAATTTTTAACTCCATCAAACTTGCAGGTAGTTTGGAGCATTTATTTCATTTTGGAAAACTTCTGCCTCGTGCTGTCATTTTTTCCCAGTTAATATTCAAGTGTCTGTAAATAAAGCATAGCAAATACCAAAATAACATTTTTACCTTTTACTTTCCCATTGGGATTTTATTTGGATCACACCTAAAGTGCTGATTAGCAAAGTTTCACAGCAGCCTTCAAGGTCAAAAAGAACCAGAAACGGTAACATCAGCCAACATGTGCATATTATTATAACAGCTAAAAAGTTTCCTGGTTCAGTGGCATGTGCAGCATTGATCTTCGGGTGGCTGTAGCTCAGGTGGCAGAGCAGGTCAGCCACTAATCAGAAGGTTGGTGGTTCGATCCCAGGCTGCCTCCTCGCTGCATGCCAAATATCCTTGGGCAAGATACTAACCCCGTGTTTGCCTACTGGTGGTGGTCAGAGGGCCCGGTGGCGCCAGTGTCCGGCAGCCTCGCCTCTGTCAGTGCGCCCCAGGGCAGCTGTGGCTACAATGTAGCTTGCCATCGCGTGAATGTGTGTGTGAATGGGTGAATGACTGAATGTAGTGTAAAGCGCTTTGGGGTCCTTAGGGACTAGAAAAGCGCTATACAAATGCAGGCCATTTACCATTTATCTATATTAACCTCCTAATACCTGGCGTCCACATATGTGGACATCACATTTTGGGTTATTTAGACCAAAATACTCAATTTTGCTCTACAAGGGCCTGATATCCACTTACGAGGACATTGTACTGCTACTGCTCTATCGAAATTTTAAATGAATATCCTCATAAGTGTCTCTCATTTTTCTTAGAAACAAAAATTAGGTAAAAAAAAAAATCCTGGTAATTCTTTGGGACCTGATGAATGTAAATACAATCAGCCCAAATATCAAAGAGAAATTAAAAATGCATGCTGTTCGGGTCTTAGGAGGTTAACGTTTATATTGATAATTTATTAGATCTGCTATAGATTGAATGTACCTGCCTCTCACACTATGAGATCTTGGATAGAATTATGTGGGTTCATTGTACTTACTGTAAGATGTACACTGTAGTGCACACAACCTTTAAAATAATTCATTTACATTTTATTCCTTCTGCATGGTGCAGATATTAGGAAAATTGATACTCGTCCAATCAGTTCACACACTGGTAGCTTCCTAACTCTGATTCAGCCATTTTCGTGTGTAATGATTGCATCTCACTGACACTAGTTTTGATTTCTGTAACAGGTGTGCCGGTGCTCTTCATAGTCCTGTGGATTGGATCCAGGGTGTATTTTGAGGACACAGAGTTTGTATAAACTTGAATTACAGCTTCTATAGCCACAATCATTATTATTTCTCATAAGCAGCAATAGGTGAAATGCTAAATTGTGCTAAATTAATGAAAATGATGCATATAAACGCATTAGAGGGGAATGTGAACGTGAGTCTACTGTACATAATATTGTAAGTGCATTTACATGGATAATTTGCACTCACTTTGTACTCAGCAGTAATTGTTGGGTGTTATTTTTAGGACGTCGATTAAATTTACTGCATGCAATGCTTGAAGAAATCTTCTAAAGTGCACATTTCTTGCACAGATGTTGGGACATCAATGAGGACTCACCCTATTGGTGGATCATCAAGGGGCCGATTGTTGTCTCTATAGCGGTAAATGCCACACCAGCCTAAGTTAATTATACGCTTGGCTGCTCATATTGTTGCCATGACATTCAATAATCATGTTGCTGAAAGCAGCATTTGATGTAATACTTGTTACAGTTTTTAAAATTTTTATTATTAGTATTAGTATTGATTTTTGCATTCTTGCTTTTTCTTTCAACAGGTCAATTTTATGCTCTTCATGAATATCATCAGAATTCTAATACAAAAGCTCAATCCACGTCTGATCCAGTTCAATAACTCCTCTCAGTACAGGTAATCCTTTAGGTGCAGACACAGTTGTAGACAATGGGAACTCGGCCGTGATACAGAATCTCATATTTTAGTCATTATTGCATTTTGAACACAGAAACGATCAAATTCATCTCGTTTCTGATACAAGACGTGTTTATCTTCAATTGGCAAACGTTTTCAGACATTTTGAAATACTTTTCTTCACTCACTGGTACTTTTTTACTCTGATAGTTACCGTTTGATGCTGAGAACATTGCAAGTTGTGCCAAAAATTAAAAACTATTGTAGGCCATGAATAATTCAGTAATTCAGTCTGGCCACGTCTGCAGTTCCGCTTACCAAGAGGCTCATTAGAATTTCTAATTGAAATAGACTCACTAATTGACTGAAAATGTTCAGGCACATCACGTAAATCCGGATCTCATAAAAGAAATACCATAGGTACAGTAAGTTAAATGATGCTTGACTTAATTGCACCAGTTAAGTTCACATGTTCCCTGACACATAAAGACATTATCTCTGCAGCTACATTTTAATAGCCCTATTTGAAATCATGCCCCCGCTGCTTACCTTTCCTCTTGTAAAGAGAGGCTGCATACAGAATGACACACACAAAGACAAAGATCATCTTGATTGGCATCTGATCATTACTGTGTCTGCATGCATGATGATATCAGGTGCAGCATTCAAATGAGGTACGTATAAGCAGACTCTTTTTCCTTTGCTTTTGTGCAACAGGCGCCTGACTAAATCCACCCTCCTCCTCATCCCTTTGTTTGGAACTCACTACATGTTCTTCAATTTTCTGCCCGACTACTTCAATATTAACCTGCGCCTTTGTATCGAGCTCTGTATGGGGTCCTTCCAGGTACACACATGGATTGCATCAACACTAATGGCACATACTGTACATGCTGTACCATAGTCTCTTCAGCATCCTGTGATAATCCTTCATGTTAACTTGGCTTCCACTGTTTGAGCATTATGGGTGTGAGACAGCATCTCGACGACATTAGATCTTTGTGTTGCAGGCCTAGAATTGAAAGTCAGTTTGGTTATTAGATCTGCTTCACTTTCTGTCCTTTTAGGCAGCATGTTCCATTTATTAATGAAAGTGTCACTTATTATTATCATAAATATTAATGATTAAACCCATCTCTTTCACAGGGGCTTCTTGTGGCCATTCTGTATTGCTTTCTAAATCAAGAGGTCAGTACACAAACCACACTACTCTAAAGTGTTCAGAAAATTGCACACACAATTTACACACACTGTGGTGCATAATTAGCCTTCACGTGAGACTCATACACATCAGCCACAATGCGCAAAACTGTCCCATGGTGTCTCAGAAGCATAGTATTATTGTTATTCTAGAAGCATGGGTCACACTTAGCGCAACCTCAAAGAGGCTCAGTTATATTGAGATGAGGAATGTTTGGAGGCCAAGTCAGCACCTTGAACTCTCTCGTGTTCCTGAAACGATTCCTGAACAGCTTTTTGCACTGCGACGGAGCATTTTCACTGGCTGAAAGAGCCCAATGCCATCAGGGAATAGTGCTGCCGTGGAGAAGTGTGACAGATGGTCTGCCACAATATTTAGGTATGTCATGCATGACAAAGGAACATGGGGAGTTTCCCAGAGGAACATTGCTTGTCTGTTTCTCACAATGTATCTGGCAGGCCATGGCTCATATAGTCAGCAAGCTGTTATGCGCTATGTATCCACTAGACCCCTATCATACCCATCATTAAGATTTTGAGCAGTTTGTGCTAAAGTAGCTGCTGTGTGGCAAGGCTTTGCTCCCCAGGCGCTTCAGTGAGCATTTTAATATTGTGGCTAATCTGTATTCCAGCAGGAGGTAACTGGTTTAGAGTTGTCAGTGCTAAAAATGCAAAAAATATTTTCCACTTCTCTTCCCAGCATTGCATAAGGAAAGGACCCAGCATGCTTATGTAACTGGCAAGATTAATGTAAGGCCAGCCTCCAAAAAACTGGGGGCAGAAGCAGACAGTGTACACTATATGACTCACATGCTTTAGAGACACGAGAAACACGTTAGAGTCACCGAATGGTCATGAGAATTATTTCATTTAATGTACTATTTGTATGATTACCTATGTAACCTATTTAATTGTTTCACTGATACACAGAATGAATGCATTGATTCTCAGCAAGAAATATATAAATATATACATATATAAAACACTGTGTTTAGCTTTCATCTGTCAACAGTGAGGTGATTCTTGTTTCACTTTTAAAGTATAAAAGAAATAGTCTGACATTTTGCTAAATATAGATGTTTGTCTTCTACAACTTTTTTATTCATTGGTTACTAAGAAAATTGATACAAGTTGCACCTCTGTTATATAAAACTACTGCAACCCTATCTTATCCTTGCACTAATTTAAAAACGTAATTTAATATTCTAGTTCATTTAACTTTGTTTAGTTCTGCAAAAATGTAAGCGTAGAAGCGAAAAATCCAGAATTATTTTTAATCCAAGCAGTTTGGTTACCTGCCTCTCCTTGCCAGCAGTAGGTTGGCATATAATGCTCCATAATGATGCAAACTGCAATCAGACTTGTGTTTTTTTTTTTGGTCTTTTTTGTTAATCATTAAACACATTGGATAAAAAAAATGCTGTAGGCAGGGTTTGCCAAGCTAGCTGGTACCTAGTCACTGTGGCTCAGCGATTGCTGGTTGTAGACATACAGGGAGTGCAGAATTATTAGGCAAATGAGTATTTTGTCCACATCATCCTCTTCATGCATGTTGTCTTACTCCAAGCTGTATAGGCTCGAAAGCCTACTACCAATTAAGCATATTAGGTGATGTGCATCTCTGTAATGAGAAGGGGTGTGGTCTAATGACATCAACACCCTATATCAGGTGTGCATAATTATTAGGCAACGTCCTTTCCTTTGGCAAAATGGGTCAAAAGAAGGACTTGACAGGCTCAGAAAAGTCAAAAATAATGAGATATCTTGCAGAGGGATGCAGCAGTCTCAAAATTGCAAAGCTTCTGAAGCGTGATCATCGAACAATCAAGCGTTTCATTCAAAATAGTCAACAGGGTCGCAAGAAGCGTGTGGAAAAACCAAGGCGCAAAATAACTGCCCATGAACTGAGAAAAGTCAAGCGTGCAGCTGCCAAGATGCCACTTGCCACCAGTTTGGCCATATTTCAGAGCTGCAACATCACTGGAGTGCCCAAAAGCACAAGGTGTGCAATACTCAGAGACATGGCCAAGGTAAGAAAGGCTGAAAGACGACCACCACTGAACAAGACACACAAGCTGAAACGTCAAGACTGGGCCAAGAAATATCTCAAGACTGGTTTTTCTAAGGTTTTATGGACTGATGAAATGAGAGTGAGTCTTGATGGGCCAGATGGATGGGCCCGTGGCTGGATTGGTAAAGGGCAGAGAGCTCCAGTCCGACTCAGACGCCAGCAAGGTGGAGGTGGAGTACTGGTTTGGGCTGGTATCATCAAAGATGAGCTTGTGGGGCCTTTTCGGGTTGAGGATGGAGTCAAGCTCAACTCCCAGTCCTACTGCCAGTTTCTGGAAGACACCTTCTTCAAGCAGTGGTACAGGAAGAAGTCTGCATCCTTCAAGAAAAACATGATTTTCATGCAGGACAATGCTCCATCACACGCGTCCGAGTACTCCACAGCGTGGCTGGCAAGAAAGGGTATAAAAGAAGAAAAACTAATGACATGGCCTCCTTGTTCACCTGATCTGAACCCCATTGAGAACCTGTGGTCCATCATCAAATGTGAGATTTACAAGGAGGGAAAACAGTACACCTCTCTGAACAGTGTCTGGGAGGCTGTGGTTGCTGCTGCACGCAATGTTGATGGTGAACAGATCAAAACACTGACAGAATCCATGGATGGCAGGCTTTTGAGTGTCCTTGCAAAGAAAGGTGGCTATATTGGTCGCTGATTTGTTTTTGTTTTGTTTTTGAATGTCAGAAATGTATATTTGTGAATGTGGAGATGTTATATTGGTTTCACTGGTAAAAATAAATAATTGAAATGGGTATATATTTGTTTTTTGTTAAGTTGCCTAATAATTATGCACAGTAATAGTCACCTGCACACACAGATATCCCCCTAAAATACCTAAAACTAAAAACAAACTAAAAACTACTTCCACAAACATTCAGCTTTGATATTAATGAGTTTTTTGGGTTCATTGAGAACATGGTTGTTGTTCAATAATAAAATTATTCCTCAAAAATACAACTTGCCTAATAATTCTGCGCTCCCTGTATATTTAACCAGAATAAACAGATATCTTTATATGAATATGCAGAACCTGTAGGCACTGAACATGATTTCCATTTGTAGTGCACATGCCATCAAAGCTTGCAGGTAAAAGGCTTGATGGAGACTAAATGAGGGATTGCTTTTGCCAAAATGCACTCAAGCCATCGGCATTGTCTGATGTCAGTTAAGCTTTTGTCTTGGCTCGGATATTCATGAGCACTGCCAACCACAAAAATGGTTGTTGTAATAAGAGGCTAAGTCAAAATACCAGATTATGGGTTCCCAGTTTGCCATATAGTGCTTAACAAATTTATTATACCATCCATCCATCCATTCGCTTCCGCTTATCCTTTTCAGGGTCGCGGGGGGCGCTGGAGCCTATCCCAGCTGTCATAGGGCGAGAGGCAGGGTACACCCTGGACAGGTCGCCAGTCTGTCGCAGGGCTAACACACAGAACCAACTGTCATAAAAAATAAAGGAAAATATTTTATAAATATGTGAAAAACTTACCTGCGCTTACCTGCTGCTCCTTGGCAGGTAGCTCCATGCCCTCCTGGGTTTTAATTGCACCTTAGAACACATATGCATCAACACTACAATGAGCGGGTGGAGGGAGGTTTGGAGTCTTCTCCCACCCCCATTCTCTGCGGCCTGCTGGAGCGGGAGGGCTAGTAGGAGGAGTTGGCCGTCCGACTGCGGTCTGGGGTGTGGGGCCTCCCTGCTGCTGCGGAGTCGGGGCGGTCTGCCTCTCCCCACCGCAGGGAAAAGGGTAACACCACCTGGGTCTGGGTGCAATTCCCCCCTCCAGGGGCAAGGGTACCTAGACCCGGTTTGTAGAGTACGCTTGGGGAGTGTGATTGTGTGTACAGCGTCTCTTTATGTCTGTCTCCACGTTGGTTGAGTGTGGAGTGAGTGCATATGAGAGCATGAGGGTGGGAATGGATGTTTGTGTCTGTGTGTGCCTGTATGTCTGTGTCTATATGTCAGGTTGGGTATCAGACGCCACCTCTCTGGGGACACCTCAGGCCCTCCAAGGTTTGGAGGCCTATCTCCACCCACCACCACTTCCCCTGCCGGTGGCGGACTCCCTCAGGTGTCGGTGTGTTGGTGGTTCTTTGTGTCTGGGGGTGGGCGTCCGGGTACACACCGGCTCACTCCTTGGCGGCCGCTTGTCGGGGCCTGGGGCCTGGGGCTCGCTCGGGCCCCTTTGGAGGTGGGGTGCCCCCGGCCTCTCGGCCTGGGGCTCGGTCACTCAGGCACAGCTGGGGGCCGGCGGAGCTCACGGGCGCGTCACTGCAACTCCCCCTGACTTCTGCTCCGCGGCTGCTGGGCGAGCCCTCATCTGGGACTCTCCTCAGCTCTTACTGGGACAGTGGCGCGGCTGCCCCTCTGTTGGTCTTCCATGGTCTCTTGTGTTCTGGGGGCCTCTGGATGTCTGGAGTTTTGATCTCCTCCATACCCGCTTCACACCCTGGAGGACGGGGCTGTGGCCCCCCCACACTCCCTAGCAGATCATTACATGGAGAAACCTTTGGAATGCAAGCATGCTGATCCACACAGGTATGCACACATGGGTATTCACAGACGCGGACTAAAGCTTTCTTGGCTGCTGCCTCAAAGCACACTGTGCACTGTCTATCTTGCGTGCTGCACAATATCGTTTATTATTTAGTAAATATTGATATCTATGACTAGCTAGTTTATTGTGATGGTGCTTTGTTTTCTCTATTATTATGTTGCTCTTTGTTGTTTGCTGTCTCCTCTGTTTGTTTTTTTTGTTTGTTGTTTTTTTTTTCCTCCATACAGGTGACCCAGGAGTTCTTTTTTTTTTCTCTCTCTCTTCCCCCCCTTCTCACCGTCTCTTCTCCCCTTTGGTTTTCTTTCTTTCTCTCCCCCTCTTTCTCTCATTCATTCCCCCTGTCCTATTTATTAAAAAAAAAAAAAAAAAAAAAAAAATGACAAAGGATGAACTGAAGCTCTGCCATCACGTAATGTCGCATACTGCTGTTTCTGATGTCATTTAAAAAAAGGAAAAAAATAAAAAAATAAAAAAAAAAAATATGTGAAAAACTTGCGTAAAACAAGACATTATGTTGTGTATAACAAATTGAATGCACATTTTTATACCCAAATATGGACTTCTATGAGAGACCGAGCACAGCAGTCAAACACTAAAACTTATTTTCCCAATCAGGAATGCAAGTAATTAACTTTAATTTGGCATGTCAATAAAAAAGAGTGTGCTTTACTTTTTTTCAACTATTTTTTTGTTGTTGTTGTTGTAAAGCTGTAAATTTGAAAATTCACGGTTAACTAAAATGAAACTACAATGAAAACCATTAAGAATTTCAAAGAGCTTACAGATACTTGTGATTAACCTTTACAGAAACATAAAAGATGATTTTGGTTATGACCATTACTATTAGTTTAGGGCGGCTTTGGCATAAACCTTACATTGAGTGGTGGTCTAAGCACTGCACATGTATCAAAAGGCTTTGAAAACAAATAAATGAATTTCCCAAAATGTTAAGCTATTGCTCTTACCATAATGATACAATCTAAACACTGATTTAAACAGATATTTATGCCTGTGTGTTTGCTTGATAGGTCCAGAAAGAGGTCCACATGCAGTGGTTGAGGTGGCAGGAAAGGAGTTACGGGGTAGTGTCTCCCGCTCCGAAAGGCAGTCAGATGGACACGCCTTTCTAGAAGCCCGAGATGCTTTTTGCTCCTTCCTGCAGAACCTTTGCTGAGTATTTGCAGAGAATTGCTTCTGTGCACATCATAATTTCTAACGAGCTGTACGTAGCACACACAATAAAAAGAGGTTGTCGAACATGCATCAGTGAAGCCGGGGCCTGGAAGTCATTTCAAGCTGATTCACTGACTGTTCTCCTTCAGTCAGATTGAATGAACTGGGGTGAACTATCAAAAGGAGAATAATTCTGAAATCCCTTGACATTTTACACATCCTACAAGCGAGCCTGTCAGTTTCCATCTGCATTTCCCAAAGGGCACTATGACAACTGAATTAGAATTTGAAACATCCCTGGAGGCATCAAAGGTCAAATTAAAGAATAATAATTTTGCATAGCCCATCAATTACGTAACCATCAGTTAGCAAGTCATTAGGTGTTGTTGTTGTTTTTATTAACCAGGAAACTACATATTATGATTAGCATTTGCATTTTAGATGCTTAAATAAGACCAAGTATATTGAAATCTGATAGCCTGCAGGACACTACATATGAAGCTGTAGCCTACTGCCAGCTGACGCACACATGACTCACCTCTTTAATCACTCAAATGACAATTAAAATGTCTTATTCTTAATGGCTTTCTTATTGTTCATTGGTATTTAAATATTATTCGGCACATGGGGGAGAGGTATTGTACAAGTTATGATTATTTCTTTGGTTTTTTGCCTCTTTCTTTTATGTATTCACTCGGCCTGTTTTTATTTAAGAATGAAAACCTGCACACTCAACCTTAAATGGCACGTCGTTGAAATGCACTACTCTGCAGACTTTGAAGGTTAAAGTTAATGCAGCATGTTGTGTTCTGCCAAGTTGTTCAGTCAGCCAAAGTGAACAAATGATCTGGATCTCCACTGCCATCTACTATCAGCACAAAAATGTGAAAAAAGCCTTTTTTTAATATAATGTTTAACTTTACATGCTAATGTATTGTCGAGTGCTTTCACCTACATGCTAAAAGAATAATATTAATACTGCACAAATAAATATGCTTTTTGCATCTTGTTTAGTGAAAAAAAAAATCAAATGTAAGATGAAAACATAATAATTACCGCTACTTTTCATGCCTGCAATGTGTACATTTTATTTTATGTAAATTAGCTCTTATCCTTGACGTGAATGTATAAACTGTGAGACTGTTCCTTTATCACCACCTCTTACTTACTGTTTCAACTGAGCCTCTTTCTGTGATCTTTTAAAACCTTGTACCATGTCTGACTTCTGTAGGTTACAGCATAAACACTTTTACTCTGTGTAATTATGACTCTGCAGTTTCTTTCATAATGACAGAAAACATCTGCTGCCAGCTACAAAATGTTTTAACACTTTTACGCCACTGCAAAGATGATGGGGTATCCACTTGCTTAAATACTTAAATAATTAGATCTGGTTTGCAGTGCAGCTTGTATGTTATGTCCTCACCTTTGTTATAATATAGCCATTAAAATGTGTAGAAGTATGTGTTCAGTTCACATGCGGGTGGAGAAGTGAATCAACAGAAACCATTAGAAAAATTCTGATGGTTTCCAGTTGGGAGAAACAATTCAAATAATCATGACCCATTAGAGGTTTCACATTATCACAGGCTGTATTGTGTTTGCTTTGATGGTTTCCATTATTTCAACTACATACAAAAGATGCAGTCCTTTCTACGCAGTGGGAATGGGTGAGGAGGATCCCAAATAATGGACTTTGATCCAAACACAGTTACGGCATCCTTGAGCAATTTAATTAATTTAATTTCACTAGCTGGGACTACATCCTCACTTGGCAGCATTTCCTGTAGATAATATATTGTGAATTAAGGCTGCAGTGTAGTAATGGCTTCAGAGAAGACTTGACTGGGCAGAAGCCTATGGGCTAATGAAAGGTGAATGAACGGAAAAGGGGAGGGACACAAAAAAAGAGAACAAACATTGTAGAGCAGGAGGGTCGTAGACAGAGAACCAGAAGGGGGGTGTATGAGGGGTGGTCCAGATAAGTTGTCTCCAATTATCGATATATAGAGATTTCTTTTAATAGAAAACACAACAGTTTTCTATTTTGTTTTTAAGTTAAAATATTATTTTAAAGTAACACCAAGCGTGAACAAAGTAAGAAACTAGGAGACAGTTTCTGTGATTCGTTAGATTCACCCTTTATTAAAGTGACTACTGAAGCAGGAACATAAAGGTTTTCTTTATCATGTCTGTCTGTCACTCACAGGAGAGACATTAAAGTAGTAGGTCTGATGTGAGCTACAAGATGAGCTCTGTAAAAATACGTTTTTTTTAAAGCTGTGACTGAAATGTGCACAGAAAAATAAGAAAAAAGCTTTATGGGAAAAATAACAATGAGTCAGTGAAATTCAGAGAACTGTGATTTGTGAGGGGTTTTTTCACTCAATATCCTGAAGGAAAAGGCTTTTTTAATAAGGGGGGGTCTGTGCTTCACTCTCCTGTGAGGTGCAGGGTGCAGTGGCCTATGTGGAATGCCCTGTAGGGGGTATTTTTTTTTACAGTTAAGCCAAATGATTAGACCCCTTGAGAACCCCACTTATCACAGTCCCAAGTTATGACAGAACTATTTCTAAACCATCTGATATTTGCATAAGGTGAGCTGAAGCGGTTGAGCTTTCATCTTTCGCTCTGATCAGTCTGATTCTACTTTGGCGTGTTTGTATGAACCGCCCAGGGAAGCTGAGCTGCAAGGATTTGGCCTCCCTTGTTCCGGGGCTCGTTTATGACATCCACGCCAGGGTTTAAAGCAGCCTCCAGGCCAGCCTTTTGCTGCCTGTTTGCGGTGATTTGGGATTTGTGGAATGGGAAGTGCAGAGCTCCGGGACAGGATGTGGAGTCACTGCAGGATCGTACAGCCCCCCTATTCTTGACAGAGGTGGCGTGCGTCTGCATGAGCACCTCGTCTCTGCAGAAGATACACTGTAGAACCGGATCGCTTTGTGGCCTCTGGAAACCTCAGTGTTCCCGAGCCCTCTACTTAAGAGTAAATCTAAACCCAGGTACGTCGATTTACGCGACTTCTACGCATCTTTTGCTTCGCACCAACTCACAGAAACAGTTAGTCCCGCATTTGTTTTTATCGCCTTCTTTTAGCTGTTCTCGCAAAGAGTTTCGGGATAATACAGATGCTGCCAAAACTGATCTTCTCAGTTAAATTAGACACATTTCAGTGTGATCTGTGATGTAAGTCTCTTTTGTTCAGTGCAGACAGCCTCGGGGGTTAACTTAATAACAGAGTGCTCTTTCCCCCCCTCGTGCTGTTGTTTTGCCTGCCCGGACATGCACTGTGTGTCTGTGTGCCTCTGTGTTTTCAATAGGTGAGCACCTTTACAGTAACTATGAAATGCTCTGTGTCATTTTATCTATTTTTAAACTCTGGTTTATTGATGGCTGAGTAACCTCATCTTCTCCTCTTCCTCTCCACACAGATTCAGGTGATGGCTCACCTCTGGACTCTCCTGTCAGCAGGCCTGCTGCTGATGTCCATGGCTGAACCTCTGAGCAGCCCTCAGGAAAATGACAACAAGTTAGTGAAACACACAGTGTTCACTAAGAGCCAGGCAAGTGGTTTAGGAAGGCTTCTTACATGTATGTTAGTCTGACAGCATCAGACTATAAATAAATCTCAGTTTGTTGCCTTTTCCTGCTGCAGACCCAGGTGAACGAGAGTGCACTCAGAAATGTCAGTGAACCAACACCAAGCCACACACCTACAACCTGTGAGTTTTTTGGGTTTTTTTTGGTCATTTTGTCTTTTGTTGTGTTTATTTTTTCTCTCTTTTGTTGTGCTGTGTCTTACATTTCAGCATTTCCTTTCAGCAGCTCCCTCTTTTTCTTTGCATTAGCAGCTCCTTTGACCACCACAACTTCCCCAAACTCTAGCCTTGCTCCACAGTGTCCAGGAAACCAGCTGATGCATGAGAGCAGCAATGTCTGCATCTGTCCATCCATCATGGTAAAGGATGGTGACAACTGTACTTGCCCCAAGGGCTTCACCTTGGAAGGAGCAGCTGAGTGTAAAGGTAAGAAGTGATCAAAACTGGGAAAGTGCTTTTTGTAGAATTGTAAAATCACAAAAAAAATAAAAATGCTTTTGACATCTTTGAGTTTTTAACATTTACAGCAATGCAACACAACATAAAGGTACGCTACGTTACATGAGCCCAGTGAACAAAATTGCACGCAGGCTCATTAAACCTCTCTTGGAAAATATTAATGTGTATTAGTATCACGGTTGTGTTTAAACTTTTAACTGTACTGCGCAAATTTTCAGAAGCAAGCATGAGTGATGAGAAACAAGCTACCAGCTGATCTAACTGCATTATAATTTATTTACAAAACTTTAGCATTTAATATTTCAGAGCTGTGTTATATATTATTCATATATTTTTGTCAGCTTGACATCACCATGTAAAACTGCAGGTGTCTGAGTTAGATTAAGCGTATTATCTCTGTTGGACAGATGTTGATGAGTGCGAAGGAGAGAGACCAGGACCATGTGACCTCCATGCCAGCTGCATTAATAACCCCGGCTCTTACTCGTGTAGCTGTCTCCGTGGTTACCTGATGGGTTCTGACGGGTGCCAGGGTTCGTCAACCTCTGTGTGTGTTTTTCTATTTGTGTGTGTGTGTTTGTGGGGGGAAAAGAAATGTCCGATGCAGGTTTTCAGAAATTTTTCACAGCGCCTCTTTAGTATGATCATAATTTACGTGTTTCTTATGGGTCTTGCAGATGTTGATGAGTGTGCTTTGGCCGCTGTGACAGGCCTGCAGGCCTGTCAAGGCGAGGCTGAGTGCAAAAACACACCTGGCTCCTTCACCTGTTCGTGCCATGAGGGATATGTAATGGCTACAAATGGGCGAGGCTGTGTAGGTGAGGTTAATGTTGAAGTCTGGTGTGCGTTTTGATAAAATATGCATGTACATCCAAATGTATATCAGCATAAAATACAGGCTGACACGCTACATCATAACCCGGGATGACTTAAATGTTTGCATCTGTTAAACTTGGCCATTTATCTTATAATTTATTGGTGTTACTCCTCTGTAGATGTGGATGAGTGCAGCTTTGAGGAGCTGTGTCGCCGCGAGCTGGGAAATGTGTGCGTTAACACTCCTGGCAGCTTTTCATGCCAGTGCCAGCTGGGCTTCAGAGCAGAGACTGCTGCCTGTGTCGGTAAATCATTAAACATCACCACGACTGAAAAAGGCCGATGTCCAGATTTGATCTGGTGTTTTGAATTTTTAACATACTTCATTTGAGTTTCTGCAAAGTAAGAACTTTGTCTGACAGAGAGAAATGCTTTGCAGCAAGATACAGCTTCAATCTGCTGCTTTGCCTGCTTATATATGCTCCTGTCCCTCTTTCACCCTCACGTTAAAGGCTGATTTCCTCTTTTGTTCTGTAAAGAAAAAAAAAGAAGTCTGTTCACTTTCTTTTCGACTTCTTTGCGCCCCTGGTCCTCCAGCACATCCTGTGTACCCAGGTTACTCTGTGTGCCAAGGCATGATGTGCTTTCTGTGCCTGCTTTTCATGGCTTAAATTTTCATAGTAACATCTGCGCTGTGCTTGATTATGTACTATGATTTTACCACTACTGTCAGAAAGTAGCAATGTTAAATGGACTAAAGGGGAATTAAAAGAAGAAAAAGAAAAAAAATCTATTACCACAGCTTCCCAAAGTGGTTCAGTGACAGTTATTTAAAACAAGGTTGTTGACATGAAAATGACTTCGTACCTTTATTGCTTGCCAGTAAATTAAGGGAGTGCTTTGCAGGAATTAAATTTCCTTTTCTCTAGATGAAATAATTTTTAATTGCAAATTGCGTCAACAATGCATAGAAGAAGAAGTCATATGTTGTATCCATGTCACTAAACTATTCTGTCCTTTTGTCTCTGTCCCAGATGTGGATGAATGTATAGAGAGTCCCGTGGCGTGTGATGGACGGAGCGTATGTGAGAACACGCTTGGGAGCTACGAGTGTGTTTGTCGACCGGGTTACCGGGGAAACGGCACACACTGTGAAGGTAAGCAATTAGTGCTGACGTCCCTCCGTGGAAAACTCTGTTTCCTGTGGACGGGGTCAGCTTCCTTGTGTGCGCGTGTTTTAATGCTTGCTGTTATCCCTTCCATTAAAATTATCCCAAGTGGTAGTACAAGCTTCACTGAATAGAAATGAACCGGCTCTCTGTCTGTCTTCAGATGAGAATGAGTGTGTATCTGGTGGTCACATGTGTGACGCCAACGCTCGGTGCGGTAACATCATCGGGTCGTATTTCTGTCAGTGTTACCAGGGCTTCAACGGCGATGGACACTCTTGTTTTGGTGGGTAAGGGGTGGGTGTGTGTGTTTGTTGTTACCCACTTGTATCATGTAAGCATTACTTTCTCTGTATGAGCATTACATGTGCTTGTTTACAGACATTGATGAGTGTGTTGTGAACAATGGTCGCTGTGAACACAACTGCACCAATGAGCCAGGAAGCTACAGCTGCCAGTGTGCCTCGGGTTACCAGCTGGACCCGGACAGACACAGCTGCACAGGTAAAAGGCAGGCTGTAGTAGGATGTTATTAAAGTAGGCATGAGTAAGCATGACTTTTTCTTATGTTACTTTAAAAAAAAAAAGTTTGACTTTTTAGAAAATAGGCTTCTTAATTCTTGCTGTGGGTTAACAGTTGTACAACTTTTATTATTGTGAAATGTGTTCTATAAATAATCAGAATCAACTCGTTTGTGGATCTACTGAAAAAGTAAGCACACCCTTAATGTAAATACTGGCCAATTCCTGAGATGTTACTCCGTAATGCACAGTGCCACATTTGGTAAAGATCAAACACACCATGTGTGCAAATGGCTAATACAAACTGTCAAGCACCATGGTGGATGGTGCTTGACAGTTGGTATACGTGAGTTGATGATTTAGGCTTGTTTTGCAGCCGCAGGACCTGAGTCGACCTCACAGCTAAAGCTTGGCTCAAATTAGGTCATGAAACAGGGCAATGATTCCAAGCAGAACAGCAAACCTACAACAATGGAGAGAAAAGGAGAGAATCGAGGTGCTGAAATGAAGTTATTGCTGCTAACAGCGGTTCTACAAGCTGCTGAATAATGGGGTTTGCTTACTTTTTCATTTGACTGCATAGTCTTGTGAAAATTTTATTTGTCACATGATTGTGTCTACCTGTTCCCCTCTGCTTATTCTCTAAAGCTCCATATAATCCAAGTATTGGTATATTGTTTGCATTAACTCTAAAATGTGGGCTTTGCTACTGTCAGAGGAGTTTATTTGTTATTGTGACCAAATGTAGTCCAGGACAAAATTCAGAAATTTAGGATGACCTCTGATGATGATGATGATGATATAACACCGTCCAAACCAAACAGATTAAGTGAACAAACGGGAATGGCAGCAGAAGCATGCAAAAAAATAGATCGGGAACTACAGCTATGGATCAAGACCTCTGTTATTACTATTATTGTTATTATTGTACAGTCTGTATATGTCAAATCTGATGTCATACACATTTTTATTAGATCCTTGCATCATATTTTTGCTTGCAGTAAATGTATGAAATTGCTAAAGTGTCACAGTGCATGGCTGTGAGACCTTTAAACTGCCTTTATTATTGATGAGTGAAGTAAAACAAACTGCAGTCTAAAATGTGCTGCACCACCCACCATAACAGCCAATCAGATGGGCAGTACAGTAGTTAAAATGTAACCGTCCTCTTCATTTTAATTAGTTACACACAGTAACCATTAAATTGAAACCTAAACACAGTTGCTGTATTTCCTAGGGACGAGGTTCTAAGGTCAAGTCATAGTGCGGCTAGTCAACAGAGGGCAGCAGAGATCATCTCTGTGGGCTTCTGCATCATTCTCAAAAGACATAGCCATTGTTGCTCTCTCCATTCAGTCACTCTGCACTTAGCTGGTATTCCAGGTTTGTGCAATTTTGTGCTAATAGAATTTCAGATGTTTATTTCAAGTCTAAATGAGTCCTTGTGCTGAATCTATTTCATGTTTTGCCATGGCGCAAGAGTAATCTAAATGTTGCTGATCTCTCCAGATGTGGATGAGTGTGTGGGACTAAATGGGACTTGCGAGCACATTTGCATCAATACTCAGGGCTCTTTCCACTGCTCCTGCAGACCCGGCTACCAGCTGCATATTGATGGCCACACCTGCGTGGGTCAGTCCCTCTTAAACACTCACTGCTGTTTACCCAATCATTTTCGGTCATTTAAACATGCCAAGCATCAGTAGTAATCTGCCATGAATATGTCTTATCTCTTGCTAATTATTTTGGTGCATGTGATTCTGGTTTTTCTTGTGCATATTTTCTGTGCAGACACTCTGGAAGTAGTTGTCCTGAGGGCACATTTTGGAAAATTAGTGAGATGAGAAAGCCAGACTGTGAGGAATCTGTTGCATGCATAAGAGAGAGCTGTCCAAACATGATGTTTATGATCTGTGTGTTTCTGTGTGTGGGTTTGTGTACATAGACATCGATGAATGTAAACTCCAGAATGGCTGCTGTTCCCACACCTGCACTAATTCTCCAGGGGGACATACTTGCCATTGCCCCCCTCCTCTGCTGTTAGACATAGACAACCTAAACTGCAGGAGTAAGTTTGATTACAGAGTTGACATTACAGTCTTTTGTGTACAAAAATATATAATTATTAAAAAAAAAAAAAACAGAAGGTAGGCACTTCTTTCAAATCTGAATAAAAAAATCTTATTAAGAACTCTTGTCCTGGTGTTTTAACACAGATTTTTCATCAAGATCAAATCTTTTAATGTGACATGACACAGCTAAATATGTTTTTTCCTTCTGATCAGCAGTCAAAACATTGCTTCTTCTATCAAAAAGAAGAAGCATAGCACCAAATTTCCCATTTTAAAAGCTGAAATAGCAAGTTCACGCAGTCTTCTTTATTGTTCAGTATTTCTGTGTACCAAGCTAAAAATTATTATTTTTTTTTTTTTTTACCCAAAAAGATGCTACATCCTGTAAGCTGAGAAATGGTGGTTGTGACCATATGTGCACTGTAAGGGCTGAGGGCCACGTTCAGTGCAGCTGTCAAGCTGGCTGGCAATTGGACGAAGACGCGAGGAGCTGTGTGGGTGAGAGTTCATGTTCACTGCCAGCACTTTATTATTAGCTGAATCACATGGCGTTACTATCAGCAAACGCACTCTCGAAAGCACCAATTTGTTGCGATCTGGTTTGTGTGCACATTCCTCTGCGCCATATCCTTCTGGGTAATAAGAAAATGATGTCATTCACATAGATTACAATTTCAAGTTACTTTTCTCAAAATCTCGAGTTTATAAGTCAAAATTTTGAGAAAGATTTTGAGTTATGGAAACAGGCTTCCATAGTTATGAGATCGTATCAGTGCAACAAGCCCTGATATCCTTTTTCATATAACGCCTAATATCAAAATAATAATTAAAATGACTTTACCATCTCTTGAATCCAGCAGAAATACACTCACCAGCCACTTTATTGGGTACACCTCTTTAACTGCCCATTAATGCAAATATCTAAGTGCTTCTAGGCATGTAGACCAAAGACTGTATAAGACATTTTTTACATTCACGGATGCAGATGTGGTCAAGACAACCTGCTAAAGTTCAAACTGAGCATCAGAATGAGGATGAAAGGTGATTTAAATTACTTTGAACATGGCATGGTTGTTGGTGCCAGACAGACTTGTCTGAGGGTTTCTTAAGCACATCCATCGCTGGGGTTTGCAGAGAAAGGTCTGAAAAAGAGAAAGAGGGTGACAGTTCTCTTGGCAGTAAAAATGCCACGTTGATAACAAAGGTCAGAGGAGAATGGCCAGACGGCTTTAAACTAATTGAAAGACACCAGTAACTGAAATAACCACTTGTTACAAACAAAGTATGCAGACGAGCATCTTTGAACAAACAACGTGTAACCTTGAAGCAGATGGGCTACGACAGCAGGGCATCACTCTGCCACTCCTGTCAGCTGACAACAGGAAACCGAAGCTAGAATTCCCACAGACCACCCGTCTGATAAATCTTGATTTCTGCTGTGAGTAATTTAGCATAAACAAGAGGAAAGCATGGATCCATCCTTGTATCAGTAATTGAGGCTGGTGACGGTGCAGTGGTGTAGAAGATGTTTCCTTGGCACATTTTGAACCCCTTAGTATTAGCTGAGCATTGTTTTGTATACCTGAGTATTTTTTCATGTCCATCCCGTTCTGACTACAGGCTTACCATGTTCCGATGGCTGCTTCTCATAGGATGATGCGCTATGTGAGAAAGCTCAGATTATGTCATGATACATAATCATAATGAATAGAGCACCTTTGGGATGTCGTGGAATAGGCCCTTCACATCAAGGATGTGCAGCGGACAATTCTTCAGCAACTGTGCAATGCAGTCATGCCAGTTGAGACCCAAAATCTCTGAGGAACGTTTTCAGCACCTTGTTGAATCTGTGCTTTGAAGAATTAAGGCAAAACCCAGTACTAGCAAAAGTGGCTGATGACTGTAGATTATCCACACAGCAATTTTGAAAAGGCTAAAGAGCCAGAGAGGCTTTCAGAGATTAGATCGGCTTCTCATTTGCGTTGCATTCACCATGTGATTTCTTTTCATGAAGCTATTCATAAAAAAGGAAATTTGATAGTTTGATAGTCTGTTATGGACTAACGACTCCCTTGAATGAATACAGAGGCGGGCATGCCTTGTCACTTAGCCAACCATAAATTAAGCAACTGTCACGTAGGTTTAATGTTTAATTGCCCTCCTTCTGTCTTCTGTCATGAGATGTGAACGAGTGTGAGGACTTCACTAATGGAGGCTGCGAGCAGCTGTGTGTGAATCATCCTGGTGGGTTTAACTGCACCTGCAAGGAGGGCTATATAGTTAGAAAAGATGACCCCACCAAGTGCCAGCGTGAGTCAAACATAATCTTATGTAGTGTTAAGGACTTTTTAAAAATCTAAAAATAGATTTATTTCAATTCCTTCACTTATCTTTATTAGCATCTCTGCCTTTCCAGCTGTGTGCGACCCCCCTTGTCAGAACTATGGAGTGTGTGTTGCCCCGAACATTTGCGACTGTCCTCCAGGCTATCCTGGAGTGGGCTGCTCAGGTACAATAAACGTTGCACATAATATATATATAATTAAAATGTTTTTTCACAGGAATATTAAAGTTAATTTGTGTCTCTTTTTTTGTGCACTTTTCGGTGTCCTTTGAGGTTAGTATAAGGTTTTAATGCAAAGAGGAGTATTATAGCCCTTTTCGTTGCATGTTTCAGCCATGTGCTCCCCTCCCTGCGCTCATGGAGGTACCTGTATGCGCTGGAACGAGTGTTTGTGTCTTCGCGGCTGGACAGGAGCAGGCTGCCACACAGGTACACTGCCTTTGGGGATCAGAGGGACAGGTGTTACATCAAATAAATAGAGTGGACAGTGTTTAGAAGCACTGTTTACATCAATGTGTTGCCCAGAAAATGCTTTTATAAGATGTTCTGCACTCACCTAAGACAAAGAGGCACTGGTACATATATCCATGCATGTATAAATGCATGTGCACAGGTGACGTGTGTGTCACAATGCCATTTTCTTCTGGATTCGACATCTGATTGTTAGCTTTGACTTTTCTTCGTGTCTCTTCTCAGCTGTGTGTGAGTTTCCTTGTGCCAACGGTGGTCGCTGTGTGGGACCTGACACCTGCCAGTGTCCCTCCGACTACACTGGCCCCCAGTGCCTCTTGCGTGAGTAATGTAATACAATAAATTATCCCAGGTGTGTAGGCACCACCGAGATCTACCCATCCACCTGCCTCCAAACAGTTTCTGGTAAAATATGGGCTATAGGATGGCAGAAAAACAAAAAAAGCATGAAGACATTTTTCTGCACAGACTGCGTGTTACTATATTATTTTGCATTTTGTAGCCCTTTGCACTCCTGCCTGTCAAAATGGGGGAAGATGTGTGGACGTCAACAAATGCACATGTGTTGGTGGATGGCAAGGAGCTCGATGCCAGATAGGTGAGATCAGTCATTCTCTGTTACTGTATCTCTGTGTAGCTTTTCCTGCATAATTAAAATATATTCAGACTAAAATATGATCAAACCATGTTTACACAGTAAGTTACAAATGATCATGGATGTAATTTTAACAACCACTTGTGTTTATTTAAAAAAAAACAGTAATATAAAGCTTCTCATGTCTTCGGATTACTTTCCTCTATGCAGTGAGTGGGATTTGCTTCTGTGCAGCTGGAGGCTTTAGTGTGATATTGGATGTGAAATTAGATGTTGACACCAGTGGATGCAGCATGGTTTCCCGTGGTTTCTTCTTCTCCCTGTTGCTTGCTGTTTGTTTCCATTGTTGCACTACTCTGCTGTTGTTGTTGTCGTTGACCAAATAAGATGAGATGTTTTTCATTCGATGTGCTTATGGGTGGAGAGAAGCAATCATGTGACGTATTTCTGGACTCTTTCTCTTATATTTGAAACCAGACACCGACAAATATGCAGCGTTTATTGTTCCATCCTGTTTTGTCACCTGGCATTTCAGAGCATATTCAGTAATTATTGAAAATCTTCACATTTTTCTTCTGTGTCAGTGGTGTAGAGCTAAGCCCTTCAATCATAACATGCGGCGGTGTCTGCCAGTGCATAGCTTCATAATCAACACGTTTCTAATGTCCAGACTTTCATCTGGAGCTTTTATTTCTCCAATCAGTAACAGTGTTTTTAAGTGGGAAAATGTCATTACTGTCATGGTCTCTGTGTCTACCCGGCCAGCCCTGCAAGGCTACATGTGTTTTGGTTTTGCTCACTGAGAGCTTCTGCTTTTGGCCCGCGCACCTGCTTCTAATCATGCACCGGTGATTCACCATTAGGGCTGGGTATCGTCACTGATTTCTAGAATTGATTTGATTCCGATTCACAAGGTCTCGAATCGATTCGATCCACAATTCGATTCAATTTGATTTGATTCGGGGAAATTTTGCCTCAGACAGTCAGAAATATAATAATTCAGATCATGCATCAGTACATTTCCAGATTTTTATATCTATAAAAAGAAAGCTGACATTTGTGAGACTTTATCAAAGGTGTGAGCATCACAGCAGATGCCTTTGTGTCAAAGTAGCTGAGGATAAAACACAGAAAAATAAATATAAAAATATTCTGCAGTAGATCAAAAACGAAAGAAAACCATTAATCAACATATGAACATTACCTGATGCTGCTGAAGTGAAGCAGAGCAAAGTTACAGAGGTTTTAGAGACACAGCTGAGCGTTTCGCAATTTTGCATAAGTTTAAATTTGTTCAGTATTGAACAGCAGAAATGAGGCTTTGTTTTCGGAAGTTGGTAAAAGGAAAAAAACAGCGGCCGACAGCCTGTAAACAACGGTAGACTTGTGCGAATAATGCAGGAAAAAGATTTGCATGAAGTGTGATTTTTATCGTGGTGGAAGCAAAACAGCAAAAGTCAGAGTGAATTCATGACGATGTTTATGTGAAGCGTAGTTTGGATCTTCTTTTGCTGCTGGTTCAGTCAATATTGTTTCAAGAGAAATAAAAACCTGCAGCTTCAGAATCAGCACAAAAAGGACGTAAACACAAAGCGCAGACCACTTCTGTGGAAACACCGTCCAGCCTTTTGTTCTTACACTGTTGTTGATAAATGTATGTTCTGCTCATTGTGTAATTTATAACTGCCCAAATCCTCTAAATAATCTATGCTCCATGTTTAATAAGAAGACTCAATGTGTTTGGATTTATGCATTCTTTTTTCTGTCTTGATCAGAGCCTGTTGTGTGCCAGAAACCTTGCATAAATGGTGGCGTGTGTGTGGGCCTCAACCGGTGCCGCTGTACCAAAGCTTTCACTGGAGAGCTCTGTGAACAAGGTTAGTCCATGAGTGTGGAATAATGTGTACATATACAGTATGTGTACAAAGGATCATGCTGTGTGCTGTGTCTGCAGCGGTGACTACACCCTGTGTGCCACCCTGTCAACATGGAGGCACATGCAGCCCTCACAACACTTGTACCTGTCCCAAGGGCACTGCAGGCCTGCGCTGTGAGAGACTGTGAGTATCAGTAACTTCTACAGCATCCATACATAACATATCTCACAGAGTGAAGTGCTTTAATTTACATGCTCCCACTGGCACAGATTATAAAGAACAACAAAATAAACTACCACAGCTATGCAGATGACACACAAATATATATCACAATGTCACCAGGAGACCGAGGCCCTGTACAGGCTCTTGGTAAATGCATTGAGAAAATTAATGACTGGTTGTGCCAAAATTTTCTCCAGCTAAACAAAACTGAGGTAATAGTCTTTGGCGCCAAAGAAAAACGATTACAGGTCACCAGAGAACTTCAATCTATACATCTAAAAACCACAAACCAGGTGAGAAATGTGGGTGTAGTGATGGATGCAGACCTAAACTTAGAAAAACACATTAAGACAATAACAAAGTCAGCTTACTATCACCTCAAGAATATATCAAGGATAAAAGATCTGATGTCTCAACAGGACCTGGAAAAACTAGTCCATGCATTCATCTTTAGTAGGCTTGACTACTGTAACAGCATCTTTACAGGTCTACCTAAAAAATCAGTCAGACAACTACAGCTCATTCAGAACTCTGCTGCTCGAGTCCTCACTAAGACCAAAAAAGTGGACCACATCAGTCCAGCTCTGAGGTCCTTACACTGGCTGCCTGTCCGTCAGAGGATAGACTTTAAAGTTCTGATGCTGGTCTATAAAGCTCTGAATGGTTTAGGACCAAAATACATCAGTGACCTCCTGACCCAGTATGAACCTTCCAGATCCCTCAGGTCATCTGGATCCGGTCTTTTATCAGTTCCCAGAGTCGGAACCAGACACGGAGAAGCTGCATTCAGCTTTTATGCTCCTTATATCTGGAACAAACTCCCAGAAAGCCTCAGATCAGCTGAAACACTCAGTTTATTTAAATCCAGGTTGAAGACTCACCTGTTCTCAGCTGCATTTGAATAAAGCACCAAATCCACACTTTTAAGCTTAAATTTCAAAACTTACATTTAACTACTGATTTTATCTACTGTTCTGATTTTATCTGTTTTGATTTTATATACTGTTTTGTTTGTTTGTTTGTTAATTAGTTTGTTTGTTTGTTTGATTGTTTTAATCAATTTTAAATCATGCTTTTATTTGTTTTTGTTTCTAATGTCTCTGTAAAGCACTTTGAATCACCTTGTTGTTGAGTTGTGCTGTACAAATAAACTTGCCTTGCCTTTAATGGGGTGATATGGTACTATTAGGTCTTTAGGTAAGATAAGGTCTGATTATTCAAGACCTTGTATTTTATGAGAAGGATTTTAAATTGAATTCTGGATTTAACAGGGAGCCAACAAAGAGAAACCATATGAGAGAAATTTGGTTCCTCTTCCTAGTCCCTGTCAGTACTCTTGCTACAGAATATTGTATCAACTGAAGGCTTTTCAGAGAGTTAATAAATCCATGGTCAGATGCAAGTCTACTGCAAGAAACACAGACACAAAAGTACAGCATTGAAGTCACTGCAGTTTCCCCACATATTCACAGCTAATTGTAACACCGGATAGAGAAGCTGCTATTTTGATTAACAACAGAATTAATTTCTCTCACAAAACTACAATCACAGAAAGACCCAGAAAGAAGATGTGTACTCATCAGCATTTATATTGAAAACATTCACCTCACAATTGGTTATTTAATTGACCCCAATAAACATGATTCCTCACTTAATCTACCCAGCACAAAACGGGGGCTGGGGGGCTGGGTCATCCTGTGCTGCTGGGCATGCGCCCTGGCGGCCTGGTTGTGCTGGCTAGTGTCCTTCCTGGTGTTTGGGTTTGTTTGCTGTCACGCAGATCCTCCAGTGTTATGGGGTCCTCTTCCAGCTTGTCTGTGCTATAACGTGATGCCACCAAATCACCTTCACACAAGCAATATTAAATGTCTCGGATTAACATTTCCCCCAAACTGTAAGCGCTGTTTAGCTTCAGTTAAAGTCTGTCATTCAAAGTGGTACAAGATCATTTACATTGTTGGTCAAACTTTCCTATTTTCCTTTACAAACAAAATATTAATCTTTCCTAAAATTAATTATTTTCAGTGGACCTAATTTGTCCAAACATAACCTGGTGCAAATTTCATAATTCGACATTATCAATATTCTTTTTGGAAAAACAAACCTCCCCATATAAAACTCAGCATTGCAAAAAAAATCGAAATCTCATCGAGGATTTGAAATCCCCAAATTTGAGTTTTACTAGCTTGCAAATTAGCCCCAAAACATCAATCAGTGCCTTGAAGTAATTAAACAATAATAAACACAAAAAACCAACAGGACAAAACTAAAATCATATGCAAAAGAAAGTTTTCACAGGACTCTGTGAACACAGAAATAAAATAAAAAAAGTAGTAGCCTGGCCCTGTTAATCAAAGGCCTTTTGATTAACTGTTAATCAGCGTTACCAGCATTATTGTCTGGAGCATTCAGGCATGTGTTAACACATTGCCACAATCTTCCCAGGAGTTATAGAAATTCATACTGAGGTCAGTCTGTGCATTTCTCAGAGCTTTAATGGGTTGATACGGTACTATAAGGTCTTTAAATAAGATGGGGCCTGATTATTCAAGCCCTTAAAATTTATGAGAAGGATTTCTCACATGGAGAGAAATGTAACCCTCTTTATGTCTGTTTCTTCAAAAAGTACATGGCAGCACGGCTTAGGTTTGCAAAGTTGCATCTGAACAAACCAGAAAACCTTTGGAACAGTGTCCTTTTGACAGACGATTTCAAAATGGAAATATTTGGTGATAATGCACCACTTTTGACATAACAATCACAGTGTATCAGAACAAACACGTGATACTGTCAAGCACAGTGGTGGAGAGGTGACGATTTCACCATAAACTTCTCTGTGTACCAAAGTGTTCTTGGGTCAAATGTGAGGTCATCTGTTGTTCTCAAGTTTTTCAGGTACAGCACTTTACTGCAATACATGTCTTGTGCTTATTTGTGTCCTAGGACATGCCCAGTGGTCACTACAGTAGTGAGTATGGCTCGAGGGGTGAGGAAAGCATTTAGGGAAAGCTACGTTGACCGCTGTGGACCTTTCGGAGTTCAGCTTTGTACTAAATACAGGTAAGCTGTTTTTCCTCCTGGATTCTCCAACACTAATTCATGAAGTATCTGGCAGCAGTTGCAGTTTTTCCTAATCACAACGTGGTTTAATTTCCTGTCAAAGAAATGAACTTTCAAGGACTTTACTGTCAGCTATTCTTTATGTAATTACTTTTGCACTTAACTGGATTAAATATGCTGTGAAAGTATTTTTAAAGCGTTTCCAATAACGCAATGAAAAGCGAGGCTTGACTGAGTTTAACATGTGCAAATGATTTAACATATGTTAAAGGTTGTGTTAATCCAGTTTGATTAGAATACAATATCACACAGTTGTGTGATTGTGGTTGTGTTTTCAGGATAAACCAGGCACGTGTATACTTGCAGGCCTACAGGGTGGGCTACAAAATCCAGTGTCCACAGGGGAAGAGCAGATAAGCAGCGCTGGATACAGTGAAAGTGGTTTGTCATAAGAAAATGTCATCCTCCAGACAATCTTTTGGTCAACACAGGAAGATAGAAACGGACTGATGTAACATCATATGTAAAGTGCTGAGGGTGTTGCAGCTTCTCTGGGAGAAGTCTTACCTGATTATCAGCCTCTGTGTTGAAATTAAATTACACTTCTGTCATAAAGAAGGTTTATAATGTCTGTGAAATCATGTCAGCGATTGAATAAAAATGAGTTCACATCAACAAATATTTGAAGATTTCAAGCACGTAGATGTTCGAACGGGACAGTTTTTCTGTAGTCATCTCAGAGTAGATCTCATGACAGCAGCAGTTTTATTGTAAGCCATGTTATCACTGTAGTACTGATAATCAACCTTTTATGAAATAAGCACAAGTTCAGTGTTTGAAATTCCTGTAAAACATTAATCAGCTTGAACGTATATTCAAACGAACCCAGTCACCTCCATGGATCGGTCACTACTCAGATAGCTAACATCCAGCCAGTTTTTTTGTTTTGAGCTCTACTCATGTTTTTTTTTATCTAGATTAACAATGATAGCAACATAAAAAATGCCTAAAGTGACAAATTCAAAATAAACTATTGCCTATATTACTGCTCCTTCTTTTGACAAAGGAAAGCATGTGTTTTATACTCCTAACTGATCAAAACTCCTAAAAAAATAATTAAATTAATGATTTTATTGGGATATTTGTGAAGTGTAGCAGAGGAGAGTGGAAAGTGCGGAGACGGCATAAACCCAGACGAGGAGTTCACCATTAACCTCTGTGTGTACCAAAGTATTTTAGAGTCAAATGTGAGGCTATCTGTCTGACAGATAAAGCTTGGCAGAAACTGGGTCATGCAACAGGACACTAATCTATAACAGAATGGCTATAAAAGGAAAGAATCAAGGTGTTGCAATGGCCTGGTCGATGTTAAGACCTGAACTTGACTGAATTGCGGGGGCAGGACAGATCTATGCATAAATGAATCCCTGCAAACTGAACTGAAGCAACACGGCTGGCCTCTGAGTGCTTTGACTGACAGCTGGGTCATCACAGACCCTCATGGTTGATTGCCACCTGCTAAGCTCGACCCTGCGAATATTGAACTGGACCTATCGACTGTGGTCTTGGTGCCTTTTAGTGTCTATTAGGGCAAGTAATAAGGCCTTCTGCAAGGAACAGCTCATCCAAGAAGTCTGTGCTCTATTCTGTTCCATGTAGATTCAGATTCAGTTTGCTAACAAAAGCAAGCTGAAGCTGCTTTAAATATGGTATGGCACTAAATATGGCACTAAATATGGTCAATGTTTGTGTGGGGTTTTTTTTAAATATATTTTTATATTTTTATATTTGATCAAATCTTACAAAAATCTTGCAAAAAAAAAACCAAACAAAAAAAGATTTGTTTTGAAAGTTTACATACAGATGCAAGTGATGATTATTGAAATATTCCATTAAAAGTAGTTAACATTTGACATTATCCACAAGAACTTTAACTGGATCGGCATTTGTGAGAGCATTTATGAATTTATCAAGGACTCTTTCTATGCAACAGAAAAGAATAGAATAGAATGCCTTTTATTGTCACTATACATACACATGTGCAATGAGATTCAGAGCAACTCCTACCCAGTACAGACATGTAGGGAAAAAAAAGAGGGGGGAAGGTGCACAGTTCTGCAGCACTATATAGACATCAACCGTTTCTGTGGCGCTATATACAAATATTAAAGAAATAAATAGGGTTATGTATTTACAGTGTGGGGTATTGCATGTGAATTAAATATTGCACAGTAATGATGGTAGTTTGCATAGTCTGTGTATAGAGGGAAGTCCTTGGGGGGTGAAACTGTTTTGTCAGTGCATGTGTGAGTTGAGGGCGGTTATTGCTTTAGGAAAGAAACTGTACTTGAGTCTGTCAGTGTTTCTCTTCAGCACTGTAGCCAGGCTGAAAAAAGTCAGAGCTCTGTTGAGCCAACCATCCCTTTAACGTTAGCTAGTAATGACTTCATGAACTTCACAAATAACATTTTAATCATTAGAGAAAAAATTACCAATAATGATCCCACAGATGTAATATTATCTACAGCTACTCTTAGTACCATTGATGTTAAGTTAGACTCTTTTTCTCCAATTGATCTTTCTGAGTTAACTTCAATAATTTCTTCCTCCAAACCATCAACGTGTCTTTTAGACCCCATTCCTACAAAACTGCTCAAAGAAGTCCTGCCATTAAGTAATGCTTCAATCTTAAATATGATCAACCTATCTCTAATAATCGGCTATGTACCACAGGCCTTCAAGCTGGCTGTAGTTAAACCTTTACTCAAAAAGCATCTCTAGACCCAGCAGTCTTAGCTAATTATAGGCCAATCTCCAACCTTCCTTTCATATCAAACATCCTTGAAAGAGTAGTTGTCAAACAGCTAACAGATCATCTGCAGAGGAATGGCTTATTTGAAGAGTTTCAGTCAGGTTTCAGAGCTCATCACAGCACAGAAACAGCTTTACTGAAGGTTACAAATGATCTTCTTATGGCCTCTGACAGTGGACTCATCTCTGTGCTTGTCCTGCTAGACCTCAGTGCAGCGTTTGATACTGTCGACCATAATATCCTATTAGAGCGATTAGAACATGCTGTAGGTATTACAGGTACTGTGCTGCAGTATCTATCTAATAGACTCCAGTTTGTGCATGTAAAGGTTTCTCTTCATTGGTTTCCTGTTAAATCCAGAATTGAATTCAAAATCCTGCTCCTCACATACAAGGTCTTAAATAATCAGGCCCCATCTTATCTTAATGACCTTGTAGTACCATATCACCCTATTAGAGCACTTCGCTCTCGCTCTGCAGGCCTACTTGTTGTTCCTAGAGTATTTAAAAGTAGAATGGGAGGCAGAGCCTTCAGTTTTCAGGCCCCTCTTCTGTGGAACCAGCTTCCAGTTTGGATTCGGGAGACAGACACTATCTCTACTTTCAAGATTAGGCTTCAAACTTTCCTTTTTGCTAAAGCATATAGTTAGGGCTGGACCAGGTGACCCTGAATCCTCCCTTAGTTATGCTGCAATAGACGTAGGCTGCCGGGGATTCCCATGATGCATTGAGTTTTTCCTTTCCAGTCACCTTTCTCACTCACTATGTGTTAACAGACCTCTCTGCACTGAATCATATCTGTTATTAACCTCTGTCTCTCTTCCACAGCATGTCTTTATCCTGTCTTCCTTCTCTCCCCAACCGGTCGCAGCAGATGGCCCCGCCCCTCCCTGAGCCTGGTTCTGCTGGAGGTTTCTTCCTGTTAAAAGGGAGTTTTTCCTTCCCACTGTCGCCAAAGTGCTTGCTCATAGGGGGTCATATGATTGTTGAGTTTTTTCTGTATCTACTATACAATATAAAGCACCTTGAGGCGACTTTTGTTGTGATTTGGCGCTATATAAATAAAATTGAATTGAATTAAATTGGAAGCAGGTTGAACAGGTCAAAATCAGGGTGGGAGCTGTCCTTGATGATATTTGTTGCTCTGCTGAGGCAGCGGGAGGTATAAATGTCCATCAGGAAGGGGAGAGAGCAGCCAATGATCTTCTGAGCTGCCTTAACTACTCTCTGAAGTCTCACCCCGCTCTCTTGGTGCAACGTCCGCACCATGCTGTGATGCAGTATGTCAGCAGGCTCTCAATGGACAAGCAGTAGAACGTCAGCTGCAGGTTGGGGTCCAGTTTGTGCTTCCTGGGGCCCCTCGGGAAGGACAGCTACTGCTGGACCTTCTTGACAACTGCTATGATGTTGTCAGCAGAGATGAGGATGTGGAGGAACTGGAAGTTGTGGACCCTCTCCACACACTCATCGTTGATGTACAGGGGGGCTAAGTCAGTGCTGTGCCTCCTGAAGTCAATGACAATCTTTTTGGTTTTCTTGGTGTTCAGTGCCAGGTTATTCTCAGAACACCAGACTGCCAACTTCAGGACTTCCTCTCTGTAGGCTGCCTCGTCTCCCTTTGAGATTAATTTTACTACTGTGGTGTCATCAGCAAACCTGATGATAAGGTTGTTGTTGTGGGTCCGACTGCAGTCATGGGTGTAGAGACAATACAGGAAGGGGCTCAACACATATCCCTGTGGGGAGCTGGTGCTCTGCATGCAAGTGGAGGAGAGATGGGGGCCAAGTCTTACAGTTATTTATCCAGGCACATGTGAGAGGGAGGGGGGCAAGAACGACCAGTTTGGTGATGAGGATATCCAGAATGATTGCATTGACAGCTGAGCTGTAATCCATAAAGAGTATTTGAATGTAGCTTTGTCGCTGCTCCAGGTGGATCATCACAAAGTGGAGAACTACGGCGATGGCGTCTTCTGTGGATCTGTTCACGTGGTATGTGGTATCTCCCCATGTTTGCGTGGGTTCTTTCAAGGTAGTGGGGATAGGTTAATTCTTGCCGCCCTAAGACAGCTGGGATAGGCTCCAGCTGTCTCTTTATCTTTGTCATTGCACAGTCATACATAGTACAATGAAATTAAAAAACTGTCCCACATTGGCACTACGTGCAACACAAAACACGACACAGTAACTTAACTTAGTAATAAAATGAAGAATACGTGTATGTGTATTGCACACTGTTATTATTTTACATTAATTATTATAAATATAAATATTATTATTGTTATTGTTGTTACCCCCCCCCAAAAAAAAATCTTATTATAATAATAATCAAATGAAATTGCTTGTTAATTTACTTGTTGTTTTTCCTGCCATCACAAACTTAATCAACTGCCTGTAAATCCCTGCACTCAGAAGACTCCTGCTATTTTCTTAAGTGATTTTCACCATTTTCATGAAGAGTGTGGTTTTATTTCATGCAGATGCGATTTTTACAGATTTTTACAGACAGTTTCATTAACTTTATAATTTGCTTTATAATAAGCAATTTCTTGATGCATGTAAATTATGGGTTAGTATTTCCATTCTAAGTAGAATAAATTATCTTTACCAAGTCAATAAACACAATTCATGATGTGAAACTGGAATTTAACATTACAAAAAAACAAAAAAGAATGGTGCATTTTCTCTTTTTTAGCACTTTAATTGGAACTTTAATACCTGATTTTCTTTTTAGATCAGGCCAGTCATCACCACTGTGCCATGTAGACTCATTTTGGTGAGTTTGATCATTTGGCTTAGTTCAGGACAGACTACCTCTTTCCAATCTGCTACACTGATATCTGGAATACCCATTCTCTCTGTTTAGAAGTTAAAATAGCAAATTCTTAATATAATATGCAGTCATGAGCAACAGACTTGTGAAATCCTGGGAAATATCAGATCCAATCACAGAAAAAAGACTGAAACCATCGTGCAAATACAGTTACGCTAAATGAATACTGAGTTGGGAGAAACGTTTTGTTGCTCGTCCAAGTGACTTCTTCAGTCACTTGGATAAGTGACAAAACTGAAAATGCTTCTTCCAGATAAACAGAATCAACTTTTGGGATTACCTGGATGACTGAGGATGCATCAAGACACGAATACTGAGGTTCTACAGTAAAGCAGAGAAAACAAATTGTGTATGCAGGAGGCAATTTCAGTCTTTGTGGGATCACTTCTTGGAAGTTCCATAATTCCTAAATAAAATGACCTATAATATTTGAAAAATGGATCCTAAAAATATTTATTCCCATTTACAGCAGGAATTATAATTGGTTGTACGGTGTGACTAAAGTAGGATGAAGTGTAAAGTTGCAAAATATAATCATCAGACATATCGTGTATAGTTTCAAACACCATCTTATTACTTCAACTTAAAAGATCTGGCATAACCCATCTTTGTCAGGGTTTTCTTTCTATATGAGATCCTATTGTACATTAGGATCCACAGTCATGATTTTGGTGTGATGATCATGTAAAGAGGCTAGATGCTGTCATGCTGCTACAGCATCTGTTATTTCATAAGTGGACCATAATATCCTTACAGAAAATGGATCGATTAATGTTACTTGAAGGCTTTCTTTCCTCTCTCCACTGGTTTTGGCAAGAGTTTAAATTACCAGCTATCTGACTGATAGTGTTTGTTTGCTTGGGTTTGCTGGTGATCGACATATGGCTCACTCAGTCCCCTGACAAGTACACTTAGGTCAGTAAGTTTTTGGATATTGACACTACAATGTCCTCTGCACATCACCACAGTAGTGCTGGGTGATATGACGATATATATCTTGTGGACGATAGAAAAGTGTCTATCGTGCCATTTGTCTTCTATCGTTTCTAACCTAATTTTATAAATTATGACATAAAATATATCATTAACCCTTTAAAACTGGTCGGAGCAGGCACGCTCCGTTTTGCCTAACTATTTTTAAATCCCTGTAGAACTGGAACCACGTAAGCTAGCGCAATAATTTTTTTTGCATATTAAACCAGAGGAGTTGTACTTACGTCTTATGCCATTAGCTTGTCCTAGGTCACGGGTTACTTGCACATATAGCTTTGCAAAAATTGCATAAAAAAATGCTTGCAGCAACAAAAACATAATATTCCAGAAACACGCTTTGCTGATCCGATCAGCTGTTCATAACACTTCCTACGTTGGAATATAGGTCAGCGCGAACTATCGCATGTCCGCCATTATCTGCCCGAAACCGGAAGTGACGTCGTTTGCGCGGAAAATGTAATTTTTTTACCTTCAGGGCCTTATAAGCCTATGCTGGTGTTTTTAAAAGTTATGTTTGACTTCATGCTTTTCTGTATCGTTTCTGGGATGCTTAGAACTCAAATCACACTGTTGGAAATAGTTTATTTTGATGCACATGCTTTTTCATTGCAGCAAGCTGGGAAAAGTCTTGAGTTTGCATTGAGCCTGGGGGCTTGTGTGTATACAACATGTATACATCAAAAAGGCTCAGCTTCAGCCTTCAAGATTAACCAGTAACAAGATGGCTACACGTTGCACGCAACAAACATACTTAGCTTCAGTTGGAGCAGGTAGATTTACTTAAAGATGAAAATAAACACCACCGATGTCAAACATCAAAGCTATACTACACATGGACTCTTTTTCCTGTGTTCTCAATAAATCTAATACAGTTTTTAAGAAGTGAATTGGAGTCAATTGGAGACAAATAACCTTGAGCATGTTCCTAATTCATTCATTCATAATAAATTAGTACTTACTTTGTATGTTTATAATTATGTTCTGTTTACCAGAACAAATACTAGCGTATTTGTACTACTACTATAATACTACTACTAACTCAGGTGAGTTCAGTTAACTGGTGAGTGTTAAATTGAATGGCATTCATCAGCTTGTGTCTTTCTAGAGCTTTTTCTTATTGACCGCTCTTCCACTAAAAGCAAAATTCCTCCATTGATACTCACATTCATACTGTGCCTTTTACTCTGTGCTGTCTGCTAGCATACTATTAGCAGCAGACAGCTGAGGACACAAAAGCCTCGCGCTCCATGAATTACAGTTTGGTTTTTGATTTAACTAAGAGAGCTTTGAGAATTTGCACTAAAGTGCAGATAACAAAGAAGGTACCAGAATGATGACTTAGTTTTGTCCGATGTATTGAGGACAGTGTGTTTTAGAGAGTTAGTATTTTAATTTACATTGTGTTATAAAATCCAGTTAAATTAGTACAAGCTAAGAAAAAAACAAGCTGAAGTTGGAGGTACAGCAGACGTTTTGTTGTTGTTGTTGATTTTCACGATGCTCAATAGCGGAAAGTAAAAATAACATTGGCTTACGCATAATATTTATGTACTCCTTCACTGTTTTTCTTGTATATCACTTGTACAAGATTACATTTTTGCATTTTAGATGCAAATATTTTATCTTTTTTTTAATCTTTTTTTTCTTTTGATCATTTTTGTTTGATATTTTTGATGGGACTCTTATCTACTCTCATCCAAAGATGGGTGTACCATGAGGAGTAGTGTGTATCAGTTCAGTCCAGCTCCAGGTGCTATAAAAAACTATTATTAATTGCAGTTATATCTTTAATGACCTGGATTTCTTGTTACTGTGTAATATAGATGAAAATCTACCCCCAGTCTTAGACAGGCAAATAAAAAAGTGTACTAATGAATACAACACACCTGCCCCTGATGGAAGAAGTTCAATCTTCACAATGCAAAATATATTCTCCTACAAAGTCCTTCTCCAAGATGATCCTGGAAACAATAACTGCATCCAGCCTACAGTTCTATCAAACCACAATTATTGCTTAACTTCACAATAATTTAACTTTATTGGTCTCTGACCAGTTAATGAGCTCTAAAAGATATGACGCTTTAGGGGCATAGCAAATATTACCAGAGAGCAGGAGAACCAGAGATCTGAAGAGGTATAATGATGACTGCACAGATGACCAGATATCAAGGCAAACTGTCTTTAAAGAAAGGACCATACCATAAACTCCTCTGTATACCAAAGTAAGGAATTCTGCTCAACAGGTAAAGCTTGGCTGAAGCTGGGTTTGAAAACAGGACAGTGATCCTGACCACAGCAGCAAATCTACGACAGAATGTTTGAAAAAGTAAATGCATGAAACGCTGTGTTTATGCACAGGACTTAAGAAACCTGTGCATAAACAAAGGCCTTCCAACTTTAAACACTGTAAATTATATATAAGAAATGATTCCTCAGATAAAATGACTATGTTACTGCTGCTAAAGATGGTTCTACAAGTTCCTGAATGATAGGTTACGCTTAGTTTTTCACAGGTCTGCAGCAAATTCACTGAAAATGTTCTTTTTCACACAACTGTATATATACAAACCGAAATATTTAGAAGAGTAGGGTACAAAAATACATAAACATTATAAACTAGGAAGAACAGTTGTGCAAAGTCTGTGAACATAATGTGCAAAGTACACAGCTCAGTGTTATAGTAATATCACACTTTCAAACATTCTGTTCTCATTTCCAGGGGTACTGGTCCTGATGGGCTACAGCTCCTGGTACAGAGGAGTTTATGTCCATGGTGAAAGGTTCATCTCTAGTACTTCTTACCCACCACATGGTCCTGGCGTTGTACAGGTTTTGAATTGTAGGCAGAAGGCAACTAATGACAAGCAAGGTATGCAGAAGAGCATCTGTGAACACACAGCATGGTGAACCTTGAAGTGGATCGGCTACAGTAGTAGTTAAGAACAGAAAACCAAGACTCCAACTTCCATGGGCTCACCAAAATTAAATGCAAGTGTGTGCTGTATGTAGTTTTATGTGTTAGATGTAGTCTGCTATGACAAGGACAACTGTATTAAAGAGCAGCAGACTACTGAAATCCCAGGAAAGACAGGATCTGATTACAGAAAATACTGAATCTATACAACAAATACAGCAAGTCAAAGTAAATACTACATCTCATCTAGGTCAAGTAAGCAGAATTTTATTGGAGGAATAAACAACACTCCTATCACGCAGTGAGTAAAATTTCCATTTTAATATAACTTAGGAACTACAGTATGTACGACAGTAGTGATGCACACAGACTGTTTGACAGAGTCTTGAAAACCTATGGACAATTTAGAATCACCAGTTCACCTAACCCCACTAATTGCATGTTTTTGGACTGTGAGAGGAAGCAGGAGCTCCTGGACAGAACCCACACAAAGACTCTGAGAACATGCAGCTAACCACTGTGCATGCTGCCGTATTTAGCTACCAATTTGGTTCCTATTTAATTTTTATACTTTTTGTTTTTTGGTTTTGCTTTTAGGCCATTAAAGGACACCCAATCTACCTGTTTGTCCTCTCTTTAGCTGCATAATAAAAGTCCATCAAAAAGAAAAAGGTAAAAAAAAAGGATAGGGATGGGTATCATTTAGGTTTTATCCGATACCAGTACCAAACCGGTACTTTTGAAACGGTGCCGGTGCTTAAACAGTGCTCGAACCAGTGCTTAAAGAATGAAAAACACAAACTTTGTCCAAAAACCTCTCATGTTTAGCTGTTTCCCTCTTTTTCTTTGGTCATTTTAGCCTTTTTGGCCAGGGTGAAGGGAGTATCTGCCATCAAACAAGAAGACAGCCGCATGTAACTACGACGGTGTTTGCTAGTTCACCTTACATGCATTAATGTAATAACGTGGTTAGCCCACTCAATGTAAATTACACACGAACAACATTAAGCTACTCGCCCAGAGAAGAACGGCTGCTGCTGCATCATCATCCGTCATCATTTCTGCTACACTGGCAGGGCTAGGGGCCAGGACTCTCCTCTTCGGGTTCTTGGGGGATGTTGCTAACTCCAGGTCTGATAACAGGCACCACACCCGCAGTAGATGTGCTCGGTGTGAGGGCTTGCAGCAAGCTATCAAATACGGCGCATTTCTTGGCTTTAAAAAACCCCCGCTATGCGTCGCCAGGTGTTTCATCAGATTCGAGGTGTTACCTCCTTTGACAGTATCACAGTATCAGCTTAAAGCACTTGTTGCTGCTGAGTTTGCATCTTTTGCTGTGAAGTACAGCCAGACTTTGACTGCTTCGCCTTGGGCATTTTTAATCTGTAGCTCTGCTCTAAAAGAACGTACGTACCTGGGCCCGCCTACTACGATTGCAAAGGTAAAATGATTGGCTAGAATCCAAAGTGTATGACATCTCAGTAAAAAAAAAGCACCGGAATAAAGCGCCGAAATGTGCGCTGCTTTTCGGTCTGGTTACTACCGTTTATGTCAGAACTGGTACTCATCCCTAAAAAAGGACTGACATAAAAAAATGGACCAAAACCAAAGACTGTATGGAGACAATGACGTTGATGTAACTAACAAAAACAACTAAAGGAAATAATGCACTTATTATTAAAGAAAGCAGAGAAATTTCACTGGTGCGTAGTGAAATTCAGATCAAAATATGCAATCAACTATTAAACTTGTCATATTCTCTAAACTCTGAACTATATCAGAGTTTCTAATGACGTGGGGTTACGCAGATTTCATAATTCTTCGGTGTCAGAGTGAGCCCAAAGCGGTAGTCCATATCAGGCTTCACCCCGGCAGGCATGGAGAATGTGAAGTGCTGCATGAAGGAGGTGAAGAAGAGGAAAAGCTCCATCTTGGCCAGGCTCTCTCCAAGACACACCCGCTTACCTGAGACAAGACACTGACATTAGTCCTAGATTTCCTTTGGATGACTGTGCACAGATTAGTTACTGATTCAATAGAATTACTTAGGATCTCTTTTTGTCCTTCACCAGCCATCTCTTAAACAGCACATTTTACAGTGCATGTTTGGAGAGGCTGCTGAAAAATCTTGCACAGACATTAATAAAATATCTACAGAGTCGTTCCTTACCAAGAGAGAAAGGCAGAAAAGCTGCTCGTTTCACAAACTTGCACTCCTCATTCAGAAAGTGATTTGGATTGAAGGTGTGAGGCGTCTCCCACTCTTTCTTGTCAAACAGCACAGATGTCAAATTGGGAATTACTATAACTCCCTGGCAATTGGAATAATGGTAAATAAAACACACAAAATGAAATATGACATAAACCATGTTTGTCTTTTACTGAAAATTGGTTTGAGCAATGACCTTTGGGACTGTGTAGCCCCCCAGCTCGACATCTCTGTTGGTGACATGCGGCACGCCAAGAGGAGCTATGTTTCCAATCCTCTGGATCTCATGGATAACAGCATCAGTGTAAGGCAGGTTTGCACGGTCCTCCATTGAAGGCTGTCTGGACTCTCCAATCTCTCTGTCTATCTCAGCCTGTACCTTTTCTGTGCAAAAGACAAAAGAAAACAGTATTTCAGCAATGAAATTTACAGCGTAGTGCAACAGCGCTGATTATTAAAGAGATTTGTGCACCATTGCACAATACATTATACATCTAAAAAGCTGAGTATAACCTGGAAATAGTAAAGTTTACACTTAAATTATGACCAGAATGTTCCTTTAGTGCCACACATGTCCAGATTATTTAATAAAAACAGAGAGCTTTCCAGGCCTGGTCAATACTCTTACCCTGAATCTCAGGATATTTTGCCATGTAGAGGAAAGCCCAGCGCAGGGTGGTGGATGTGGTTTCAGATCCAGCCACAAAAAGATCCAAAACACAAATAACCAGATTTTCCTCATCAAAAGTGTTGTCGTCCTGCCCCTTATTCTGAAAATACATGCAAACACACATTTTAAAACATTGGAAATGATTTAAAAAAGTGCCTTTATTGGCAGTGTTACCTGAATTACATGGCAATTTATAATGGCAAATTAAGCCTAATCTCCTACCATTTGAATCTCACTGAGGTAACAATCAATGTAGTCACGTGTTTCTGAGGGATCCCAGGTCTTCTTGTGCTCATTTAGCTCTACTCGTATGAAATCCTTCACTTCATTCCACATCTGCCCGACACTCTGATGTGGACCTGGTAAACGTCTCATCAGTACAGGAAATGCATTGTAGAGCTACAAACGGAAACAGATTGGAACAATACATTCACGTTAGTGCAAATGCCATGCCTCAGTCTAAATAAACTACTGGAAAGTACAGCACCAGTCAAAAGTTTGGTTAATAATACAGAACCAGACTCAGGGAGGGGCAGCCAAAAAAGTGGACATATTATAAGAGTTTTATTAAGTCATATTTCCACTTTGTGATCCAAAGGTCCCAAAATTTTGTATGCTATACATTTTTCTTATGAATTGAATATTAACTGCAAACTCAAACTCAATCATTTTATAGGTTTCTGAATAAAATATATGTTTTTTCTTAAAGTTCTGATGGTGGAGAGACATGCTGGGAAAAAGATTACTTGTTCTTTCTAACCTTTTGTGGAAAATGTGTGCTAAGCTGTTAACTAAGTAACAATTTGGTTTTTGGCAACAGTGTTGCGGGATTTCTAATCATGCTTACCAAGCAAAATAAAACAGTGGTGGTCAAAAGAAAGAGGAAGAGACAAGACTCCAGGATGAATATAGCATCATGACTTTGGATTTGAGCATTGCTGTCAGTGATTTTGCTGAGTACAAAACCTAAAAGATAAAGTTCTGATTGGGGGAATCGTTTGTCTTTGTGTGTGTGTGTGTGTTTTTTTAAAGTGTTTTTCTTTATTGCTAGTGTAAAAATGTGTCCATCAATATAAAACCTCTATAGCTTCATCTATACAGTTTGGATATTCTCTCCTACTCTGCATGTCACTGCTCAGTGTTAATTTCCTGTTTGTTATCACCTCTTTTCTCGCCTAAAAGGTGACTATTTTTCTTTTACTGCGTCAGACACTTCAGTACGTATGCTTCTAGTAGTGAGGAGACTTAATATTAATAAACTTTACATACCTGTGTTGAAAAAGATCATTCACTGACATTTAAAAAAAACATTCCTGTAAGGAATAAATGGCAGAGCTGTGGCCCGTGAATTTAGGATGTGATCAGTATATTTAAATGCTGTACCTGTCCCCAAATGGAGCCTTCAATCTGGAATCCTTTATCAAACAGTTGCATCATTTTAATGAACTTCTCTTCACTGTACTCAAAGCGATGGCCAAACACCAGGGAGCAGATGATGTTGGAGACAGCATTGTTAAGGATGAGGTGTGGATCGAATGGCTTACCTCCAGAATAGAAGAGAAACTTTTATGTAAATTTATGTGAATCTGTTCATTCTAAAAGTCTTACCGTGAAATAAGCACGTACCTTTATAGCTTCTGATGTTTTTTGCACAATATGTAAATTCATCCAGGACCACAGATTCAAGTGACTTCTTGCCAAATCCAAACTGTCTAAGGGTCGAAAGTGCAAAGCGTCTCTGCTGCTTCCAGAGGTTTCCACTACTGGCAATGACACCTGATCAGAAAAAGAGCAGGGACAGCAAACTTCTCAACTATAAAAAAGAAGGTTGTGTTTTAGGACTATATAACCACTTCTCTATTCTTATCCCTAACTCCTTTCTTAAAGTTAAATTTGAAGCAACCAAACCGAGAGTCTTTGGGCAAACCAGAATAATACAACTGGTTCTGGGTAAGGCCAAAAACCTTAAAAGTTTAAACTATCAAACTTTGTATCTGTGTTGATCTTTAGTACCCTTACCTAGTCTGTGTGCTCTATCAATCTGTAAAGGAAGGTCCGGGCGGTCCGCCAGGCTGTCTCCCTGCGTCACTAGAGCTTCTTTCAGAATATCAAACCCGTTTAAAACCACCATCCGTTCCTGTCCCATCCGTAGACTGTACACATTTCCATATCTCTCTGCTAACTGGCAAAGGATTTATCAAAGAAGATACACACAAGGCTTGAGATGAAAATATGAGTTAATAAGTAAAATTTTAAGATTCACAGGTACCTGTGTCATACTCTCATGGGCCCTGTTCTGATCTATAGTGAATAGGTTGCCCATAATTGGAAGACCCCGGGGTCCTGGAGGATAGCCTGCTGGCCGACGATTCTTAATATAGTCTGCAGTGATGATGAAAACTGCAGCGAAGAGCAGCAGACTCTTGAGATCCCAGGAAACATAGGTTCCAATTACAGAAATGATTGAATCCATTCTGTAAATACAGTCACTGTACGTGGGTACGATTTCTCCTGTAAGACAGATGACTCAGTCTGAGAGTAGGCAACAAGTGCTATCACTGCAGTGAGGGCGAAGCTCAGTATTACTATCACTTGGTAAAGCAAATAAAGTTTACTCTGAACTCTGGCCTTATTTCATGGAGAAAAAAGGATGTGAAAAACATTTTTAATCTAGGTTGCTAAAATCAAGTATTGTTGCTCAACAGTAGAGAATCTTTTTGGCTTGAGGGTGGCTTGATTAGATTTAAGAAATAGCCAAACTTTAATACTTCAGTTCTTATTTTTACCACTTTAAAACTGCTATCTTTGGGGCAACACTAACATACACAGAAAAAAAAATGCTCATTGGAATCTTGAAAATGAGTTTGTAGTTTTGCCATTTGACAGAGTGGAAGATGTGAGATTTTTAAAGCCTTGCATGATCATAAAACGACATGTTTTCACAACCAACCATGGTCAAATCTGCGTTTCTTCAAGGCTGACTTTTAAATGTACCAAAACTAAAATCCTGTTTCCATTCCATGAGAACTTTGCTTGGTTTGTATTTGCCATTAAGCTTTCATTTCAGAAGAGTTCTGGGAAAGCCAGTGGTGTTCTTCTCACCTTATTTAACAAACTAACTCTATTTCATATTGTTGAAACAGGAAAGCAACTCAGATGACCCATTTGAAGCAAAAAACTCTAAAGGGAACAAAGGAAGAACAAAGTACTCAAAAAAGGGCTTTAAGAACGTGGCCAAATTCATAATGTAGTACCACTTCCTAACACACGATGGTAGTATAGAGTGTAACAATTTTTAAGTCGTCGTGCATTAAAAATTTGGCTCATGTTTCAAATGAATGAATTGCATTATCTGTTATATGGGTTTAAAAACAAATAAGTGGCTTTGTAAGGTGCACCTTGCGTTCACATCTTAAAACTGATAAAACTCGGATATCCTACCCTCGGGGGAAGTAGATGATTAACTTCAAAATAAAACATATGTCATTTAAATAAATACTTGGAACTTTCAATGTAAAACGTCTGTGAGTCGAGGCGAAACTTTGGCATGTTTGCGTATCGAGCAAAAAAAAGGATTCCAAGTTCTGTTCCAAGTTCAGGCAATGATCGAAGAGCAGTTTGATTTTGAAAGTTAAGCAACCGGAAGTGTTTGCCTTCGTTAGCTTATTAGCTCGTATGACCTGGTGTGTCCTCCAATATCTGAGATTTGACAGCTAGCTGATTCAAGGATAAGACCAGATCATGGTTTTCGAGGAGAAAAGGATCACGAACGGAGAACCAGAGGTTCTTAGTATTTGTTACAGATACGATTTCGTAAGCTAGTGACGTTTGACGTTCAGCTTATAGGCTAATACACCGAGGCTAACTACGATGCATCCTTAGTTGACATTAGCATTAGCCAATGTGACCAGGAGATATTTTATTTTGTATTCTTATGATCACAGTTATAATGAGAAGTATCAATCATTAATCATTTACCATTGTGGAATCTGATGACAGTATAATCTTTGTTTTATATCTATGGTAATCTGAGTAAAGATTAATGTATGCAGGTTATCATCATTGTAATCAAGTCTCAAATGGTATCCACAGCATTGTATTCACCGTCCATAACTGGAGGGTCCAGCAGGACCTTGTTCTAATTCATTTGCAGGCCTACATCAGAACATGCACATAGAGAGTTATGTAAACACGCACGTTTACCCTTATTTACACAGGGAGGTCATGTCAGGACATTCTCTAGTTGGACACACAGGCTCACAGAACTGCACAACATGACATGTCACACACTTGATTTTCTCTAAAGTATCATCTGATGTTTGTATAAGGAGAACTTTGGACTATGGGGAGACTGTTATCATTTCCAGTAAGGTCTAACTGTGTGATGTCATCATGGGTTTATATGAGGATGGGGAACGGTCCACTCTTTGGAGATCTGTGGCTGTACGCTTGTCTTCCCATGCTTCTGTCTTAGAAGCATGTAATAAAATCACTATTTTTGTCACCTACACGGACTCGGCTGTTCTTCCTTCTTACCCAAACTGAACCAGACGTAACAACTTGGTGCCGAAACTCCGGTTGGGGGAGAGGGGAGCTTGCAGCTATCGTGTGGGTGACAAACAGGGGCGAAGGCCAGCAGCCTATCTGAGTGCCGCCAGGCGACATAAAAAAGGTGAGTGCCGCCTGTTGATTTTTATCCAAAGGCGCTATATTGGAAGTTAAAACTAAATTTAATTAAATAATATTCACTCAGTATAGGCTTCTGGCGTTGGTCCATAGTGATCTTGAGTAATTAGTTTTAAAATAGGGCATAGTAGTCTGACTAAATTCATTGCTGTTTATTTTGGGGGTGAATTTTGAGTTAAGAAGTTATGTGTTTAAGTTAATACGGTTTAAGGTGTGTGGAAACAAATAAATACGGTTTAAGAGGTTTAAATGTGGGTTGACTGGGAATGCCAGCCAGTCAATCGGTAGTGTAGGGATAATTTGGTTTTGATTGGGTAGCAAAAACGCGGTTTTGGGCTTCAGATAATTAAACGGGGGGGCTGAGAGCTCACCGTGAGGCTTTTAACACAAGTAAATTTGTTTAGGACTGAGAAGCTAGGCTCTCTAAGAATGCAGTTCGTTCAGCAGGTGGCGCTGACACCTGATCGCGGACGCGTGGTTAGGTTCTAGCCCGGTTTGGCCTCCCGCTGGGGACTTGGGACTCCCGGTTAATTGGCCAGGTAATCTATGAGTGATTGCCTTCTACTGCATTTTTTGATCGACAGGTCTGGGACCGGCCGGGACCACATAACGTCGTTGGTCTGAGAGTTTTAAGTAAAGCTGAAGGCGTGGGTTTGGTACCAGCGCCGGACGTGGAGCTCCTTTCCAGCTGCGGGAAACGGTTATAAATTAAGTAGAATTTAGTAATTTGACCGTTTTTCAAGGCGGCGTACTTGAAACGGTAATTGATCAGCAAGAGCCGGGCTCTGGGCTGAAAGATGCTTTTAAATTAGTCAAAAATTTAGGAACACCAGCAGAGAAATAGAGAAGTGAGATAAAGTTGTTCTGGCATATGGTGTTTTCTTAGGAATTCGAGCGCTATCGGGAGGGCGTTCCCGAGGTGTGTATTGACCAGCAAGGCTAGGCCTGGGCTATAGGTGCTTTTAAATTAGTCAAAAAGTTAGGTGTAACCTCTTCTGGCATATGACGTCTATACGGGCCCGTGTGTATATTGTATATAAATTAGAGTGTGTGTGTGTGTAGGTGTGTCTGTGAGAGAAAGACAAGGTGGGGGCCGAGTGCTGTGTGTGTGTGACTTTCTGCATGACAGAAGAGGAGAAGTAGGTCAGTTGATTTTCTGTGAAATGATAATAGTCAAGAAAAAGGGAAAACAATAAAGTGTGGAAGTGTGAGTGAGATATTGTCTCTGACTGGGGAAGCAGTGAGAGTAGAGGTCACCTTATTCCCCTGCTGGACACAAGAGAGAACAGGATTTGGAGTGTTGTGGAGGAAAATGATTAGTAATAACATCAAGCAGTTTTTGTGTTTGCAGTCAAGAACATATGAAATTTTTACTTGTGGGGTTTAAAGTTAGTAAAGAGTTAAATCAACCCTCCTCAAGAGTTCAATAATTTAGGCAGTTATGTTTATACGAATACTAAATGTATGTTTAGTGTCCTCATACAGGTGTTTTTTCTTAACCTGGAAACCTGAGTACGGAAGCAGAAGACAGGCCAAGCTTTGGCTAAAAATTCACGGCTGGACACCAGAGTTGTCCCCACCCCTCCCGGAAAAAAAGAGAGAATGTAGTTTTAGGCAGGTTTTTCTCGCTGAACTGCTCTGGGTGCTGTGTCCCTGAATCTCACCAGTGGTAACCTCTGGCGTGGTCATGGAAAAAAGGAAAAGATGTTCCTGGTAAATGACTGAAACAAATAAAACCACACACAACCAGAGAAAGGTATGAGAAGTGTGAGGAACAGACACATGTGCGTGTTAGAGAAATGCCTCAGTTGAGAAAAAGTTAAATTAACCCATACACTGCATTTCGTTGCCCTGTACCTGTGCATGTGCAATGACAATAAAGTTGAATTCTATTCTATTCTATTCTATTCTATATACAGACGCACCCATACATGCAATGAAGAAACAGCTTACATACATGTGCACGTACATGCAAGATTAAAGTAGCGACACTTAACATACACCTGTTTTTAAATGATATAGTTTATACATTACTGACAAATAAACTCTCTGGGTTGCAAGACAACAACTTAACGTCAAAAGACAAAGACACTGGTCTGATGATTAAGTGAGGATACGACAAATTTAGTGGTTAAAAGGGTCGAATTGGGACATGTTTTGTTGATTGTTTGAGACAAAGGACTACTGAATGGTAGAAAATTCCTTTTTAGGTTTCTAAACAGGATCTTAAGAATTTTAACACGTACCTGTGTTGTCCTGTCAACTTGGGGGGTTATGAGTTGATTATATGGTGAGAAAAAAAAAAAAAAAAAAAAAAAAGGGGGGAAGGGAGATCTCGTTGTTTCTCCCCTCTCGGGATAACACAGCCAACACAGCACAGCCAACACAACATCATTTTCCTGTTCGCCTGTTTTGTTTTGTTTTTGTTTTTTCTGAAAGCCGAAGCTGACCTGGACTCCTACCCTCCCCTCTACCATCGTTGCCCTCTCCGCGACCATCTTTGACCCTTTGACCCCTGAAGGCCACAGCAGCTGGACTCACAACAACAACTTGAGGATGTCAACAGTGCTGCAAAAAAGCGATCTCATGCAGCAGAGACGGAGAGCACTAAACCTAAAGCCCGTTTCACTACACGGGGGAAATTCCCAGACTGCGTCAGCTGACAGAGCTGTGACGAGACGCGCATTAAGCCCGGAGGAAAAGGGAGGGTGAGCAAAAGAATGCTGACCTCTGAGAAGAGCCGAACAGCAGAGCTGCAGAAGGCCGTGGAGCAAAGTAAGGACAACATAAACAGACTCTGATCTGACATGGAAGGAAAAGACTCTGAGGTTTTTGCCTTCAGTAAGAGCTCAAGGCATCAGAGCAGAAATTGAGCATGGCTCCGGAGGAGCTGGCTGCTAATTGAACTCATCAGTCAGACGTGGAGTTTCACGTACAGGACTTGTAATCAGGCGGAAGCTTGCTGGAGCAGGAGGTCGTCAGACTTGACGCAAAGTTCCAACAGCAGGAGTAAACCCTGAAAGAGCTACAGAAGCAAAAGGGTCAAGTTACAAGGAGAGGATGCAGGCAGCTGCAACAACGGATGCAAACAGACCCAAAGAGGAGGGCAGGACCTCAGGGCATGCTTCAGGCCGCTGGTTTACCCAAACAACAGAACAGGAAGGTGATGAACACAAACACACCCCAACACACAAAAAGAGAAACACACACATGAACACTTATGCACTCGTTGAGTGAGTGAAAACTGATACATACCCATGCACCAAAATCAAAATGTTGATTTAATTCACTAAGAAGTGACACACAATGCTCCAGCTGCTGCAATGAAGAATGCTTTATTAACAAAGGCTCAATGCTGCACACGACAAAGTCAAATACAGAATTTGCTATAATAATAAGCCCAGAGGGCATTTGTGTGGTCTGGGGAGCAGAGTCCGGAGCGGTTTGGTTATGAAAACGATGCCTGTGCGAGATATCTGGGGCTTAAGGCCTCGACTCAATTGTTTACTGTACACCAAAAAGAAAAGAAAACAGCCTGAGCAGTGATGCAGAGTGAAAACGATGAATTAACAGTGTGAGTCTTATTTCAGAGCGCCACATCATTGTGATGGAGATTTAATAAAAGGAGGAACACACGGACAAAGAAGAAGAGAAAGGGGGGGCAGCCCTTGAGCACGATTGCCTGAGGTATTAAAGTTCTGTACTAAATTCTGGTTTCCAGTGTGAGAAAAGTCACGCAGTGCCAGTAGTAGAGCTAGGTTGAGTGATGATTCTAAATTACTGTAAGTAAATCATCGTACACCCGTTCAAGTTTCATGATAACGGGGATCTAGACTTTGTTGAACTCTAGGCAATTTGAACAGGTAAAATTTGAGTGACCAAGTAGCAGTTGAATAAAAGTCATTGAATAAGTGTTGAAATAAACTGGCAGAATTAAGAGAATTAAAACATATCAAGAGCTCAAATGACTCAATATGGAAACGGTTCAATTTTGTTTCACGAACGCAAAACATATAGGTTTAGGAATATGAAAAGGTTGAGGTGGTGTTGATTTGACTCTGTGTAGGTTTAGGTGGGTATTTTTATTGATGGGAGGAATATTCAGTGACAAGTCCTAAGACCCGGGCGTCTGCATTTTGTTTTTGTTATCTTTTATTTTATTTTGTTTTATATTTTGAACAGTGCACTGATTTTTGTTTGTGAATCTTTTCTTTAAGCAGATCTGCACATCGGAAATTACAAGCATTACACGTCGGCGAGAAAATTGTTGCAAGTGAGTTTCTCCGCATTAGAATTGGCTCTGGAGGAAACCACTTATGGGGACAATTAGAAAATGAGAGTCCCTGACCAAAAAAAAAAAAGGATTCAGCGAGGTAATCCGATCTCAAGTTCTTCTTTTTCTTTTTGAAATGACGTCATTTTGCTGAGGGCGGAAATCTAAATGCGGCGATGGTTTCCGCTATCAGCAAAGAAAGAAATGGATGAATGGATGAATGGATGAAAGACTGGAAATAAAAACAAACGGACTGACTGGTAAAAGATGACAAGACTAGACCATGACTCAAGGTTAACCACCTCCACATAGATAGGATAAAAGGGTGGATGAATTTATGTGTGTTTCTTTTTACAGGAGTAGAAGGATGACAAAATATTCGAGGATGAGTGAACCTGTAAATGCCATTTTTGTGTCTTGTGTTGTTTACAGAGGTAACTGCGCAGCGTTACCATTTACATTTTCTTCCCTACAGGGTTACAGTTTTTAATGTTCTTCTATTACAGGATTTCTGGGCAGATGTGTGAAGAAACGGTGTTTATGGGTTAGGAGTTGGTGATGCTATTACACTGTATTCTGGTGAGAGTGTTGGGGGAGACACACCCTGTCTTGAAAACTGTGATTCTTTTACAGGAAATGTTTTTATAGCATCTATGGGATGTGGATGGCTGACTACGGTCAATATGCTGCTAATGTTTGCTTTGCTTTGGTGAGAAGGGTGCAGTAGAAAACAGACAAGTGACATGAAAACAAGTAATAATAACAAATAACAAATTTGGGGACAGTTTAACCTAGAGCCCACTAACTGGCCATTAGGGAGCTCTTGGTAGGGATACACAAGTGGAGTAACATTGCCCAAAGGGTGAATAAAACAAATTGTGGCAATAATAGTGATTTAATGATCAGAGAAATCCTGAACATGATACTTGTCTGTTGTGCTGAATCTTTTATTACTCTTATGATTTGCAGGTGGTTGTAAATAAGCTGTTTGCTTTAACAGGTTTGCTTTTTAGCTGAATTGCAAAATACAACTAGAACGATTAATTGAGACTAATCGCAACTAACCTGAAACTGAGGAGGTTCTATATAAGGAAGAACTAAAACAGGTATAAAGTGCATTTGATCTTTAATTGCAGGTTGTTGCTCATTATTGAAGTGTGCTCATAAAGGCAAAAGCTATATAGGGGGTCTATGATTTGGTCTGTGTTTTAATAATTTAGGTATGGCAAAATTAAAGGTTTTTAGACAATTTAGGGGACCAGTGAGAAGCATAATTAGATGATCAGAAACTGAGTACTACACTTAAGTTAGAATTGAGAACGCCCAATTTGTTTGAGGTCTGTTGTTCATTTTCATACACACATTGCAAATGTGCTTATAAGGAGCTGGCACTTAGTCTGTGAAGGTCAAAAGCTTCATCCGACAACGGATCGGATTGATATATTGGAGCTATTGACTTCACGTGCAGAGGGTTAAGTGCATGCACGCTTACACACATAAGCATGGCATAGGATTGGAATAAACAAAGTCAACAACATTAGGTTAGGAGAGCCAGCGCAGGAGATGTGTTGGCGTTCTGTCTCTTGCAGAGAAGGGAACAGACACCAGACGGGGACACGGAGATATGGGGACCCTCCACAGCAACGGGGGTCAAGTGTCATGGCCTTGGAGCTCCTTGAGAAGATGGATCCCATAACCACAGCGATAACCAGGAAGGGGTTGGCGAAAACTAGGAACACCAGAGACCAACGAGGTTCGAGAGGCTTTTGGCAAAAAGGGGGACACGGCGGTGACAACGGACATCAAACACACAGATCTTTGTTTGAAAGTGGGGCAGAATAATCCCTAGATCTGTGTAACGACTGAAGGGTGGTCTACCCCGGAAGTCGAAGAAAGAAGAATCCGAGGGCGTTTCTTCACTCCAAGAGGAGGTGGTAAAGGGGCCTGAAGCGTGACAGGCTGAAACTCGAGTCTGAAGCTAAAAGAACAGCTGGGTTGTGGGAAAATTGGAAAACAACGGAGGTGTTGGGGTTGATAAGTGTCATAACGTGTTTGTTTGGTTTGGAGACAAATCCTGGTGTGAGTTGGGCTGGCAAGCCAGCCCAAAGAGGAGGAATGTGACCAGGAGATATTTTATTTTGTATTCTTATGATCACAGTTATAATGAGAAGTATCAATCATTAATCATTTACCATTGTGGAATCTGATGACAGTATAATCTTTGTTTTATATCTATGGTAATCTGAGTAAAGATTAATGTATGCAGGTTATCATCATTGTAATCAAGTCTCAAATGGTATCCACAGCATTGTGCGCTGCTTTTCGGTCTGGTTACTACCGTTTATGTCAGAACTGGTACTCATCCCTAAAAAAGGACTGACATAAAAAAATGGACCAAAACCAAAGACTGTATGGAGACAATGACGTTGATGTAACTAACAAAAACAACTAAAGGAAATAATGCACTTATTATTAAAGAAAGCAGAGAAATTTCACTGGTGCGTAGTGAAATTCAGATCAAAATATGCAATCAACTATTAAACTTGTCATATTCTCTAAACTCTGAACTATATCAGAGTTTCTAATGACGTGGGGTTACGCAGATTTCATAATTCTTCGGTGTCAGAGTGAGCCCAAAGCGGTAGTCCATATCAGGCTTCACCCCGGCAGGCATGGAGAATGTGAAGTGCTGCATGAAGGAGGTGAAGAAGAGGAAAAGCTCCATCTTGGCCAGGCTCTCTCCAAGACACACCCGCTTACCTGAGACAAGACACTGACATTAGTCCTAGATTTCCTTTGGATGACTGTGCACAGATTAGTTACTGATTCAATAGAATTACTTAGGATCTCTTTTTGTCCTTCACCAGCCATCTCTTAAACAGCACATTTTACAGTGCATGTTTGGAGAGGCTGCTGAAAAATCTTGCACAGACATTAATAAAATATCTACAGAGTCGTTCCTTACCAAGAGAGAAAGGCAGAAAAGCTGCTCGTTTCACAAACTTGCACTCCTCATTCAGAAAGTGATTTGGATTGAAGGTGTGAGGCGTCTCCCACTCTTTCTTGTCAAACAGCACAGATGTCAAATTGGGAATTACTATAACTCCCTGGCAATTGGAATAATGGTAAATAAAACACACAAAATGAAATATGACATAAACCATGTTTGTCTTTTACTGAAAATTGGTTTGAGCAATGACCTTTGGGACTGTGTAGCCCCCCAGCTCGACATCTCTGTTGGTGACATGCGGCACGCCAAGAGGAGCTATGTTTCCAATCCTCTGGATCTCATGGATAACAGCATCAGTGTAAGGCAGGTTTGCACGGTCCTCCATTGAAGGCTGTCTGGACTCTCCAATCTCTCTGTCTATCTCAGCCTGTACCTTTTCTGTGCAAAAGACAAAAGAAAACAGTATTTCAGCAATGAAATTTACAGCGTAGTGCAACAGCGCTGATTATTAAAGAGATTTGTGCACCATTGCACAATACATTATACATCTAAAAAGCTGAGTATAACCTGGAAATAGTAAAGTTTACACTTAAATTATGACCAGAATGTTCCTTTAGTGCCACACATGTCCAGATTATTTAATAAAAACAGAGAGCTTTCCAGGCCTGGTCAATACTCTTACCCTGAATCTCAGGATATTTTGCCATGTAGAGGAAAGCCCAGCGCAGGGTGGTGGATGTGGTTTCAGATCCAGCCACAAAAAGATCCAAAACACAAATAACCAGATTTTCCTCATCAAAAGTGTTGTCGTCCTGCCCCTTATTCTGAAAATACATGCAAACACACATTTTAAAACATTGGAAATGATTTAAAAAAGTGCCTTTATTGGCAGTGTTACCTGAATTACATGGCAATTTATAATGGCAAATTAAGCCTAATCTCCTACCATTTGAATCTCACTGAGGTAACAATCAATGTAGTCACGTGTTTCTGAGGGATCCCAGGTCTTCTTGTGCTCATTTAGCTCTACTCGTATGAAATCCTTCACTTCATTCCACATCTGCCCGACACTCTGATGTGGACCTGGTAAACGTCTCATCAGTACAGGAAATGCATTGTAGAGCTACAAACGGAAACAGATTGGAACAATACATTCACGTTAGTGCAAATGCCATGCCTCAGTCTAAATAAACTACTGGAAAGTACAACACCAGTCAAAAGTTTGGTTAATAATACAGAACCAGACTCAGGGAGGGGCAGCCAAAAAAGTGGACATATTATAAGAGTTTTATTAAGTCATATTTCCACTTTGTGATCCAAAGGTCCCAAAATTTTGTATGCTATACATTTTTCTTATGAATTGAATATTAACTGCAAACTCAAACTCAATCATTTTATAGGTTTCTGAATAAAATACATGTTTTTTCTTAAAGTTCTGATGGTGGAGAGACATGCTGGGAAAAAGATTACTTGTTCTTTCTAACCTTTTGTGGAAAATGTGTGCTAAGCTGTTAACTAAGTAACAATTTGGTTTTTGGCAACAGTGTTGCGGGATTTCTAATCATGCTTACCAAGCAAAATAAAACAGTGGTGGTCAAAAGAAAGAGGAAGAGACAAGACTCCAGGATGAATATAGCATCATGACTTTGGATTTGAGCATTGCTGTCAGTGATTTTGCTGAGTACAAAACCTAAAAGATAAAGTTCTGATTGGGGGAATCGTTTGTCTTTGTGTGTGTGTGTGTGTTTTTTTAAAGTGTTTTTCTTTATTGCTAGTGTAAAAATGTGTCCATCAATATAAAACCTCTATAGCTTCATCTATACAGTTTGGATATTCTCTCCTACTCTGCATGTCACTGCTCAGTGTTAATTTCCTGTTTGTTATCACCTCTTTTCTCGCCTAAAAGGTGACTATTTTTCTTTTACTGCGTCAGACACTTCAGTACGTATGCTTCTAGTAGTGAGGAGACTTAATATTAATAAACTTTACATACCTGTGTTGAAAAAGATCATTCACTGACATTTAAAAAAAACATTCCTGTAAGGAATAAATGGCAGAGCTGTGGCCCGTGAATTTAGGATGTGATCAGTATATTTAAATGCTGTACCTGTCCCCAAATGGAGCCTTCAATCTGGAATCCTTTATCAAACAGTTGCATCATTTTAATGAACTTCTCTTCACTGTACTCAAAGCGATGGCCAAACACCAGGGAGCAGATGATGTTGGAGACAGCATTGTTAAGGATGAGGTGTGGATCGAATGGCTTACCTCCAGAATAGAAGAGAAACTTTTATGTAAATTTATGTGAATCTGTTCATTCTAAAAGTCTTACCGTGAAATAAGCACGTACCTTTATAGCTTCTGATGTTTTTTGCACAATATGTAAATTCATCCAGGACCACAGATTCAAGTGACTTCTTGCCAAATCCAAACTGTCTAAGGGTCGAAAGTGCAAAGCGTCTCTGCTGCTTCCAGAGGTTTCCACTACTGGCAATGACACCTGATCAGAAAAAGAGCAGGGACAGCAAACTTCTCAACTATAAAAAAGAAGGTTGTGTTTTAGGACTATATAACCACTTCTCTATTCTTATCCCTAACTCCTTTCTTAAAGTTAAATTTGAAGCAACCAAACCGAGAGTCTTTGGGCAAACCAGAATAATACAACTGGTTCTGGGTAAGGCCAAAAACCTTAAAAGTTTAAACTATCAAACTTTGTATCTGTGTTGATCTTTAGTACCCTTACCTAGTCTGTGTGCTCTATCAATCTGTAAAGGAAGGTCCGGGCGGTCCGCCAGGCTGTCTCCCTGCGTCACTAGAGCTTCTTTCAGAATATCAAACCCGTTTAAAACCACCATCCGTTCCTGTCCCATCCGTAGACTGTACACATTTCCATATCTCTCTGCTAACTGGCAAAGGATTTATCAAAGAAGATACACACAAGGCTTGAGATGAAAATATGAGTTAATAAGTAAAATTTTAAGATTCACAGGTACCTGTGTCATACTCTCATGGGCCCTGTTCTGATCTATAGTGAATAGGTTGCCCATAATTGGAAGACCCCGGGGTCCTGGAGGATAGCCTGCTGGCCGACGATTCTTAATATAGTCTGCAGTGATGATGAAAACTGCAGCGAAGAGCAGCAGACTCTTGAGATCCCAGGAAACATAGGTTCCAATTACAGAAATGATTGAATCCATTCTGTAAATACAGTCACTGTACGTGGGTACGATTTCTCCTGTAAGACAGATGACTCAGTCTGAGAGTAGGCAACAAGTGCTATCACTGCAGTGAGGGCGAAGCTCAGTATTACTATCACTTGGTAAAGCAAATAAAGTTTACTCTGAACTCTGGCCTCATTTCATGGAGAAAAAAGGATGTGAAAAACATTTTTAATCTAGGTTGCTAAAATCAAGTATTGTTGCTCAACAGTAGAGAATCTTTTTGGCTTGAGGGTGGCTTGATTAGATTTAAGAAATAGCCAAACTTTAATACTTCAGTTCTTATTTTTACCACTTTAAAACTGCTATCTTTGGGGCAACACTAACATACACAGAAAAAAAAATGCTCATTGGAATCTTGAAAATGAGTTTGTAGTTTTGCCATTTGACAGAGTGGAAGATGTGAGATTTTTAAAGCCTTGCATGATCATAAAACGACATGTTTTCACAACCAACCATGGTCAAATCTGCGTTTCTTCAAGGCTGACTTTTAAATGTACCAAAACTAAAATCCTGTTTCCATTCCATGAGAACTTTGCTTGGTTTGTATTTGCCATTAAGCTTTCATTTCAGAAGAGTTCTGGGAAAGCCAGTGGTGTTCTTCTCACCTTATTTAACAAACTAACTCTATTTCATATTGTTGAAACAGGAAAGCAACTCAGATGACCCATTTGAAGCAAAAAACTCTAAAGGGAACAAAGGAAGAACAAAGTACTCAAAAAAGGGCTTTAAGAACGTGGCCAAATTCATAATGTAGTACCACTTCCTAACACACGATGGTAGTATAGAGTGTAACAATTTTTAAGTCGTCGTGCATTAAAAATTTGGCTCATGTTTCAAATGAATGAATTGCATTATCTGTTATATGGGTTTAAAAACAAATAAGTGGCTTTGTAATGTGCACCTTGCGTTCACATCTTAAAACTGATAAAACTCGGATATCCTACCCTCGGGGGAAGTAGATGATTAACTTCAAAATAAAACATATGTCATTTAAATAAATACTTGGAACTTTCAATGTAAAACGTCTGTGAGTCGAGGCGAAACTTTGGCATGTTTGCGTATCGAGCAAAAAAAAGGATTCCAAGTTCTGTTCCAAGTTCAGGCAATGATCGAAGAGCAGTTTGATTTTGAAAGTTAAGCAACCGGAAGTGTTTGCCTTCGTTAGCTTATTAGCTCGTATGACCTGGTGTGTCCTCCAATATCTGAGATTTGACAGCTAGCTGATTCAAGGATAAGACCAGATCATGGTTTTCGAGGAGAAAAGGATCACGAACGGAGAACCAGAGGTTCTTAGTATTTGTTACAGATACGATTTCGTAAGCTAGTGACGTTTGACGTTCAGCTTATAGGCTAATACACCGAGGCTAACTACGATGCATCCTTAGTTGACATTAGCATTAGCCAACCTCTCTATACATCTCTGTTCAGAATAAGATTAAAGGTTAATTAACGCAGTAGAATCAAGTCGCAGTCAGTGATAATAATGACGGACTAACTGGTGAAGATGAATCGATACAAAAGCAATTGATAACAATTTCTCGAGGGTGGTAGTTTATTGGTGTTATTAATTTGGTCTTGTGTATTTCAGGAGGAGGAAGAAGAGGAAGAGATGGTGGTATGTTAATTAAATAACCTTAACAGAATCAAAGTATGTTAATATATCCCATTATGACTGATGGTTTTATTTTGGTCTTTACTGAACAAAACCAATTTAAAAAAACAAAAAGTGATAATTTACTTTGTCATTTGATATTTGAAAAAAATGTGTGGCAGTTTTCCCGTATATAAAAAGAAAACAAAAACAAACCACCCACTTCATGGATTTTTTTTTCTTTCCAAATGGACTTTCCTTTTTTCCTCAGCTATATGGCATTGCACTCATTTGGACACTGACACTGGCATATGTGTCTCTTATTGAAAGCCAGTTGCTTTGAGTGTTAAACTTTCTCCTTCAGGATCCTATTGAATCACTGCGGCAGAAGTGTGCGGAGACAGAACACTGCATTCACACCTGGGAACGTCTGGAGCAATGTGAGACCAGAGTTGGCTCCCGGTCTTCAACGGAGGAGGACTGTACCGAGGAGCTGTTTGACTTCCTACATGCTCGAGACCACTGTGTAAGTGTGCCGTTAGGCAGCTGTACCAGACAGAAAGACTAAAAAAAAAACACTGACAAAAGAGCAGGTGTTCTCAGTCCCTCGTTTCTTTATGTTTTGTTTTCAAAGAGTCGATGTCAAGTGGCTTTATTGTCACGTCAACCATGTGCTGTGGTACAGTACACAGTGAAGTGAGACAGCATTCCTCCAAGACCATGGTGCTATGTATAACATATAACAGACAATCAACAGAGGACTACATAAAGTGCAAGTGTACAAAAATTGCAAAATAAAGAAAACAAAACAAAAACGGTGCAATAGAAAAGTGCAACAATGACAGTGGGTTGTGCTAAAAGACTGAGCATTTTACAAACAGTAACTTAAAAAAGGCATGTGTGTATGAGATTTTGCAGATAAGTGCTTGATATAGAGTGTGTGTGTGTGTGTGTGTGTGTGTGTGTGTGTGTGTTCTGTTTTCGGTTTTATTTGTCATATGCAAGTTAGCACAGGGTCAACATTGCAATGAAATGTGTTTGATGAGCAGCAGTCACTCAGTAGCATGATACAGTAGGAGAAAATATAATAAAATAATAAAAAAAATAGTAAGGAGCAAAATATTAGAGAGACATGGTAAAAGAGAAAAGATGACTAAATATATATGTATCTATAAATATATGTACACTAGTGATTAAATAAGAAAATCTTGAAAAGAAATATGACGGGAGGGCAGATGGGATATTGCACAGGAATGAGCAGCAGAAAATTACAGTATTGCACTTTTAAATATAAATATCAATAACAATAAAGTGAAGTGACCAGTGCAGTTTAAACAGAGTACTTGTGAAGCTGCAGGGTAGCTTCTGAGTGCTGTGTTGTGTGTTTAAGTGTTGTGGTTGATGTGTCGTATGGCTTGGTAAAAACTGTTTTTAAGTCTGGTGTGTGTGTGTGTGTGTGTGTGTGTGTGTGTGTGTGTGTGTGTGTGTGTGTGTGTGTGTGTCAGTCCAGTCACTGAGTGTTCAGGAGTCTGAAAAATCAAAGTGAGGGTGTCAGAATCTTTCAAGTGATTTTGAGCAGTAGTTCTCAAAGCCCTTTCAGTAAGTATTGGGAGTTATTAAAAGTTACTTAAAGAAATTATAGAAAACCTTGCCTAACAGAGTTCAGGCTGTGTTGAATAATAAAGGTGGGCATACCTAAGTTTGACTTTGAAGTTTGTTAGAATTGTAAAAACTGTTCTTTTATCATAATAAATGCTAATAGCTGCTTAGGCTGTCTTATTATTTAATAGAAAATAAATAACAACCCCCAAAGTTGTTGTTACTTTAAGAATGCTCTTGGAGGAATTTTTAAATCTTTAGACAGTGTTTCCACCTCCACTGTCTGTCTCAAGAACTGCTGTTCTCCAGTTTCAAGTTGATCTATAACCAATTGTAGTTGATTGAGCAATCTGGATTGTGATAATAAACTAAACTAATAAATAGACCTGGCCTTCGGTTTTATGACTGAGCTCCATGTTTTGCTCTGTATGAGTGCAAACCTGAAAGTGAGTGGTATTATGATGTGTAAAATAGGACTGCTTTTACTCTTGAAGACATTTTTGATCTCCTGAAGGCTTAGATAAATGTGACTGAAGGGAGATTTTTATCAGAAATCATAGAGATAATCATCATTACATTTTTACTCAACATTTGCAAGCAAAGCTGCAGTCCCTCATACATGAAGTTAACTTTAGCTTACCATGGCAATATGACACACCTTTATCTGGCAGTTGCCAACATAAGAGCAACATATACAAGAAACTATCCATTTGTATGGCCTACATGTAAGAGCAGTAACTTAAGTGATATGAAATGTCTGTGTTGTTTGTTTGCACTGATGAATTATTTGTTGTATGTCTTCTCTACAGGTGGCACATAAATTGTTCCATTCTGTCAAATGAAGCTCTCAGTAACTGACCACTGGCTAATGGCTTTCTTCACATATTGTATCGTGAGAAGAACTTGGAGTAAAATACATCCATTTGTGGATCTACTGTATGTTGTAACTTGAAGTGTATACATTATCTGCTTATGTAAAAAAGTATTTAACATGTCTGAGTCAACATTTCATTAAAGATGATGACTTAAACATCTTACCATCTGCCCCATGGTGATTTTTTTTTTTTTTAAATATATATTTTTTTACAATATGATAAAATCTCTGCTTTTCTACAGTCACTGGTAAATACTTGCTGAAATGTTCTTTCAGCAAGCCAGCTCCGCCAACAAGTCAACTACTGATATCCCAACTATGATGGCCACATCAGTTCTGTTTTACACAAACAGTGGTGCCGCTGTTCTGACAAAACGTCCTACTTTGGCAAAACGTCCTGCTGTAAGTAGTTTATGCACATTTCTGCTGTCAGTAGGTATGACGGTTTGCCACTGAACTTTGCCCATCAGAGTATGCTTGTAGCTTATAATTATAAAGCCAGGACGGGTTGCCACTAAATTTTAGCCGTTAAAGTATGCTTGTAGGTCACATTCACAAAGGTAGGATGGTTTGCCACTTAATTTTACGTTAGTAGCTTATATTTGCATAGGTATGACGGTTCGCCACTGAATTTCGTGTTGTGCGCATGCGTAGAAACAACGGGTAGGATTGTTTGTCAGGTAGGATGGATTCTCAGAACACCGCCGCAGCTCCATGCCATTCATACCACTTTTGAGAGCACAAGTACTTGCTGCTGTATTCTCCACCAGTTAGACAAAATCAAGGAGAAGTCAACCCCAGAAGCAAAGAAATCACTTTTTTTTTTTTTTTTCTCTTCTCCAGGTCTCTTTTTTTTTTTCCTTTTTTTTCAAACTATTGCAGTAACTTTATCTGCATTGCCTTTGAATGTCTGAGCTTCTGTATTGTTATATCATCAAAATCCTGGTAAAAAATGTAATGAATCTACAGTACAGTAAAGGTTAATGATTAAACCTTCACTTAAAAAGCATCTCTAGACCCAGCAGTCTTAGCTAATTATAGGCCAATCTCCAACCTTCCTTTATATCAAACATCCTTGAAAGAGTAGTTGTCAAACAGCTAACAGATCATCTGCAGAGGAATGGTTTATTGGAAGAGTTTCAGTCAGGTTTCAGAGCTCATCACAGCACAGAAACAGCTTTAGTGAAGGTTACAAATGATCTTCTTATGGCCTCTGACAGTGGACTCATCTCTGTGCTTGTCCTGCTAGACCTCAGTGCAGCGTTTGATACTGTTGACTATAATCGATTAGAGCGATTAGAACATGCTGTAGGTATTACAGGTACTGCACTGCAGTGGTTTGTATCATATCTAATAGACTCCAGTTTGTGCATGTAAATGGAGAGTCCTCTTCACACACTGAGGTTAATTATGGAGTTCCACAGGGTTCAGTGCTAGGACCAATTCTGTTTACATTATACATGCTTCCCTTAGGCAGCATCATTAGAAGACATAGCATACATTTACACTGCTATGCAGATGACACCCAGCTCTATCTGTCCATGAAGCCAGATAACACACACCAATGAGTTAAACTGCAGGAATGTCTTAAAGACATAAAGACCTGCATGGCTGCTAACTTTCTGCTTCTTAATTCAGATCAAACTGAGGTTGTTGTACTCGGCCATGAAAATCTTAGAAATATGGTATCTAAGCAGATTCTTACTCTGGATGGCATTACCTTGGCCTCCAGTAACACTGTGAGGAACCTTGGAGTCATTTTTGACCAGGACATGTCCTTCAACGCACATATTAAACAAATATGTAAGACTGCGTTCTTCCATTTGCGCAACATCTCTAAAGTTAGAAATATCCTGTCTCAGAGTGACGCTGAAAAACTAGTTCATGCATTTATTACTTCCAGGCTGGACGACTGTAATTCATTATTATCAGGATGTCCAAAAAACTCACTGAAAAGCCTTCAGCTGATCCAAAATGCTGCAGCAAGAGTCCTGACAGGGACTAGAAAGAGAGCAGATTTCTCCTGTTTTGGCTTCCTGTTAAATCCAGAATTCAAAATCCTGCTCCTCACATACAAGGTCTTAAATAATCAGGCCCCATCTTATCTTAATGACCTTGTAGTACCATATCACCCTATTAGAGCACTTTGCTCTCACGCTGCAGGCCTACTTGTTGTTCCTAGAGTATTTAAAAGTAGAATGGGAGGCAGAGCCTTCAGTTTTCAGGCCCCTCTTCTGTGGAACCAGCTTCCAGTTTGGATTCGGGAATAGACACTCTCTCTACTTTTAAGATTACGCTTCAAACTTTCCTTTTTGCTAAAGCATATAGTTAGGGCTGGACCAGGTGACCCTGAATCCTCCCTTATGTGGTCCGTGGTAGGTACCTATTTAAAATAGGACAGAGCCGTAGGCGCACAGTCAGTTTAAAAGAGTTTAATTTTTAATACAAAATAAAAGAAACAGTGTAACAGCAGCACCTAAAAACAATTAAAAACGTTACCTTATTAACAACGATAAAACTGTACGATTGCCCGTGAGACAGGACAAGCGCTGCGGGGAACAGTTTAAAAACAAATCGACATAGCACACAGGTTAAAAATGGACGGCAACTCACACATGACCCCAAATGGGTAAAACACTATAGAAAAAAAAAGGCAAATCTTCGGTGCCGTCTTCACTCGGGCCCCCCGCTGTGCATGCAAAAGCGGGGAGGCAAAAAAAAGGATTTGTTTTCCCTGCAGCGCCTTCACCGCCTGCGAATCAATATCTGTGGTGCCTACTGATACAGAAAAAGTAAAACAAAAAAAAACCAAAACCATCGACAGCCACAGCAGTCAGTCTGTCGGCTTACACCAGTTTAAAACAAATTAAAACACACTGATGTGTCGGGTCCTTTGCCCGCAGCCAGAGATCCACCTGGCAAAGCAGCAGCTCGGTACTCTGTGAATAAAAGGCAGGAGATCACTAGCTGGACAATAAAACACAGGAATATTCCTCCACTAAATTGGTTTTGTTACCTGTCCGCAAGTTCGTGTCACACCCTAATAAATGTGGGTCAGTGGCGATGAAGTCCACTATACCGTTCTCACGGGAGCAATGTTTCCCACCTACAATGGTGCAAATAACTGTAAACCTCTGCCAACAGCCAGAGCTCAAGTGGTACATTTTTGTGTAACCTACCGTTCTAACAGAAGTTTAGGGGAGGACGCGTATCAGACTTTCATAGTTAAGAAACACCAACATGCCCAACTCGGACCAAGCACTCGCAGCTTCAGGTTTGCAAAGGAATACCCAATTGCCCACACCTGCGCTTATGAAAGGAGCGAAGACCAGCTCCGCCCACCAGGGGTGGTCCCAAGTCTCCAGGTCTCACCTGTCACATTCTCCCCCCTGGTTTTTGCATTGGCGACCCGACAATAAAACTTTAAAGCCACGGTCTATAAAAAGCTGTAACTGAATGTACACTAGGTGGCCTGGCTTCAGCTGATTGGGGCAGATGTGGATTGGAATGGTGGCCAGCTGTTGAGCGTGTCGTTCTTCTAACTGTACCACTTTCAGCTAATGGAGTGGGGACACTACACTGTGGAGTCAGGGTACCAGGCTCAGTCCCACTGGACTGCGGCCTCATTACTATAGCCAGGTCTTCTGGGGGTTGTTGGGGACAAGTTGCAGAATCAGTTTGTACACTTTGGGGGTCACCTCTTGGGGACTCCCTTCGTTGCCACACATAAAAGTCTCCCTCATCCTCAGACAAGGGTAACCGGTCAGGTGAACTTCTAGGGTTAGGAGTTTGCTGGAGCTCTGCCCTTATTTTCTCACAGATATCAGCAGGGATCGGCTTGATCAATTGTCTGTTAACCTGTCTTTTCTGTTCTGGATCATGGAGTGGGGCCACTGTATACACAGGACCAGCATCAGCAGGGGCCCGGACAATACAATACGGTGTAACACCCCAAAAATCTTGGATTTTATTCCGTCCCCGAATGCTATGATCTCTCAAATACACTAACTGATGCAATGGCAAGGGGTCAGAAGCTGGGGCAGGTTGACGATCTGCACGCAGCGTCGCTGCTGCTTTGGTGCGGTTACTCACACCTTTATAAGCTACATCTAGACGTTTCTGATGCTCTTGGACCCAAGTGTGCACCGGGCCATGGGTGGGTTCCTCCACTCTGCCTAACAGGAAGTCAATTGGGAGCTGGGGCTCTTGGCCAAACATAAGAAAATAGGGTGACTCACCGGTAGTTTGATGGATTGTGGTATTGTAAGCAAAGGTGAGCTGCTGTAAATACATGGGCCAATGACGCTTTTGCTCAGGGGGCAGGGTTCTCAACAGATCATGCAGAGTCCGATTAAAACGCTCACACTGGCCATTACCTTGTGGGTGGTAAGGAGTGGTGCGAGTCTTTTCCACACCATATAACTGGCACAGCTGCTGAACTACTGCTCCTTCAAAACTCCTCCCCTGATCAGAGTGGATCCTAGAGGGAACACCAAAGCGATAAAACCACTCATAAACCAAAACACTGGCCACAGTAGTTGCCTTTTGATCCTTAGTAGAAATGGCCTGAGTGAACTTTGAAAACACATCAGTAAGAATCAATACATTTTCACGGCCATCAACAGAGGGTTCAAGGCATGTGAAATCAATTGCCAGAATCTGATTGGGCCTCGCAGCCATGAGGTGACCCATGGTTGTTTTAGGTTTGGGATAAACTGCTTTAGCCTGTGCACAACGTTCACATTGCTGACAGTAATCCTGAACCTCCTTAAACATACCTGGCCAATAACACCTCTTGCGTATTAAGTCTGCTGTCCTGTCAGTTCCCTGGTGACCATGGTCATTATGCAAGCCATGTAAAACCTCCTTCTTGAGACTCTGAGGGACCACTAATTGGCACACTGGTTCCCCCCCATCTGGCTGAAAAATCTGCCGATAAAGGACGCCCTCCTTTTCTACTAGTTTCCTCCACTGGCGCAACATTTCCAGCACTGCTGCTGGCAAATCTCTCCTCTCCTGACGAGTAGGGCCAGTTCCTCTGCGCCAAAACTTCAAACAGCCACTAATCGTGGGGTCCTCCCTCTGCAAAGTAGCAAGGTCTGCAACTGAATGAGAGGGTAAAACCGAAATCATAGATTGGATTACTTGCTCTGGTGGTAAAACTGTTTGGACTAAAGAGTCTGGAAGGGAAGTACCAGGAAGCAGTGTTTCTAAAGACACAGTCTGATCAGATGGCTGACACTGTCGGGACAAAGCATCTGCATTGCCATTTGTACGACCTGAACGATACTTAATTGAAAAATCAAAAGAAGAGAGCTGAGCAGCCCAGCGCTGTTCCAAAGCTCCAAGCTTTGCTGTAGTCAGATGGCTCAAGGGGTTGTTGTCTGTATAGACAACACACTTGTTACCCAGCAAATATTCTCTAAATTTTTCAGTCATAGCCCATTTCAAGGCTAGGAACTCAAGTTTCATGGAGCTGTAATTGGACATGTTACGTTCTGTGGGCTTTAGCCCTCGACTAGCATAAGCTATAGGACGCACCTTGCCATCAGCTTGCTGTTGCAAAAGCACTGCCCCCAGACCCCAGTGGCTGGCATCAACCTCCAAGATAAAAGGTTGTGAAAAATTAGCATAAGCCAATACGGGGGAATGCACCAACCGAGCTTTCAACTCTTGAAAGCTATTTTCACACTGCTCGGTCCAAACTTCCTGCAATGCACGCTTGGAGGGGCGTTTGTGCTTAGTCCCAGCCAGTTCGGCCACCAGCTGGTGGAGCGGAGCAGCTAGGGATGCAAAACCTGGAACAAAGCGGCGATAGTAACTAGCAAACCCTAAGAATGATCTCAATTCAGCAACAGAGCTAGGAGTTTGCCAATTAGACACCGCAGATATTTTGTCTGGGTCCGTGGCTACCCCGTCCTTGGAGATCACATGCCCAAGGTACTTTACCTCTGTCTGCAGAAAACAGCATTTTTCCAACTTGGCCTTCAAGTTTTGTACCCGCAAGGTCTCCAGTACTGCTCCTAGGCGCTGAATATGCTCATCTACTGTGGTAGAGAAGACAATCACATCATCCAAGTACAACAACAAAGACTGGTGATTCTGGGAACCAAACATTCGCTCCATCAATCTCTGAAAGGTGCTTGGTGCATTACAGAGGCCAAACGGCATGCGGTTGAACTCAAATAACCCAAACGGAGTACAGAAAGCAGTTTTCTTTTTGTCTGGCTCAGCAACAGGGACCTGATTGTAGCCACTAGCCAAGTCCAAGGTAGAGAACCAACATGCACCTGACAACACGTCCAAGGACTCCTCAATTCGGGGCAAGGGAAAAGCATCCTTCCTAGTCCTTGAGTTCAGCAGACGGTAATCCACACAAAGCCTAATACTGGAGTCCTTCTTTCGTACCACCACGATTGGGGATGCAAAAGGGCTACAACTTTCTCTGATCACCTGACTCTCCAACAGGTGTTGAATATGGGCCTTAACGCTCTCATACTCTGAAGGTGGAATCCGTCGATACCGCTGGCGGACCGGAGTCTCATCTAAAAGTGGGATCTCATGAGTCATTAAATTGGTACACCCTAAGTCACCATCATGAGAAGAAAAAACAGATTGGTAGTCACGCAAAAGGGCCCTTACCCTGTCCTGATCCTGTACAGTGAGGGCTGAGAGATCAATTGCATCAATTGCAGTTTTCAGAGGGTTGAATTCCACACTCTGGGTTGCCATGGTAACACATTTTTCCTCTCCCAAATCTTCCAAGAGCCTGGTCGAGCCATCCGATTGGCTGACAATTTCAACTTGGCACAAGGTGCCAAGCTGACTGCGAGGTGGCAAAATGGCCTCAGTTAATCCCACATTGGTAACTGGGATAAATGCAGTGCCACTGACCACTTGGACCAAAGCTGGAGAAGAAAGGAGACCATGAGGCAAACCGGCATCTAATGGTTCAAAGAGCGCTGTTCCAGTGTGTGCTGGAGGGGCTTTCCGACATGTAGCTGGTACAAACTTCATTGTGCCTGCGGGGATGCAAATTTTTCTCCTACCCTTAACCCTCACTGGGCCACTAACCTGTGCTTCAGGCTGTAGCTGCGCTGTATGGCAACGCTGCAAAGCCTGCTGCCAAGGATCCTCCTGCACTAAAGGAAGGTCAAAAAGAGCAGAGCCATGTTCCAAAAACAGCTCCCTATAACACTCACGGATCACATTCATGCCGAGTACTCCACATGTTTCTGAGTTGTGGCTGGGCTCCAAAGGATCTCTAACAACTAACACACCACGTTTTGGTATTTGCCTCCCTAACACTTGGCAATCAAGCTCCAGGTAGCCAACATAGGGAATATCTAGCCCATTAGCTGCCCGTAACCGCAGCCAATGGCATGCTTTCAGTTTCTCTGGACCCCAGTTCTTAAAATGTTTGGCAAAAAAACTCTCCGTGATGGTAGTGACCATGGATCCAGTGTCTAATAAACAGGAGACATCTACCCCTCCCATATTAATGGTAACCTTTGGACAGGAGCCTACCAACTTGGGTGGGGGACCAGACATTTGAGCATTACAACTGTTAGAGCCAGTTATGTCCCCATCTGATATGTGGCTCAACATAACAGAGGGTGCTAGTTTTCCGCCTGCATGGAAAACGTACCCTGCCCAGATGAGCTCCGGCTAGGGGCTGTAGATTCAAAGACTACTACCCTCTCATTATCACAGTCTTTAGCAAAATGGCCAGGTTTCTGACACCGTCTGCAAATAACCTGCCTTCCTCTCTGCGTGAACCTAGACTTACTTGATGTATGGACAACTCTCAACTCATGTGTAAGCTGATCAATCTGGGCCTGCTGCCGTTTTAACATTTCCTTAACCTCTGCTAATTCTGACCCAATAGTATCCCTTGGCCCCTTTGTTTGTCCTGTATGCTGAATGCTGTAGACTGCTGGGACAGAATAAGTCCTGAACCGGCCGGGTTCTACTCCTACTCTGCCTTCCCGCTCCCACCTGAGGCCTTCATCTCTTAAAGTATGGAGGTCATAATCTGGATGTTCGCGAACAATCCTTTTAAGCTCGCGGCTCAAATTTCCATCCCGGACACCCTCTACAAACTGATCAGAAAGCAGTCTAGCAGCCTCAGGAATTCGCCTCTCTGGACAACTTTGGATCATTTTGTCCATGAGAGAAAACAATGCATGGGAGAATTCCCTCAGTGACTCTCCTTCTTGCTGCCTTCTTGCATAAAAAGCTTCCTTAACAGCAATAAAGGACATGGGGCAACCATACTGGCTAAGGAGAATATCAAAAATGCAGTCTGGATCTTCTCTTACTTGCTGGGACCTATATTTTATTTCCTCACGAGCATCACCAGTCAAATGATCATAGACATAATGGGCTCTATCAACAGGGGCAAGTCTACGAGTGCGCATTACGGATTTTATTTCCTCCACCCAACTTTGGACACTAATTTCCCCAGTTCCACTAAACAGGGGGCACGACCTCTCTCTAGGGATATAAACCAGCCTCTCTCGAGGAGAGCCCTCCATAGGGGTAGAGTCATGAGGTCTACAGGGGCTAGAAATGCCTGATTGGGACTCCATAATACAAAAATAGAAACCCTCAACAGTAAGTGCCTACTGTGTTTAAATGCAGATTATACTTTGTTACCACCAGGATTTACCAGCTGCTGCTTTGCCTAAAATAAATAAATAAATACAAATATAAAACAGTTTAAAACACACACCCATAAAAATAAAAAAAAATAATTTTACACAAACCAACTGACTAATCGCTGTGCACACCTAGAGGCTCGTCCTGTCCGACAACGCCAGTTTGTGGTCCGTGGTAGGTACCTATTTAAAATAGGACAGAGCCGTAGGCGCACAGTCAGTTTAAAAGAGTTTAATTTTTAATACAAAATAAAAGAAACAGTGTAACAGCAGCACCTAAAAACAATTAAAAACGTTACCTTATTAACAACGATAAAACTGTACGATTGCCCGTGAGACAGGACAAGCGCTGCGGGGAACAGTTTAAAAACAAATCGACATAGCACACAGGTTAAAAATGGACGGCAACTCACACATGACCCCAAATGGGTAAAACACTATAGAAAAAAAAAGGCAAATCTTCGGTGCCGTCTTCACTCGGGCCCCCCGCTGTGCATGCAAAAGCGGGGAGGCAAAAAAAAGGATTTGTTTTCCCTGCAGCGCCTTCACCGCCTGCGAATCAATATCTGTGGTGCCTACTGATACAGAAAAAGTAAAACAAAAAAAACCAAAACCATCGACAGCCACAGCAGTCAGTCTGTCGGCTTACACCAGTTTAAAACAAATTAAAACACACTGATGTGTCGGGTCCTTTGCCCGCAGCCAGAGATCCACCTGGCAAAGCAGCAGCTCGGTACTCTGTGAATAAAAGGCAGGAGATCACTAGCTGGACAATAAAACACAGGAATATTCCTCCACTAAATTGGTTTTGTTACCTGTCCGCAAGTTCGTGTCACACCCTAATAAATGTGGGTCAGTGGCGATGAAGTCCACTATACCGTTCTCACGGGAGCAATGTTTCCCACCTACAAGGGTGCAAATAACTGTAAACCTCTGCCAACAGCCAGAGCTCAAGTGGTACATTTTTGTGTAACCTACCGTTCTAACAGAAGTTTAGGGGAGGACGCGTATCAGACTTTCATAGTTAAGAAACACCAACATGCCCAACTCGGACCAAGCACTCGCAGCTTCAGGTTTGCAAAGGAATACCCAATTGCCCACACCTGCGCTTATGAAAGGAGCGAAGACCAGCTCCGCCCACCAGGGGTGGTCCCAAGTCTCCAGGTCTCACCTGTCACACTTAGTTATGCTGCAATAGACGTAGGCTGCCGGGGATTCCCATGATGCATTGAGTTTTTCCTTTCCAGTCACCTTTCTCAGTCACTATGTGTTAACAGACCTCTCTGCATTGAATCATATCTGTTATTAACCTCTGTCTCTCTTCCACAGCATGTCTTTATCCTGTCTTCCTTCTCTCTCCCCAACCGGTTGCAGCAGTTGGCCCCGCCCCTCCCTGAGCCTGGTTCTGCCGGAGGTTTCTTCCTGTTAAAAGGGAGTTTTTCTTTCCCACTGTCGCCAAGTGCTTGCTATATAAATAAAATTGAATTGAATAATGATTGTACACTCGTGTCTTCAGCTTCTATATTACCTTATAAAAATGTAGATGCGCATTGCTGCTTGAAATGGCAGCAAAACATATCTTGGGCCAGCAGATGCCGAGCAACTTTTGGTATCCAGCAGATAAGAAACATGTACTCATGTGGACATCTGCATGAACCCCCATGCTCACCAGCTGATGACAAAATTTATGTCACTTTGATCCACTCACACCATAGCAATGTCATATCCACCAAGGCAGTTATGGTGGAAGACTAATGTAAGACCTGAACCCAAAAGTATATTTTGAATAATTTGATTGGTTTGAAGAGAGGAAGCCTTAATGTGCTGATTGGATTAGATTCTTACTTGATTTTTTCCAGAAGGAAGGCAGCAACGGGTGTGACTGTTTAGAGTTCCTTAAGTAGGCAGAGATAGCGGGGGCTTGACAGGCAGGTGATTATGACTGGTAAATATTTAGTAATTCCTTTCCAAAGAACATGGACCATAAAAACCTGTCTTTGATGGTATGATGAGAATTAGGTGTGAAGGCTAAAGGGCAGGAACCCAAAAGACTACACCAGCAGGCGCAGACCAAGGCAAGGCACATGCTATCTTTGTTGTAAGTGATCACCACGGTGATTCTACTTCAGAATTAAAGTATCCGTGTACTTTAATGTGGTTTCAGCCACTGCAGTAGCACATCTGTCCTAGGCTTTGTAGATCTCATGGTTGGATTTATAGTCCTCCACAATGTCAGTGTTGTCAGTGTTGACATTGTGGAGGACTATAAATACCTTGGAGTACACATTGACAATAAACTGGACTGGGCTAAAAACACCACAGCACTTTACAGGAAGGGCCAGAGTCGTCTCTATTTTTTGAGGCGACTGAGGTCCTTCAACATCTGCCAGAAAATGCTGAGGATTTTCTATGAGTCTGTGGTGGCCAGTGCGATCCTCTATGCTGTTGCATGCTGGGGGAGCAGGCTGAGGGTCGCAGATGCCAACAGACTTAATAAACTGATCCGTAAGGCCAGCAATGTTGTGGGGATGGAGCTGGACTCCCTCAAGGTGGTGTCGGAGAGGCGGATGCTGTCCAAGATAAAGACAATGTTGGATAACACCTCCCACCCACTCCATGACATGTTGGTCAGTCACAGGAGCTCGTTCAGTGAGAGACTGAGATTACCGAAAAGCACCACTGAACGACACAGGAAATCATTCCTGCCTGTGGCCATCTCCCTGTACAACGCATCCACTTAACACACTGTTTGCTGCTACAACTACACATGTTTCTTTTCCAAATATTTATTTATAAGTGACTTATGTATGTATGTATGTATGTATATATATGTATATATTGTACTATTCTTAGTTAGCATATTGTCTGTCTTGTCTTAATGTTGGTTTAAAATGGAGCACTGTAACAAAAAATAATTTCCCCCAGGGATCAATAAAGTATTCTGATTCTGATTCTGATTCTGATTGGATGTTTCCTATTACTCCTCTGTGCATATTGTTGAAGTCAGCCTTCTTATGTTTCCTTAAAAAGTGGAGTCATTTCTGAATTTTCTTAAGAAATGTGATAGTCATGTGATACCAGGGAACCTACAGTATAGCTGTTCGTCTGCTGCATTTCAGTTTCAATAATATAAAAAAATTTAAAGAATGTCCAATAGCCGGTGACCCACCAATGGTGTCAGAGAAGTTTTCTTTCTCAGCCAGCTGCATGTTTACTTCATGTCATCCCCCACATTCCCTGTCACGTTCAACTGCTTGTATTTGATTTTCCCTTAAGAAATCACTAGGGTGTATCAAAAATAATCTGAGTTAATGAGTATTATTGTTAAATATTTTTAATAAAATGCCATTTTCTCTGGAATGTTAATAACCATTCATTTACAAACACAACAAAAGTCTAACTTAACTTTAACAAAGTTTTTTGTTAGAAAAAAATCAAATTGTTACGTGCTTAAATTTACACAAAATGTCAGAGATCTGCACTGTCATGAACAAACATTGAAACCTAATTTTTCATGATTTATTGGGCCATTTTTGACTACTTTTGATTTTACATTTGTATCTCACCTTCAAATTGTTTTATTTATTTGTACAACCATTTAAAAATACTACTATAACTAAAATGAGAGAAGAATCAAGTGTCACAATAAGATGCCCCACAAGTAAAAAAGAAAATTACTTGTCTGCCACGAACACCACAGGCATAAACCTGCAGGCCTGACAGCAGGAGGTGTAACACTCCTCTGATTTTCCACCTGGAGACAGTGTTTACCAATCTGCCTGTGTGACATTCATTAGTACCCTCACTGACACACAAAACAGAGCAAGGAATACACTACACACTAAGTTCAACACAACACACTAACTATACACTCCACGCTAAATGTCACAAATCTCTCACATCTCAAAACTCGCTATCGATCTCTCTCTCTCTCTCGTTGCTGTCACTCCCAAAACTTCCCCTAAACAACCAAATCATGTGTTGCAATTTTTTTTATTGGTCGACATAGTACGTTTCCACCAATAGGAAAGAGGTGGCTTTTTACCTTTCTTTAATTTTTTTTATTTTATTTTTTATTATAACTCTGGATTTTGTGGCCTGTCATTAAAATTTAGAAACTGATGTATACTTTGAAATCCGAACTTTCAACACGAGCTGAAATAGAGACTCAGCGTGACTGCAGCTTGTTGTTATGTCAGCTTAAATCAGTCATGTGATTTGGAGGTGCGGCGTGTCCTGTGACCCCAGACGATTAATGACACTCACCTTCATTCCATTTCCACGGTGTAACAACCAACCACCTGTGCCAAATCTGAAATAAGATAAGATAAGATAAGATAGAACTTTATTAATCCCTCGGGTGGGTTCCTCTGGGAAATTCGATTTCCAAAAAGCACAGCACCGACAGAAGTTACAGAGTTACAGAATATTATATATATATATACACACACACACATACACACACATATATAAATACAGAGACAAATATAAATAAAATATACGAAGGGGATAAATAGAATAAATAGGAATAAAAATAAAAATACAAGTGAATTGCACATTTCAAGTATTGAGGTCTATTGCACTGTTGACTATTTACAAAAAGTATTGCACAAGGTATTGTACAGTGAGGTGAAGAGGCACTACAGCTTAGTTGTTCCCCCCTCCTTTGTCCTCCTGTCTCCCCTCCCTCTCCCCTCCAGAGAGGAGTTTAACAGTCTGATGGCGTGTGGGACAAAGGAGTTTTTAAGTCTGTTAGTTCTTGTCTTTGGGAGAAGCAACCTGTCACTGAACAGACTCTTCTGGTTGTTAATGGCCGTGTGCAGAGGATGCCCAGCATTGTCCATAATGTCCAGCAGCTTTTTTAGTGTCCTTTTCTCTGCCACTGTCACCAGAGTGTCCAGCTTCATGCCGACCACAGAGCCAGCCTTCCTGATCAGTTTCTCCAGCCTGGATGAGTCCTTCTTTGCTGTGCTGCTCCCCCAGCACACCACAGCATAGAAAAGTACTCCAGCAACCACCGACTGGTAAAACATCCTCAGGAGCTTCCTGCAGATGTTAAAAGACCTCAGCCTCCTGAGGAAGTACAGTCGGCTTTGGGCTTTTTTATACAGGTGCTCTGTGTTGCATGACCAGTCCAGTTTATTGTCCACCCACAGCCCGAGGTACTTGTACTTGTTGACCACCTCCACCTCCTCCCCCTCTATCTGAACCGGCAGTGGACCTGCTCTGGACCTCCCGAAGTCCACAACCAGTTCCTTAGTCTTTGAGGTGTTGAGTTGCAGGTGGTTTGTGTGACTCCATGCGACAAAGTTCCTCACCAGACTTCTGTACTCCTCTTCCTGATCATCCCAGATACACCCCATGATGGCCGTGTTACGATGCCCATGGTGCTGATTCAAATGTGCTCTGGCACAGTCACAGGCATCTGTTGCTACCAAAAAGTTTTAGAATTTATATTCAGTGTTACAATTTATATTCAGTTTTAATTGCTGCTAGGCTCAAAGTGTTAATGCCATCTTATTTTAATGAACAACACTGTCATATGCACAAAGAGGGTGGCACTAAGGAGGTAAGAGATCATTTTAGAGTGGCACATGCACCCCCATACCACCCCTCTAGATCCGCCAAAGACTCCAGGGTGTGTACAGGCTGTACAAACCCTGGGCCTGTTCCTGTTTACCTTCCCTGGATTCCTGAGTTTGGCAGTGTGGTGTGGTGCCAGCGGAGCGAGAGTGTGTTTGGGCAGAAGAGGAGTGTGGCGTGTGATCGTGACTGTGTGTACGGACCTCCCCCCCTCCTTCCCGTTGATCCCTGGAAATCTCGACCCGGCACTTTGTTTATATTTCACCTGGTGATTGTAAATAAACTTTTCTCCAGACTTCAAAGGAAACATGTTAACTTGAGTATATCCTGTAATAATGAGCTAACCAGCTGATAAATGGTGGAGTACACTACAAGCACTACAAGCTCAATTTAAACACGTTGTTTTTTGTCTATTTGCTAAAGGTTAAATGAAAGTTAAGCAATATTTAAAAAATAAGGTCACTAACATGAGTACGTGAGTGTTTGTGTGTATATTTTAGTTAATCAGTGGCAGTGAGCCATCTGTGTTTCAATATCTCCGTTTGCAGACAGATATTAATCTTCTGAAAAAAGGTTTTGAGGAAGCTGGTGCCACCTATTTTAATTTTTTAAATATCATTAACATCCATCCATCCATTCGCTCCCGCTTTCAGGGTCGCGGGGGGCGCTGGAGCCTATCCCAGCTGTCATAGGGCGAGAGGCGGGGTACACCCTGGACAGGTCGCCAGTCTGTCGCAGGGCCAACACACAGGGACAGACAACCATTCGCACTCACATTCATAATGTGGATTATCCAATTAACCTATCCCCACAAGCTGCATGTCTTTGGACGGTGGGAGGAAGCCGGAGTACCCGGAGGGAACCCACGCAAACACGGGGAGAACATGCAAACTCCACACAGAAAGACCCCGGCCTGATGTTGGAATTGAACTCAGGACCTTCTTGCTGTGCGGCAACAGTGCTAACCACCGTGCCACAGTGCTGCCCATTAACATACTGTGATATTTACCCGACAGTATATGTTTCAACAAAGAATTTTGGATGAAATTGTGTTAGAAAACAATAAATTTCTCTTTTTGGACTTTAAAGTACACTAATTGCCTGCTGACAGCTCCCTTCTGATAGGTAACATGTGTCCTAACAGCACTCACTGAATTACTTTGAAAATAAATACATTTTTCATTGATAATGATGTTCACTTTGTTCCTCATGAGCAATTACTGCATGTGGTAGTAAGTCTCAATGATTAACGTTGTATGCATATATGAATTAGTACATAGTGCATTTGCTTTAGTCACCTTGCTGTTGAATTGTGCTATATTAATAAACTTGCCTTTGTTTAGTTTCCCATTCATCATATAAATTCTTTGAGAGAAATCTTTTTTTTATTTGATCATAAATAAGTGATCAAATGATTGAGTTGATTTAGGACCGGCACTATCTTTCCTGCAAATCTCATTGTTTTAGAAAATTAGGAGCATAGGTGTAATCTGTGAGACCTCTGCTTCCTCTGCTCCATCCCCCCTTTTTTGTCCTAACAAGTAAAATAGTGACATTAACGAATATGTGAGTTCACAATCAGTTAATCTGGTTAAAATTCAAACGCCACAAAAGTATATTTCAATAATGAAAGTCAGTAAACCAAACTGAGTGGTCAAAGCTAAAACGGAGGTTATTTTGGAGTTTTCTGTTCCAAGTGCAACATTTGGGATTTTACTATGTGGCAAGAATTGGGTAGACCAAAGTACATTTGGTAAATTTTTAACTTTTTCCTTTAGCACACAAAAGCTAGTCACTGAAAATAAGTTATTTCATATTATTGTTTCTTTCACTGGGTTTCTCAGTTGGTTTATAACATAGAATGTATATGTTCATAACAGAGTTTTGGGCTGTTAATCACATAGCAGTGATTTTTGTTAGTGGTGTACTCACTCTGTATTGTATTCATTTTCTGATGTTGGTGGCTGCTGGTTAATGAGTAAATTTTAAAAAAAAAGGCATTTTAGAGCAGCTCAAACTGTGAACATTAATAAGAAATAAGGAAACAACTAACACTGTGTTCTTTTTACGCCTTTGTTCACGTAGAACATTCTCTTGCCATGGGTCCAGTAAGTAGATATGTCACTTACCTGACTTTTACCCTCTATAAATTGGATGAACTACTCATGAACTAATCATTACACAAAAGGTGTTAACAAAGATAAAAGTTCTACCCAGCAATGTGCAAGAATTCCCTTCTGTTTTTCTTTTCCTTCATCTTGGTCATCAAGTTGGGCAGCACGCTAACGTCCTTACTCCACTATGCTCCACTATGCTCGTATGGGTCTGACCCTTTCACTCCTTAGATTTTTTTCCTGGCACAGCACAATCACACTTTGTAACCAGTTATAGCAATTTCTCATAGGTAATACAGCAACAAGCTTTATGAATATTCATGTGTGTAACCAATAAAAACAGCCTGCAGAGGGAAAGCAAGTTGAAGTGGGCTGGAGACAACTGCTTCTGTCTCGCGAGTGAAAATTTGAGCTCTGTGTGACCTCGTTCCTGGGTGAGCTTCTGTTTATCCAGCAGTATCAGGGGTAAAACTCTGACAGTCGCTCCCTTATGACCTTATGATATGTCACTGTGTGCCCTGACAGCACTCGCTTTTTGGCTCAAGCTTTATTTAGGAAGCAATCAATTTATTCATATAGCACTTTCAGACAACTCCCAGCTGAAAACAAGGTGCTGTACACTTGACATAAAAAACCCTATAAATTAATTTAAAATAAATAATAATAATAATGATAATCAAAATTCAATTAAAACAATAAAATCAGCACATTAGATTAAATTAAAGCAGTTTGATCCTGTTTGCCTATGTTTTCTGGGACATCAGTAAGGATGCTCTTCCTTAACTTCAGCTTGGCCTTCAATACCATCATCCCAGACATCCTTATAGCCAAGCCAACTTGGACTTCCAAAAACTTTCTCACAGACCGTTCACAATCAGTCGAGATTGGCAACCAGAGATCATACACCCTGAACATCCTGCCCTCTGGAAAAAGTTCAGATCCATCAGGTTCAAAACCAATAGACTAAATAACTGCTTCTTCCCATGCCAGCCCTGCCAGGGCTCTGCTAGGACCAAACACAATCACCTCTGTTTTGCTTGAATTACATTTTAAAAAGTTTAGGGCCATACATGTTTTAATATCTTCTAGACATGCCAGAAGCGGTTTAATGGAGAAAGCATCTTTCTGCTTCAGAGGCAGATAAATCTGGCAGTTTTTGGCAGTGGAGGGATAATCCATGCCTTTTAAGAATGGTTCCCAAGGGCTGTAAATGTAATGAAAAGGGCAGAGGCCTTAGAATTGCGAACCTCAAACTGAAGAGCAGCAGAAAAGGATTCATACACTAAAAAGTTAACACAGTTCTGACAGAAAGATAAGACCTAAACCAATTCAAAGCAGTACCATGAATGCCTGCAAGACAGGTTTCTTGGGTTGTACTAGGGTTGTACTACTGCATGCTTAAAATGAGCAGGGACTACACCAGATATCAAACTGCTGTTTATAATAGTAAGAACAGCCTGTCCTAGGCAATCTCCTTTAACAATCGTTGAGGGACAGTATCATTTGGAGAACCAGAGGGCTGAACACAGCATAAAAACCTGTGGTCACACAAGTTAAAATGTACAAAAACACATGTTACAAATTCCCACAGAAGAGAGCTTATCTCACCTCACACTCCCAATGACGTTTCAAGAGACCTCTTCCGATCACACAACAGAAGGCAGTCAATTGCATTTTGACCTGACCCGGAATTAAAACAGGACTACAACAGTTCAAAATCTGGACTACTTTAGAGCTTAACCAAGACAGAACCAGAATCAAAACTAGATGATAGTAGCACTGAAAATCATCATAGACCTGCACGACACTGACAACACCTCTTTATTGTGGTAACATGAGACTGTATCATTGAGGCCTGAGTTTTGCGAACCTATTGATGACATTTTCAGGGTCAATATTATTCAAGTATTGCTTTTCAATACATAATTTGTACCATATTATTTTTTAATTCTACCAAAGTACACTATTTAGATTCAGAAAAGTTTACATAACTATTTAGCCTTGTTGTGCAAACAAGCCTGCATAACTTAATAAATATAGAATTTGAAAAATAACAAACCTAAAAAGATACACTAGGGACTGGATACATGTTCTGATGAGTTTTGGCAAACAACCATTTGACTAACATGTCTGTCTCACCTGCTCTTGTTCCCTCTCTGTTCCTCTCTCTCCCTCTTTGTGCTGACAATCAAGCCAAACACCAACATCATCAAATATACAGTTTACATACTCTTCAGGTAAAAACACAAACACTTTTTAATTGTAAAACATCAAATCAGACTAAATGTTTATTTATTTTAGATTGATAAATATAAAAAACATATTTGTTAAATTTCAAAGTAAAGAGAGAAATTGTCTGTATTTTTTAATTGCAAATGGAACCCAAATTGTATTCAATTCAATTCAATTTTATTTATATAGCGCCAAATCACAACAAAAGTTGCCTCAAGGCGCTTCATAGAAACGGAGAAAAACCCAACAATCATATGACCCCCTATGAGCAAGCACTTTGGCGACAGTGGGAAGGAAAAACTCCCTTTTAACAGGAAGAAACCTCCAGCAGAACCAGGCTCAGGGAGGGGCGGGGCCATCTGCTGCGACTGGTTGGGGTGAGAAATTGAGCCACACTTATGGAGCTCCACAATTCTTTTCCTGGTGTCTTGCTTGATATCTCTTGATTTTCCCATGTCAAAGAAACGGGCTCTGTGTTTTGGGGTGTCTTATATGCATCCACGTGGACTCTACTAACCTATTAGAAGTTTCTTAAGCTCAGAATGGAATCGTCTGGAGTTTTCTTATTAATTAAAGACACAATAAACTTCGTGCATATATACTCCTAAATTTGATTCAATTCAACTCAATTCAATTTTATTTATATAGCGCCAAATCACAACAAAAGTCGCCTCAAGGCGCTTCATAGATAAAGAGAAAAAACCCAACAATCATATGACCCCCTATGAGCAGCACTTTGGCGACAGTGGGAAGGAAAAACTCCCTTTTAACAGGAAGAAACCTCCGGCAGAACCAGGCTCAGGGAGGGGCGGGGCCATCTGCTGCGACCGGTTGGGGTGAGAGAAGGAAGACAGGATAAAGACATGCTGTGGAAGAGAGACAGAGGTTAATAACAGATATGATTCAATGCAGAGAGGTCTGTTAATACATAGTGAGTGAGAAAGGTGACTGGAAAGGAAAAACTCAATGCATCATGGGAATCCCCCGGCAGCCTACATCTATTGCAGCATAACTAAGGGAGGATTCAGGGTCACCTGGTCCAGCCCTAACTATATGCTTTAGCAAAAAGGAAAGTTTGAAGCCTAATCTTGAAAGTAGAGATAGTGTCTGTCTCCTGAATCCAAACTGGAAGCTGGTTCCACAGAAGAGGGGCCTGAAAACTGAAGGCTCTGCCTCCCATTCTACTTTTAAATACTCTAGGAACAACAAGTAGGCCTGCAGTGTGAGAGCGAAGTGCTCTAATAGAGTGATATGGTACTACAAGGTCATTAAGATAAGATGGGGCCTGATTATTTAAGACCTTGTATGTGAGGAGCAGGATTTTGATTTCAATTCTGGATTTAACAGGAAGCCAATGAAGGGAAGCCAAAACAGGAGAAATATGCTCTCTCTTTCTAGTCCCTCTCAGGACTCTTGCTGCAGCATTTTGGATCAGCTGAAGGCTTTTCAGTGAGTTTTTTGGACATCCTGATAATAATGAATTACAGTCGTCCAGCCTGGAAGTAATAAATGCATGAACTAGTTTTTCAGCGTCACTCTGAGACAGGATATTTCTAACTTTAGAGATGTTGCGCAAATGGAAGAAAGCAGTCTTACATATTTGTTTAATATGTGCACTGAAGGACATATCCTGGTCAAAAATGACTCCAAGGTTCCTCACAGTGTTACTGGAGGCCAAGGTAATGCCATCCAGAGTAAGAATCTGCTTAGATACCATATTTCTAAGATTTTCAGGGCCGAGTACAATAACCTCAGTTTGATCTGAATTAAGAAGCAGAAAGTTAGCGGCCATCCAGGTCTTTATGTCTTTAAGACATTCCTGCAGTTTAACTAATTGGTGTGTGTCATCTGGCTTCATGGACAGATAGAGCTGGGTGTCATCTGCATAGCAGTGTAAATGTATGCTATGTCTTCTAATGATGCTGCCTAAGGGAAGCATGTATAATGTAAACAGAATTGGTCCTAGCACTGAACCCTGTGGAACTCCATAATTAACCTCAGTGTGTGAAGAGGACTCTCCATTTACATGCACAAACTGGAGTCTATTAGATAGATATGATACAAACCACTGCAGCACAGTACCTGTAATACCTACAGCATGTTCTAATCGCTCTAATAGGATATTATGGTCGACAGTATCGAACGCTGCACTGAGGTCTAGCAGGACAAGCACAGAGATGAGTCCACTGTCAGAGGCCATAAGAAGATCATTTGTAACTAGGGCTGAATGATATATCGCATTTGCGATAATATCGCGACATGATCAAGTGCAATTTTCTAACCGCAAAGGCTGCAATTATACTCTGGACATGTCCAAATTCATGGGCTGCATCCTCCTGAGGCCGCATTTGTAGACCGATTACGTCACAGCGACGCGCCGAAGGCTGTCCAAATTACTACCATATCCCAGAATTCATAGCGCGGCCCAGCCAAACTCCAGTTTCCAACAATGGCGGCCGCTACTAAGTTTTAAAATTACTCATACTAATCTTTCTGGGTCACAAAATAAACTTTTAAAATATTTTCAGGCGAGAAAGTAGTTGTGTAAACATCAAATATCTGCTCGGTTTATCAAGATATCCCATATTTGCAAAAGTGCTTCGACGTTTTCAGAGGCGTCTGCTACCCACCAGCTCGACAGCTAGCCGGGACCTCGAGGGTTACTGATGCGGCCGAGAACGGCACAACTCCCGGCACATCATTTTCAGATCACCGCGGAGTTTCGCTGCTCGGGTTAAACGTGATATATAAGTCACTTAGACAACCTAAAAATGTTATTGTTGGGCTTTTTTCAGTGTTTTGTTTGTTCGTGAGTAAATCGGTTTGGCTGAGATTAAAGTTATTAGATTAGATAAAATAAAACTTTATTAATCCCCCGGGTGGGTTCCTCCTTGGTTTTCACACAGCTGACTAAACGTCAAACAGAAAACTTATTAAACAGAAGTATGAGACAGTCGAGAATTTACGCCAGTGTCTGGTTATATTTTAGATAGCAAGAAGCAGACGGCCGAGTTTATTAAACTCCACCGAGACAGCGGTGACGCTAATCAGAAGGCTAGACCGTCCAATTTCACGCCTTTAAAATTTAAAGGTGTGTTTGTGTGTGTGTTTATACAATTGCTATTATGTTTGCACTTTATGTGTAATGTTACTGACTGCAGAGATCAGTAAGATGTGTGTATTTTTTATTTATTAGTTTTATTTATTTAATATTTTTTAATTGAATGACTGTCTAGTAGTTCACAGATGTCGAAAAACTGAGTGTGGTAAAGCCACTGATTTTGTTTATGTATATTTCTGCAATCTGCACATTGTACTGACTTTCATTTTAATGTTTACACCAGGGTTCCTTGTCAGCACTTTATGCTCAGATGTTTGTAAGCTAAAAATAAACTATTGTGTATGTTCAAATATACTGTTGTGATTGAAGAAGTTAAATAAAAATGTCAGTCATCAATTCATGCATCACCTCATGTCATCATAACAGAGGTCTGTCTTCCAGGAAAGAACAGTTTAAAATTAATGTAATATAGTATTGGCCATACTATATGATGTATTGCTTGTCTTTGTTTAATAATACAGAAGACAAAGACCTTAAAAAATAATCGCATATCGCATCGCAATCGCAATATTGGGGCAAAAAATCGCAATTAGATTATTTTCCATAATCGTTCAGCCCTATTTGTAACCTTCACTAAAGCTGTTTCTGTGCTGTGATGAGCTCTGAAACCTGACTGAAACTCTTCAAATAAACCTCTGCAGATGATCTGTTAGCTGTTTGACAACTACTCTTTCAAGGATATTTGATATGAAAGGAAGGTTGATGAAAGTGCTAAAAAATAGACATCTCTCTCTCTCTCTTTACTCTGACATTTAACTAATTCAAAAAATATTTCAATATTTATTTATCTAAAAAAAAAAAATTACTAAATTGATGTTCAACAGTAAAAAAAATGTTTTATGTTTTTTTTTCCCCCTAAAGTGTAAATATCTGGTTTAAACAGTGAATATACTGCTGTGTATTGAAATTCCTCTTGTTTTGCATAGAAATATACTGAACAACATACAAAGCATAATATATAAAATAACATCTACCTGAGTTATTTCTTTGAAAGAAGCCCCTTATGTCCATTGTTGTGGTCATCAGTACATAACTGAAACCGATTTAGAGTGCTTTATTTAGCCGTGGAGGGTAACAACTGAAAATATGAAATAAACATACATGTAAGCTAAGACTGAAAAAAACAGCATTGTTGTTGTTCGGCTTTTCATTTCGCCATTTGTTGATTCACTCGAAGAGCAAGTAACGTAATATGGGTCAAGTGATCAGTTTGATATCAATCTTTTGTGATACACCGTCATATTTACATTATTTGTACAGTAGGAATGATTTGCTTTGGTACCTGGTCAAACTTAAGCTCTCCTCTGTCTGCACTTCTACAGAAAACTCGCAGGCAGCAGCTTCTCCCCCCTCGCTCACGTGCGTAAGTGCTGTGCTCAGTCGGCTGAGCTCGGATCATACCAAATTTAGGGGGAATTTGCGCGCTATGTGCCTCAAATATTGTGTCGTTTTTTATACAGTTGTCAGTCAGGCATCTAACTGTGAAATAAACTAGATTCCAAAAAACCCTGGGCTTCTGAAACAACCCGGGCTTAAGCCCAGTAAGCCTCCCTACCCGCTCTGCCGATGATTTACAGCCCCAGGACAAAGACGAAAACCACGCAGAACACTGAACCGTTTATTAAGAGAGTGAAGATGGACAACTGGACAGCGGCTCTGCTCACTGGTGTTACCTGCATTGTGGGATACCTGGTTGTGCGGGTGAAAAAGATCAACAGCCTCCGACAGGCAGAGGAAAAGATCAAGAGAGCCAGAAACAGGAGAGATGAGAGCTTGCAGCGGGCAGAGCAGGCGGTGCTCCGGTACAAACAGTCGGTGAGAGTTCAGAGCTTTAAACACTGAAATGTTTAACTTTTTCTTTAGATAGAAATCAAAACAAATTATGTGCTTTTAGTTCAGACCTGGCACTGGTGTCAAGCCAGCCTCCAATTCAAGCATTGCAGTCAAGCCAGCCTCCACTTTGTTTTACATTCCCTGTGTATTCAAAGTATTATGGCAAAAGATGTTGAAACCTGATTTCAAAATAACATGTCAATATTAAAGCCATCTCCTTTTGGATTTCAAAGTAAAAGCCCTGTGAATTTTCATTTTTGAACTTCTCTTTCAATGACTTCAGAATGCTCTTTACTCATTCACTGCCATTGACGTCTATAGACGTCAATTGAAAAACTTACGTTGACTGCCATTGACGTCTATAGACGTCAATTACGTTTTTCAATGGGAGGGGCTAGAATACAACCTCGGGCAGCTTGTCAGTGAACATCAGACTGCTTGAAATGTATTTTTCACAAAAAGCTCGTTTTCTCCCTTTTTGTGGTCAAAACAGGCATTTTTGGTGGAACCCACCTCTCTTCTACAGCTGATTACTAAAGAATGGAAAATGGTAGAAACAAGCTTTTTTTTTTTTGGATGGAAGAAGAGAGTCTGTTCTTCATTTTGGTCGGTTCAGCGTTTATATGATCATAACACACAGTTTTCTGTGGCTCTTCAAAAATGAGTAAAAATGCTCAAAAACCCTGGCAGTGAATGAGTTAAAAGCAAAAGTCATATTTACAAAGACTAGTTGCATTTTATATCAACACTATCCAACCACAGAAATCTGAAATTGCCCATATTTGACTTACTCTTCTAACGATTTCAAAATGCTCTAAAAAGAAAAATTCTTGTTTCCACAGGATAATTTCACTCTGTATTTACAGTATAAAGCCCCACAGTGATACCATGTCAATATCAAGTCAGTCTGATTTTACTTTCCAAAGTAATTGAAATTGATATGGTAACATCGTGAGGTTGTATACTGTTGATCTAAGGTGAAATTATCCTGTGGAAACAGGATTTTTTCTATTTAGAGCATTTCAAAATTGTTACAAAAGTAAGTCATATACGGGCAACTTCAATGGGCCATTACCTGCCATGCTGGCAGGAGGGCTTTTAAACATGAGCATTAAAATAAAAGTTAAAAGCACACCAATAATATGCAGCTATTCTAGGTCGTTTGTTTGATTTTGGTCCATATTGACACAATAGCATTACCAGTTGCAGTTGATTTGTTGATTGCACATCAGTGATGTAAATCTCCTGTTCCACCACATCCTAAGGGTGCTCTGTCAGATTTAAATCTGGTAATTGTGGAGACCATTTGTTAGGGAAAATGTTCTAAAACACTTCTTCAGTAAAGACTCAGAGAAGAGAAACACACAGAACTTCTTGCTAGCAAGGGCAGCCTCCAAACTGAGACTCGCGCTGAGAAACTGCCCCGGTCTTTATTTTATACTTCAGTGTGTGTGTGTGTGTGTGTGTGTGTGTGTGTGTGTGTGTTGCTGATCAAAGGGTCATATAACATGAAAGCACAAAAGGTACATCCTTGGTCACAAAGACGGTAGTCTCCCCCACCCTAGATGGTTCACCCTAGATAACACGGTGAGGAAGTCCAGCAGTTAAAGCACTTAAACTAAAACAGACATAGCTACGTTAATCCTACCGTAAAACGATAAAACAAGGTACGAACTCTCATGCTCCCAGGACGTGGGGGTGCATTCCTGGAGTGCACACCAAGCCTGCAGCCTGTTAGAGATCACACATCCTGTCACTACACAATTAATTATATGCCTCTAAGCATACATGGTTAAATATTTCCTAATACAAATAACTACATGCAGTATTCTACCATATGCAAACTTATATCACTAAAAGATTATACTGACTACTAAATACAATTTTCCATTGACACCATTTAAGCACTGTGAATTGTCATTGTCACGTTTGACAGAGTTTGTAAAGAAGTGGAAAATCTCTACATTCATATGCTTTTATTTGTTTGCTGCAGCTTTTTTAATGACATAATGATTCTGTGTGGGTCTGTGTCTTCTAGCATCCGACAACCGACTCTGCTTTCATCCTGACACTCTCCCTGTCTGAGCTGACACAGCAGCTAAAGGAAGGCTCACTTACCCCCGAGGATGTGCTTTACTCTTACATGGAAAAGGTTCAGTATCCAACATGACACAAATCTTTCATAATAGCTCAAATACACCAAAAGGTTCAATGTTTCCAACAAGAGTTCAATATTTTACAGAGTGATTACAAAGATCAAGGTCCCTTCAAGGTAGATAAGTTAATCTCAAACTGTCTGTGCTTGTTTCCTTTCCAACAGACTCTGGCTGTAAACAAAAAGCTGAACTGCTGCACTGAAATTTTGCTGGAGAGTTTGGACCAGCTGACAACTGTTGGCTCCAACAAGGATGGTCTCTTGTACGGAGTTCCAGTTAGCATTAAAGAAAATCTTGCATTTAAGGTATTACAAAGGTTAAATAATGCAAATATCAATTGCAGGCCTTCTGGTCAGTATTTCTAACTAATTTCTATGTTATGTCTAACTTATAGCATTCCCAAGCATTATTATTCACATCTTTGAAGCACCATTATCATCTTTTTTCTTCTTTCTTTCTCTTTTTTTTCACAACACAAGAATCATGACTGTTCTTGTGGTGTGATCATTAACCTGGACCAGCCCGCTGAAAAGGACAGTGTGCTTGTTCAAGTCCTGAAGAAACAAGGAGCTATTCCCTTTGTGAAAACCAACTTGCCTCAAGGTCTTTTGAGGTAAATCTTTTATCGGTGATTGACATAAATCTAGAGCCAATTTAAAAATACCGGTGTCTGCCATTTCTGCCCGTCAGCCTCCTAGATGCACCTATGGCATAAATTTGAAAATCCGGGTAATTTTTAGAAAAGCTGACCTATGACCTTAAGGGCGAAGTCATTGAGATTCAAAGTCATCCAAGATTTTTAGAAGATACACCAATTCGAAATTCCTATGTCACCTCACTTAATTCTGGAGTTATCACATTCACAAACTTGGGTATCCACTCTGCCCACCTGGAGGGGTGATGACAATACCCCATCTGCCTTTTATGTCTGATGTGGTTAAAACTCAGTCAGTTGTGTTTGCTATTCCACATGTGCATAACATGCAAAGACTTCTCACCTTCTTGTCTGTTCAAATTCAGCTGTGACTGCAGTAATCCTATTTACGGGCAGACTGTGAACCCTCATAACCCCCAGAAGACCTCTGGAGGTTCAACTGGTGGGGAGGGGGCTCTCATCGGGGGAGGGGGCTCCCTGCTTGGTATAGGCACTGATCTAGGTGGCAGTATCCGTATTCCTGCATCCTTCTGTGGAATCTGTGGTTTCAAACCAACAGCGGGTCGGCTCAGGTGGGTCTCATTCAGTCAGTTTCCTGGAAAATTATTATACATTGCTGAGAAAAACTTTTATCTCACCTTTTGTGTAATGATTAGTTCACAGGGAGTTTGTCCAACTTATCGAGGGCAAAAGTCAGGTAAGTGACATATCTACTTAGTAGGGGTGCAACGATACACAAAATTCACGGTTCGGTTCGGTTCGATACTTTGGTGTCACGGTTCGATATTTTTTCGATACAAAAAAAATGTTCATGCCTTTTTAATTTGTCATTTATTAAAATTATAAATATATATTTTAACTCAAAAGTACAGTTTTTAAATTTAACCCTAACCCTAACCCTTGTGCGTGTTTTTTATTTTGACAGCGAATGCGCACCTGCAGACCACTTATGTGCAGCCCTGGTTATTTAGCTCATCATATCACAGCCACAGAAATTCTTTTGTCCATGAAACCATAAAGCTGCACTTTCTTTTTGCCTTATAGTCTGATTTGTCATAACTTCTCCGTTTTGTGGTAAGCTTTTCTTTGGCTGTCACTTCTTCACCCTGACCTGTCTTATTTGGCTCAGCAGAACTGAAATATATATCCTGCTGCTCTTACACAGGCACTCACATAACGCTCAGCGATTCTCTGCGCGATCAACCTCTCATATGTTTAAGCTTGCTGCGGGAGATTTCACTTGTCATGTTTGCGTAGTAAGCTAACGATTGATAAGACGATGTCAGAGGAATTGGTGCACAAATTATCGTCACTCACCAATCAGTGCTGTCACTCTCTATACACAGTTTGCGCGATTGCAAAGTGAAAGCAAAAAAACAAGCGCAAATTCAAACGCGATTTCAATATGTCACATATTGACAGTGGCTCACCGATGCCAATGACATAATTACCCAGGTACATTTCTGAAAGAATGCAAAAGCATTGACATATATTTTTCCTTCCTACGATAGGCCGACGGGCAGGGCAGAGATAGATTTTGGTAGCCCGACTGGAAAAATCGCTAGCCCCGGGACGTCGGGCTAGCGATATTGCGAGCCCTGTATCTGATTGAGGAATCACTCATCTTTGGAAAAGAGAGTTTATTACAGAGAAATGGCTCTTTCCAAAATAAAAGCTATACTATCCGCTTCTTCTGGGCTATATTCTCAGCAGCATATTAAACATATCAGGTCCCCATAAGGAGAATCATGTGCTAACGGCTGTCTAAATGACTCGGTTAAAGTTTGTAGCATACGCGCTTGTTGTTTTTGTCTGCTTCCACTTGTCTTTGCACTAGGATGATGTCGGCGTAAATGTGCAGTCATATTCGTTGTGTTCCCACTAGTGCTGTCAGGTTAATCTCGTTGAAATGACCTTAACGCCACAACACTGCAAATCTCCGTTAACGAGCTACCCCTGATCACCCGTGCATGGGGCTAGACGGCCAACACGTTAACGAGCTAACTGCGCTAACGCACTAGTTCCCAGCCATGTAATTGAGCATTGCGTGGCACATCCAACATACTGTTTTACTTTAGTCCATGACTCGCTTACCTTCAGGGTCATACGTCACATGAAAACCAAAATAGTTCCAAAGGCCAGATCTGAATGAGGGTGGGGGAGATTCAATTTGCCATGTTGCAAGGAGAGCTTAACTTCTGTCTCGCTAGCTTGCCCTGCGCTCTTCCTTCTGACGATGCTGTCTGTGTTGAGCGCTCAGTGGATCTGCGCTCAAAAGTGCAGCCTAGGCGGAGTAGTCGAACGCAGATTCACTGAGCGCTCAACACAGACAGCATCGTCAGAAGGAAAGCTGATAAAATAAATTACAAATTTTGTATTGTTCAATACATATGCGTACCGAACCGAGAGCACTGTATCGAACGGTTCAATATCGATACGAATATCGTTGCACCCCTACTACATATATACAGAGTCAAAATTGGGATACTGATAGACAGTCCTGGGAAAAAACAGTCAGGGAATTTTGTTTACTGCTTCTTGTTTCATGTTAAACTAGTGCTATCTTCACCTGGACCCATGGCAAGAGATGTGGACAGCCTGGCTCTGTGCATGCAGGCACTTCTTTGTGACCACATGTTTTCTTTGGACCCCACTGTTCCACCATTACCTTTTAACATGGAGGTGTGTCTTGTACTGTGGGATTCATGTCACTTGTTGATAATCCTTTGTTGTAATTGCCTGTGCATATATATGCATAAATGGTCTCATTTCATGTGAGCATTAAAAACAAAAAGTGATTCCCTCTTAGAGATACAGAACCACCAAACCTCTAAGGATTGGTTGTTTGGAAAACGATGGCTACATGCATCCATCTCCAAGCATGGCCCGAGGCGTTAGAGAGGTGAAAGCTCTGTTAGAGCAAGCAGGACACACAGTAAGACGTCACCACACACACACACACACACAAACAAAAACAAAAACATATAACAATCATTTTCAAGTCATGTTTTTTAATGTTGGCTTTTGTTTCTCTAGTTGGTCCCTTACCATCCACTGAAGATGGATGAAATTTTCCCTGAACTAATGGTAAAGGGTTTTTTAGCAGATGGAGGTACCAGCCTGTTAACCAAACTGTGAGTTTTTTCTTTTAACAGTTTAGTTAATAGGTTTTTAATACCTAGAGATGCTGCCATTGTCTTCTTGAGCACACGATGGTGTTGACTGGTTTTGAAACTATTCCATTAATTAGTTAAGTATCTCAAAATAGGCTTTTTTCTTATGTGCTAATGAGCCCTTTCTTTTTAGGAAGGGGGGACCCGAGGACCCTTGTCTGAAGGGACAGTTTCATCATTACCGTCTTCCTAAGTGGTATAAGACAATCCATTCATTTCTGCTCAAATCTAAGGTAAGCCCTCCAATTCTGTGACAGACACATACAAAAATAGTCAAATAGATGGTCTGTTTATTTAAATCACCGGATTGAGTGATTTAGCAGAATAATGCATACCTATCTATCTATCTGCAGTCTCCTCGTGTCTCTGCCAACATGAGGGCTCTTTGTGGAGTTCGGTGAGAAAGTATTCTTGAAATGTTTTATTTGTACTTCATCCTTTGTTAGATTTTCATATTATACATGTTCTAGGAATGATATGCTTCATTTTTAGATCTGTTCCTGAGCTGTGGAAGCAACATGCTGCTGTTGAGGTACTGTCAGCTGATGATGCATGGTCACGTATGAAAATCTGAAGATGAAATTGAGATTTCCTGTGTTTTCTTTAGGACTACATTCAAGAGACAATAGCACATTGGAGGAGCTGCAACATCGATGTACTGCTGTGCCCTGTGATTGGACCAGCCTACAACTTGTTTTACTGTAGCAAAATTCCAAGTATGATACACTGAGTACAAGTGACAACATAGTGTTCTGTTTATCACAGTTTGTCCAATTTCAGCCACAAAACACTTGCTGATAAACTCCCTGTTAGAGAATGGATTATTTTTTGTGATTTTGCATTGAATCACAGCACAACTTTGACTCTTTGATTGTAACTGCTTTTTTTAACATTACTTTGGCAAGAGCAGCCTGACAGCCTGGACAAATAAATTTCAATATTAATTATTATATTGAATATTAATAAATATTCTACATAATAATATATTTATATTTTCTGTTATTTCAGCTGCTATTAGTTACACAGTTGTCTACAATCTCCTTAACTTTCCTGCGGGTGTAGTCACTGTTTCCACAGTGACCGCAAAGGATGAGGAGGAACTCAAGCACTATAAGGGCTGTTATCAGGACATGTGGGACAAACTCTTCAAAGAGGTAGGCAACATGTACCAGTGAGATAAGACTGATTGAAAACATAGTCACTCGTCAGTTTATTTGGAATGCTACACAAAGATGTGATTAAAAACATACAGATTACCAAGTAGGGATGGGAATAGATAAGAATTTAGCGATTCCAATTGCAAATCAGTTCTCTGACCTCATTGGGTTCTCATTGGCTCCGCTTTGAGAACCACCATTTCTAAGCAGCGTATCAAAGACATTACACTCATGCAAATTAATTGCATTGTGTGAGGTCAAATGTTTCTGCCTGTTTGAGGTGTATCAAAGTTGGTGTCATTACTCAAAAAAGAGAAAAAGAAAGAGGAAAGTAACACATGCCAGTGAGGGATGACTAATTGAACACATAGTGTAGTTTAAGCTACTGTGACAGCAGGTTTTCCTGCAGAAATAATCTTCTGGGAGACACAGATGTAAAGCTTAAACTATAGATAATTTATTATGGCTAGATGAGAGATATCATGTCTCCAATGTAGCACATGCTTGGAATACCTCACCCTGAAGGTGTCCAGAAGGCATCCTAATCAGATGCCCGAACCACCTCAACCGGCTCTTTCAATGTAGAGAAGTGACAGATCTACTCTGGCTTCTCTCGGATGGCTGAACACCTCACACTACTTCTAAGGGAGAGTCCAGTAATCCTTTGGAGAAGGCTTGGATCTGCGATCTTGAACTTTCGGTCACAACCCAAAGCTCATGACCATACTCCTCCCTGACTCAAAGTAGGCACTCCGTCCTTTTCTGGCTGAAGACCACAGTCTCAGACTTGGAAGTGCAAATTCTTATACCCACCGCTCCAGTTAGAGCTGGATACCACAACCTGATAAAGCCAACAGGAGCACATCATCTGTCAAAAGCAGAGATGAGATTGAAATGAGTCATGCAGGAGTTGTTTAACTACATCAGTCAAGTGAGGGTACCAACCGTCTCAACCAGTCAGTGAGAACTCTAACATACAGGCAGCAAGACTGTAGCCACTGCCCATAAGTTTCATACATTACATTCCACCTCCTGCATGTGAGGGGCCTACAGGAGGGCTGCAAAGTAACTTAAATGTGAAAGTAAGGTTGAAGTGGACAGTCTTACTCTGTATCTGATTTATATGAATATGATAAATGAATGAATATTAGCAGATTATTTCAATTGTGCTGTTGTAGACACGGCCATCAGAGTCATGTTCCTATTACACCTCTGTGAAGATTAAAAAGGGTTTGTTACTGCAATTTAGACCTCTGGAAATATAAAAGAAAGAATATAAAGTACTAAATAGTTTTTGTTTTTCAAAATCAGCCATTCTCCATTTTGCCAATTTTATATATATATATATATATATATGAGCGAAAATTGAATAACAGCTCACGGCGGTCTTGAGTTCTCAGAATTTGCTCTTTGAGCTCACGGCTCTCCAACGGGAGATTGAGAGACCAGTGTCGGACTGCTAGAACGGCTTTGAAATTCACGTAAGTTGTTCGCACTAAAGGAAAAAAACACCATCATTTCATGTAGCTACCATTTCGGCAACAGCTGTGGTCTCAAGGCTGGAGCTGAACAAAACAAATTCTCCCGGATAACGGACGGTGTTTAGACTCTTCCTCCCCTATCCTACGCAAGGCCACTTGGGTTGGCTGGAAGACTGTTTACTTAGCCTGGCAGGGCAAAGGATACTCTCTCAGCTGAACTCTGGACATACACAGATATACATTCATCCCCGCTCCCCTTCCAAATGCCTTCAATGCTTATCCCCTCCCAATGCAGACGGTGGATCACAGGGAACCAGCGCATATGCTGCAGGCCTGGATGCGCTGTCTACAGTGGCTGTCTCTCACCTTTTATCCATCCCTGTTGCTTGTCATGTGTTTCTATGGTGTATTAAGAGTTTTTCATGTACTATGCGCTGAGGTGTTTTTTTTCTGTTCTCAAACTGATCCCCCTGTTGGAGCTCAGTCTTGGGGGAGTTCTTTTTTCTCCTTGTCTTTCCTGATGTTGTGCATTTTTCCATTGTTCGGTCCCGGGTCGCTGCTCGTGTAGCTGACCGGCCAGCTACCCAGCCTGACCTGTCTCCCCAATGTGATGTTTGTCTATTGTATGTACGGTCGGCAAAGTCAGTCTCTTAATCTCCCCTTGGGGATAAATAAAGTCTTCTGAATCTGAATCTCGGTTGTGGGTAACTGCAACTGACAAATAAAGGCTATCTCATCTCATCTCATCTCATCTCATAAAGAATGTCCAATAATGGGCAACCCTCCAGTGCTTTCGGAAAGGTCATTGCCCAATTTGATCCATCCTACACAGAACCAAGAACTGAACCAGATCAGACTATTGTGACTCCAAAATTTGTCAGTGTTTTGTATCATTTCCTTGTGGTTCTGTCATTTATTGTCTCATCTTAGTCTTTTTGCAGGTCTTCTGTCCTTGCACTTATACATAATCTGTATCTGAAATTCCACAGTTTGTCAGTAGGTGAAGGCAAAAGACTGTGGTGCGTTCAGCTGCTGAGCGTTAAGTGACAGGTGTGTTTTTTTTTGTGTTCAGGCAGTGACTGGAGGCGAGGGTCTGCCTGTGGCGGTCCAGTGTGTTGCTCTGCCGTGGCAGGATGAACTCTGCCTGCGCCTCATGAAGGAAGTGGAACAACTGGTCAAACAGAGCAAGAAGTAAAGCTGCTTTCATTCTGAGTCTCACATGAAAGACTGCAGACTTCAGAGGAGACACGTTAACTTGATGTTAGGTTTTGTATTGTTGATTGCCAATTATGCTTAGAAATATTTAACCATATATGCTTAGAGGTGTATAATCATTTGTAGATTGAAAGAATGTCTCATCCTAGGAGGTCTGTAACAACTCTGTGTAGCATGAAGAGGGGAGTGCGTTCACTCCTCTACAGAGTGTTCTGGCATAAGATCACACACCTCCTAGGAGAGGTCGTATCTTCTCTTGTTGATATATGGCAAACACACGTATATCTCATTAAGTATAAGAGCCTTTTGTTCAGATGGACCCGCTAGACTCCTGGCACCAGCTTTGGGGAGTCTTCACAGGGTCACATCTTGACCTCACACAGATCACACACACACACACACAAAGGCAAGGTACTCTTTGTGTGTATGTAGACGTCATATGTTCATGAACCTATGCATATTCATGTAACCTCAATAAAAGAGTAGTGTTACGGGAGAACGGACGAGAGCAACTGGGGTCAAGCGAAGGAACGGCGTTTGTCCGGTTCTCTCCCATGCACGAGAAACATGAAGAACTTTGCCTACTTCGTGTCTTGCTTGCTGTGTAATTATATTGTCCTCAACGTTCCAGCGAATAGGTTCAAGCTACAAACCTATCACTTGAGTTTTCCCCATAAATGCTATTTAAATGTGTCAAAGGGTTGAGCATCCTCTGCACTGCCAGTAGGGTTGACTGGGGTTGGTTGTCACACTGTTTCACTTGCATGCATTGTTGATGATTGAAACCCTTATATAGGATTGGTTGTCACGAGTTTTGGGCTTTGTTGTCACTTTGTTGTAATTATCAAGTGAGCTTCAGTAAAAAAAAAAATGTACAAACAAAATGTAGAACTTTTTCAATTTTTTGGAATTGAATTTACAGCATGTAATAATGTAGCCAAAAAAACAACAGAAGAGAGCAGCTTCCACATTCCACGACTGTATTTTGAACTCATGTATTATTGATATTATTGAAAAAAAAACTTCCAGAACTTCCGTATAGCTTTTAGAAGACAGGCTTTTTGTTCAAAACTTCCCAACAGGTAACCTGAGCAGTAGTGAGCAAGGCAGTTTAAACATGTGAGAATTAAAACTGACTCAACTGCTCCATGTTTTAAGTCTTGATGCACGCTAGATAATAAAGGTTTCTCCGTTTTAGGGTTGCTAGTCTTGATCTAGCAACCCTTTAACTTACTCAGCTACTCAAGTCAGTCATGACAAATGTATACCCCTTGATAAAAGTATGACCTCTATAAACATTTTTCAATTCAATTCAATTTTCAATTCAATTTTATTTATATAGCTCCAAATCACAACAACAGTCACCTCGAGGTGCTTTATATTGTACAGTAGATACAGAGAAAAACCCAACAATCATATGACCCCCTATGAGCAGCACTTTGGCGACAGTGGGAAGGAAAACTCCCTTTTAACAGGAAGAAACCTCCGGCAGAACCAGGCTGGCCCACTTTGCACCAGAAAGAGGTCGCACTAAACAACAGCAGCACGTTTAAGCTTGATCAGCTGTTGTTAGAATTTATTTAATATTAATTACTAGTATCAGCTGATGTTTGCTGGAGCCACAGCTGTAAAGCTGCTGGTCATGATGTTGGTTTGGATATGTGGTGAGCAGTGTTGGGACTAATGCGTTATTAAGTAACGCGTTACAGTAACTACGTTATTATTGTGGTAACGAGCACGGTAACTAGTTATTATGCCAAAACCAGGAAGGCGTTACTCGTTACTGGGATTTAAATAGGCTTGTTATTCGTTACTTCGTGTGGTGGCTATCGCAGAGCTTCCACAGATTCAATAACATTAGCAAGTGGTGGAAGCCAGCAGGTGGATGAAGGAAAAGGGAGGCAAGAGGAGAGACCCGAAGCGGCTGCTGGTCCGAGTGTCAGGTGAACTGAACTTCAGGTAAGAAGTTATAACCTGCAGTCCATCTGGGTCAGATATGAACCAAGTTTAGGTGGAGTTTATTTTCGTTGTGTTGACTTTTTCGTACTGCGTGCTAGCTAGCATGACAGAGTTTCTATACAGCTGGGTGGGTGCTATGTTACTGATGTTGAACTTTATTTTGTTCATAAGGCTAATTATTAGAGTTGCCAACCGTCCCGTAAAAAACGGAATCGTCTCGTATTCAGAGAAAATATCAAGCGTTTGGTATTGAGGTGAAAAGGAACAGTTTGTCCCGGACTTCAGCTACAATGAAAATCTGATGTAAAATGTATAGAAATCCATTATTGTATTCAGTAAATATTAAGTCTACACTCAGAAAAATTATGGTTCTTAAATGGTTCTTCAGATGTCTTCATGGTTCTTTAAAGAACCATCATGCGTCAAAGAACCTTTTTATTTTGTGGATGGTTCTTCAGCTATTACAAATGGTTCTTTAAAGAACAAAAGGTTCTTCATCCTTAGCAATCTAAGTTTGATGGTGTAAATGGCATAAATATTTATTCACTATAATGAGGCTGTGAATTATACTGTGTGTTTTCTTTGTGTGCATGTGTGTGCGAAGGGGGAGGGCGGGATACCTGGCAATTACCCTTTAAGAGAAGTTGGTAGGAAGCTGAATATTCAAATAAAAGTTAGAAATATTTGCAAACAGTAGACACAATACACACATTCAAATACTGTACTTTAGTTTTAAATTTTAATAAAGCATTACTATTTTCTACTCCAAGGCATTGCTTTTGAGATTATTATATATTTTTGAAAATATAGCATAATGATAATACTAGTTATTGTAAACTTTACAAACCACCCAGCAGTATGTAAAGTCAAATTATAAAATACAAGTAAATAACAATTGCAGAACAGAATGTCAGTGTAATGAACACACACTTCGTTTTGACAAAGCGCACAACTTAGGTAAATGATCTGAGTAGTTGTTCATCACTGAGCAATTTGTTAATATGTGTTTCGAGCCAAATAAATGACAGGGAGAGAGAGAGAGTGACGTCAGAACACGTCATACTATAACCTCCCGGGAGCGGACGGAGGGGTCCGTCGTTGGGATGCGCATGCGCAGACAGAGTGTGCGAGCGGCGGGCCTTGACCTTCGGGAAAAAAAACCTCACGGACGGTGACAGCGAAACGGATAACAGTCTTCAGTACCTGCTGGACTTTGAAGCTGTGGATTCTGGGACTGTTGGAAAAGGTAAAACATTTTCATTAAAACCTTATTACTGTTTTGTTTTTGTTACTCGTCATTGTAGCTTGCTGTTAATGTTGTGCTAACAGTAGCGATTAGCTAGATACGTTAGCCGTTGAGGTCAGCGCAATTTAGTATCCAACTGTTTTCCTAACAAAACCACTGTTATAATTAAGTGAAGCTGCTCCCAGCTAATTTGAACCTTTGGCTTCTAAAATATGTGGTTCAATTGCGTGCTGCGTACATAACCTAATGTCAGCTAGACCGAAATTAAAATTTAATATATTGTTAAAGTCACTAAAATGGCGCCTGAAGCCTGTTGTGGCGTGAGCTCTGTGTCTGCTCTAGAAACTCTGAAATTCTGTAGATCTGAGCCGTACATTAAATACTCACATGAACCTGTACTTTTAATTCTGTATGAGCTGTATAAAATGCAGCTATGCATAAGAGTTTTGAATGAATAATTCGATTAGATAACTCTTTATTGTCTAATCAAATTATATAGAAATGAATAGAAATGTGACATGAGAAGGTGTCTTTGACTGTTCCTGCATAACTTAGTTTCGGACTAGTTGACAAGTTATGCTCCGGTCATTTGATGTTTCCAAGATAGATGTTCTTTTGTAATATAGTTAATTTTTTTTTATATTTCATTTATCCACCATCATACATCATACATACAAGCTAAGAAGAGGTCGTTATACTAACAAGAGGTATCAACGCTGGGCCAAAGTTCAGCACATGGTTAAAGTTTGTAATCCAGCCAGGGTGTAAATATCACTCAGCAGCCAGAGCTGAAGCAGGTAGCATCAACACATAAATCTACTCTACCCGGCTTAAATCACAAGAGCACCTCTGACCAAAAAGCTGTAGATTTTTCTTGTTTGCACAAATTAATCCAGATTCACATTAACTGTGTTCACAGCTCCAACAAAATGAGGAAGAGGAGGGGGAGAAACACAATTAGGTTGAATTACAATTGGATGGAAGGCGAGGACAAGAAGAAGGAAGCTTAGGATGAGGAGGAAGAGAAGCAGCAGGAGCATCTTTAGGGCTCCCTATGATGAGGTTTGTTTCATTAATATGGTCCTCTCACAAAGAAAGATGACTTGTTTTAGTTCACCTACTTCCTGTATTAAATAGTGATGTGCAAAATGTTGTGAAAAACCATGGAGCAGGTATGTATAGTGCATCTGCAGGTAAATGAACATCAAATCTCTAAGACAGACTGAAATCTGTATATTTATCACCCTTATGATAAAACCCACGTCAGCCATTGGTTTATGGACTTTGTATTTTGAAGCCTCAACATTTACATTATTGCTGTTGCTATGTTGGGACCATATTAGGATGAGGGATCAGAATCTGGAGTCATGCACACTATTATTTCATTTAGTGTGTATCCATAAGATTCGTACAGCAGATCCAAGTTGTGCCTTGAAAACAGGAAAGTCGTCTGCATAGAGGAGAACTGTAATAGCAGGCTTGTACAAAGTGAGGCTTTGTGCACTCGTTTTACTTCTGTCACCCTGTTTTGATGCAGATTTCACTTGAAATCAGGCAAGAACTGGACTTATTTTTTATAATGTGTTCTTGTGAATTAATTGTGTATCGCATATGTTTGATTTGACTTTCTGCAAGACAACAGTCGTCCACTGGCCAAAAAAGTTTTCCAAATACCTCCACGTGATCAAGCCTGGATTTAGAAAAGAATAGCACAAAAAATCTGCACCTCCTGCTTCAGATGAAATTTGTGTTTCTGTGTTCAGAGGCAGCGGTGAGAGGGGAGACCTCGGCTCATCCAGCTGGAGAGCCTGACCAGGACGAGTCGAACATTAACTCAGCTCTTCCAGGGCACCCTGCAGACTCGGCTGTTGGCAACAACGAGGGATGACGTGAACGCCAAACAGGAGTCCATCACAGGTCAACTGCAGGTATGCGAGTCAGACCTTCTGAGGAGGGTTTCACTTCTCTCTCTTCTTTATAATTGACTCTTTTCTCTCTCTTTCAGCTCCTTGTCTCAGAGTGGGAGGGGTTTGAAGCACAAAGGGAGGAACTTGTCGTTTGGTTGGCTGATATGGATGTCTGCCTGAGTGAGGTTGACCAGCTGACAGGAAACACCAGTGAAAAACTGAAACAACTGCAGGTGTGGGCTTGTTTTGATATGACATATATTTGATATGATACATACGTCAGAGACATTATCCTAAACTGGACTAACAAAGGACCATGAGTACAACATGAAACGTACATTACATAGCGTAAGGCTGAAGTTCATTGATCATTTTAATCATAAACTTGTTGAAATATTTTTACTGAACATGCAAACATCTGCTGATGAAAATGTGTTGATTTATTGGTCTGTTATGAAGCTATTGCTATTTCTAATGTGTTTTATCACTTTCTGATGTTTTATTAATTAAACAATACATGTATTATTTGTTGTGTTATCTGTAGCTATAGTATTTATATATATTTATTTATAGTATAGCAAATATATTTAATTATTACTGTTTAAAACACTAATATGTGACATGTATTAGTAGTGATGTTGTGCTGAGGGTTAAAATGCCTTTTTGTCTTTTGGTAACTACAAAATGACAATAAACCATTAATATATGTCTATGCTGTGCTAGTATTTATTTTGCCCTACTCAAATTCAATTTATGATGCATTTTATTTTGAAAGATTTAAAATGGTTTTTTTTAAAGAACCACTCAAAAAAGGTTCTTTAAAATGGTTCTTTTAAAGAACCATTTGAAGGACCTTTTTAAAAATGGTTCTTTAAAGAACCATTTTTAAAAAGGTTCTTTGAAAAACCATTAAAGGTGCCCCAAAGAACCATTTCTTGATGGTTCTTTGGGGCACCTTTAAAGGTTCTTCAATGAACCACTGAAAGAAATGGTTCTTCAAAGAACCATTGTTTGAAAGGTTCTTTGTGGCACCAAAAAAGGTTCTTCTATGGCATCAGTCTAAAGAACCACTTTTGGTTCCAGTTGGCACCTTTATTTTTCTGAGTGTAGTATATGCCCTAGTAAGTTATGGTATTCTTTCCTTTGTTAAGATACCATCTGTGCAGTCTGCAATTCTGTTGAAGAAAGATGTTAAATCTATTTAATTACTGGAGAAAAATAATAGATGTCTGTGCATTTGTTTTATACGTGCATTAAATTAAAATCGGTTTTGTCAGTAAAGCATCTTGAGGCAGAGGGTGGGGGAGTGGTTCCCTATTTTTCTTTCTTTTCTTTTTTTGCTGGGAGTTGGCAACCCTATTAGTGAGGTATATGTAATTATAAATTAGGTTGTTTTATAGTTTTGCTAAGTACTGTTTAGAATACCAGAATAGGGAGGATGGTGTAGGTTTAAGTTTATTATAAAGGCTTTATGGCTTTTCCTATAATACCATGGTGGGCCGGTAACTAGTCAAAATGCCCGGGCTGATTTTTTTTGTCCCAGTCCAGCCCTGATCAGCTGTGTTGGATCAATGACACATCTAAAACCTGCAGGACACCGACCCTCGAGGCCTGGAGTCGCCCACTCCTGCTGTAGACATTAAAAAGTCCATAGGAGAGATGGTAGCTGATTAAACAAGTGTTATGAGATAATAATAAAATGCAAAGATTAGTGACAGTGCTTGAAACCATAAGGGAACAAAACTGTGAGAAACAAACTTTTCTCTGCCTGTGAATCATTCTTGCCTCTCTTCCTCCTTCCATCTCCTGATCTCATCTATCACTCTCCACTTGCTGTGAATCTGAGAACAAGGCACAATTTGCTATTACATTGATCTATTATTTAATTATCCACACTCTAAAACTCTTGCACCTATAATTCATAATAAAGTAATAATAGAAAAATGTTATAGAACCAAAACATTGCTGGTGTGTTTATGTCTGGCAAAAGGTGTGGCAAAGGGCTGGGAGACCTGAAGTACCACTCACAGCCTAATTGGATAGCACCACATGCTTCATTGCCTGGGGGGTGTTTCATGTTTGTTTAATTGACTTGTATTAGTTGGTTATATGGCAGCCATTTTATTTTCCCCGTGTGTGTCATTTGGTTTAGCTAAACCAGTGTTTAAGTTCCCCCATTTCAGCAGGTCAGTTTATCTTATGTTTGTTTGAGGTTTTGTTAATTATTATCTTGAGTTTAGTCTATTGAGTTGACCTCTTTTATTGGTCTTCCTGTTTAAGTTTTGGCTTTGTTAAATATATCTTCATGTTTTTGGGTCAATAAAACCCCCTTTTTGAATTAAAACAGCTGTGTCCTTTATGCTTTACTGCTTGGTCCCTGACAACGATTTAGGCACAACAGCGCCCTCTTGATTAGCATACTTAAGCCTGACTAAGGCTGACCTGTGCCGTTTAAAACTGGAGTTGCGGTGACAGGACAAAGATGCAAGCCTTGCAGAACATCCAGGATTTTCTCAAGGGAGTGAAGATGGACAGTCAGAGGGCGGCTCTGCTCACTGGTGTTGTCTGTGCAGTGGGATCTGTGGTTGTGTTGGTGAAAAAGATCAGCAGCCATCGAAAGGCAGAGGAAAAGATCAGGAGAGCCAAAAACAGGAGAGATGAGAGCTTGCAGCGGGGAGAGCAGGCGGTGCTCCGATACAAAGAGTCGGTGAGAGTTCAGCCTTAATTTAGGAGTTTTTTTGGGGAAAGTTTAACATTGAATTTTCTGCTTTTAGTTCGAACCTGACATAATTTATCAGATCACTGACAGCTTTTGTTGTCAGCAGGCTTACCTTGAGCAAAAAAAAATAAACTTAGCCGACAAACACAGCGATAATAACCTACTGCTATTTCTAGATTGTCTTTTGCATTTACACTCTGTGGAGAAGTTATTTGAGACACCTTGCTATTACTGGATTAGATTGCCTTTTCTTTTAAAGCCACCCCCCAAATTCTTCCTGGCAGAGATTCAACTAGTTGTTTTCTTAGAGTTTTGATCCAAATTGACACAAAAACATAATACAGTTTTGGTGAGTTGTTGGCTGTACATCCATAATGCAAATCTCCTATTCCAACACACTATAAAGGTCCTCTATTTGATTAGATTCTGGTGAATTTAGAGACCAGAATCAGAAGAAGAGTACAGTGAACTCAATAACACCAAGAATAAGATTTGAACTTTGTTACATTAGTGCATTATCTTGCACTAATGTAGCAAAGCAGCCATCCGAAAACGAATACAATCAGGTATTTGTTTTTTTCTTTAGAAGTAAATATGGTTTTTCTGTTATTCTAAGGAAACCCTTGCAGAAGCTACTTTTCTGCCCGTGATGTGATTTATAAGCATAATAAGAAATACAGGAGCCTGTCGATGTTCTTGTCGAGAAGCCACTAAACTTTTGAGTATATGTATATCAACATCAACAAGGCATTTTCAAAACTTCAGTAGATCAGTAGCGTTTAAAATACTGAGATCGGAACATCTGGCACTGACAGTCATGCCACGTTTAGTCACATAAATCACGTTTCTTCACAATTTTGATGAATCTGAGCAGGTCATCTTGAACATGCTTCCATGCCTAAATGCAGTGAGTTACTCAAAATGCTTTTGAGCAATTCATCCCTCTGATAGGTCCATACAAAAGTCAGTGCTCAGTTTTCTTGAGCCTGTTCTGGTTCTATTCACATTGTTGTCTACACAATTTACGATGGGTTTTTCCTTCTATACGTCTTCATTGCTGTTTATTTCATCATTAGCAAGCTGTCTTTTATTCAATTTGGTAGGGAGATGCAACACTGGCAAATAAAGAATCTTGATTCTGTAGATCCATACCGTTTTAGTTCTTTGTTGCAGCTTTTTTCTGACATGGTTCTTTGTGTGTCTTCTAGCATCCAACCACTGACTCTTCTTTCATCCTTGGCCTGTCTTTATCTGAAGTGACAAAGCAACTGAAGGAAGGCTCACTTACCCCTGAGGATGTGTTTTACTCTTACATGGAAAAAGTTCAGTGTTCAGCATGACGCAAAGGTTCACTGCCTAACACAGGAGTGGGCGACTCCAGGCCTCGAGGGTCGGTGTCCTGCAGGTTTTAGATGTGTCCTTGATCCAACACAGCTGATTCAAGAGGCTAAATGACTTCCTCAAAATGTCTTGTAGTTCTCCAGAGGCCTGGTATTGAACTAATCATGTGATTCAGGTGTGTTGACCCAGGGTGAGATCTGAAACCTGCCGGACACCTGCCCTCGAGACCTGGAGTTGCCCACCCCTGACCTAACATAACACAGAGCTTACATAATGGATAAAATAGAGCAAAAGATAATGTCTACACTAAATAATCAATTTCATTTTCCAGTCTTGTATCAGTGTTCTACTTTAGGTATACTCTCAGCTAACTAGGTATTTCTTATTACTTACACTTGTGTCTTTGCTACGGTTAAGGTTTATAGACATATTTATGAAAGCAAACCAGATTCATGTGCCAAAGAAATATTTGAGTTTCCAAAAAGACTTTGATATTCCACAGAGGGCTTACAAAGATTGATATGTTTGTCTGAATCTGTCTGTGCTTGTTTCCTTTCCAACAGACTCTGGCTGTAAACCAAAAGCTGAACTGCTGCACTGAAATTTTGCTGGAGAGTTTGGATCAGCTGACAACTGTTGGCTCCAACAAGGATGGTCTCTTGTACGGAGTTCCAGTTAGCATCAAAGAAAATATTGCATTTAAGGTATTTCCCATCTACGGAAGAGGATTAGGACCAACGAAAAAAAAGTGGGCACGTCTTTTTTCTTCTTCTTTTCCAGAATTCTGAGAAAAGTAGAAAAAAAAAAGACGTGCCCACTTTTTTTTCGTTGGTCCTAATCCTCTTCTGTACCCATCAGTATTAGTAAGTATGTTATAGAATAGAACAGAATGCTTTTATTGTCACTATACAGATGTACAGTGAGATACAGAGCGTCTCCTACTCAGTGTAAACAGGACTGAGTATAGTATTCTTGAGCATCATAGCTCAGGTATTTGATGTACAATTATTGTCTTTGTTTTAATCCAACACTAGAATCATGACTGTTCTTGTGGTGTGGTCATTAACCTGGACCAGCCCGCTGAAAAGGACAGTGTGCTTGTTCAAGTCCTGAAGAAACAAGGAGCTATTCCCTTTGTGAAAACCAACTTGCCTCAAGCTCTTTTGAGGTAAATCTTTTATCAGAGATTGACATAAATCTGGAGTACATTTAAATACTATGTGCACTTATTTAGTTGTCTTTGCCCATTACAAGTGTGCATAATATGCAAGGACTCATTACCCATATGTCTTTGGCCACATTCAGCTATGACTGCAGTAATCCTATCTACGGGCAGACTGTGAACCCTCATAACCCCCAGAAGACCTCTGGAGGTTCATCTGGTGGGGAGGGGGCTCTCATCGGGGGAGGGGGCTCTCTGCTTGGTATAGGCACTGATATAGGTGGCAGTATCCGTATTCCTGCATCCTTCTGTGGAATCTGTGGTTTCAAACCAACTGCAGGTCGGCTCAGGTGGGTCTCATTCAGTCAGTTTCCTGGAAATTTATTATACATTGCTGAGTTAAGCATTTATGTTTGTTAACACCTTTTGTGTAATGATTAGTTTACAGGGAGTTCGTCCAATTTATCGAGGGCAAAAGACAGGTAAGTGACATATCTACTTACTAAACAAAGTAAAATGTGACGTTACATAACTGCTGTAATGTTCCACAGTCTGGGAATATGGTTTACTGCTTCTTGTTTTATATTAAACTAGTGTCGTCATCACCTGGACCCATGGCAAGAGATGTGGACAGCCTGGCTCTGTGCATGCAGGCACTTCTTTGTGACCACATGTTTTCTTTGGACCCCACTGTTCCACCATTACCTTTTAACATGGAGGTGTGTCTGTTGATGACAATTTTTGTAATTGCCTCATACAGTGGCAGTATAACACCCTTGTAAGTGGACATCAGGCCCTTGTAGTATGTAGTATTTTGGTCTACACAACCCAAAATGTGATGTCCACATATGTGGACGCCAGGTGCTAGGAGGTTAACCTGAAAGTTGAAGGTGAAATGAAGACTGTTCAGGATTATTTTACTGGACTTTGACCAGATAGTTACTAAATGTTCAAACTTGTAAATTAATGAAATGGCTTATTGTCTTAACACACTTATTAAATGTATTAATGTCTTAGAATAAACAATACATTAACATTTATATTTAAAAACAAGTTAACTAAAGGCCATCTTTTCCTTTCTTCTTTGGCTCTCGGAGGAGGCGGGCGCACTTTTTCTCCTCTCCCTTATCTTCCCTGCTTATGTCCTTGTCTAGTCTCGTGGTTTTTTTTGTATTTTCCCTGGAACACTCTCTCACAGTCTGTTCTCTAAAATCTAAAAGAGGAATTATGGATTGGATCAACTGGTCTCTGAATGCAATTGACACCCCTTTCTCAACGAGAAGTTTGGGCTCGGGTGAGCCTGAGTGCTGAAGATATCTACCTATTCGGAACCATGGTAACAGGGTTCTGGCTGATTGGAGCTGGCTTGGCCCTGAGTTATCGAAGAATTAAGGAAGCGGAACTGGCTGTTCAAACCCCCACAAGGCTGCCCGCTGGGATTGGAACGATGGGAGAGGCGTGAGTTTCTCAAAATGGTCTTATTGAGTCAGCACGGATAAGATCTTGGAGAGGCTACGGCTGCTGTGAATACTCAGAATAAGATCTCTGACTGCAGACTGGATACATCTCGGAAGGGCTAGCCCGGAATAACATCTCTGGGCGCAAATTGGATGACATCTCGGGAAGGCACACTGCCGTGAGTTCTCAGAATTGGCTCCTTGAGCACAAGAAATGACAACATCACAGAACGCAAGTATGGCGAAGCTCGCGGCTCTCCAACGGGAGATTGAGAGACCAGTGTTGGACTGTAGAACTGCTTTGAAATTCAAATGAGCTGTTCGCACTAAAGTAAAAACCACCATCACTTATGCGGATACCCCTTTGGCGCCAGCTGTTTACACAGCTGTTTTGGCTGTTTACTTAGCCTGGCAGGGCGAAGGACATTGTCTCAGCTGAACTATGGACATGCACACACATACATATACTGATACTGCAACTGACAAATAAAGGCTATCTCACCATCTCATCTCTCAAAATGATTCACCCTTAGATATACAGAAGCTCCAAACCTCTAAGGATTGGTTATTTGGAAAGCGATGGCTACACGTATCCATCTCCAAGCATGGCCCGAGGCGTCAGAGAGGTCAAAGCTCTGCTAGAGCAGGCGGGACACACAGTAAGACGTCACCACACACACTGATTGCGGTCAAGTGTGTTATGTGAGCCATATGTCTTTAATATTATTTATGTCTTTAGTTTGTCCCTTACTGTCCACTGAAGATGGATGAAATTGTCCCTGAGCTGTGGCTTAGGGGCTTATTGGCAGATGGAACTACCACCCTGCTACAAAAACTGTGAGTTGGATCTTTTTTTTTTTTTTAATAATTACTTAATATGTTCTTGTTAACTTACATCATCTAATAGCTAGAAATGTAATTTTTGTTTCAGCGCTAACCAGTGAACATCTCCATTCTGACATTATCTATAGGGCACATGGGCTTGTGCTTCTTTTTGGAACCATTACAGTAATTTCTCTGACCAGACTACTTTCCCATGTGCCAAGGATTCCTTTTTTAATTTTAGGGAGGGGGGACCTGTGGACCCTTGTCTGGAGCCACAAATTTTTGTATACAGGCTTCCTAAGTGGTTGAAGAAAATAATTTCATTCTTCCTCAAACCTGTGGTGCGTTGTTTCGTCTTCTGACAGATGTATATGAATTCATACATCAGTTTGATCTTGACAGTTTATTCTGATGAAACTTTTTTTTACCCCAGTCTCCTCACACTTCTGCCAGAATGAGTGCTCTTTGTGGAGTTGGGTGAGAAAGTATCCTTGAAATTCTTCATTTGTGCTTGAATCTCAGTTTCTTTGTTACATTTCCATGTGCTAGGAATTATATCCAAACGTTCTGCTTCATTTTTAGATCTGTTCCAGAGCTGTGGAAGCAACATGCTGCTGTTGAGGTACTGTCAGCTGATGATGCATGGTCACGTATGAAAGTCTGAAGGAGAAATTGAGATTTCCTGTGTTTTCTTTAGGACTACATTCAAGAGACAATAGCACATTGGAGGAGCTGCAACATTGATGTGCTGCTGTGTCCTGTGATTGGACCAGCCTACAACTTCTTATACTGTGGCAAAACCTCAGGTATGGTACACTGAGTACAATAAAACAGCATAGTCTGTGCGTCACTTTGTTTTCAACAAATTGTAATCTCAAGGTAAACTATAAGATGTTTAGTTTTAAACATAAGTCACAAATAAGATCAGAAATATTTTTAGGTGACTGTTAGTTTTCTAAAATGTACATGTTCCAGAGATTACAGCTTTCCCGTCATTTATTTTGGAAGAGCCATTTCTGAGAGATGCTAGTCTGTTACCCCTGAAGGATGTCACCTGACATACAAAAAAACATGATGCAGAAAGTAGTGTTGATTTTGGGATCTTTTTGTTTTTACAAGACATTCCCTCTTAGTATTCAGTGAAGTCCCGAGGAGAGCGGTGTACTAAGTTTATGGAGAGCATTCTGCTGTGGTTCAAACCTGACACGGACAAATTTTTGAAATTTTGAACTGGAGCTGACTTTGTTACATTTGCATTGAAATATACACTGGGAGGTATTGTGATAAGAAAGGCAAAGACATTCCAAAGCCCTGCGATGCTGAATAGAAGGCATTTGTACAACTTGATGAAGGCTTTCATGGGAAAGTTGCAATTTCTTTCAAGCCAGATGGAGAGCAACATTCATCCAGAGCTGTTTTGTTTAAAGATTCACAAAGTTCCACTTATTAGTGCAGCCCTCCAAGGCAGTTGTAGTTTCACATGTAGCCCCTTGGGAAAATTTATTGCCCACCATTGCTATAGAGATTACTCAGTTAAGAGAATTACATGTAGATTAGAACATTAAGACAAATGGCAATGTGAATGCATTTTTATTAAAATTTCCAAATCATGAGTTGATGAAATGGCAACAAAATTTGTATTGGTTAAAGAAAGAATTCTCTTTCCGTATTCTTCATCATTCAATGTTTGTTTTTTTTCAGTCAATACCAATTACACATTTGTCTACAATCTCCTAAACTTTCCTGCCGGTGTAGTCACTGTTTCTACAGTGACTGCAGAGGATGAGGAGGAATTCGAGCACTATCCCGACAAATTTGACAAGGTTTTAAAAGAGGTAAGTGAAACATACCAGTGAGGGAAGACTGGTGAAATATATGGAGCTGGATCTACTGTAAGACTAGGTTTTCATGCAGGCATAATCTCTCAGGAGACACGGATGTGAAGCCTAAACTATAGATGAATTTATTATAGAATAAATTTCTGGGGGGGTTTCAGTCACCTGCATCTTTCTGTCCTGGACCAGCCTGGCTTGTTAGTGGAAGTTAGGGCTCTTAGGTTTTCTAAAAGTGAGGTCATTTCTGAGCTTCTTTAACAGGATAGAACTGTGATGACCACGATAATGTTATGATGCCATAGAACTTACAGCTGTTGACCTGTTTCACTAATGTTAAATGTCCAATATGGGTGACCAATCAATAGTGTCAGTAAGAGATCAGTGGACCTTTTACTTGATGTCATTCCCCAAATCCTCTGTGTATTTCAAAATGGCAATTAAATTAATGCAACAGCTCTATATTGCAGCCCTGATAAGTAACATCATGTGAAACATTTGTGAGGCACGTAATTTTATTCTGAATGTTACCGATTGGGTAAGAGAATTTTTTTAAGTGTTTTCACAGTGTTGGTTGTTTATTCTAATAGTTGGATTGAGAAACCACAATGGGCACTCAAAAGCATCTCCACTAAATAACCAACAAATTAACAAACAGATGACCAAAACTTTGACAATATGTTTAAAGTTAAAAAGCCCTTAGACTGGGAACATTGAAACCAGCATTTTTTTTCTTGCATTTTATTAAAGAAAATGCTGTATAAGCGATAGGGAAATCAGCTGCCTTTACATGACTTTACATTATGGTTCCGGGAGCATTTATGTACTTAGAGATGTCCAGTGTGGTGGTGGTGGGTATAATGATTAAACAGACTCTTTAACACCAACATGTAAAAGGCCCATCCATACACAAAACCAAGAAATGAAACGTATCAGACTATTGTAACTAGAAATATTGTCACATTCCTTGTTGCCATGCAGATATACACACAATGTATTAGTAGTTTCAGAGTTTGTCAGTAGGTGGATGAAGGAGACTGTGGTGTGTCCAGCTGCCAAGCGTTAAGTGACAGGAGTGTGTTTTTGTGTTCAGGCAGTGACCGGTGGCGAGGGTCTACCTGTGGCGGTTCAGTGTGTTGCTCTGCCGTGGCAGGATGAGCTCTGCCTGCGCCTCATGAAGGAAGTGGAACAACTGGTCAAAGAAAGCAAGAAGTAAAGCTGCTTTCTTTGTCAGTCTCACAGGAGAGGCTGCAGACTTCAGAGGAGACATGTTAACTTGAGTATTTCCTGTAATAATGAGCTAATCGAGTCATAAATGGTGGATGAATCTTAGTAGTACAAGTACAGTCTATTCATTTTGTGTTTATTTTGGTCTTTGATTGTTTCCTAAAGGCTTTAGGAACTCTAACTCTTTCATTTTTCATCTTTCTTTCATACATTCATTTAATAAACCATGTGTTTTTTTTGTCTTGCTATCCCCATCTATGCTTTATATTTCTTTATATCCATAACAGCAAACATGCTAGATCTTGTTGAGAAAATAAAATGTGAAATCATTAGGCAAGTCTGCTTTATTTGTATAGACCAAAATAACCTCACAGACAATAAAAAGACCAAAAAGCATACTAAACAATATTACAAAAAAGTCACAAATTTATTCAAACGGTTACAAGTAAACAAACAAACAAACAAGCAAACTATGTGAAATACTTAAATATGTACACATACAATATATGCAGACATGAGAAGAATGAGACAAGAAAAGCGGTCAAATATCCAGACAGAACTATGCCAGAAGCTTGTTGAGGGTTACCAAAACTTTCTGAGGTACAGCTTGCAAACGGCCCACCATGGAAAAAAAAGGACATTTCAAAGAAATTATTAGCCCAAAATGACCATAACATTCACTATATGTGTATTGTTCATCTGCTAATGACATTAAAACAAACCATTTATTTTTCTAATGTAGTGGTTTGACATTGATATTTATAAACGAATAAAATAAATAGTTCCTGTTTTATAAGCCGAATTACATTTGATTTGATCTTTCAAACCTGCCCCGAAGATCTCTGATGGGGGGGTGGCGGCTTTGTTTTGGGGTTGTTGTTGATTTTTTTGTTGTTGTTGTTTTTTTGTTGTAAAATGTTTCATATATTAAACGGAATTATGACATGATCATCGTGACAATAATAAAGGTTGAAACTGTTGTTAATATAGTTATATATATAATAATGTCAAAAGTAACTAAACTCGAAACACTAATATCCGTTGTTCCGGAGGGAGAATAATTTCCGGGTCACGGAAAGCTAACAGCTGATGCGGTGCAGAAAGGGGAAAAGAGGCGAGTAAGCGGTCGGCTCTCCTTTATCCTAATATAAAAATGATAATAATCACTATAAAATACAGAACTTACGTGAAAATGTTTAGGTGATCGTTCTAAGGAGAAGTCTTAAATGGACTTCCTGTAATTAATTTGGATGCACACGCACTTCAACACATATTTGTTGTTTTTGTTTACTCTGTCATTCACAGAGTATTTGGAAGTACGCACGCGCAGTGAGTGAGCGTCATTGTTTTATTAAAGTAGGAGCTATTACTTGCTTAACGCGCCTATGTATTTTGCTCAAAGGTCAGCCTGTCCCATTTAAACAACCGTGTGTAAAGTCCACTTGTCATTTAGTCGAGTTTGCAGCAACAGGACAAAAATGCAAGCCTTGCAGAATATTGAACAGTTTATTAAGGGAGTGAAAATGGACAAGTGGGCAGTGGCTCTGCTCACTGGTGCTACCTGCGTTGTCGGATCCGTGGTTATGCTGGTGAAAAAGATCAGCAGCCACCGAGAGACGGAGGAAAAGATCAAGAGAGCCAGAAACAGGAGAGACGAGAGCTTGCAGCGGGCAGAGCAGGCGGTGCTCCGCTACAAAGAGTCGGTGAGAGTTCAGAGCCCTGGACTTTGAATTGTTTAAGTTAATCTTTGGAGATATTAGTTCAAACCTGGTGAACTATGGACAAACAATTTGGTAAATCCAAATTCAAATTTTATTTGTGACGTACACAGTCATACACAGTACGATATGCAGTGAAATGCTTGGACAACTGCTCGTGACCTAAAGAAAAGAAGAAAAGGCTCTGAATAAGATAGGAAATAAATATGAAAATTAAAAAGGGTAAATTTAACTAGGAAGGAATAAAATAAAATATAAAGATTAAAGTTAAAAATGAAATAACTGTACAACACAAATTAGACTGAAGGGTAAATTTAACTGGGAAAGAATAAGATAAAATATATAAATTAAAGTACCGGCAGTACCAAGAGTGACTGGGAAGATGATCTTAGTACTCTAGCAGGGGTGTATAATCTAAGTAGCTCAATGAGGTAGCTTGGAGCTATATTGTTAATAATTCGGAAGGTGAGCAGCAGGATTTTGAATGTGATACTTAACAGGAAGCCAGTGCAGGTCGGCAAGGACAGCGTTAATAGAGACACGCCCCCCACTACCAGTAAGGAGACGCGCAGCCGCTTTCTGAACAATTTGTAGTCTATGGAGAAGAGTAGAGTTAAGACCAAAGTAAAGGGAGCTGCAATAATCTAACCTAGATGTCACAAAGGGGTGAATAAGCTTTTCCAGGTCTCTATGCGGGACATAATGTCTGGCCTTGCTAATAAGACGCAATTGATAGAAGCAAGATTTGACAAGAGCAGACACTTGTTTGTCGAATTTAAAAGAGCTATCCAAAAACACACCCAGGTCACTAACAGTGTCGGTGAGGAAACTATCAAAGGAACCCAAGGCATCACGGAGTTGGCCACGGGGGATACTACTGTCACGTGTAGAATCGTTTAGCCAACATCGGGAAATTATCTAGGGCGCTTCATTTTAACAGGGGCAACAGTATTGAGGATGGAGGAGCATGTGGAAAAAAGGGTGCTAGCAAAATCATCAACCATGGGAGATAGGGAACAGTCAGGAATGGAGGAGGCAAGTTTCAGGAAAGACAGAAAAATTCTCCACAGTTGCAAAATTAATTATACGTGTAGGGCGTAAGAGAGCCTCAGGGTGAGGGTATTACTTAATTACATAAGTACTTAAGTATACAGAGGTGGAACACAAAGGAAAAATCCTGGTTCAATGCTTTTTTTGTTTAATTTAATTTATTTTATTTTATTTAGTTTTGAACCAGAAAAATCCCTTGAGATTAACATCAGTTTTTCAAGGATAAATTGGTCAAGAGGACAAACCCTTACATTGTTACAAGTTACAATTCAAATATAACATCAAAACACTTAATAAGTAGTTAGAGCCAAAATAATACAAAAATACAGATCCAGCTTATAAATGGCAATAACAGTCTTCGGTTACATAAGTCTTTTTGAGTGTTATGAACTCTGTCAGGGAGAGCTTTAATGTGTTCTGAAGGTTGTTCCATGACTAGGATGCAAAATTAGAGGTGATACTAAGTCTTAAATTCTTGCTTTAAATGTTTTTTTGAAGTAATGATTCTGTGTGGGTCTGTGTCTCCTAGCATCCGACAACTGACTCTGCTTTCATCCTGACACTCTCCCTGTCTGAGCTGACAAAGACACTGAAGGAAGGCTCACTTACCCCTGAGGATGTGCTTTACTCTTATATGGAAAAGGTTCAGTATCCAACATGACACAAAGGTTCACTTAATATAACAAAACAAATCTTTCATAATAGCTCAAATACACCAAAAGCTAATTTTTAGAAGTAATCATTAGTAATCAAGTAACTATTTTAATTTTCAGGACTTGTCTCTCTTTTTTTATTTTTGACAGGAATGTTCATCCCCTTGAAGCATGAAAACTTCTTTCAGGGGAAAACGTTTCTCTGAATCTGTCTGTGCTTGTTTCCTTTCCAACAGACTCTGGCTGTAAACAAAAAGCTGAACTGCTGCACTGAAATTTTGCTGGAGAGTTTGGACCAGCTGACAACTGTTGGCTCCAACAAGGATGGTCTCTTGTACGGAGTTCCAGTTAGCATCAAAGAAAATATTACATTTAAGGTATTACAAAGGTTATGCAATGCAAATTTCAGTTACAGTTAAAGTATTTCCCATCAGTATTTATAAGTATGGTACAGTATTCTCGAGCATCATAGCTCAGGTATTTGATGTAACATTATCATCTTTGTTTTTTCCAACACTAGAATCATGACTGTTCTTGTGGTGTGGTCATTAACCTGGACCAGCCCGCTGAAAAGGACAGTGTGCTTGTTCAAGTCCTGAAGAAACAAGGAGCTATTCCCTTTGTGAGAACCAACTTGCCTCAAGCTCTTTTAAAGTACATCTTTTATCAGTTACTCACATAAAAATCTACAGCACATTTAAAACTGAGTGCATGTGTTAAGTTGCCTTTGTCCATTCCAAATGTGCAAATAATGAAAATATGAATGAAAATAATATGCAAAGACTCATTAACTGTCTGTTGACAGCTATGACTGCAGTAATCCTATCTACGGGCAGACTGTGAACCCTCATAACCCCCAGAAGACCTCTGGAGGTTCATCTGGTGGGGAGGGGGCTCTCATCGGGGGAGGGGGCTCTCTGCTTGGTATAGGCACTGATATAGGTGGCAGTATCCGTATTCCTGCATCCTTCTGTGGAATCTGTGGTTTCAAGCCAACTGCAGGTCGGCTCAGGTGGGTCTCATTCAGTCAGTTTCCTGGAAATTTATTACACATTGAGTTACACTGAGTTAAACTCTTGTCTTTGTTAACACTTTTGTGTAATGATTAGTTTACAGGGCCTTCGTCCAATTTATCGAGGGCAAAAGTCGGGTAAGAAACATATGTACTTTACATATAAAGTAAATGTAGTTACATAACCACTGTATAGCAATATTTCACAGACACAAACTGTCTCAAATATTTGAGTCACTGCTTTATATTTCGTATGAAACTAGTGCCGTCATCTCCTGGACCCATGGCAAGAGATGTGGACAGCCTGGCTCTGTGCATGCAGGCACTTCTTTGTGACCACATGTTTTCTTTGGACCCCACTGTTCCACCATTACCTTTTAACATGGAGGTGTGTCCTGTACTGTGAGGTTCATATAATCTGTTAATGATTATTCTTTTGGTTAAAAACTACAAATTAAGCGGATACATGGTTGTCCTAACGCTTCACTTTATATTACTCTTACCTCACCTGTTATTAATGTCCTGAGATACAGAACTAACTTTATAGGCTGTAATCTTAACCTTTGCAAACTGATTATGTTTAATTGACTGAGGAAGTAAAAAAGATTGACCCTTAGATATACAGAAGCTCCAGACCTCTAAGGATTGGTTATTTGGAAAGCGATGGCTACACGCATCCATCTCCAAGCATGGCCCGAGGCGTCAGAGAGGTCAAAGCTCTGCTAGAGCAAGCAGGGCACACAGTAAGACGTCACCACACACACTATGATCACTGTCAAGCCACGTATGTGATATGAGTCATAGGTCCTCAGTGTTGATATTTGTGCCTTTAGCTCGTCCCTTACTGTCCACTGAAGATGGATCAAACTATCCCTGAGCTTTTGATAAAGGGTGTATTTGCAGATGGAGCTACCACCGTGCTACAAAAACTGTGAGTTGTTCCATTTAATAAGTCAGTTAGTACCATTTGTTTTCTAAACTTAAATCATCTAACATTTAGAGATTTTGTTTCTTTTTAGTTCTAACCACTAAACATCACCATGCTGCCATTGTCTTTACGAGCAACATGGGGTTGTGGTTCTTTTTGAAACCATTACAGTAATTCTCAGTTCAGTGTCTCTGAACAGACTGTTTTCTCCTGTGCCAATGATCTCTTTCATTTTAGGGAAGGGGGACCTGTGGACCCTTGTCTGGAGCCTCAGGTTTTTCCTTACGGCTTTCCCAAGTGGTTGAAGAAAACCATTTCATTCTTGCTCAAACCCGTGGTGAGTCCTTGGTTTAACAGTTAACTTCACAGTTCAGTCTGATAAAACATTTATAATGATGCTGATTTTTTTTGGCAGTTTCCTCGTGTTTCTGCCAACTTTGATGCTCTTTGTGGAGTTGGGTGAGAAAGTATCCTTGCTATTGTTCATTTGTGCTTGAATCGTTTCTTTGTTACATTTCCATGTGCTAGGAATTATATCCAAACGTTCTGCTTCATTCTTAGATCTGTTCCTGAGCTGTGGAAGCAACATGCTGCTGTTGAGGTACTGTCAGCTGATGATGCATGGTCACGTATGAAAGTCTGAAGGAGAAATTGAGATTTCCTGTGTTTTCTTTAGGACTACATTCAAGAGACAATAGCACATTGGAGGAGCTGCAACATTGATGTGCTGCTGTGTCCTGTGATTGGACCAGCCTACAACTTCTTATACTGTGGCAAACTTTCAAGTATGATTAACTCAGTATGACAGACAACTTAGTTTCTGTATTTATCACTTTGTTTTAAAAAAAATGTAATTACAGGACTTTAAAGATGTTTAAAGTGTGAAGCAAAAGTCACAAATTAGATCAGATATTGTTACTTTAATAGTTTCAGAAAATTACAAAGATATGTAAAATATAAAAGGCAAAAGATAACAGTAACTAATAAAAAAACACTTTATTTTTCCAGTTTAATTTTTATTGTGTTTAGTACTTCTATTTGTAAATGAAGTTTAGCTAAAGTGTAATTCATGTTGTAGTGGATTCAGCGGGTTTCATCACTGGGGAACTGGATAGACATGATAAAAAAAAAAGAATGACAGTGTACAAAACATGTCTGTGAACTCAGTCATCCAGGTCACTGTAGTCTAAGGAGCTTGGAAAGAAAAACGTCATTGCTGCTTGTGACTTACACCCGTTTTCACACCTTGGATGGTGTGATTAGGTATAGGATCAATGGGTGGTCCATGACCCTCTTGGGGACACTTCCATGGGGCTTAAAATCTGGGACTCTCCACCAGCTGCTCTTGGAACTGAAGAAGCTTCTCGAATGAGAGGTGAAACGTCTTCAAGAAACCTAAAGAAGTCCAGACACTTTTATTTCCAAGCTCCTTAGTGTACAAAACAGTTACACGTTATAATACAACTGAACTTTGAAAAGAGGAAAAAAAGAGACATTTCATCAAAGATGAGGACGACTCTCCAGACATTACTTGATTTAAAAAGTAACCTGGGTCTGGATATAGAGTAAGTAAGTAAGTAATTGTTTTGTCTTTTCTGCGTTTTAAGCTGCTGTTAGCTACACGATACTCTACAATCTCCTTACCTTTCCTGCGGGTGTAGTCACTGTTTCCACAGTGACCACAAAGGATGAGGAGGAACTCAAGCACTATAAGGGCTGTTATCAGGACATGTGGGACAAACTCTTCAAAGAGGTAGGCAACATGTACCAGTGAGATAAGACTGAGTGAGAACATAGAGCCAGATTTACTAACACGTTGTGTCAGGACAAACTTTTGGCATGAAAAAAAAATAGATTTTTCCAAAGCGAGTGCAGTAAGAAGACTTCAGTTAAGAAGTGGGGGCTCAGAGACTTTTGTAAATGATCCATTTGCACGTGTTTAATGTTTATATCCACGCTGTAGACTGCGTCACTATTTTCCTCTTCTGGCATATGAAGTGAAATCAGCTGATTGCAGCACATGTGCAAGTGGAACCATTGAGCAGGATCGATAGGCAAGCAGACTGACAATTCCAAGGTACAGAGCTACCAAGCCACTTAATGTTAAATTTGCTCAATAGCTTCAGAGATGACCTGGAGCCTCTAACCTAAAGGAGTCACACAATGCCAGCGGCAACAAAACTGCTTCCAGCTCTTCAGTTTCACAGCCTGTGCAATAGGGTTCAAAGGGAAACGGCCAAAAAATGGAGAAACAGGGAGGAGGACAGCACTGATCCTCAGAAGAATCAGACCTTTGATGGACATTAAAGCAATGTATTTATGTTGATAAACTTTAAAAATACATTTTTCCTTAATAAAGTTTTATCACACTCCACTTAAACAGTTATAATTCCAGGAGTGTAAACAGCACACGGTTTTCAGCACATCAGCTGTGCTCCAACAACCGTTACTTATTACTGGTGGATCTACACAAGTTCAGCTGCATGCACTTTGACAATACGTGAGATCACAGATGAACACATGTACACACATGACTTCCCCATGAATTCAGCAAATCCATTTTTTTTCTAGGTAAACACCTTTCAGCACTATTTGGGGATTGTGCTCTTTTGCCCTGTTTAGTAAATTACACATTTAGGTGGTGCGTTCAGCTGCTGAGCATTAAGTGACAGGAGTGTTTTTTTGTGTTCAGGCAGTGTCCGGTGGCGAGGGTCTACCTGTGGCGGTTCAGTGTGTTGCTCTGCCGTGGCAGGATGAGCTCTGCCTGCGCTTCATGAAGGAAGTGGAACAACTGGTCAAAGAAAGCAAGAAGTAAAGCTGCTTTCTTTGTCAGTCTCACAGGAGAGGCTGCAGACTTGAGAGGAGACATGTTAACTTGAGTATTTCCTGTAATAATGAGCTAATGGTGTCATAAATAGTGGAGTATTCTCTACACTACAAGCTTAATCTGGGCACTTTTTGTTTTTTGGCTGTTTGTTGAAGGTTAAATAAAAGGTAATTGTTAAAATTACATATTTTTTGTTCTTATTGTTGTAGGTCTTTTGTCGTATTACCATCCATTTCATGTAATAAAGTATGAAAAGGCACTAAAAGAACGAAAACTGGAATCATGTCAACAGTAGGCAAAGAGACAGTGCTAGTACATGTGTAAAAATGTTAAGAATTAGCATTAAATAATAAGTATGTAAAGTAATATTACTGTTTGTGCACATAATTCTACGATTTACATTGTATACATATACAAATTAGTACATACTACATTTGCTTTTGTTTACAACAACAACAACAATAACCTTTATTTATACAGCACATTTAAAACCAGTGGTGTACCAAAGTGCTTAACATACAAGAGGGTAAGATGAAGTAACAGGGAAGGATGAAGGCTTGTTACGACCCGTCTAGGGCCAGGCAATAACATGAGTGAGGCACTCGCTTCCCACCCCAAGACCCAAGCAGCCACATGAAACAAATCCGTTCGTTATAATGTGATTTATTTACAAAGTGAAAAAAAGGAACAACAAAACGGGAGTGTCAACACTTCAGGGTGAGCCAAGGCCAAAATAATAAACAAAAACAAATCTACACAAATCCCGCTCCCCTGACCTTACCAAAACAAAGTCAAAAGTAAAGACAGAGTCTGACCTCCTTAACTAATTCAAAACAGGAAAAAACGGGTGATCAAAAGAAACGGCAGCTCACCCCTACCCACTCCACTTCCACAACTTTTAAGCCGCACTGTAGCCAGCGGCTGCCACAGTTACACTGCTGGGTCATGAGGAGAAACGCGAGGACCTCTCCTGCAGTAGCACTCCAGACTCCTTTTAATGGGCGGGTCCTCCAGCTGGAACCAGTCACGTCGGGGCGGTGTATCCACGCACCAATCGGAGCAGGGCCCTGGCACAGCTGAATTAACATAAAAAGGTACATCACCTGCACAAAACAAACACATGAACGTGCAAGTTCGTAACAGGCTATGGCAAAGTACCAACATGCTAGCAGGTTAAATGGCATTAAAAACATAGAAGCAAAAGAAATGCATATAAAAGCATAAAAGAACAATATATGTAAAGGATAAAACAGTCAAAAATTTTAAAAATGATTAAAAGTAGTTAAGAATAGACCGGAGATAGAAATAAGCATTAAACTAACTAACAAGCATTAACTGGTAGAAAAAGGCAAGGCTAAATAGGTGGGCTTTTAACCGCGATTTGAAGGATTGAATGGAATCAGACTCGCGGACAGCGATGGGGAGGTTATTCCATAGATTGGGTGCAGCCAAGGCAAACGCTCGGTCACCTCTAGTCTTCAGCCGGGATCTCGGCAGTACCAAGAGTGACTGGGAAGATAATCTTAGTACTCTAGCAGGGGTGTATAATCTAAGTAGCTCAATGAGGTAGCTTGGAGCTATATTGTTAATAGAGCTGGGCGATATAAGATTTTTTCATATCACGATATGCTTTTTCATTTCGGGCGATAACGATATATATCACGATATAAGCCAAATAACTATATTTATAGTTGTATCCATAATTTCTTGGAGCTAATTAATTTTACAATGTTGAATGAAGTTTATTATTTATGTTCTTGTGCATATAGGCTAAGTTAGTACTGTGTTATGCTATTAATTACATAGCATATTGATTTTTTGTTAGTGGGTTAATCACTCTTTCTCACGCTCATGCTGGAGCGAGGAGAGCGGATCACCGGAGGCGATTCAAACCATCAATCCCGACAGTGATAATGGGCAACGTGAACGCGCTACAGAATAAGATTGATGAACTGTGCGCTCTGAACAACCACAGACTATACCGTGAGTGCAGCTTGTTTATCTTCACGGAGACGTGGCTAACCGAGCTAACGCCACAGGCTAACGTAGACCTATGCGGTTTCACATCCGTGAGAGCCGATAGGGACACGCAGGCCAGCGGAAAAAGCAGAGGTGGGGGACTCATTGTCTACGTCAGGGACGTGCAGAGAGGTTTAAAGGGGCGGGTGCTCAAAGTTAAAAAGGGGCACATTGAACCAGGCTGAATAACAACAACACACATTCATCAAGAATCTAATATGGGAAGGGCAGGGCTGTGTTGATCTGAGACTGTAGACATTAAAAAGTCCACAGGAGAGATGGTAGCTGATTAAACAAGTGTCATGAGATAATAACAAAATGCAAAGATTGGTGACAGCGCTTGGAACCATAAGGCAACGAAAAACTGTGACATAAACTCGGCTCTGCCTGTGAATCACTCTTTGCTTCTCTTCTTCCTTCCATCCCATCATTTCATATATCACTCTCCACTTGCTGTCTATCTGAGAACAAGGCACAACTTGCTATTGCAATAAACTATAATCTAATTATCCACACCTAACAACTCTTGCACTTAATCTATAATAAAATGATGACAGAAAAATGTTATAGCACTGCCTTTAGTAGCCTCATACAGCGCCTACTGTTTCCTCCTCATGTCCTTACCAGCCATGTCTGCACAATGTTATATCATGAGTAATATTTTTTTAAATCCAGCTAAATAAAACACACACATGCACACACAGTGACATTTTAGACCTTCTTCAGAATACTGTATATACTATGGGCATCATGGTGCTGATCCAGAATCCTTACATTATTATTCATTACTAGAGCTACAATAATAAAGCAATGAGGAGGGGGAAGTAAAAAATATGAAATAATGTATTTATGATGATTCCATTTGTTTCACTATCCACTCTGTGCAGGGCAAAGCTTATTACATGTTTAAACTGTAGAGATACAATCATTTTACTGCTGTAAAATCCAACTTTTGTCTTATTTAAAATATAAATCTAATATAATCTGCTTCTTAATGTATGTTTTTTAAAATACAGCTTGTGTTTTTTAATATATTATAATTATAATAATTATTATGTGGACATGCATATTAGATCGTTTTTTAGTGAAATATAATCCCTCCAGAAAGGCAGGAAATGCCCAGAAACTTACTCTAAAACTAAATATGTTCTAAATACTTTAAAACTAAATATGTTCTAAATACTTTAAAACTAAATATGTTCCCTAAAACGGTGACAGAGCTACAGACCCATGACAGCCTTACACAGGTAGCCAGCAGCTATGACCAGCACTACTTGTGCAGTTAATAAAAGGACAGGTAATGTTTGTCACGCTGTTGCACACACAGCACGCTCGTTTGTTTCAGTTCGTCAGTTGCAACAAGACAGCTTACCAACGTGTACGTAATAAGCTAATACTCCTGGGTGCTACACACTACAGTGTGCGCTGTACACCTACTTACTGGTTTTGTCGCATCAGTCTGTGTCTCTGAGTTAACTTGTGTTTCTCCTACAGCTCCGGACCGCAAAAAATGCGCGTGCTCTTTGTGAGCTCGTTCCCGGCTCGTAACCAGCGCGTTCTGCCGTCGAGGGCGATCATTGGTTAATAGTGATCATGTGACTGATGCAAGCCAGATCCTTTTATTTAGCAAAACTGTGATTAATAGTTAAATATTATTGTTGAGGGGCACAGAAAGGACTCCGCACGCACACACACATAAAAAAATAAATAAAATTTTTTTAAAAGTTGCCTCAACAAAAGGGCACTTTGGGCACTCATCAGGAAAGGGGCGGGTGCTCAAGCCCCTCTAGCCCCCCCCCCACGTCCCTGGTCTACGTTAACAACAGATACTGTAACCCTGGACACGTCTCCGTTAAAGTTTCGGTATGCCGTCCGGACCTGGAGCTGCTAGCTGTTAGCTTGCGGCCATATTATCTACCTCGGGAGTTCAGTCATGTGATCTGTGTGTGTGTTTACATCCCTCCGAGGGCTGACTCAACAGCTGCCTGTGAGAAAATACACACAGTCACAGCAAGACTTCAGACACAAAACCCCGAGGCTTTCATTATTATATCTGGAGACTTTAATCATGCCACACTGGATTCTACTCTGGCTGCTTTTCACCAGTTTGTGAATTGTCCCACAAGGAGCAACAGGACAATTGACCTACTGTATGCTAATGTGAGAGATGCATACAGAGCCACCCCCCTCCCCCCACTAGGGAAGTCAGACCACAACCTGGTTTACCTACAGCCACAATACACACCCCTCGTCCAAAGGCAGCCGGTCACAACGCGCTCCATCCGGAGATGGACCCCAGAAAAGGAGGATGCTCTGAGAGACTGCTATGACACCACAGACTGGGATGTGCTTCTGAGCCCACATGGTGAGGACATAGAGGGGGCGACACACTGTCTTACAGACTACCTCAACTTTTGTGTGGACACAGTCGCCCCTGCTAAGACGGTACGGTGTTATCCTAATAACAAACCGTGGGTAACACAGGAAGTCAAAGCTGTCCTCAACATTAAGAAGAAGGCTTTCAGGAGCAAAGTGAAGGAGGAGATGAAAGCAGCACAGCAGGAGGTGAAACGCTGCCTGAGGGAAGCAAAGGACACCTACAGGAGGAAGGTGGAGCAGAAGTTGGAGAGGAACAATATGAGGGAGGTCTGGAATGGTGTGAAAACCATCACAGGCCACAACACCAAGAAAAGTACAGTGGGGGGGACTGTGGAGAAGGCAAACGAAAGAAACAGGTTTTGACCAGCCCACAACCCCCACCCTCACCCTCACCTTTACTACAGAGTCCTCTCCCCACTCTCCTACCTCCCTCGCTTCCCCCCTTCCTGACACTATGACACCCCCCTCCTCCAATCCCTCTCTCAGCAGCAAGACATCTCCCCCCCCCCCCTCCCAAACATCTCCCAGTGTCACAGTGGATCAGGTCAGGAGAGAACTGAGGAAGCTTCGCCCCAGAAAGGCAGCAGGCCCAGACAAGGTATGTCCTAGGATGCTAAAGGCATGTGCTGCTGAACTTGGGGAGCCGCTACAACGAGTCTTCAATCTCAGTCTGCGACTGGGGAGAGTGCCCGCCCTATGGAAGACATCCTGCATCGTCCCGGTCCCCAAAAGGAACCGGCCCAATGAGCTGAATGACTTCCGAACGGTGGCACTGACGTCACATCTTATGAAGACTCTAGAGCGGCTCTTCCTCAACCTCCTCTGACCACAGGTACAACATGCCCAGGACCCACTACAGTTTGCATACAAGGCGGATGTCGGAGTGGAGGATGCCATCCTGTACCTCCTGCATAGAGCCCACTCACACCTGGATGGGGGAAAAGGCACGGTCAGGATCCTGTTTCTTGACTTTTCCAGTGCCTTTAATACCATCCAGCCCTGTATGCTTCAGGAAAAACTGAACAGGATGGAGGTGGACCCCTGCCTGGTGGCTTGGATCTCCGACTACCTCACCGACAGACCACAGTACGTCAGGCTGAAGGACATCACGTCGGACACTGTGGTCAGCAGCACAGGAGCACCACAGGGAACTGTGCTGTCCCCTCTTCTCTTCACCCTGTACACCTCTGACTTCTGCTACAACTCTGAATTATGCCACATTCAGAAGTTTGCAGATGACACAGCCATCATGGGGTGTATCTGGGATGATCAGGAAGAGGAGTACAGGAGCCTGGTGAGGAACTTTGTTGCATGGAGTCACACAAACCACCTGCAACTCAACACCTCAAAGACTAAGGAACTGGTTGTGGACTTCGGGAGGTCTAGAGCAGGTCCACTGCCGGTTCAGATAGAGGGGGAGGAGGTGTAGGTGGTCAACATGTACAAGTACCTCGGGCTGTGGGTGGACAACAAACTGGATTGGTCATGCAACACAGAGCACCTGTATAAAAAAGCCCAAAGCCGACTGTACTTCCTCAGGAGGCTGAGGTCTTTTAACATCTGCAGGAAGCTCCTGTGGATGTTTTACCAGTCAGTGGTTGCTGGAGTACTTTTCTATGCTGTGGTGTGCTGGGGGAGCAGCACAGCAAAGGAGGACTCATCCAGGCTGGAGAAACTGATCAGGAAGGCTTGCTCTGTGGTCGGCATGAAGCTGGACACTCTGGTGACAGTGGCAGAGAAAAGGACACTAAAGAAACTGCTGGACATTATGGACAATGCTGGGCATCCTCTGCACACGGCCATAAACAACCAGAAGAGTCTGTTCAGTGACAGGTTGCTTCTCCCCAAGACAAGAACTAACAGACTTAAAAACTCCTTTGTCCCACACGCCATCAGACTGTTTAACTCCTCTCTGGAGGGGAGAGGGAGGGGAAACAGGGGGACAAGGGAGGGGGGAACAACTAAGCTGTAGTGCCTCTTCACTTCACTGTGCAATACCTTTTGTGCAATACTTTTGTTAATAGTCAATGGTGCAATAGACTCCATACTTGAAATGTGCAATTCACTTGTATTTTCATTTTTATTCCTATTTATCCCCTTCGTATATTTTATTTATATATGTCTCTGTATTTATATGTGTGTGTGTGTGTATATAATATTCTGTAACTGTAACTTCTGTCGGTGCTGTGCTTTTGGAAACCGAATTTCCCAGAGGAACCCACCCGAGGGATTAATAAAGTTTTATCTTATCTTATCTTATCTCTTATCATATTAGTTGTTGGTGGCTACTGGTTAATGAGTAACTAAAAAAGGCTTTTTGTCTGTCCTGAAGTTAATCAACCCTACATGCTCACCACGCCCACTTTAGTTCACAGCTAAAACAAGGCAAGCCTGTCGCATTTAAACAGCTGTGTGTTAGGACCATGTGGCATTTAAACCAATTTACAGCCCCAGGACAAAGACGAAAATCATGCAGAACACTGAACCGTTTATTAAGAGAGTGAAGATGGACAACTGGACAGCGGCTCTGCTCACTGGTGTTGCCTGCATTGGGGGATACCTGGTTGTGTGGGTGAAAAAGATCAACAGCCTCCGACAGGCGGAGGAAAAGATCAAGAGAGCCAGAAACAGGAGAGATGAGAGCTTGCAGCACGCAGAGCACACTGAAAAAAAGGGACTGGCCATCTCTTGGATTTATGTAAGCATCTTGCATGTATTTAACACAATTACCTCATGTTTTAAAGATAAATGTAACTATATAGTGTAAAAACTACATGATATGCAGAAAGGGTGTATTAAATTGTTCATATCATGTTCAGGTGAAGTAAGTCAATAAGATAGCAACGTTAAATCTCGTGAAACCACGCGTGATTTCATCTCGCGGGCTTTGGATCGTGGTTCAAAAAAGGCATCCATCTCAGTCAAGTCGAGTAGCCAACTCTACGTTTTTGGTATGTCTTGATTTTTTTAATTAATATTTACCATATTTCAGCCAAATGTAGTTAAACGTCTAGAGTGTCGCCATGTAACATGCTAAAAAAGAGCCGTTAGCTTATTTGCTGTTTTATCTGTTGTCAAAGAATTGGCGCTTTTTCATTTGAATTTGTCTTTGGCACAAGAGCCGTAATATCACATTAAACCTAATTATGAGGCACTCATAACATAATTTGGTTTTCTGTGTGAATAGATTTGCCAACTGACTCTTCAGTTACATTGTGTATTTACTGCACCGTGGTGTTAGTGAGATTTTGGACATTGAACAGCTTTAGCTAATATCATTAGCGGCATTATGCTAGCTTACATCCCTACCCCTCCTGCCCTCACCTGCTGTCCTTTTGTTTTTGTTTTTTTTGCTGCACATTGAGAGACCACATCTATTCTGCATTTCACCAGGAGTCAGCTGATGGATTGTGGGTTCAAGGTGTTATGGTAAGAAAGTATATTCTATTTTCGCTTAAGGTTTCTGTAACTTAATTATAATAGGTTTTGTATAATTATTAGGTGCATGCATACACAAATAGACCACCCTATTAATACAACTGAGAAATCCAAAATCTGCCATAGGTCTAACTTATACCTGTATGTATTGTCAGAAAGGTGATTACTGGACTCACATTAATGCACACTTGAACTAAAATGAGGTTGTAACTTGTGGGTTCTTGGGTTGCAAATCAGAAACAAACATCTTTGGATTTTTTTAATCCCATAAGATCTGGAAACACAGTTTTTATTCAACAAAACATTACTGATTAACCAAGCACAGTGCCTGCTGTTATTTCAAAATTTCAAAATGTTATTTCAGATAAAATGCAGCATTCCAGTGCATCCCAACCATGCCTTTACAGTCAAGGTTTCTGACGGAGCTGAGTTTCTCTCTGACAGTCTGCTGAAAGTGTTTGCAAAGTGATCGGGGGAACAGTGCACAAAGCTAAAGGATGTAGCTGCCATGATGACAGTAAGAACTTTAAAATTCTTTAACTACAAAGTGTATATGTATTGCATTAGGTCAGTAAAAGATTTTTATGCTGCATCCATTGAAACAGTCAACTATTACCTGTGAGTACTGATTCCACTGAAAGGATGCCATTCTTTTTTGTCATGCATTTACTGGCCCACTGAGAAAAAATTATCTTTTTTAAAAAATAAATGTTCTGGAAACTATATATCCATAAAGTTGATGTCAAACAGGAATTTTTGATATTGCTTTGTAGATGCTGGTGTTGCATGTTGACTGGTTTAAAAAGTCAAGTTTTTGTCTGGGATCATTTTCTTCTGTGCTACTGAAAAGTTCACAAATCTCTGTTTTCTTTGTTATAATACTTTAGGATGACATTAATGCTCAAAGGGAGTCTCATCAAAGTGCTCCGCATCTGTGTGAAAGACAATTGCAACATCTTGGTGCAGGAGTTCATGGTGAGTGTTTTATGAGTAGATTGTGGCTTTGCAACATTTAAAAATGCATTTAGTTATCCACTTGATCCTCATTGGACTGGTTAGGACCAGTAGTCCTCTTTAATAATTTGAAGTTCACATGAGGCCTAGTAGTGAACTCGGCCGCCGGCCCTTGAGGCCCCATCCCCCTATATTAGGGGTCACATCAGTGTGAAAAAACTTTAAATTTGTCATTCTAGTGAACAAAGGAAAATCCCACCAGTATTTACATTAGCTTTTGTTTGAAAAAAAAAAAAAAAAGACCAACTGACCAACAGCTAACCAAATTGTGGGGCTGAAAGTCTAAATTCTAACATCTTCTGAGTGACATAACCTGGATTTCTGATGGGCCGGTGTCTTTCTAACAAAAACTAATGTAAAGCATTTGAAATTATTATGTTTTTCACTCTCTCTTAGAAACTCTGTTAGACCATGAATGGCAGCATGGCAGGCCACTCTTTGGCTATAGCTATTTACTATGTTGCTTGCATTGGTTTAAATTACTCTAACATTAGAACTGGTAGATTCAAAAGAGATGAGTTTAAAAAGGAATCTTAAAGAAATGTTTTGTGTTTAACCAGGACTTGACTGAGGCCACTGCACAGATTGAGAAAACCACAATGAACATCTGTCTCCAGAGATGCGCCAGGCAATGACTTTTCTGATGTTGGCATCATCATCGAGGGTATAGTAGTTCTTCAAGATCTGGATAACGTGACCTTTGCAGTAGCCATGCTGTTTGGACCATTTTTATTCCTTCAACATGAGTTACCCATCACAACTCTGCTACACTTTTGAGGTGATTCAATGGGTGGTAATGGAGTTGGATGCAACTCAGCTCTCAAGAAAAGCTCACAACTAAGACAAAACTGCTCCTGCAAGGAAAGCTCACTGTTATGCATGTGAGGTGACCAGCTCTAGGTGAGAGGACATTTAAATCTCACACTTGTTCTGCTGCATTTTTGAAGCTCAATTCCAGGAGCAGATCGCAGGGTTCATTTTTATATACTCTGCAACTGCCATGAGGACAAGCCGTTTTTGTTGTTGTTGTTTGTTTTTCCTTTTGCTCTGTACAAGTTCTCTGTTTGTCTGTTTGGCAGCATTTTTCAATTTCTCTTTGTATTTTTTCTTTCTTTTACTAGTGAAGAGATGTAGCGTGAACAGTTATACAGTCTAAATATCCCATATGGGTCGTGTGAAATGGTATTTTCAGTTTCATTCAGTTGAAGTAAAGAACGTTGAATATTTCTAAGTGTGCTGTTTTGAACCAAGATGTCACAGTATGATCAGTGCTGTAATTTTTGACAGTCACTGTATCAATGTTATTTTTGCGTCTCTTGAATAAAGGTTTTGACCTGCAAGTGCTAATTTCTTTAGTTATTGGGGTAAAATGGGTAATGTTAATAGGAAGGTGTTTGCCAATTCAGTAACCTAATTTAATGTTAATGGAAACTAACATTTCCTCAAATTGTTTAGTTATAATTGTTGTTTAACTGAATCTTGACGTCAGAGGCCTTAAATAGAATGTTTTGTATTGTCCTGTAACATTTTTCAAAAGAAACAGTCTAATTTCTTTGCTGTGATTGATTCCAGAGAACACGGAAGAACTGACATTATTTAACTGTTGATTTATGTAGATTCAGTGGAGGAGTAATGTCAGTTTAATTCTTTACCTACTGTCAATGCAGTGAAATTAGACATTTTGTTTTTAAAGGTTACTGGTGGATGCCAGCAACCATCTTGGAAGAGAACAATACAATCTGTTATAAGGCCTCCATTTGAAAATTGTGTATTTGATACTAGAATATAATAGCAAAATGTAATTTGAAGATAACATGTAGTATTTAAGTGACCAAGTAGTATTGGGTAAAAGTTATTGAATGGTGTTGGGATAAAGTGAAAAAATTGTGAAGGATTAAAATATTCCAAGAGCTCAAATTACTTCATCAAAACATGTTTAAGTCACATTTTATCAACACAAATTGCACAGGCTTATTGAACATGAATAAATTGTGTTAATTTAACTCAATTGTTTAAGTTGCTGCCAAAGCAAAACATCTGTGTGCAACAAATGTCCACCATTGAATTAAGTAAATCCAACAACATATTTTTTTCAGTGCAGGCGGTGCTCCGGTACAAACAGTCGGTGAGAGTTCAGAGCTTTGGGGGTTTTTCTACTTTCTCTTTATCGAGAAATGTCCGCTAATGATCTGCTTTCAGTTTAACCTGGTGGAGGGTTAGTCACTAAATATCAAAATACTGGCACTTTTCAATGTCTCCATGCTTGGGCCTACTTGAGCATGAAAATTAAAGTTATGACTGTGCAAACCGTTTAAGTGCAGTGAACTCATTGCTGTGTTTGAGAAAGTTTGTAAAAAAAAAAGTGGAAGGAAGAATCCTGAATCTGTACATGGATGTGGTTCCGTCTCTTTGTTGCAGCCTTTAAAAGAAATAATAACATAATGATTCTGTGTGGGTCTGTGTCTCCTAGCATCCGACAACTGACTCTGCTTTCATCCTGACGCTCTCCCTGTCTGAGCTGACACAGCAGCTGAACGAAGGTTTACTGCGCCCCGAGGATGTGCTTTACTCTTACATGGAAAAGGTTCAATATCCAGCATGACACAAATCTTTCATAATAGATCAAATACAGCAAAAGTCATTTTTTTAAACAAGTAATCATTTAAATTAGTCAGACTTTTCTTAATGTTGTTTATTTTTGACATTACTCCTACTTATAACTCACTGCTTTTTAGTTCTTTTTACACAGAATTGTCTTATTACAGTTAAAGTTTAGACACACTGGATAATAATATTCATATAAGCAACACAGACTGATGTGTCAAGTAATGTTTGTGTTTCCAACAAGAGTTTAATATTTTACAAAGATTAAAATCCCTTTAGGTGAATAAGTTAATCTCAAACTGTCTGTGCTTGTTTCCTTTCCAACAGACTCTGGCTGTAAACAAAAAGCTGAACTGCTGCACTGAAATTTTGCTGGAGAGTTTGGACCAGCTGACAACTGTTGGCTCCAACAAGGATGGTCTCTTGTACGGAGTTCCAGTTAGCATCAAAGAAAATATTACATTTAAGGTATTACAAAGGTTATGCAATGCAAATTTCAGTTACAGTTAATAATAATAATAATGGATTGGATTTATATAGCGCTTTTCAAGGCACCCAAAGCGCTTTACAATTCCACTATTCATTCACTCTCACATTCACACACTGGTGGAAGCAAGCTACAGTTGTAGCCACAGATGCCCTGGGGGATCGAACCGGCGACCTTCCGGTTGCAGATGACCGTGGCTCAGGGGGTTGGGAGTATTGAAGTATTTCCCATCAGTATTTATAAGTATGGTACAGTATTCTCGAGCATCATAGCTCAGGTATTTGATGTAACATTATCATCTTTGTTTTTTCCAACACTAGAATCATGACTGTTCTTGTGGTGTGGTCATTAACCTGGACCAGCCCGCTGAAAAGGACAGTGTGCTCGTTCAAGTCCTGAAGAAACAAGGAGCTATTCCCTTTGTGAGAACCAACTTGCCTCAAGCTCTTTTAAAGTACATCTTTTATCAGTTACTCACATAAAAATCTACAGCACATTTAAAACTGAGTGCATGTGTTAAGTTGCCTTTGTCCATTCCAAATGTGCAAATAATGAAAATATGAATGAAAATAATATGCAGAGACTCATTAACTGTCTGTTGACAGCTATGACTGCAGTAATCCTATCTACGGGCAGACTGTGAACCCTCATAACCCCCAGAAGACCTCTGGAGGTTCATCTGGTGGGGAGGGGGCTCTCATTGGGGGAGGGGGCTCTCTGCTTGGTATAGGCACTGATATAGGTGGCAGTATCCGTATTCCTGCATCCTTCTGTGGAATCTGTGGTTTCAAACCAACTGCAGGTCGGCTCAGGTGGGTCTCATTCAGTCAGTTTCCTGGAAATTTATTACACATTGAGTTACACTGAGTTAAACTCTTGTCTTTGTTAACACTTTTGTGTAATGATTAGTTTACAGGGCCTTCGTCCAATTTATCGAGGGCAAAAGTCGGGTAAGAAACATATGTACTTTACATATAAAGTAAATGTAGTTACATAACCACTGTATAGCAATATTTCACAGACACAAACTGTCTCAAATATTTGAGTCACTGCTTTATATTTCGTATGAAACTAGTGTCGTCATCTCCTGGACCCATGGCAAGAGATGTGGACAGCCTGGCTCTGTGCATGCAGGCACTTCTTTGTGACCACATGTTTTCTTTGGACCCCACTGTTCCACCATTACCTTTTAACATGGAGGTGTGTCCTGTACTGTGAGGTTCATATAATCTGTTAATGATTTTTTTTTTGGTTAAAAACTACAAATTAAACCGATACATAGTTGTCCTAATCCTTCACTTTATATTACGCTTTACAGGCTGTAATCTTAAACTTCGCAAAAACATCTGATTATATTTAATTGACTCAGGAAATGAAAATTCTAACCCTTAGATATACAGAAGCTCCAGACCTCTAAGGATCGGTTATTTGGAAAGCAATGGCTACACGCATCCATCTCCAAGCATGGCCCGAGGCGTCAGAGAGGTCAAAGCTCTGCTAGAGCAAGCAGGGCACACAGTAAGACGTCACCACACACACTATGATCACTGTCAAGCCACGTATGTGATTTAGGGCTGTGCGATATCACCAAAATCTCATATCCCAATATAGGACATTTTTCATCCTGATAACAATAGATATCACAAAACAGGGCATTTTCTGTAAATTCTGTAAATCTCGGGCAACTCGACTTGCGTGAAGTATTTTCAGCTGGGCGTTGTGTACCTGGAGTCGAGTACTTTGAGCCATGCATGAAGTTATACATTTTTAAACATAAGTTGTGACAGGGGCTCCAATTTCTATTTGTATGTATTTATTACATGGCGTGCTGCGGGGAAAAGCCTGTTCTAATGTTTGAGTCTAAAGTTTATTTTGAGCACCTGACGACTCTTTTTTGCTTCCCATCCATAAACTCACTCCATACGCTTTCACATGATTCTTGTGTAGGTGGTAGAAGAAGTTTGTCGTGTTTGAGTCTGTGGTGGTGAGTGGTTTGCAGCGTAATTTGCATAGTACAGTTTTCCGCTCCGCGTCAGTCCTTTCATAACCAAACCATGTCCATGCTTCAGAGGTAATAAGGTCCTTGATTTATTTTGACTGGTCCTTCCATTTGGAGCTACCTGTTGTTGCCTCATTTTCACTGGCTAAGCTGGTATTCTCTGTGTCCCGATGAAAAAATATTGCTGTAAACAGTTTATTTTGCGACACCATGCCAAACGATAGCATATAATTTGAAATGATAGATGTTTTCATAAAGTCATCTGATATACACTGAACAAAAATATAAACGCAACACTTTTGTTTTTGCTCCCATTCCCCATGGGATGGACGTAGAGACCTAAAATTCATTCCAGATACACAATATAACCATCCCTCCCAAACAGTGGTCACAAATCAGTCCAAATGTGTGGTAGTGGGCACATCTGCTATATTGAGATAATCCATCCCACCTCACAGGTGTGCCACATCAGGATGCTGATCTGACATCATGAGTAGTGCACAGGTGTACCTCAGACTGCCCACAACAAAAGGCCACCCTGGAATGTGCAGTTTTGTCTCACAGCAAAATCCCACAGATGCCACAAGCAATGAGGGAGCGTGCAATTGGCATGCTGACAGCAGGAATGTCAACCAGATCTGTCGCCCGTGCATTGAATGTTCATTTCTCAACCATAAGCCGTCTCCACAGGCGTTTCAGAGAATATGGCAGCACATCCAACCGGCCTCACAACCGCAGACCTCGTGTAACCACACCAGCCCAGGACCTCCACATCCAGCAGGTTCACCTCCAAGATCGTCTGAGACCAGCCACCCAGACAGCTGCTGGAACAATTGGTTTGCACAACCAAACAATTTCTGCACAAACTGTCAGAAACCGTCTCAGGGACGCTCAACTGCATGCCCGTCGTCCTCATCGGGGTCTTGACCTGACTCCAGCTCGTCGCCGTAACAGACTTGTGTGGGCAAATGCTCACATTCGATGGCGTCTGGCACGTTGGAGAGGTGTGCGCTTCACGGATGAATCATGGTTCACATTGTTCAGGGCAGATGGCAGCTGAGAATGTCCCAGTTCTTGCATGGCCAGCATACTCACCGGACGTGTCACCCATTGAGCATGTTCGGGATGTGCTTGACCGGCGTATACGACAGCGTGTACCAGTTCCCACGAATATCCAACAACCTCGCACAGCCATTGAAGTGGAGTGGACCAACATTCCACAGGCCACAATTGACAATCTGATAGACTCCATGCGACGATGTGTTGCACTGCATGAGGCAAATGTTGGTCACACCAGATACTGACCGGTTCTGGGTCCCCAGACCCCCAATAGTGCAAAAAACTGCACATTCCAGGGTGGCCTTTTGTTGTGGGCAGTCTGAGGTACACCTGTGCACTACTCATGATGTCAGATCAGCATCCTGATGTGGCACACCTGTGAGGTGGGATGGATTATCTCAATATGGCAGATGTGCCCACTACCACACATTTGGACTGATTTGTGACCACTGTTTGGGAGGGATGGTTATATTGTGTATCTGGAATGAATTTTAGGTCTCTACGTCCATCCCACGGGGAATGGGAGCAAAAACAAAAGTGTTGCGTTTATATTTTTGTTGAGTGTATTTCGACATATCGCATAGCCCTACGAGTCATAGGTCATTAATCCTGTCATTTTTGCCTTTAGCTCGTCCCTTACTGTCCACTGAAGATGGATCAAATTATCCCTGAACTATTTTTAAAGGGTTTATTTGCAGATGGAGCTACCACCCTGCTACAAAAACTGTGAGTTGTTCCATTTAATAAGTCAGTTAGTACCATTTGTTTTCTAAACTTAAATCATCTAACATTTAGAGATTTTGTTTCTTTTTAGTTCTAACCACTAAACATCACCATGCTGCCATTGTCTTTACGAGCAACATGGGGTTGTGGTTCTTTTTGAAACCATTACAGTAATTCTCAGTTCAGTGTCTCTGAACAGACTGTTTTCTCCTGTGCCAATGATCTCTTTCATTTTAGGGAAGGGGGACCTGTGGACCCTTGTCTGGAGCCTCAGGTTTTTCCTTACGGCTTTCCCAAGTGGTTGAAGAAAACCATTTCATTCTTGCTCAAACCCGTGGTGAGTCCTTGGTTTAACAGTTAACTTCACAGTTCAGTCTGATAAAACATTTATAAAGATGCTGATTTTTTTTGGCAGTTTCCTCGTGTTTCTGCCAACTTTGATGCTCTTTGTGGAGTTGGGTGAGAAAGTATCCTTGAAATTGTTCATTTGTGCTTGAATCGTTTCTTTGTTACATTTCCATGTGCTAGGAATTATATCCAAACGTTCTGCTTCATTCTTAGATCTGTTCCTGAGCTGTGGAAGCAACATGCTGCTGTTGAGGTACTGTCAGCTGATGATGCATGGTCACGTATGAAAGTCTGAAGGAGAAATTGAGATTTCCTGTGTTTTCTTTAGGACTACATTCAAGAGACAATAGCACATTGGAGGAGCTGCAACATTGATGTGCTGCTGTGTCCTGTGACTGGTCCAGCCTACAACTTCTTATACTGTGGCAAACTTTTAAGTATGGCTGATTATGATAGCTGTAAACTATAAAAGGCAAAAGATTGCAGGGACTAAGAAAACAACCGCTTTATTTTTCCAGTTTAATTTTTATTGTGTTTAGTACTTCAATTTAAATATAATTTAAATTAAACAATGAAGTTTAGCTAAAGGTGTAATTCATGTTGTAGTGGATTCAGAGAGTTTCCTCACTGGGGAACCGGATACATATAAGAAACAAAACAGAATGACAGTGTACAAAACAGTTACATGTTACAATACAAGAGTGTGACAGGACTTAAAAAAGTGAAGAAAAAGAGACATTTCATCAAAGATGAGGACGACTGCTTTTGTCTACTGCTGGGAAAACTGGGCATTACAGGACAGAGTGCAGCACAGTAAGAGTCATGAAACTGTCTCCAGACATTACTTGATTAAAAGGTAACCTGGATTACAACATCTGGATAAAGAGCAAAGCAAAGGCATTACTGCATTAACTAAATTATATTTAAATTAAACAATAATTGCATTTGTAAAGGCTAAGAATGGTGTCTATGTTTCTTTATTTTTGTTTTCTACACCTTCAGCTGCTGCCAGCTACACGATGCTCTACAATCTCCTTACCTTTCCTGCGGGTGTAGTCACTGTTTCCACAGTGACCACAAAGGATGAGGAGGAACTCAAGCACTATAAGGGCTGTTATCAGGACATGTGGGACAAACTCTTCAAAGAGGTAGGCAACATGTACCAGTGAGATAAGACTGAGTGAGAACATAGAGCCAGATTTACTAACATGTTGTCTCAGGACAAAACTGGGTTTTAGCATTAAAAAGGCATAAAGTAGATTTTTGTAAAGAAAGTGCAGTAAGAGTAAAATTAGTGCTGCATATCGATGTTGATTCAGTTTTATCGCAGACATCCAGAAATATTATAATTCTGATCATTTATCAGTACATATTCCTATTGTTATATCTATGTATAAAAACAAAGCTGACACATGTGAGACTTTATTAGAAGTGTAAGCATCACAGCAGATGCCTTTGTGTCAAAGTAACTGAGGATAAAATACAGAGAATGTGAATCAGATTTTCCTGGCCTGTCTTTTTATAGCAGATAAATGCCTTCAAAATATTGTGCAGTAGATTAAAAACTGTTGCAGTTGTTTCTGTTCTGGAGGTTTTCACTGTAACTTAACGCTTGTTCTTTTCTGCAATTTAAAATAAAAGTAATGTTTATATCCACGTTGTAGACTGTGTCACTATTTTCGCCCTGCGGCATATGAATTGAAATCAGCTGATTGTATCTCATGTGCAAGTGCAACCGATAAGCAAGATCGATAGGCAAGCAGACTAACCATTCCAAGGAACTGACTACCAAACCACTTAATGCTAAATTTATTCAATGAAGTCAGAGGTGACTTGTAACCTTCAAGCTAAACGAGTCACACAATGCCAGCGGCAACAAAACTGCTTCCAGCTCTTCAGTTTCACAGCCTGTGCAATAGGGTTCAAAGAGAAGCGGCCAAAAAATGGAGAAACAGGGAGGAGGACAGCACTGATCCTCAGAAGAATCAGACCTTTGAAGGACATCATACTAAACAATGTATTTATGTTGATAAAAGTTATTAAGTAAAAGTGTGCTTTTAAAGTTTTATTATACTCCACTTAAACAGTTATAATTCCAGGATCATGAACAGCACACGGTTTTCAGCACATCAGCTGTGCTCCAACACCATTACTTATTACTGGTGGGTCTACACATATTCAGCTGCATGCACTTTGACAATACGTGAGATCACAGATGTACACGCGTACACATAAATCTGGTGTCATAGACTCAGTGTCAGGCTAGCTTTTCATGCAGCAACAACAAGTCAGGAGCCCCTGATGTAAAGTCTAAAATACAGATACATTTATTTTTTGTATACTTGTGAATGTGCGTCAGTGTACTTTAATGTGGTTTCAATCAGCTGCTGTAGCACATCTGTCTCGGGCTATGTAGAGCTCATCGTTTGATGTTCCCTATTACTCATCTGTGCATGTTGAAGTAATAATAAACATTACTTGCTTGAATCTAATTTTTCCCTTAGTATCAGTTTTATCTTGTAATAACTAAATTAAGAAATGCAATTTTTTCTGTGGAATGTTATTTAAAAATGTGATGTATTACTCTGGACATTCACTTCAATTCTATGTACTTAACATGACTTTACACAGAACCAAGAACTGAACCAGATCAGTCTATTGCGGCTCCAATATTTATAGAGTTTCTTTTTATCACAGTAGGTGGATGAAGGAGACTGTGGTGCGTTCAGCTGCTGAGCATTAAGTGACAGGAGTGTGTTTTTGTGTTCAGGCAGTGACTGGTGGCGAGGGTCTACCTGTGGCGGTTCAGTGTGTTGCTCTGCCGTGGCAGGATGAGCTCTGCCTGCACTTCATGAAGGAAGTGGAACAACTGGTCAAAGAAAGCAAGAAGTAAAGCTGCTTTCTTTGTCAGTCTCACGGGAGAGGCTGCAGACTTCAGAGGAAACATGTTAACTTGAGTATTTCCTGTAATAATGAGCTAATGGTGTCATAAATGGAATATTCTCTGCACTACAAGCTTAATCTGGGCACTTTCTGTTTTTTGGCTGTTTGCTAAAGGTTAAATAAAAATTAACTGGCAAAATTATGCATTTATGTTTTTTGTTCTTATATTTTAAAGGCGGGTCTTTTATATATGGTCTTGCTATCACCATTGTTATCATGATCATTTATCCACTTTTAGGAACCTGCAGTCAAAACGCTTCATCTTTTGGTGTATTTATTAAAGCATTGGATGATCAAAAATCAGCACATACATGGATCTCTTCTGTTCAGAAAACTACAGTGTGTCCGAAAGTCTCCTTCTATTTCAATCGCATCGCTATAAGTGCAGTGTTAATTTCTGCCGATAAGTTCCACTTTGTTCTTACTGTTTGCTACGGTCCTGCCGTATCACGAGTCCGAGGAGCACTAGGCATGTTTTTCTCCATGAGTGCGGGGGAATAGCGATCTCCAGACGTGTGCGTTCCTGTGCAAATGTGAGTCAAAATCCCTCCAGTTCTACGAGTCCATTCCCACTTATAGCACGGGCTGTACTTTGACGTTAATTACAGGGGGTTTATGCTAGGAGATTTATCGAGATTGATAGAGGCATGTGACTAGGGTTGCCAACTCCCTGAAAAATAAATAAGGGACACCTCGTGGCCAGGGCCGGGCAACCCAGTTGTCTTCACCCTTCCCAGTGTGGTAGCTCTTTTTTTGTGTGTGAAATTATTTTTTAACCATTTGACTTGAACTTGATTTAAGCAGATGCATATTCTTTGTGATATGACCATATGGGAAACAAATGATCATTTAGCCATTTATTTTTAGCTCACAATGACAACATTAACACAGTAAAACAGGTCTCTTTCTTAAACAGAAGCCTGTCATGCTTAACTTTTGAGAATATAAGTAAATCTTTCTTTAAAAGAACTCTGTCCTACTTAACTTAAAATTATATAAATTAATAGAAAGCAATAGAACGAAAAATATTCTTGTAACTGTGCACATTTAGTGCATTTAGTACAGTTGGCTTCAGCTGAGGTATTATTTCAGCTTTTCTAATGCTAATCAGCTGCTCCTGTTTGTAAACCCACTTGTTCCCATGATTACGCACCTTAACTCATCATCATTATTCATCTATGTATTACTTTTATGTATTAGTGATCTATTTGTTGTAATCATCTATCCTTGCAGTTGTTTATTACACAAAATAAATTATATTATTACACTTCTGGCCACATAGCCCTGATATTCACTGCACATGCCCATATTAACCTTAACCAGAGGGTTTAAAAAAAAACAAACCAGTGTTTACATACCATATCTGCTTCTGCCATGGCCTGGCGGACAAAAAATTGGTAAAGGGTTCCCCGAGCTTTCACGCCCCTCATGTTCTTCATGTGCCCACCAATAGAAGCATGCCTATGGAAAAAGTGACAACACACGTATATTAAAATTGCCAGCAATAAGAACATGATCATAGTTGGGCATAATCCCAGCTGGAAAAAATGGAAGTCGTTTATGAAGTTCTTGTTTTATTTCCATGCAATAGATGAGGCGCAGAAAACCGGGTTTGTGTGACTCACCTCAAGCGAGGTAAGTTCGAAGCTGGAGAATGAAGGCTTCAGAAAACACTGCTTACATTTGTCATCCTTTTTGTAAATAGCCGCTGTGCCTCCACCTCCGCCTGACGTCCGTGGCGAGTTAAAATAGCAGCAATCCACTGGTAGAAGTTCAGACAGAGCACTGGACTCGCCACCACTCAGCTACGTCTCAGTCACACACAGGAAATCCAGATAACGGGAACCGAAAAAGTCCAGAAGATCAAAAGTGTCGTTCAAAAGCGATCTGTCACTCACCAGGCCAATCCTGGCAGGAACAGGAGCAGGAGCAGGAGCTGGAGCTGGAGCAGGAGCAGGAGCTGGAGCTGGAGCTGGAGCTGGAGCTGGAGCAGGAGCTGGAGCAGGAGCAGGAGCTGGAGCTGGAGCTGGAGCAGGAGCAGGAGCAGGAGCTGGAGCAGGAGCAGGAGCAGGAGCAGGAGCTGGAGCTGGAGCTGGAGCAGGAGCTGGAGCAGGAGCAGGAGCAGGAGCAGGAGCTGGAGCTGGAGCTGGAGCTGGAGCTGGAGCTGGAGCAGGAGCTGGAGCTGGAGCAGGAGCAGGAGCTGGAGCTGGAGCTGGAGCAGGAGCTGGAGCTGGAGCTGGAGCAGGAGCAGGAGCAGGAGCAGGAGCTGGAGCTGGAGCTGGAGCAGGAGCAGGAGCAGGAGCAGGAGCACGGGCTTCAGCAAGTCGAGAAATCCGACGCAGCGGCCTCAGGTTTCACGGCGGAGGTCATCAAAGCCGACCACGACTAAGCAGATGTTGCCCCCCTGGTGTGACAGGTGCCTGGGAGGGGTGCGATCCTAGATCCTGCAGCTTATAACGGTATACTTTCATTCACGAGTTCACAACAGTCTTATTTCTTCTACTGTGTTACCTATTAGTCATTTTGAGGACTAGTAACCCACCTGTATATTGAAATAAAGAGGCACAGATCATGAACTTGTTTACGTTTCAACTGCAGGATTTATTCTGCAGATTTGCCTCCCAGATTTGCTATGCGCCACCTAGTGGTATTTTTTTAAGTAATGCCATGGAAGATGTAAAGTGTAATTAGAAAATACTGATTTAACACTGAACGATATAACAAAGACCAAATTATAACTGGGGGGTTCCCTTTTTTCCTTGTATGAAGACATAAACTGAACTAACATCCCCATAAGCCTTTTTATCTCTTAACTTTTTAACTATTAGTGTAATCCAGATTTACCAGCCACACATTTCAACTTAAACACAGATGTTAACCTTTTACACAGACATCAAGCAGACATCAACAGGATCCAGAAAATGCCGAGACACAAACGATCTTGGGAACAATCCATGCGCTGGTCAGAAAACAGCAGAAAAATTCCTTCGGGAAACCTTTAGCTTCAACAGCCAATATCATTAATGTAAATTGTAATACAAAGTTATGTGAACGTAGTTTCAAAAGGATTACATCCAAGGCTTTTATTCGTTGTGAAGTTATTAAAGTTTAAATCGTGTAACAGATACATATATAAAATAAAAAATATGAAATGTTGATTTGAAAACATTGAAAACATTAAATAACACCAGCTGCAGTAGTGGTGGTTTGTTGTTCAGGAGAACAGTTTCCAGTATGTTGGCTGATCAATTTTTTGCGTTTAAAAATAATCGTTACGCTGATTTAACGCTTTACAAGAAGTGTTTTTCATTATTATTTTGTATTCATATTTACATACACTTTTATATTGTTTATTGTGTTGTTGGACAAGAAATCTTTTAAGTCAACAGTGATACAAATTTAATGGGATTTAGTTGCATTTAATTTGTAAGTGTGGCCGGATGGGCTACTCGCCTTTCTTTTTCTCTCTCTCCCTCGCTCGCTCTACTGCGCTTGCTCTCGGCTGCGCCACTAGGTTAATTGGGAACCCACCTGCATATTGATTGCAGGGTGGCGCCAGTCCATATAAAGTTAAGCCTGTCACGGCTGGGGCGGCAGTCGTGTGGAGGGTGAGAAAGGAGGATCCAATAGCAGACAATGGCGGAGGTGCAAGTGGGTTTTATTTACAGTGCACAAAACCAAGGTGTGGGCAGAACCGAACATAAACCTAAACTGGGAAAACTAATACGAAATGGAGGACATAGAGCGAGGAGCAGAAAGACACGAAGAAACATGGAACAATGTAGACTACACAGGAGATTCACAGAGAAACACAGACGACGCGACGAGAAGCACAGGCAGACACAAAATATAAATACACACACCAGGTAATCAGGAAACGGCACACAGGAGGGGACACAGCTGGAACTAATGGGCATAACGAGACACAGCCCTACAAAGTAAAACAGGACACACACAGACTGTTTTACAACACAAAACTCGGGGACCTGTACAGAGCACAGAGGGAGACACAGGTAGGGAAAAGAAACACGACAACCAAACCCCAAAAACTAATACAAAAACAGAATAAACTAGAAAATAATAATCATAAACTCAAAGCGCTGGGTCACCGACCCAGGACCATGACAAAGCCGGTGTTCTCCTGGTTTATTCCTCCCATCCGTTTGGCAAAAAGCAGCAGCCAATGCTGGCACACCACAACGGATTGATCAGCAAGCGAGTAGATCATATGACAGCTACAGCGCGGCAGTTTGTTTTATTCCGGCGTTGCGGAGAGAAGTGCTCCAGTTATCTCCACCAGTGAGAGTATAGCGCCTCCGGTCCTACTACTTTTATTAGCATTCACAATTACCGGAGGTTAAGGTTATATTTATCTGTTGTTATAGGGTTTGATTGCTGCCTTCACATCTCCCTGGCAAACTGCCCGACCTTAATCGGAAGAGTGAAACGCCTTCCCAGCTGCTGTTGTGAGGGCTCCTCCTCGGTGGAGCCTGCTGTCTTGTCTTGTCTCGTCGTGAAACTGTAGGCTTACCTTTTTCTGGTTCGCCTAGTTTTATTTTATTTTATTCTGGATTGTTGCTGGAGTTGTAGTTGACTCGTGGGGCGTACGCCTTCCAGTATTGTGTGTGTGCGTGCGCGCGCGCGCGCGTGATTTCTTTAATTAAAGTTGGTTTTAGTTTTTTATGATCTGTAGCGAGCCGGACGCTCAGTGTCCTTTTATTCTTTTAACGTATTTCTGTGTTTTATTTCGGTGAACGGAGGACGTGCCAGTGGCCCTGAGACCTCAGGTGGTGGGTCATTTTCGCACTTTCTTTTGTACAGCACCGGGTGGGCTGTAGTGATTTTCTTCTTGTGGTGCGTCGTTGTTGACAGTGTCCTAAAGTTTTAGGACACTGTCAACACGACGCTACATTTGATTTTCTAATATTTTATTTATTTTTGTTATAAATAAAACAGTTTTAATATTGGAGCCAATCTGCCTCGGTGTGCATCCTTGAATCTGTGCGGCCTCTCTTTATTCCTTTTATCTATTTTTCTTAAATATATATTTCCTGGGGGTGAAATTCCCCTATAGCGTTGTCATTTTATTATTCTTTTATAACTCCGCCGACCACTTGGTCACATAAGCAAAATGTTAAAACGTAAGTTACCACAAACTATTTTTTAATTTTGCTGAACAATAAATGTTTATGTCAGTTAACATTTAGTATTTCTCACTCAGAAAAATCAAGCTATTCTTACTGCTGTGTACTCACAATGAATAAGTTGCTCTAACTCAGCAATCTTAAGTAAGCTGTACTTTTCTTTAAGGCAGAGATTTTGCATAATTTATTTACATTCTGAGAACTAATTAGATTTTACATTTTGGAATGTGGCTTATTATTAAAATGAAAGGACATGTTGCTGTGCATGTAGATTAGGGAAGCTACGGTACACAACACGGCCACGCCTAAAACAAGACAAGCCTGTCGTCGTGTTTAAACATCTGACTGTTAGGTCCGCTTGGATTTTTGCATCTTGCAGCCACAGGGCAAAGACGAAAGCCACGCAGAACACTGAACTGTTTATTAAGAGAGTGAAGATGGACAACTGGACAGCGGCTCTGCTCACTGGTGTTGCCTGCATTGTGGGATACCTGGTTGTGCGGGTGAAAAAGATCAACAGCCTCCGACAGGCAGAGGAAAAGATACAGAGAGCCAGAAACAGGAGAGACGAGAGCTTGCAGCGCGCAGAGCAGGCGGTGCTCCGGTACAAACAGTCGGTGAGAGTTCAGAGCTTTGGGGATTTTTCTAGTTTCTCTTTATCGATAATCTCAGCTAATGATCTGCTTTTAGTTTAACCTGGCAGAGGTGTAGTTATTAAATACCAAAATACTGGCACTTTGCAATGTCTCCATGCTTGAGCATGAAAATTAAAGTTATGACTGTGCAAACCGTTTAAGTGCAGTGAACTCATTGCTGTGTTTGAGAAAGTTTGTAAAAAAAAAAAGGGGAAGGAAGAATCCTGAATCTGTACATGGATGTGGTTCCGTCTCTTTGTTGCAGCCTTTAAAAGAAATAATAACATAATGATTCTGTGTGGGTCTGTGTCTCCTAGCATCCGACAACTGACTCTGCTTTCATCCTGACGCTCTCCCTGTCTGAGCTGACACAGCAGCTGAACGAAGGTTTACTGCGCCCCGAGGATGTGCTTTACTCTTACATGGAAAAGGTTCAATATCCAGCATGACACAAATCTTTCATAATAGATCAAATACAGCAAAAGTCATTTTTAAACAAGTAATCATTTAAATTACTCAGACTTATCTTAATGTTGTTTATTTTTGACATTACTCCTACTTATAACTCACTGCTTTTTAGTTCTTTTTACACAGAATTGTGTCTTATTACAGTTAAAGTTTAGACACACTGGATAATAATATTCATATAAGCAACACAGACTGATGTGTCAAGTAATGTTTGTGTTTCCAACAAGAGTTTAATATTTTACAAAGATTAAAATCCCTTTAGGTGAATAAGTTAATCTCAAACTGTCTGTGCTTGTTTCCTTTCCAACAGACTCTGGCTGTAAACAAAAAGCTGAACTGCTGCACTGAAATTTTGCTGGAGAGTTTGGACCAGCTGACAACTGTTGGCTCCAACAAGGATGGTCTCTTGTACGGAGTTCCAGTTAGCATCAAAGAAAATATTACATTTAAGGTATTACAAAGGTTATGCAATGCAAATTTCAGTTACAGTTAAAGTATTTCCCATCAGTATTTATAAGTATGGTACAGTGTTCTCGAGCATCATAGCTCAGGTATTTGATGTAACATTATCATCTTTGTTTTTTCCAACACTAGAATCATGACTGTTCTTGTGGTGTGGTCATTAACCTGGACCAGCCCGCTGAAAAGGACAGTGTGCTCGTTCAAGTCCTGAAGAAACAAGGAGCTATTCCCTTTGTGAGAACCAACTTGCCTCAAGCTCTTTTAAAGTACATCTTTTATCAGTTACTCACATAAAAATCTACAGCACATTTAAAACTGAGTGCATGTGTTAAGTTGCCTTTGTCCATTCCAAATGTGCAAATAATGAAAATATGAATGAAAATAATATGCAGAGACTCATTAACTGTCTGTTGACAGCTATGACTGCAGTAATCCTATCTACGGGCAGACTGTGAACCCTCATAACCCCCAGAAGACCTCTGGAGGTTCATCTGGTGGGGAGGGGGCTCTCATCGGGGGAGGGGGCTCCCTGCTTGGTATAGGCACTGATATAGGTGGCAGTATCCGTATTCCTGCATCCTTCTGTGGAATCTGTGGTTTCAAACCAACTGCAGGTCGGCTCAGGTGGGTCTCATTCAGTCAGTTTCCTGGAAATTTATTACACATTGAGTTACACTGAGTTAAACTCTTGTCTTTGTTAACACTTTTGTGTAATGATTAGTTTACAGGGCCTTCGTCCAATTTATCGAGGGCAAAAGTCGGGTAAGAAACATATGTACTTTACATATAAAGTAAATGTAGTTACATAACCACTGTATAGCAATATTTCACAGACACAAACTGTCTCAAATATTTGAGTCACTGCTTTATATTTCGTATGAAACTAGTGCCGTCATCTCCTGGACCCATGGCAAGAGATGTGGACAGCCTGGCTCTGTGCATGCAGGCACTTCTTTGTGACCACATGTTTTCTTTGGACCCCACTGTTCCACCATTACCTTTTAACATGGAGGTGTGTCCTGTACTGTGAGGTTCATATAATCTGTTAATGATTATTCTTTTGGTTAAAAACTACAAATTAAGCGGATACATGGTTGTCCTAACGCTTCACTTTATATTACTCTTACCTCACCTGTTATTAATGTCCTGAGATACAGAACTAACTTTACAGGCTGTAATCTTAACCTTTGCAAACTGATTATGTTTAATTGACTGAGGAAGTAAAAAAGATTGACCCTTAGATATACAGAAGCTCCAGACCTCTAAGGATTGGTTATTTGGAAAGCGATGGCTACACGCATCCATCTCCAAGCATGGCCCGAGGCGTCAGAGAGGTCAAAGCTCTGCTAGAGCAAGCAGGGCACACAGTAAGACGTCACCACACACACTATGATCACTGTCAAGCCACGTATGTGATATGAGTCATAGGTCCTCAGTGTTGATATTTGTGCCTTTAGCTCGTCCCTTACTGTCCACTGAAGATGGATCAAACTATCCCTGAGCTTTTGATAAAGGGTGTATTTGCAGATGGAGCTACCACCGTGCTACAAAAACTGTGAGTTGTTCCATTTAATAAGTCAGTTAGTACCATTTGTTTTCTAAACTTAAATCATCTAACATTTAGAGATTTTGTTTCTTTTTAGTTCTAACCACTAAACATCACCATGCTGCCATTGTCTTTACGAGCAACATGGGGTTGTGGTTCTTTTTGAAACCATTACAGTAATTCTCAGTTCAGTGTCTCTGAACAGACTGTTTTCTCCTGTGCCAATGATCTCTTTCATTTTAGGGAAGGGGGACCTGTGGACCCTTGTCTGGAGCCTCAGGTTTTTCCTTACGGCTTTCCCAAGTGGTTGAAGAAAACCATTTCATTCTTGCTCAAACCCGTGGTGAGTCCTTGGTTTAACAGTTAACTTCACAGTTCAGTCTGATAAAACATTTATAATGATGCTGATTTTTTTTGGCAGTTTCCTCGTGTTTCTGCCAACTTTGATGCTCTTTGTGGAGTTGGGTGAGAAAGTATCCTTGCTATTGTTCATTTGTGCTTGAATCGTTTCTTTGTTACATTTCCATGTGCTAGGAATTATATCCAAACGTTCTGCTTCATTCTTAGATCTGTTCCTGAGCTGTGGAAGCAACATGCTGCTGTTGAGGTACTGTCAGCTGATGATGCATGGTCACGTATGAAAGTCTGAAGGAGAAATTGAGATTTCCTGTGTTTTCTTTAGGACTACATTCAAGAGACAATAGCACATTGGAGGAGCTGCAACATTGATGTGCTGCTGTGTCCTGTGATTGGACCAGCCTACAACTTCTTATACTGTGGCAAACTTTCAAGTATGATTAACTCAGTATGACAGACAACTTAGTTTCTGTATTTATCACTTTGTTTTAAAAAAAATGTAATTACAGGACTTTAAAGATGTTTAAAGTGTGAAGCAAAAGTCACAAATTAGATCAGATATTGTTACTTTAATAGTTTCAGAAAATTACAAAGATATGTAAAATATAAAAGGCAAAAGATAACAGTAACTAATAAAAAAACACTTTATTTTTCCAGTTTAATTTTTATTGTGTTTAGTACTTCTATTTGTAAATGAAGTTTAGCTAAAGTGTAATTCATGTTGTAGTGGATTCAGCGGGTTTCATCACTGGGGAACTGGATAGACATGATAAAAAAAAAAGAATGACAGTGTACAAAACATGTCTGTGAACTCAGTCATCCAGGTCACTGTAGTCTAAGGAGCTTGGAAAGAAAAACGTCATTGCTGCTTGTGACTTACACCCGTTTTCACACCTTGGATGGTGTGATTAGGTATAGGATCAATGGGTGGTCCATGACCCTCTTGGGGACACTTCCATGGGGCTTAAAATCTGGGACTCTCCACCAGCTGCTCTTGGAACTGAAGAAGCTTCTCGAATGAGAGGTGAAACGTCTTCAAGAAACCTAAAGAAGTCCAGACACTTTTATTTCCAAGCTCCTTAGTGTACAAAACAGTTACACGTTATAATACAACTGAACTTTGAAAAGAGGAAAAAAAGAGACATTTCATCAAAGATGAGGACGACTCTCCAGACATTACTTGATTTAAAAAGTAACCTGGGTCTGGATATAGAGTAAGTAAGTAAGTAATTGTTTTGTCTTTTCTGCGTTTTAAGCTGCTGTTAGCTACACGATGCTCTACAATCTCCTTACCTTTCCTGCGGGTGTAGTCACTGTTTCCACAGTGACCACAAAGGATGAGGAAGAACTCAAGCACTATAAGGGCTGTTATCAGGACATGTGGGACAAACTCTTCAAAGAGGTAGGCAACATGTACCAGTGAGATAAGACTGAGTGAGAACATAGAGCCAGATTTACTAACACGTTGTGTCAGGACAAACTTTTGGCATGAAAAAAAAAATAGATTTTTCCAAAGCGAGTGCAGTAAGAAGACTTCAGTTAAGAAGTGGGGGCTCAGAGACTTTTGTAAATGATCCATTTGCACGTGTTTAATGTTTATATCCACGCTGTAGACTGCGTCACTATTTTCCTCTTCTGGCATATGAAGTGAAATCAGCTGATTGTGTAACACTTCTGGAGTCGTTACAGTATACTAGGACCAGTTAGGTTCGACTACTAGAGCAGTAATGAGCGTAGCATGTAATAAAGACCACAGACCAGTAAATATGTTTAAATTGCCGGCTTATTATTTTGTGAAGACAGAGAATAGACAGTTATAGACACATTACATAAAACATTCAACATCACACATTTAAGGAAAACAAGATGTTTTCTTTCCCCTTCTTAGTTCAGTATGTTCTGTTAGTTCATCCTATTTATCTCAAAACCTTTTATTTGGCTTTAGAAGGATGTTATTCTCAACCTAGGTTATTGTTTTATTTATTTCAAGTTCTAAGTTCAAGTTTATCCTTTGATCTATTTGCATTAACACTGTGTTATTTTAAATCAAGTTCAGTTCTTTAGGCCCAAGATTTAATTTAATCTTGGTCTAGGTTCACCTTTAAATTCTCAACCAGTTCTTATTTTGTTTTAACCCAACAAAATTATTTACACTTCCATTAACACCATTACAGCATTAAAATGTAAGGTTGACCAAAATAAATTACAAAAATAAATAAATAAATGTAAAACTGAAAACAATTCAGCAAAAGGCTGAATAAATCCCTTAAACAAACAAAAGAAAGTTTTCTTTGTGTCCTTTAACTATTAATCCTGGAATTGCTCCGAATGATTATCCAGTGCTTTGAAAAGTCCGCTGTTCTTTTGCAGAGGTGTATGGATTAATCCTACCAGTTTTATCAGCGAAAGAGCTCAACGTCCAGCAGGGGGCGTTTTCCTTTTTCCTGCTCGGTACAGTTCAATGGGTCCGTGGGTGGCTCGCCATCTTGTTTCTCGCTCAGCGGATCAAACTCCGATTCTAGCTCAGCATTTCCCGATCCAAACCTTAATGGCCTACCATAACAACAAAATAAAGTGCATAAACATTCGAAAATAACACACGGGTAGCCCTTAAATAACAGTAAAAGTCCGTTTTTTCCAGCTTATTTAGCCGTAAATGAGGTGATGCCAATATGGCGCGCTGAAACACCGTCAAAGGCCTTTGAACTGCAGCCTGTGTGTCGTTTAAGCACGAATCCACCGTTTTTAACATAAAACAACATAAATCTGCTACCTTGGCTCTCCATTTGCATGAAATGAGCAATATAATACAACAAAAATTTCTTGCATGAAATAAAAAACAATTTCTGAACTCACCAAGTCCCGTTCGGTTATGTTCACAACGTCACCAAGGCAAGGACAGGTCGGAAAAACAAAAATACATTCTCCAGAGTACAAAAATGGCTTTAAGTAGATTTTTGGCTTATTTTTACTATTTTTTCACTCATTTAAGCAGCAGCTCTGCAAGGACTGTCTGCATTTCTCCCTCTCGAGCATCAAAAAGAAGGAACAACCCGATTGGGTGTGGCTAATCACAGGAGTCACGCTGCAGCGTGCCCTTTCACAATAAGAGTCTCAACACATATTTTAGCCATTTTACCTGAATTAACATAAAACACCATGAATTAGCAAGTTCTGTACCCTTTTAACATGTTTTTAAACACAAATGAAATCCTACACCATGAATTATATCATTGCTGATGTTTTTAATGAATTTTCTAACCATTATGATCTATTTATTGACTATTTATCACCTGTAATATATTTCTTATGACCGTTTTTACTAACAGGCTTTTATTTGTTGTTAGCTATGTTAACCAGGGTTACAATTGCAGCACATGTGCAAGTGGAACCATTGAGCAGGATCGATAGGCAAGCAGACTGACAATTCCAAGGTACAGAGCTACCAAGCCACTTAATGCTAAATTTGCTCAATAGCTTCAGAGATGACCTGGAGCCTCTAACCTAAAGGAGTCACACAATGCCAGCGGCAACAAAACTGCTTCCAGCTCTTCAGTTTCACAGCCTGTGCAATAGGGTTCAAAGGGAAACGGCCAAAAAATGGAGAAACAGGGAGGAGGACAGCACTGATCCTCAGAAGAATCAGACCTTTGATGGACATTAAAGCAATGTATTTATGTTGATAAACTTTAAAAATACATTTTTCCTTAATAAAGTTTTATCACACTCCACTTAAACAGTTATAATTCCAGGAGTGTAAACAGCACACGGTTTTCAGCACATCAGCTGTGCTCCAACAACCGTTACTTATTACTGGTGGATCTACACAAGTTCAGCTGCATGCACTTTGACAATACGTGAGATCACAGATGAACACATGTACACACATGACTTCCCCATGAATTCAGCAAATCCATTTTTTTTCTAGGTAAACACCTTTCAGCAATATTTGGGGATTGTGCTCTTTTGCCCTGTTTAGTAAATTACACATTTAGGTGGTGCGTTCAGCTGCTGAGCATTAAGTGACAGGAGTGTTTTTTTTGTGTTCAGGCAGTGTCCGGTGGCGAGGGTCTACCTGTGGCGGTTCAGTGTGTTGCTCTGCCGTGGCAGGATGAGCTCTGCCTGCGCTTCATGAAGGAAGTGGAACAACTGGTCAAAGAAAGCAAGAAGTAAAGCTGCTTTCTTTGTCAGTCTCACAGGAGAGGCTGCAGACTTGAGAGGAAACATGTTAACTTGAGTATTTCCTGTAATAATGAGCTAATGGTGTCATAAATAGTGGAGTATTCTCTACACTACAAGCTTAATCTGGGCACTTTTTGTTTTTTGGCTGTTTGTTGAAGGTTAAATAAAAGGTAATTGTTAAAATTACACATTTTTTGTTCTTATTGTTGTAGGTCTTTTGTCGTATTACCATCCATTTCATGTAATAAAGTATGAAAAGGCACTAAAAGAACGAAAACTGGAATCATGTCAACAGTAGGCAAAGAGACAGTGCTAGTACATGTGTAAAAATGTTAAGAATTAGCATTAAATAATAAGTATGTAAAGTAATATTACTGTTTGTGCACATAATTCTACGATTTACATTGTATACATATACAAATTAGTACATACTACATTTGCTTTTGTTTACAACAACAACAACAACAATAACCTTTATTTATACAGCACATTTAAAACCAGTGGTGTACCAAAGTGCTTAACATACAAGAGGGTAAGATGAAGTAACAGGGAAGGATGAAGGCTTGTTACGACCCGTCTAGGGCCAGGCAATAACATGAGTGAGGCACTCGCTTCCCACCCCAAGACCCAAGCAGCCACAGGAAACAAATCCGTTCGTTATAATGTGATTTATTTACAAAGTGAAAAAAAGGAAGAACAAAACGGGAGTGTCAACACTTCAGGGTGAGCCAAGGCCAAAATAATAAACAAAAACAAATCTACACAAATCCCGCTCCCCTGACCTTACCAAAACAAAGTCAAAAGTAAAGACAGAGTCTGACCTCCTTAACTAATTCAAAACAGGAAAAAACGGGTGATCAAAAGAAACGGCAGCTCACCCCTACCCACTCCACTTCCACAACTTTTAAGCCGCACTGTAGCCAGCGGCTGCCACAGTTACACTGCTGGGTCATGAGGAGAAACGCGAGGACCTCTCCTGCAGTAGCACTCCAGACTCCTTTTAATGGGCGGGTCCTCCAGCTGGAACCAGTCACGTCGGGGCGGTGTATCCACGCACCAATCGGAGCAGGGCCCTGGCACAGCTGAATTAACATAAAAAGGTACATCACCTGCACAAAACAAACACATGAACGTGCAAGTTCATAACAGGCAAAGTACCAACATGCTAGCAGGTTAAATGGCATTAAAAACATAGAAGCAAAAGAAATGCATATAAAAGCATAAAAGAACAATATATGTAAAGGATAAAACAGTCAAAAATTTTAAAAATGATTAAAAGTAGTTAAGAATAGACCGGAGATAGAAATAAGCATTAAACTAACTAACAAGCATTAACTGGTAGAAAAAGGCAAGGCTAAATAGGTGGGCTTTTAACCGCGATTTGAAGGATTGAATGGAATCAGACTCGCGGACAGCGATGGGGAGGTTATTCCATAGATTGGGTGCAGCCAAGGCAAACGCTCGGTCACCTCTAGTCTTCAGCCGGGATCTCGGCAGTACCAAGAGTGACTGGGAAGATGATCTTAGTACTCTAGCAGGGGTGTATAATCTAAGTAGCTCAATGAGGTAGCTTGGAGCTATATTGTTAATAGAGCTGGGCGATATAAGATTTTTTCATATCACGATATGCTTTTTCATTTCGGGCGATAACGATATATATCACGATATAAGCCAAATAACTATATTTATAGTTGTATCCATAATTTCTTGGAGCTAATTAATTTTACAGTGTTGAATGAAGTTTATTATTTATGTTCTTGTGCATATAGGCTAAGTTAGTACTGTGTTATGCTATTAATTACATAGCATATTGATTTTTTGTTAGTGGGTTAATCACTCTTTCTCACGCTCATGCTGGAGCGAGGAGAGCGGATCACCGGAGGCGATTCAAACCATCAATCCCGACAGTGATAATGGGCAACGTGAACGCGCTACAGAATAAGATTGATGAACTGTGCGCTCTGAACAACCACAGACTATACCGTGAGTGCAGCTTGTTTATCTTCACGGAGACGTGGCTAACCGAGCTAACGCCACAGGCTAACGTAGACCTATGCGGTTTCACATCCGTGAGAGCCGATAGGGACACGCAGGCCAGCGGAAAAAGCAGAGGTGGGGGACTCATTGTCTACGTCAGGGACGTGCAGAGAGGTTTAAAGGGGCGGGTGCTCAAAGTTAAAAAGGGGCACATTGAACCAGGCTGAATAACAACAACACACATTCATCAAGAATCTAATATGGGAAGGGCAGGGCTGTGTTGATCTGAGACTGTAGACATTAAAAAGTCCACAGGAGAGATGGTAGCTGATTAAACAAGTGTCATGAGATAATAACAAAATGCAAAGATTGGTGACAGCGCTTGGAACCATAAGGCAACAAAAAACTGTGACATAAACTCGGCTCTGCCTGTGAATCACTCTTTGCTTCTCTTCTTCCTTCCATCCCATCATTTCATATATCACTCTCCACTTGCTGTCTATCTGAGAACAAGGCACAACTTGCTATTGCAATAAACTATAATCTAATTATCCACACCTAACAACTCTTGCACTTAATCTATAATAAAATGATGACAGAAAAATGTTATAGCACTGCCTTTAGTAGCCTCATACAGCGCCTACTGTTTCCTCCTCATGTCCTTACCAGCCATGTCTGCACAATGTTATATCATGAGTAATATTTTTTTAAATCCATCTAAATAAAACACACACATGCACACACAGTGACATTTTAGACCTTCTTCAGAATACTGTATATACTATGGGCATCATGGTGCTGATCCAGAATCCTTACATTATTATTCATTACTAGAGCTACAATAATAAAGCAATGAGGAGGGGGAAGTAATAAATATGAAATAATGTATTTATGATGATTCCATTTGTTTCACTATCCACTCTGTGCAGGGCAAAGCTTATTACATGTTTAAACTGTAGAGATACAATCATTTTACTGCTGTAAAATCCAACTTTTGTCTTATTTAAAATATAAATCTAATATAATCTGCTTCTTAATGTATGTTTTTTAAAATACAGCTTGTGTTTTTTAATATATTATAATTATAATAATTATTATGTGGACATGCATATTAGATCGTTTTTTAGTGAAATATAATCCCTCCAGAAAGGCAGGAAATGCCCAGAAACTTACTCTAAAACTAAATATGTTCTAAATACTCTAAAACTAAATATGTTCTAAATACTTTAAAACTAAATATGTTCTAAATACTTTAAAACTAAATATGTTCTAAATACTTTAAAACTAAATATGTTCCCTAAAACGGTGACAGAGCTACAGACCCATGACAGCCTTACACAGGTAGCCAGCAGCTATGACCAGCACTACCTGTGCAGTTAATAAAAGCACAGGTAATGTTTGTCGCGCTGTTGCACACACAGCACGCTCGTTTGTTTCAGTTCGTCAGTTGCAACAAGACAGCTTACCAACGTGTACGTAATAAGCTAATACTCCTGGGTGCTATACACTACAGTGTACGCTGTGCACCTACTTACTGGTTGTGTCGCATCAGTCTGTGTCTCTGAGTTAACTTGTGTTTCTCCTACAGCTCCGGACCGCAAAAAATGCGCGTGCTCTTTGTGAGCTCGTTCCCGGCTCGTAACCAGCGCGTTCTGCCGTCGAGGGCGATCATTGGTTAATAGTGATCATGTGACTGATGCAAGCCAGATCCTTTTATTTAGCAAAACTGTGATTAATAGTTAAATATTATTGTTGAGGGGCACAGAAAGGACTCCGCACGCACACACACATAAAAAAATAAATAAAATTTTTTTAAAAGTTGCCTCAACAAAAGGGCACTTTGGGCACTCATCAGGAAAGGGGCGGGTGCTCAAGCCCCTCTAGCCCCCCCCCCCTCTGTACGTCCCTGGTCTACGTTAACAACAGATACTGTAACCCTGGACACGTCTCCGTTAAAGTTTCGGTATGCCGTCCGGACCTGGAGCTGCTAGCTGTTAGCTTGCGGCCATATTATCTACCTCGGGAGTTCAGTCATGTGATCTGTGTGTGTGTTTACATCCCTCCGAGGGCTGACTCAACAGCTGCCTGTGAGAAAATACACACAGTCACAGCAAGACTTCAGACACAAAACCCCGAGGCTTTCATTATTATATCTGGAGACTTTAATCATGCCACACTGGATTCTACTCTGGCTGCTTTTCACCAGTTTGTGAATTGTCCCACAAGGAGCAACAGGACAATTGACCTACTGTATGCTAATGTGAGAGATGCATACAGAGCCACCCCCCTCCCCCCACTAGGGAAGTCAGACCACAACCTGGTTTACCTACAGCCACAATACACACCCCTCGTCCAAAGGCAGCCTGTCACAACGCGCTCCATCCGGAGATGGACCCCAGAAAAGGAGGATGCTCTGAGAGACTGCTATGACACCACAGACTGGGATGTGCTTCTGAGCCCACATGGTGAGGACATAGAGGGGGCGACACACTGTCTTACAGACTACCTCAACTTTTGTGTGGACACAGTCGCCCCTGCTAAGACGGTACGGTGTTATCCTAATAACAAACCGTGGGTAACACAGGAAGTCAAAGCTGTCCTCAACATTAAGAAGAAGGCTTTCAGGAGCAAAGTGAAGGAGGAGATGAAAGCAGCACAGCGGGAGGTGAAACGCTGCCTGAGGGAAGCAAAGGACACCTACAGGAGGAAGGTGGAGCAGAAGTTGGAGAGGAACAATATGAGGGAGGTCTGGAATGGTGTGAAAACCATCACAGGCCACAACACCAAGAAAAGTACAGTGGGGGGGACTGTGGAGAAGGCAAACGAAAGAAACAGGTTTTGACCAGCCCACAACCCTCACCCTCACCCTCACCTTTACTACAGAGTCCTCTCCCCACTCTCCTACCTCCCTCGCTTCCCCCCTTCCTGACACTATGACACCCCCCTCCTCCAATCCCTCTCTCAGCAGCAAGACATCTCTCCCCCCCCCCCCCAAACATCTCCCAGTGTCACAGTGGATCAGGTCAGGAGAGAACTGAGGAAGCTTCGCCCCAGAAAGGCAGCAGGCCCAGACAAGGTATGTCCTAGGATGCTAAAGGCATGTGCTGCTGAACTTGGGGAGCCGCTACAACGAGTCTTCAATCTCAGTCTGCGACTGGGGAGAGTGCCCGCCCTATGGAAGACATCCTGCATCGTCCCGGTCCCCAAAAGGAACCGGCCCAATGAGCTGAATGACTTCCGAACGGTGGCACTGACGTCACATCTTATGAAGACTCTAGAGCGGCTCTTCCTCAACCTCCTCCGACCACAGGTACAACATGCCCAGGACCCACTACAGTTTGCATACAAGGCGGATGTCGGAGTGGAGGATGCCATCCTGTACCTCCTGCATAGAGCCCACTCACACCTGGATGGGGGAAAAGGCACGGTCAGGATCCTGTTTCTTGACTTTTCCAGTGCCTTTAATACCATCCAGCCCTGTGTGCTTCAGGAAAAACTGAACAGGATGGAGGTGGACCCCTGCCTGGTGGCTTGGATCTCCGACTACCTCACCGACAGACCACAGTACGTCAGGCTGAAGGACATCACGTCGGACACTGTGGTCAGCAGCACAGGAGCACCACAGGGAACTGTGCTGTCCCCTCTTCTCTTCACCCTGTACACCTCTGACTTCTGCTACAACTCTGAATTATGCCACATTCAGAAGTTTGCAGATGACACAGCCATCATGGGGTGTATCTGGGATGATCAAGAAGAGGAGTACAGGAGCCTGGTGAGGAACTTTGTTGCATGGAGTCACACAAACCACCTGCAACTCAACACCTCAAAGACTAAGGAACTGGTTGTGGACTTCGGGAGGTCTAGAGCAGGTCCACTGCCGGTTCAGATAGAGGGGGAGGAGGTGTAGGTGGTCAACATGTACAAGTACCTCGGGCTGTGGGTGGACAACAAACTGGATTGGTCATGCAACACAGAGCACCTGTATAAAAAAGCCCAAAGCCGACTGTACTTCCTCAGGAGGCTGAGGTCTTTTAACATCTGCAGGAAGCTCCTGTGGATGTTTTACCAGTCAGTGGTTGCTGGAGTACTTTTCTATGCTGTGGTGTGCTGGGGGAGCAGCACAGCAAAGGAGGACTCATCCAGGCTGGAGAAACTGATCAGGAAGGCTTGCTCTGTGGTCGGCATGAAGCTGGACACTCTGGTGACAGTGGCAGAGAAAAGGACACTAAAGAAACTGCTGGACATTATGGACAATGCTGGGCATCCTCTGCACACGGCCATAAACAACCAGAAGAGTCTGTTCAGTGACAGGTTGCTTCTCCCCAAGACAAGAACTAACAGACTTAAAAACTCCTTTGTCCCACACGCCATCAGACTGTTTAACTCCTCTCTGGAGGGGAGAGGGAGGGGAAACAGGAGGACAAAGGAGGGGGGAACAACTAAGCTGTAGTGCCTCTTCACTTCACTGTGCAATACCTTTTGTGTAATACTTTTGTTAATAGTCAATGGTGCAATAGACTCAATACTTGAAATGTGCAATTCACTTGTATTTTCATTTTTATTCCTATTTATCCCCTTCGTATATTTTATTTATATATGTCTCTGTATTTATATGTGTGTGTGTGTGTGTATATAATATTCTGTAACTGTAACTTCTGTCGGTGCTGTGCTTTTGGAAACCGAATTTCCCAGAGGAACCCACCCGAGGGATTAATAAAGTTTTATCTTATCTTATCTTATCTTATCTCTTATCATATTAGTTGTTGGTGGCTACTGGTTAATGAGTAACTAAAAAAGGCTTTTTGTCTGTCCTGAAGTTAATCAACCCTACATGCTCACCACGCCCACTTTAGTTCACAGCTAAAACAAGGCAAGCCTGTCGCATTTAAACAGCTGTGTGTTAGGACCATGTGGCATTTAAACCAATTTACAGCCCCAGGACAAAGACGAAAATCATGCAGAACACTGAACCGTTTATTAAGAGAGTGAAGATGGACAACTGGACAGCGGCTCTGCTCACTGGTGTTGCCTGCATTGGGGGATACCTGGTTGTGTGGGTGAAAAAGATCAACAGCCTCCGACAGGCGGAGGAAAAGATCAAGAGAGCCAGAAACAGGAGAGATGAGAGCTTGCAGCACGCAGAGCAGGCGGTGCTCCGGTACAAACAGTCGGTGAGAGTTCAGAGCTTTGGGGATTTTTCTAGTTTCTCTTTATCGAGAAATGTCCGCTAATGATCTGCTTTCAGTTTAACCTGGTGGAGGGTTAGTCACTAAATATCAAAATACTGGCACTTTTCAATGTCTCCATGCTTGGGCCTACTTGAGCATGAAAATTAAAGTTATGACTGTGCAAACCGTTTAAGTGCAGTGAACTCATTGCTGTGTTTGAGAAAGTTTGTAAAAAAAAAAAAAGTGGAAGGAAGAATCCTGAATCTGTACATGGATGTGGTTCCGTCTCTTTGTTGCAGCCTTTAAAAGAAATAATAACATAATGATTCTGTGTGGGTCTGTGTCTCCTAGCATCCGACAACTGACTCTGCTTTCATCCTGACGCTCTCCCTGTCTGAGCTGACACAGCAGCTGAACGAAGGTTTACTGCGCCCCGAGGATGTGCTTTACTCTTACATGGAAAAGGTTCAATATCCAGCATGACACAAATCTTTCATAATAGATCAAATACAGCAAAAGTCATTTTTAAACAAGTAATCATTTAAATTAGTCAGACTTTTCTTAATGTTGTTTATTTTTGACATTACTCCTACTTATAACTCACTGCTTTTTAGTTCTTTTTACACAGAATTGTCTTATTACAGTTAAAGTTTAGACACACTGGATAATAATATTCATATAAGCAACACAGACTGATGTGTCAAGTAATGTCTGTGTTTCCAACAAGAGTTTAATATTTTACAAAGATTAAAATCCCTTTAGGTGAATAAGTTAATCTCAAACTGTCTGTGCTTGTTTCCTTTCCAACAGACTCTGGCTGTAAACAAAAAGCTGAACTGCTGCACTGAAATTTTGCTGGAGAGTTTGGACCAGCTGACAACTGTTGGCTCCAACAAGGATGGTCTCTTGTACGGAGTTCCAGTTAGCATCAAAGAAAATATTACATTTAAGGTATTACAAAGGTTATGCAATGCAAATTTCAGTTACAGTTAATAATAATAATAATGGATTGGATTTATATAGCGCTTTTCAAGGCATCCAAAGCGCTTTACAATTCCACTATTCATTCACTCTCACATTCACACACTGGTGGAAGCAAGCTACAGTTGTAGCCACAGATGCCCTGGGGGATCGAACCGGCGACCTTCCGGTTGCAGATGACCGTGGCTCAGGGGGTTGGGAGTATTGAAGTATTTCCCATCAGTATTTATAAGTATGGTACAGTATTCTCGAGCATCATAGCTCAGGTATTTGATGTAACATTATCATCTTTGTTTTTTCCAACACTAGAATCATGACTGTTCTTGTGGTGTGGTCATTAACCTGGACCAGCCTGCTGAAAAGGACAGTGTGCTCGTTCAAGTCCTGAAGAAACAAGGAGCTATTCCCTTTGTGAGAACCAACTTGCCTCAAGCTCTTTTAAAGTACATCTTTTATCAGTTACTCACATAAAAATCTACAGCACATTTAAAACTGAGTGCATGTGTTAAGTTGCCTTTGTCCATTCCAAATGTGCAAATAATGAAAATATGAATGAAAATAATATGCAAAGACTCATTAACTGTCTGTTGACAGCTATGACTGCAGTAATCCTATCTACGGGCAGACTGTGAACCCTCATAACCCCCAGAAGACCTCTGGAGGTTCATCTGGTGGGGAGGGGGCTCTCATCGGGGGAGGGGGCTCTCTGCTTGGTATAGGCACTGATATAGGTGGCAGTATCCGTATTCCTGCATCCTTCTGTGGAATCTGTGGTTTCAAACCAACTGCAGGTCGGCTCAGGTGGGTCTCATTCAGTCAGTTTCCTGGAAATTTATTATACATTGAGTTACACTGAGTTAAACTCTTGTCTTTGTTAACACTTTTGTGTAATGATTAGTTTACAGGGCCTTCGTCCAATTTATCGAGGGCAAAAGTCGGGTAAGAAACATATGTACTTTACATATAAAGTAAATGTAGTTACATAACCACTGTATAGCAATATTTCACAGACACAAACTGTCTCAAATATTTGAGTCACTGCTTTATATTTCGTATGAAACTAGTGTCGTCATCTCCTGGACCCATGGCAAGAGATGTGGACAGCCTGGCTCTGTGCATGCAGGCACTTCTTTGTGACCACATGTTTTCTTTGGACCCCACTGTTCCACCATTACCTTTTAACATGGAGGTGTGTCCTGTACTGTGAGGTTCATATAATCTGTTAATGATTTTTTTTTTTGGTTAAAAACTACAAATTAAACCGATACATAGTTGTCCTAATCCTTCACTTTATATTACGCTTTACAGGCTGTAATCTTAAACTTCGCAAAAACATCTGATTATATTTAATTGACTCAGGAAATGAAAATTCTAACCCTTAGATATACAGAAGCTCCAGACCTCTAAGGATCGGTTATTTGGAAAGCAATGGCTACACGCATCCATCTCCAAGCATGGCCCGAGGCGTCAGAGAGGTCAAAGCTCTGCTAGAGCAAGCAGGGCACACAGTAAGACGTCACCACACACACTATGATCACTGTCAAGCCACGTATGTGATTTAGGGCTGTGCGATATCACCAAAATCTCATATCCCAATATAGGACATTTTTCATCCTGATAACAATAGATATCACAAAACAGGGCATTTTCTGTAAATTCTGTAAATCTCGGGCAACTCGACTTGCGTGAAGTATTTTCAGCTGGGCGTTGTGTACCTGGAGTCGAGTACTTTGAGCCATGCATGAAGTTATACATTTTTAAACATAAGTTGTGACAGGGGCTCCAATTTCTATTTGTATGTATTTATTACATGGCGTGCTGCGGGGAAAAGCCTGTTCTAATGTTTGAGTCTAAAGTTTATTTTGAGCACCTGACGACTCTTTTTTGCTTCCCATCCATAAACTCACTCCATACGCTTTCACATGATTCTTGTGTAGGTGGTAGAAGAAGTTTGTCGTGTTTGAGTCTGTGGTGGTGAGTGGTTTGCAGCGTAATTTGCATAGTACAGTTTTCCGCTCCGCGTCAGTCCTTTCATAACCAAACCATGTCCATGCTTCAGAGGTAATAAGGTCCTTGATTTATTTTGACTGGTCCTTCCATTTGGAGCTACCTGTTGTTGCCTCATTTTCACTGGCTAAGCTGGTATTCTCTGTGTCCCGATGAAAAAATATTGCTGTAAACAGTTTATTTTGCGACACCATGCCAAACGATAGCATATAATTTGAAATGATAGATGTTTTCATAAAGTCATCTGATATACACTGAACAAAAATATAAACGCAACACTTTTGTTTTTGCTCCCATTCCCCATGGGATGGACGTAGAGACCTAAAATTCATTCCAGATACACAATATAACCATCCCTCCCAAACAGTGGTCACAAATCAGTCCAAATGTGTGGTAGTGGGCACATCTGCTATATTGAGATAATCCATCCCACCTCACAGGTGTGCCACATCAGGATGCTGATCTGACATCATGAGTAGTGCACAGGTGTACCTCAGACTGCCCACAACAAAAGGCCACCCTGGAATGTGCAGTTTTGTCTCACAGCAAAATCCCACAGATGCCACAAGCAATGAGGGAGCGTGCAATTGGCATGCTGACAGCAGGAATGTCAACCAGATCTGTCGCCCGTGCATTGAATGTTCATTTCTCAACCATAAGCCGTCTCCACAGGCGTTTCAGAGAATATGGCAGCACATCCAACCGGCCTCACAACCGCAGACCTCGTGTAACCACACCAGCCCAGGACCTCCACATCCAGCAGGTTCACCTCCAAGATCGTCTGAGACCAGCCACCCAGACAGCTGCTGGAACAATTGGTTTGCACAACCAAACAATTTCTGCACAAACTGTCAGAAACCATCTCAGGGACGCTCAACTGCATGCCCGTCGTCCTCATCGGGGTCTTGACCTGACTCCAGCTCGTCGCCGTAACAGACTTGTGTGGGCAAATGCTCACATTCGATGGCGTCTGGCACGTTGGAGAGGTGTGCGCTTCACGGATGAATCATGGTTCACATTGTTCAGGGCAGATGGCAGCTGAGAATGTCCCAGTTCTTGCATGGCCAGCATACTCACCGGACGTGTCACCCATTGAGCATGTTCGGGATGTGCTTGACCGGCGTATACGACAGCGTGTACCAGTTCCCACGAATATCCAACAACCTCGCACAGCCATTGAAGTGGAGTGGACCAACATTCCACAGGCCACAATTGACAATCTGATAGACTCCATGCGACGATGTGTTGCACTGCATGAGGCAAATGTTGGTCACACCAGATACTGACCGGTTCTGGGTCCCCAGACCCCCAATAGTGCAAAAAACTGCACATTCCAGGGTGGCCTTTTGTTGTGGGCAGTCTGAGGTACACCTGTGCACTACTCATGATGTCAGATCAGCATCCTGATGTGGCACACCTGTGAGGTGGGATGGATTATCTCAATATGGCAGATGTGCCCACTACCACACATTTGGACTGATTTGTGACCACTGTTTGGGAGGGATGGTTATATTGTGTATCTGGAATGAATTTTAGGTCTCTACGTCCATCCCACGGGGAATGGGAGCAAAAACAAAAGTGTTGCGTTTATATTTTTGTTGAGTGTATTTCGACATATCGCATAGCCCTACGAGTCATAGGTCATTAATCCTGTCATTTTTGCCTTTAGCTCGTCCCTTACTGTCCACTGAAGATGGATCAAATTATCCCTGAACTATTTTTAAAGGGTTTATTTGCAGATGGAGCTACCACCCTGCTACAAAAACTGTGAGTTGTTCCATTTAATAAGTCAGTTAGTACCATTTGTTTTCTAAACTTAAATCATCTAACATTTAGAGATTTTGTTTCTTTTTAGTTCTAACCACTAAACATCACCATGCTGCCATTGTCTTTACGAGCAACATGGGGTTGTGGTTCTTTTTGAAACCATTACAGTAATTCTCAGTTCAGTGTCTCTGAACAGACTGTTTTCTCCTGTGCCAATGATCTCTTTCATTTTAGGGAAGGGGGACCTGTGGACCCTTGTCTGGAGCCTCAGGTTTTTCCTTACGGCTTTCCCAAGTGGTTGAAGAAAACCATTTCATTCTTGCTCAAACCCGTGGTGAGTCCTTGGTTTAACAGTTAACTTCACAGTTCAGTCTGATAAAACATTTATAATGATGCTGATTTTTTTTGGCAGTTTCCTCGTGTTTCTGCCAACTTTGATGCTCTTTGTGGAGTTGGGTGAGAAAGTATCCTTGCTATTGTTCATTTGTGCTTGAATCGTTTCTTTGTTACATTTCCATGTGCTAGGAATTATATCCAAACGTTCTGCTTCATTCTTAGATCTGTTCCTGAGCTGTGGAAGCAACATGCTGCTGTTGAGGTACTGTCAGCTGATGATGCATGGTCACGTATGAAAGTCTGAAGGAGAAATTGAGATTTCCTGTGTTTTCTTTAGGACTACATTCAAGAGACAATAGCACATTGGAGGAGCTGCAACATTGATGTGCTGCTGTGTCCTGTGACTGGTCCAGCCTACAACTTCTTATACTGTGGCAAACTTTTAAGTATGGCTGATTATGATAGCTGTAAACTATAAAAGGCAAAAGATTGCAGGGACTAAGAAAACAACCACTTTATTTTTCCAGTTTAATTTTTATTGTGTTTAGTACTTCAATTTGTAAATGAAGTTTAGCTAAAGGTGTAATTCATGTTGTAGTGGATTCAGAGAGTTTCCTCACTGGGGAACCGGATACATGTAAGAAACAAAACAGAATGACAGTGTACAAAACAGTTACATGTTACAATACAAGAGTGTGACAGGACTTAAAAAAGTGAAGAAAAAGAGACATTTCATCAAAGATGAGGACGACTGCTTTTGTCTACTGCTGGGAAAACTGGGCATTACAGGACAGAGTGCAGCACAGTAAGAGTCATGAAACTGTCTCCAGACATTACTTGATTAAAAGGTAACCTGGATTACAACATCTGGATAAAGAGCAAAGCAAAGGCATTACTGCATTAACTAAATTATATTTAAATTAAACAATAATTGCATTTGTAAAGGCTAAGAATGGTGTCTATGTTTCTTTATTTTTGTTTTCTACACCTTCAGCTGCTGTTAGCTACACGATGCTCTACAATCTCCTTACCTTTCCTGCGGGTGTAGTCACTGTTTCCACAGTGACCACAAAGGATGAGGAGGAACTCAAGCACTATAAGGGCTGTTATCAGGACATGTGGGACAAACTCTTCAAAGAGGTAGGCAACATGTACCAGTGAGATAAGACTGAGTGAGAACATAGAGCCAGATTTACTAACATGTTGTCTCAGGACAAAACTGGGTTTTAGCATTAAAAAGGCATAAAGTAGATTTTTGTAAAGAAAGTGCAGTAAGAGTAAAATTAGTGCTGCATATCGATGTTGATTCAGTTTTATCGCAGACATCCAGAAATATTATAATTCTGATCATTTATCAGTACATATTCCTATTGTTATATCTATGTATAAAAACAAAGCTGACACATGTGAGACTTTATTAGAAGTGTAAGCATCACAGCAGATGCCTTTGTGTCAAAGTAACTGAGGATAAAATACAGAGAATGTGAATCAGATTTTCCTGGCCTGTCTTTTTATAGCAGATAAATGCCTTCAAAATATTGTGCAGTAGATTAAAAACTGTTGCAGTTGTTTCTGTTCTGGACGTTTTCACTGTAACTTAACGCTTGTTCTTTTCTGCAATTTAAAATAAAAGTAATGTTTATATCCACGTTGTAGACTGTGTCACTATTTTCGCCCTGCGGCATATGAATTGAAATCAGCTGATTGTATCTCATGTGCAAGTGCAACCGATAAGCAAGATCGATAGGCAAGCAGACTAACCATTCCAAGGAACTGACTACCAAACCACTTAATGCTAAATTTATTCAATGAAGTCAGAGGTGACTTGTAACCTTCAAGCTAAACGAGTCACACAATGCCAGCGGCAACAAAACTGCTTCCAGCTCTTCAGTTTCACAGCCTGTGCAATAGGGTTCAAAGAGAAGCGGCCAAAAAATGGAGAAACAGGGAGGAGGACAGCACTGATCCTCAGAAGAATCAGACCTTTGAAGGACATCATACTAAACAATGTATTTATGTTGATAAAAGTTATTAAGTAAAAGTGTGCTTTTAAAGTTTTATTATACTCCACTTAAACAGTTATAATTCCAGGATCATGAACAGCACACGGTTTTCAGCACATCAGCTGTGCTCCAACACCATTACTTATTACTGGTGGGTCTACACATATTCAGCTGCATGCACTTTGACAATACGTGAGATCACAGATGTACACGCGTACACATAAATCTGGTGTCATAGACTCAGTGTCAGGCTAGCTTTTCATGCAGCAACAAGAAGTCAGGAGCCCCTGATGTAAAGTCTAAAATACAGATACATTTATTTTTTGTATACTTGTGAATGTGCGTCAGTGTACTTTAATGTGGTTTCAATCAGCTGCTGTAGCACATCTGTCTCGGGCTATGTAGAGCTCATCGTTTGATGTTCCCTATTACTCATCTGTGCATGTTGAAGTAATAATAAACATTACTTGCTTGAATCTAATTTTTCCCTTAGTATCAGTTTTATCTTGTAATAACTAAATTAAGAAATGCAATTTTTTCTGTGGAATGTTATTTAAAAATGTGATGTATTACTCTGGACATTCACTTCAATTCTATGTACTTAACATGACTTTACACAGAACCAAGAACTGAACCAGATCAGTCTATTGCGGCTCCAATATTTATAGAGTTTCTTTTTATCACAGTAGGTGGATGAAGGAGACTGTGGTGCGTTCAGCTGCTGAGCATTAAGTGACAGGAGTGTGTTTTTGTGTTCAGGCAGTGACTGGTGGTGAGGGTCTACCTGTGGCGGTTCAGTGTGTTGCTCTGCCGTGGCAGGATGAACTCTGCCTGCGCTTCATGAAGGAAGTGGAACAACTGGTCAAAGAAAGCAAGAAGTAAAGCTGCTTTCTTTGTCAGTCTCACAGGAGAGGCTGCAGACTTGAGAGGAAACATGTTAACTTGAGTATTTCCTGTAATAATGAGCTAATGGTGTCATAAATGGAATATTCTCTGCACTACAAGCTTAATCTGGGCACTTTCTGTTTTTTGGCTGTTTGCTAAAGGTTAAATAAAAATTAACTGGCAAAATTATGCATTTATGTTTTTTGTTCTTATATTTTAAAGGCGGGTCTTTTATATATGGTCTTGCTATCACCATTGTTATCATGATCATTTATCCACTTTTAGGAACCTGCAGTCAAAACGCTTCATCTTTTGGTGTATTTATTAAAGCATTGGATGATCAAAAATCAGCACATACATGGATCTCTTCTGTTCAGAAAACTACAGTGTGTCCGAAAGTCTCCTTCTATTTCAATCGCATCGCTATAAGTGCAGTGTTAATTTCTGCCGATAAGTTCCACTTTGTTCTTACTGTTTGCTACGGTCCTGCCGTATCACGAGTCCGAGGAGCACTAGGCATGTTTTTCTCCATGAGTGCGGGGGAATAGCGATCTCCAGACGTGTGCGTTCCTGTGCAAATGTGAGTCAAAATCCCTCCAGTTCTACGAGTCCATTCCCACTTATAGCACGGGCTGTACTTTGACGTTAATTACAGGGGGTTTATGCTAGGAGATTTATCGAGATTGATAGAGGCATGTGACTAGGGTTGCCAACTCCCTGAAAAATAAATAAGGGACACCTCGTGGCCAGGGCCGGGCAACCCAGTTGTCTTCACCCTTCCCAGTGTGGTAGCTCTTTTTTTGTGTGTGAAATTATTTTTTAACCATTTGACTTGAACTTGATTTAAGCAGATGCATATTCTTTGTGATATGACCATATGGGAAACAAATGATCATTTAGCCATTTATTTTTAGCTCACAATGACAACATTAACACAGTAAAACAGGTCTCTTTCTTAAACAGAAGCCTGTCATGCTTAACTTTTGAGAATATAAGTAAATCTTTCTTTAAAAGAACTCTGTCCTACTTAACTTAAAATTATATAAATTAATAGAAAGCAATAGAACGAAAAATATTCTTGTAACTGTGCACATTTAGTGCATTTAGTACAATTGGCTTCAGCTGAGGTATTATTTCAGCTTTTCTAATGCTAATCAGCTGCTCCTGTTTGTAAACCCGCTTGTTCCCATGATTACGCATCTTAACTCATCATCATTATTCATCTATGTATTACTTTTATGTATTAGTGATCTATTTGTTGTAATCATCTATCCTTGCAGTTGTTTATTACACAAAATAAATTATATTATCACACTTCTGGCCACATAGCCCTGATATTCACTGCACATGCCCATATTAACCTTAACCAGAGGGTTTAAAAAACAAACAAACCAGTGTTTACATACCATATCTGCTTCTGCCGTGGCCTGGCGGACAAAAAATTGGTAAAGGGTTCCCCGAGCTTTCATGCCCCTCATGTTCTTCATGTGCCCACCAATAGAAGCATGCCTATGGAAAAAGTGCGCCAGCACACAGTGCAGTGCGCTTTATAGTGCACTTTTCCAGCCAGGTGTTTTCCTTTTCCCAGTCCTCCCTGTACTTTTGCAGCCTTTTTTTTTTTCTTTCTCTGAGCGAACAAACATTGCTGCTCTAATGCTGGGCTTACACTGTGCGATTTTTGGCCCATTTTGAGCCGATTTTTGAGTCGTGCGACCGATTTGGTGATCAGCCCGATTTTGGCCTTCATCGTGCGTCGTGTAGTATACGTGGGGTAACGAGAAGCGATTAACACCTCACGACCAGCTCCCGATCATCAATCGCTCGTGAGGGTGTCACCGCAGCTGCTCACGCGCAAACACGTAAACGTCGGTGAAAAAGACGTTGCAGCACAGCTGTGCAGCGTGTGATCTGGACACAAGCGATGGAGGCACAACTTGTAGAACTTTGGAAAGCTCATCCGAGCCTTTTCGATGTGGCATCACAAAATTATCACGACCACAACAACCGTGAAAATAGTTGGATTTACACTGCTGCTCAATCACAGCTGCCTGATCATGTTTTTCATTAGCAATTTAGCAAAGTTGATGGTGGTGGTGTGTCTGTGTGAGTGAAAGACAGAGAGAGCGAGCGACAGATTTTCTGTTATAACCTTCATGTTATGGACGCACAGTGTGCCGTCCGAGACTTGCACCGCAGTGTCGGCGTTTGTTTCCCTGTTGACCATGCTTCTTGTTGTGGTCATCGGTTGTCTTCCGGTATTTTCTCCGCAAGCGACCTTTCCTCGACCAATGAGATGAGCGGTAATCTGAATTGTCATACTCGAATTGTCATAAGTGTGCTGTCAGCTCATTGGTCACAAAGCAGGAGAGGGGCTGGGAATTATGTTTTCAAACAAAGCGTTAATTCCATTAAAAGTTATAGACTACTTTTGATTCTCACTGTATTACGGGACAAAGTGCGTCCCTTATTAGCTCAATACGGGACGTGTACTTTTGTTTCGAAATACGGGACGATTCCGTTTTTTAAGGGACGGCTGGCAACCCTACATGTGACTTACCACCGTAGCATTTGTTGCGGGTTGGATCTGTGCACCGCAGTTGGGTTATTTAGCCACTAGAGGGCACTGAAGACCATGTAATTGCTGACCTTTCCTAATTTGGGGGCATTAGGTCTTTTCTGTTGCCTGAGATATGCAGATATTCTTGTTTCCTGCCTGTTCAAATGGGATTGTGGGACTTTCTTATGTCAGAGCATTCAGCTGATTATTTGTGTTACAGTTCATTATATTGGCATGATGTTGGGAAGTGACGATTGTTGTTTACATGTGAAAATTGTTTCTCCTTGTTTCTTGTTATTCAGAACCACACGTCTGTCCACCCCTCCCACATTCGTTAAGTATGCCTACTGCTGTACTGTTGAGCTGCTGTTAACTTCCATTAAAGTATATCCGGACATCACTCTCTGTGCCCCACTCTCTGACCGGAGTTTAAGTCCTGAGGGAGCTATCATCCCAGCATCCCAGAAATAACTCTCTAACATACAGTCTGCAAGCAGTCAACTTCCAAAAGAGAGTAAACTATCTTAGCAGTTATAGAAAGATTTACATGAGAATGTGCATCTGTCTGATTGGTTGAAAGAATGACACAGGGAAAGAGCCGTGGTTAAGAATTGGCACTCCCTGATTTGTTCTCCTGATAGTCTTTCCACGTGGCAACAGTCATTGGCTTACAGTGAAAGATCTCACTTGACAGAGTGCCCCGTGTGAGAAAACACCTTACCTCAGTTGTTATCAGGGATGTTTTATTGTCATGCTGATATCAGCTTTAACCGACACAATAAATTCTCTCTTTCTTATTGCAGAGAACGCTGTTAACGCTGTTTGAGACGACCAGGCCCTCAGCTGCCACACCACTTCCACCCGCCCCCAGCACTGGCACACTAACACTCAGGGAGCACCAAGTGAGGTGTGTTCTAAGGTCAGTGAATCCCAGGAAGGCGGCAGGTCCTGATGGAATACATGGAAAGGTTCTCAGAGCATGTGCTGACGAACTGACCGGAGTCTTCACTAAAATCTTCAACCTTTCCTTGTCATCAAACACTGTCCCGCCCTGCATCAAAACCTCCACCATCATCCCCATCGCCAAGAAGACAGCTGTGGCCAGCCCAAATGACTACAGGCCTGTTGCACTTACGCCTGTAGTGATGAAGTGCTTTGAGAGGCTGGTCTGTCAGCACATCAGGGCCGGTCTGCCTCCCAGTCTGGACCCCCACCAATTTGCCTACAGGACAAATCGATCCACCGAGGACGCTATCACCATAGCGCTCCACACTGCGCTGAGTCACCTGGAGCACCGAGGAAGCTATGTGAGAATGCTCTTTCTGGACTTCAGCTCAGCATTCAATCATATCATCCCGGAGATCCTGGTCCAGAAACTGTCTCACCTGGGACTCTCCACCCCCATCTGCCTCTGGATCAAGGACTTCCTGACAAATAGACCACAGTCTGTCAGACTCGGCCCCCACCGGTCCAGCACCATCACACTCAGCACCGGGTCTCCACAAGGATGTGTTTTGAGTCCCCTCCTGTTTACGCTCTACACATCCGACTGCTCGTCTCCACGTCAGCGTCTCCACTTTCTGAGAGTGCTCAGGAGGAACAACCTGGAGGAGAGGCTGCTGGTGACATTTTACAGAGCCACCATAGAGAGCATCCTAACGTACGGCATAACAACATGGTATGCAGGGTGCTCAGCTGCGGACAGGAAAGTACTGCAGAGGGTCATTAACACAGCCCAGAAGATCACTGGCTGCTCTCTGCCCAGCCTGGAGGTCACTGCAAACTCTCGGTGGCAATATCATCAAGGACCACTCTCACCCCAGCAACCAACTGTTTGAACTATTACCGTCAGGCCGACAGTACAGGTCACATAAAACCAGGACAAACAGATTCAGGGATAGCTTCTTTCCCAGAGCTATCACCGTAGTAAATAAGCACAAAACAATTTAACCTGCTTAGCTATACCATACCGTCACTGTCATTATATTAATGCTGCTATCCTGTATATATCATACTTACTATTGTTTGAGTACTTGCGATTGTTTTATTGTACTTTTTATACTTTTTATATTTTACATTTATATTTATTATTGAATCTTGCACCAAGGGAGTGGCACTCCAATTTCGTTGTACTCTGTACAATGACAATAAAGGCTATTCTATTCTACAAAAAATATAGAAGTATAAAAGGACATCTTAACCATACATGAAAATATTTCTCCCTAACACCATCCATTTCATGTAATAAAGCATGAAAAGGCACTAAAAGCCTGAAAACTAGAAGCATGTCAATATTAGGCAAAGGGACAGTGCTAGTACAAGTTTGAAAATGTTGAAAATTAACATTAAACGATAGGTATCGAAAATAATCTGCACAAAACACACCTATATCTCTTTGCTCTAAGCTGTCTGTAACATTCGTTTTATGTATTTTACTAAAGTCAAGTCAGTTGTATTTGTACAGGCTAAAGTCATGTGTGTTTAAATTGCTTCACAGCTAATGTTTAAAAAATAAGCTCACTAACATATAAAACAGAAACTGTGTGTGTGTGTGTGTGTGTGTGTGTGTGTGTGTGTGTGTGTGTGTGTGTGTGTGTGTGTGTGTGTGTGTGTGTATTTTAGTTAATGAATGGCAATGAGCAATCTGTGTTGCAACATCTATGTCCTGAATGTGCAGCAACTTATAGATACTAATCTTCAGAAAAAAGGTTTTGAGGTCAAGGTAGCTGGTGCAACCCAGTTTATTTTTTAAATATAGTTAGCATACCATGATATTCACCCAACAGCATATGTTTCAAATTATTTTGGATGGAATTATATTATAAAAATGATAAATTACTCTTTCTGGACTTTAAAGTGGGCTAATTTCCTGTTAACTGCTCCTTCCTGATAGTTAACATGTTCCCTGACAGCACTCACTGAATTACTTTGAACTGAAATTATTGTAAAATAATAATAAGAAACCCCCAACTTATTTTCATTGATGGTGATATGAGTTAGTACATAGTACATTTGCTTTTGTGTCGTATGTCATTCATTATGTAAACTTTTGGGAAAATATTTTTTTAATTTCATCATAAATAAATAATGAAAATGTTGCATTCTGAGCAGAAGATGATACAAAACTGAGAAGGCTGACAGAAAGAGTTCTATTTGCCAGGCCTAATATGATGAACCACATCCCCTAAAATCAAGAGAGTCACAAGCTCAAACTGAGTAAAAACAACAGAGACAGAGAGGTCAGAGTCAGAAGCTGTATGAGAGCCCTGGTGGTGACATCCTTTACTATAAAAAAGCTCAGAAAATGATTGCACATATTAGCAGAAACTTCCAAACAGACATTCAATGGAGTATTAAGAACAGCCTCAATGGTTTTAAATAACACAAGTGGGTTATGACTGTTGGAAGAAATAATATTTGCAAAGTATTCCCTTTTTGCCTCTTTGGCAGTGTTCTAGTAGCAATTCCAGCAGTCTTAGAGTTTGAAATAATATCTAGAGCCACAGATTCCAAGATAGTTTGACAGCAAGAATAAGACCAGGAATTAAGGTCTTCTGTATCAGAGGAGACAAAGTCAGAAGGGCCACAGGGCTGATTAAAAGCAACAGAAAACTGCGTGGCAGTGGAGGGGTTAATAACCCGACAGTGCAGAGCGGCAGCGCGAGATTTAACTGCAGTATGTGTAAAAGCAACATTGAATAACACAGGCATATGATCTGAGAGCACAGAGTCACAGATCTCCAGGTTAGTGACAGGCAGACCACATGAAAGAACAAGGTCCAGTGTGTGTCCGTGCTCATGTGTAGGGCCTGGCACGGACTATACCAGGTTAAAAGAGTCAAAAGGCCCAAAAAGTCCTTTACCAGTGGTTTATCAGGACAACACACGTATATTAAAATTGCCAGCAATAAGAACATGATCATAGTTGGGCATAATCCCAGCTGGAAAAAATGGAAGTCGTTTATGAAGTTCTTGTTTTATTTCCATGCAATAGATGAGGCGCAGAAAACCGGGTTTGTGTGACTCACCTCAAGCGAGGTAAGTTTGAAGCTGGAGAATGAAGGCTTCAGAAAACACTGCTTACATTTGTCATCCTTTTTGTAAATAGCCGCTGTGCCTCCACCTCCGCCTGACGTCCGTGGCGAGTTAAAATAGCAGCAATCCACTGGTAGAAGTTCAGACAGAGCACTGGACTCGCCACCACTCAGCTACGTCTCAGTCACACACAGGAAATCCAGATAACGGGAACCGAAAAAGTCCAGAAGATCAAAAGTGTCGTTCAAAAGCGATCTGTCACTCACCAGGCCAATCCTGGCAGGAGCTGGAGCAGGAGCTGGAGCTGGAGCTGGAGCAGGAGCTGGAGCTGGAGCTGGAGCAGGAGCTGGAGCTGGAGCAGGAGCAGGAGCAGGAGCTGGAGCTGGAGCAGGAGCTGGAGCAGGAGCAGGAGCAGGAGCTGGAGCTGGAGCTGGAGCAGGAGCAGGAGCAGGAGCTGGAGCTGGAGCAGGAGCTGGAGCTGGAGCTGGAGCTGGAGCTGGAGCAGGAGCAGGAGCTGGAGCAGGAGCAGGAGCAGGAGCTGGAGCAGGAGCAGGAGCAGGAGCTGGAGCTGGAGCTGGAGCTGGAGCAGGAGCAGGAGCAGGAGCTGGAGCTGGAGCAGGAGCTGGAGCTGGAGCTGGAGCTGGAGCAGGAGCTGGAGCTGGAGCTGGAGCAGGAGCTGGAGCAGGAGCAGGAGCAGGAGCTGGAGCACGAGCTGGAACTGGAGCTGGAGCAGGAGCTGGAGCAGGAGCAGGAGCTGGAGCTGGAGCAGGAGCTGGAGCTGGAGCAGGAGCTGGAGCAGGAGCAGGAGCAGGAGCTGGAGCAGGAGCAGGAGCAGGAGCTGGAGCTGGAGCTGGAGCTGGAGCAGGAGCAGGAGCAGGAGCTGGAGCTGGAGCAGGAGCTGGAGCTGGAGCTGGAGCAGGAGCAGGAGCAGGAGCAGGAGCTGGAGCTGGAGCTGGAGCTGGAGCAGGAGCTGGAGCAGGAGCTGGAGCTGGAGCAGGAGCAGGAGCAGGAGCTGGAGCTGGAGCTGGAGCTGGAGCAGGAGCAGGAGCAGGAGCAGGAGCAGGAGCTGGAGCTGGAGCAGGAGCTGGAGCAGGAGCAGGAGCTGGAGCTGGAGCAGGAGCAGGAGCAGGAGCAGGAGCAGGAGCTGGAGCAGGAGCAGGAGCAGGAGCTGGAGCTGGAGCTGGAGCAGGAGCAGGAGCTGGAGCTGGAGCTGGAGCAGGAGCAGGAGCAGGAGCTGGAGCTGGAGCTGGAGCAGGAGCAGGAGCTGGAGCAGGAGCTGGAGCAGGAGCTGGAGCTGGAGCAGGAGCAGGAGCTGGAGCTGGAGCAGGAGCAGGAGCAGGAGCAGGAGCAGGAGCAGGAGCTGGAGCTGGAGCTGGAGCTGGAGCAGGAGCTGGAGCTGGAGCAGGAGCAGGAGCAGGAGCTGGAGCAGGAGCAGGAGCAGGAGCACGGGCTTCAGCAAGTCGAGAAATCCGACGCAGCGGCCTCAGGTTTCACGGCGGAGGTCATCAAAGCCGACCACGACTAAGCAGATGTTGCCCCCCTGGTGTGACAGGTGCCTGGGAGGGGTGCGATCCTAGATCCTGCAGCTTATAACGGTATACTTTCATTCACGAGTTCACAACAGTCTTATTTCTTCTACTGTGTTACCTATTAGTCATTTTGAGGACTAGTAACCCACCTGTATATTGAAATAAAGAGGCACAGATCATGAACTTGTTTACGTTTCAACTGCAGGATTTATTCTGCAGATTTGCCTCCCAGGGGGGTTTACGCTCCTCCCGGCCGCTATGCGCCACCTAGTGGTATTTTTTAAGTAATGCCATGGAAGATGTAAAGTGTAATTAGAAAATACTGATTTAACACTGAACGATATAACAAAGACCAAATTATAACTGGGGGGTTCCCTTTTTTCCTTGTATGAAGACATAAACTGAACTAACATCCCCATAAGCCTTTTTATCTCTTAACTTTTTAACTATTAGTGTAATCCAGATTTACCAGCCACACATTTCAACTTAAACACAGATGTTAACCTTTTACACAGACATCAAGCAGACATCAACAGGATCCAGAAAATGCCGAGACACAAACGATCTTGGGAACAATCCATGCGCTGGTCAGAAAACAGCAGAAAAATTCCTTCGGGAAACCTTTAGCTTCAACAGCCAATATCATTAATGTAAATTGCAATACAAAGTTATGTGAACGTAGTTTCAAAAGGATTACATCCAAGGCTTTTATTCGTTGTGAAGTTATTAAAGTTTAAATCGTGTAACAGATACATATATAAAATAAAAAATATGAAATGTTGATTTGAAAACATTGAAAACATTAAATAACACCAGCTGCAGTAGTGGTGGTTTGTTGTTCAGGAGAACAGTTTCCAGTATGTTGGCTGATCAATTTTTTGCGTTTAAAAATAATCGTTACGCTGATTTAACGCTTTACAAGAAGTGTTTTTCATTATTATTTTGTATTCATATTTACATACACTTTTATATTGTTTATTGTGTTTGAAGGAAACGGTTTCCAGGGCCTAATCCGTGGATCGACTTCCTTCGAGGCGTGGACGTCTATCAGCAGAGAATGTACCTTCACCTATCAGCAGAGAATGTCCCTTAGTCTGTAACACAGTCAAATATATTCTCAAGTAATATTCAAGCATGCCATTCAGCGTGTTAGTACGAGCTCGGGAGCAGCTTGGGAGAACAAGAAAACAGAGACTGCTTTAGATTGTCTTCCCAAAGTGACTCAACTTTATTCACAAGTACAACAGTTTATATAGAGGGTAAAATTCATGAGACAGCAGATTATCAGTTTAAACCAGTACAGACCAAGATAAGGCAGCGTCTTCCTGCCCTTGGGTGAAGAAGCACCCTTTGTATAGTGTATCAGTTCAGCTACAATTGTGATTATCTCAGCGACATATTTTCAAGGCACAAAACAAAGTTCTTTCATTAGTGAAATCTGAAACAAACCATTTGGCCTTCAACAGGCATCTAAACGATTAAGAAACTAATGTAGCTGAGGGAGTGATCTCTGTGGTATTTCAACCTTGTACCAGCCTGTGATTCTCACACATCAATTCTTGGGTCAAAGAGAAAAATAACTAAAACAAAGGGGCCTTATTGAATGACAGAGTTTTCCTGCATAATGTCACTATAAAACAATATCCAGTAAATGCTAACCGTAGTGCTAAAATACCTAACAGTGTTGTTGGACAAGAAATCTTTTAAGTCAACAGTGATACAAATTTAATGGGATTTAGTTGCATTTAATTTGTAAGTGTAGCCGGATGGGCTACTCGCCTTTCTTTTTCTCTCTCTCCCTCGCTCGCTCTACTGCGCTTGCTCTCGGCTGCGCCACTAATTGGGAACCCACCTGCATATTGATTGCAGGGTGGCGCCAGTCCATATAAAGTTAAGCCTGTCACGGCTGGGGCGGCAGTCGTGTGGAGGGTGAGAAAGGAGGATCCAATAGCAGACAATGGCGGAGGTGCAAGTGGGTTTTATTTACAGTGCACAAAACCAAGGTGTGGGCAGAACCGAACATAAACCTAAACTGGGAAAACTAATACGAAATGGAGGACATAGAGCGAGGAGCAGAAAGACACGAAGAAACATGGAACAATGTAGACTACACAGGAGATTCACAGAGAAACACAGACGACGCGACGAGAAGCACAGGCAGACACAAAATATAAATACACACACCAGGTAATCAGGAAACGGCACACAGGAGGGGACACAGCTGGAACTAATGGGCATAACGAGACACAGCCCTACAAAGTAAAACAGGACACACACAGGCTGTTTTACAACACAAAACTCGGGGACCTGTACAGAGCACAGAGGGAGACACAGGTAGGGAAAAGAAACACGACAACCAAACCCCAAGAACTAATACAAAATCAGAATAAACTAGAAAATAATAATCATAAACTCAAAGCGATGGGTCACCGACCCAGGACCATGACAAAGCCGGTGTTCTCCTGGTTTATTCCTCCCATCCGTTTGGCAAAAAGCAGCAGCCAATGCTGGCACACCACAACGGATTGATCAGCAAGCGAGTAGATCATATGACAGCTACAGCGCGGCAGTTTGTTTTATTCCGGCGTTGCGGAGAGAAGTGCTCCAGTTATCTCCACCAGTGAGAGTATAGCGCCTCCGGTCCTACTACTTTTATTAGCATTCACAATTACCGGAGGTTAAGGTTATATTTATCTGTTGTTATAGGGTTTGATTGCTGCCTTCACATCTCCCTGGCAAACTGCCCGACCTTAATCGGAAGAGTGAAACGCCTTCCCAGCTGCTGTTGTGAGGGCTCCTCCTCGGTGGAGCCTGCTGTCTTGTCTTGTCTCGTCGTGAAACTGTAGGCTTACCTTTTTCTGGTTCGCCTAGTTTTATTTTATTTTATTCTGGATTGTTGCTGGAGTTGTAGTTGACTCGTGGGGCGTACGCCTTCCAGTATTGTGTGCGTGCGCGCGCGCGTGATTTCTTTAATTAAAGTTGGTTTTAGTTTTTTATGATCTGTAGCGAGCCGGACGCTCAGTGTCCTTTTATTCTTTTAACGTATTTCTGTGTTTTATTTCGGTGAACGGAGGACGTGCCAGTGGCCCTGAGACCTCAGGTGGTGGGTCATTTTCGCACTTTCTTTTATACAGCACCGGGTGGGCTGTAGTGATTTTCTTCTTGTGGTGCGTCGTTGTTGACAGTGTCCTAAAGTTTTAGGACACTGTCAACACGACGCTACATTTGATTTTCTAATATTTTATTTATTTTTGTTATAAATAAAACAGTTTTAATATTGGAGCCAATCTGCCTCGTTGTGCATCCTTGAATCTGTGCGGCCTCTCTTTATTCCTTTTATCTATTTTTCTTAAATATATATTTCCTGGGGGTGAAATTCCCCTATACACAGCAAATTCAAAAGTGTTAAATTTTTTGGTGTTAATAGTCTCCTTGCAAAAGTAGAGTTAATTTTACTCTAAGTAGAGTCACATTCTTTTAATGTAACTCTGAGGTGTAAAATGATAGTAGTTAAAATCGAGTGTTAAAAATGAGTGTTTCTCTGTCAAATCTGGAGGTGTTAAAATGGAAACATTAACTCTTGACCTCTTAACTCTGAACTCCTAGAGGGGCTATGACACCAACAGAGTAAATTCACAGACTCCGCCCCCAGCACGGCTCCAATCGAAGCTGAAGTGAAGCCGTTTCAGAACATTTTGCTCTACATATTTGAGTTGTTTGCCATGCTTGGTAAGTCATTTTTTCAAAGATTGTTTCAATTGTTATTAGCTTTTACTTCTGTGGCTCTTTGGAGTTGAGACAAAGCTGTGTGAAAGGCATTAGCCATGTTGCTCGGTGATAGCATAATATTCTGTTTTAGCTAGCTGAAAGGTATTGTTTGCGGCAAATACCACAGCCTTGAAAAAAAGCTTGCATGTGAATTTTCAGTCAAATCTTTGGTCAAATACACCTAAAACAATGTCTAGAATGTGAAATGTTGGTATAATGGTGCTGCTTGAAGCCTGAAAACGATCGCCCATAAAAAACAAACAAACGAGCAAACAGCAGTAGCAGACGTCCTGACTGGTTTCTACGTTAGCATAGATCCCTCCAGAGTTTTGTGCACACGGTTTAGGTAAAAATGAAAAAGGTTGAGGTTTTACATTTAGTTCAGTATTACCTGTTGCCTGTGTCCTTGTCTTTTGGGAAAATACTTTACACAAGTAATGGCTCAAAGAGGATTCCTTTTTTTTTTTTTTTTACTGTGCTGCAATTGTTTACTGGATTATTTGTGCCATTAATTAATGTCAACTAATTTTTATTCGATCTCCGCACAGGATATGCTTGTGAAGATGGAATATGGGGGAGAGCAGAAGTGCGTTGAAGTTCCACAAAGTGATGAAGGACATGCATATTGTATTGAAGAAATAAGTGATGAGAATGCTGTTATTTGCATTTACCATGTCAGACCTTTTGATAAACAAAATTCTAATGAAAGTGAGAACATGTATACTGTTACATCTTTCAGAAAATGTTTTGAAATTGTGGTGCACAGTTCAGAATAAATGTTTTTCAACAACCATTGCATCTTTTTAGTAAATGTTTATTTCCAAAAGAAATTTCTAGAAGATCAGAACAGTAAAATTCCCGCTTTTTAGAATGAATTAGAAGATAACTCTTACGTAGTTAAACTAAAATACTCTTTGAGAGTTAATATATAAACTCTTAACACCAAGTGTTAAATTATCAACTCCAGACAGATTTGGTGTTTAACACTAAATCAGAGTTAACGTACAAACTCTCCAAAAAGAGTTAAATTAACACTCTCTGGTGTGGACCCATATAGACACTTTAATAGTGTTGAAATCAAATCCGACAGTGTTAATTTGGACATGCTGGATTTGCTGTGTAGCGTTGTCATTTTATTATTCTTTTATAACTCCGCCGACCACTTGGTCACATAAGCAAAATGTTAAAACGTAAGTTACCACAAACTATTTTTTAATTTTGCTGAACAATAAATGTTTATGTCAGTTAACATTTAGTATTTCTCACTCAGAAAAATCAAGCTATTCTTACTGCTGTGTACTCACAATGAATAAGTTGCTCTAACTCAGCAATCTTAAGTAAGCTGTACTTTTCTTTAAGGCAGAGATTTTGCATAATTTATTTACATTCTGAGAACTAATTAGATTTTACATTTTGGAATGTGGCTTATTATTAAAATGAAAGGACATGTTGCTGTGCATGTAGATTAGGGAAGCTACGGTACACAACACGGCCACGCCTAAAACAAGACAAGCCTGTCGTCGTGTTTAAACATCTGACTGTTAGGTCCGCTTGGATTTTTGCATCTTGCAGCCACAGGGCAAAGACGAAAGCCACGCAGAACACTGAACTGTTTATTAAGAGAGTGAAGATGGACAACTGGACAGCGGCTCTGCTCACTGGTGTTGCCTGCATTGTGGGATACCTGGTTGTGCGGGTGAAAAAGATCAACAGCCTCCGACAGGCAGAGGAAAAGATACAGAGAGCCAGAAACAGGAGAGATGAGAGCTTGCAGCACGCAGAGCAGGCGGTGCTCCGGTACAAACAGTCGGTGAGAGTTCAGAGCTTTGGGGATTTTTCTAGTTTCTCTTTATCGATAATCTCAGCTAATGATCTGCTTTTAGTTTAACCTGGCAGAGGTGTAGTTATTAAATACCAAAATACTGGCACTTTGCAATGTCTCCATGCTTGAGCATGAAAATTAAAGTTATGACTGTGCAAACCGTTTAAGTGCAGTGAACTCATTGCTGTGTTTGAGAAAGTTTGTAAAAAAAAAAAAAAAAGTGGAAGGAAGAATCCTGAATCTGTACATGGATGTGGTTCCGTCTCTTTGTTGCAGCCTTTAAAAGAAATAATAACATAATGATTCTGTGTGGGTCTGTGTCTCCTAGCATCCGACAACTGACTCTGCTTTCATCCTGACGCTCTCCCTGTCTGAGCTGACACAGCAGCTGAACGAAGGTTTACTGCGCCCCGAGGATGTGCTTTACTCTTACATGGAAAAGGTTCAATATCCAGCATGACACAAATCTTTCATAATAGATCAAATACAGCAAAAGTCATTTTTAAACAAGTAATCATTTAAATTAGTCAGACTTATCTTAATGTTGTTTATTTTTGACATTACTCCTACTTATAACTCACTGCTTTTTAGTTCTTTTTACACAGAATTGTGTCTTATTGTGTGGATGCCTTAATAGGCATCCACACTATTGAGTTCCTGTTTCTCTTTATTCTTTATTATTCCGGGTGTTTCCGTACACTTTTCGCCGTGGATCTACTTCCACAATTTTTGTGCTATTTTCACCGTTCAAACTCTAAACTGTTCTGCTCTTTCTGCTTATGCCGGCTATGACTTTTGGTGTTTATTACTATTATACTTTTTAAAATATTACACTTTTTTCCTTTAATTTGTCCCATTGAAATGAATGGGAAACTTCCACAATTCTGCTAAAACTTTCTTGTCTTTGAAACTTAACTACTGCCTCATACTTTCACCTAGAAACTCCATTCAAACTTTAAAACGTTCTCAAATGATTGGGCTATTCCTGTATGATTCAGCTTTTTCAGATCTTCTACTGTTTTCATCTTATCTCTCTTTAAGTCTTCAGTTGCAAAATTGTGATTTTTCAGAAAATACATGCGTTGCTATGGTTGCTATGCAATTAACTCAGAGGGGACAGTGAAACTGTTTGAATTTTCTCTTCATGTCCAAACAACTTCTTGCTACTCGCTCAATTTCCACTCAAGCCCCACAGATTATACACCAAAACGTAGGTATTTTTGCTGGCTTTCAGAAAATGTCCCTATCATTGTTGTGGGACTCATAGTTATTTTGCAAATCTCCTCAGAGTAACACAAAGTCAGAAAACTCTCCATATAAACTCAATGGAGAGTTTGTTCAAAATCACCGCTGGATTTCTCTAATGAGAGGCATTTTCAAATTGTCATATCTCCTTAACGAAGCGAAGTTAAGACATGAGGCTTGTCCCGGTATATCTTCAGACACTCCTGATGCTCACAATTCAAGAATTATTTTCTCACCTATTACCGTTCTGAGATGAGTTAGACTTGTTTGAGGGTAGGAAATTTGTCCCTCGCTCAGATTTCATCAGATTTCAAATTCTGGAAATGAGTCACTTTTTTCTCTCATCATATCTTTTTGATGGATTTCCACAGAGCCCTGAAAATTTCCATGACTGTTCACCAAAGCCTGCTGTTTCTTACGGTGAAAGAATGATTTTGATGCTCCATATAGATTTAGAGTTACCAAAGGTTGTTTGACAGCAAGTCAAGGCAGTTTTTGCTTCGCCTCTACTCAGTTACAGTGTATTACAAGTCATATATCTTTAATAATTTATATTTTATCTCTGAATTATGAAGACCTGAAGATTCCCCCATCTCTTCTGAACAAAACAATGTCTGAATGACCGTTCTAGCCTCTACGGTTAGGAAATTATGGCCATTTGTTCGAGGGGAATCCTGAATGTCAGAAATACACTGAAGAAAACTCACACCTCTCTCTGTGTCTGCGTGTGTAAGGGCTGACTACAGCAGGTGCAGCTAATTTAACTGACCTACATATACCAAGCCCAGACTCTCAACAGCTCCTGTTCCCTTTACTGTCTGTGTATGTGTGTCTGTGTATCAATATTTCTCCTATGTTTAGGTATTACTCCTCAATCATAGTATTTCTGCTAAAGCAAAGTACTTCTACTACATCTTAGTACTTCTGCTAAATCATAGTATTTTTTGAAAAATCATAGTATATTTGCCAAATCATGGTATTTGTGCAAAATCATGGTTTTGGGGCCAAATCATAATATTTCTGTTATGTTATAGTATATGTGCTGAATATATTATATGTGCCAAATCACAGTATTTATACCAAATTATAGTATTTATGCCAAATTACAGTATTTCTGCTAAAAAGCAGAAATAGTCCTTTTTAGCAGGAATTTCTGCCAAAAGATAGTATTTATGTTAAAACATAGTATTTCTGCTAAATCAGAGTATTCCTGCCAAATCATAGTATTTGTACTGAAACATAGTACTTCTGCCCAATCACATTATTTGTACTAAATGATAGTACTTGTGCCAAATCATAGTATTTGTGCCAAAGCATCGTATTTGTATGGAGTCATAGTATTTCTTCTAAATCATAGTATTTCAATCAAATCTCAGTAGTTGTTGTTAAAACGCAGTATTATTGCAAAATCATAGTATTTGTACCCATTCATAGTATTTCTGCTAAATCATAGCATTTGTGCCAAATCATGGTATTTGTGCAAAAACATAGTATGTCTGCAAAACCATAGTATATCCCTTATGTTATAGTATTACTACTAAGGCATAGTATTTCTGCCAAATCATAGTATTTGTACTAAATCATAGTACTTGTGCCAAATCATAGTATTTGTTGCACATCATAGTATTGGAACCAAAACATAGTATTTGTCCCAAAGCATCGTATTTGTATGGAGTAATAGTATTTCTTCAAAATCATAGTATTTCAATCAAATCTCAGTAGTTGTGTTAAAATGCAGTATTATTTCCAAATCCTAGTATTTGTACCCAATCATAGTATTTTTGCCATGTCATTGTATTTGTGCCAAATCATAGTATTTTTGCCAAATTGTGGTATTTGTGCCCAATTAATAATTCTGTTATGTTATAGTATTACTACTAAGTTGTAGAATATCTGTTATGTTATAGTGTATCTGCGGAATATAGTATTTGTGCCAAATCGTAGTATTTATACCAAATCACAGTATTTGTGCTAAAACATAGTATTTCTGCCATATTGTGGCATTTGTGCAAGAACATTGAACTGTTATGTTATAGTATTACTACTAAGTCATAGTATTTCTGCGTTGTTATAGTATTTGTACTAAAACGTAGTATCTCTGCCAAGTCATAGAATTACTGCAATTTCATAGTTTTTTTTTTAGGAAATCTGTTATGTTATAGTATTACTACTAAGTCATAGTATTTCTGCCAAATCATAGTATTTGTGCCAAAGCATCGTATTTGTATGGAGTCATAGTATTTCAATCAAATCTCAGTAGTTGTTGTTAAAACGCAGTATTATTGCCAAATCATAGTATTTGTACCCAATCTTAGTATTTCTGCTAAATCATAGCATTTGTTCCAAATCATGGTATTTGTGCAGAAAACTTGGTTTGTCTGCAAAACCATAGTATATCTCTTATGTTATAGTATTACTACTAAGGCATAGTATTTCTGCCAAATCATAGTATTTGTACTAAATCATAGTACTTGTGCCAAATCATAGTATTTGTTGCACATCATAGTATTGGAACCCAAACATAGTATTTGTCCCAAAGCATCGTATTTGTATGGAGTAATAGTATTTCTTCAAAATCATAGTATTTCAATCAAATCTCAGTAGTTGTGTTAAAATGCAGTATTATTGCCAAATCATAGTATTTGTACCCAATCATAGTATTTTTGCCAAATTGTGGTATTTGTGCCCAATTAATAATTCTGTTATGTTATAGTATTACTACTAAGTCGTAGAATATCTGTTATGTTATAGTGTATCTGCGGAATATAGTATGTGTGCCAAATCGTAGTATTTATACCAAATCACAGTATTTATGCTAAAACATAGTATTTCTGCCATATTGTGGCATTTGTGCAAGAACATTGAACTGTTATGTTATAGTATTACTACTAAGTCATAGTATTTCTGCCAAATCATAGTATTTGTGTGAATTTGTATACTGTAATATCACTGTAGTATGTAGTGGCTAAGTAGGGGGTGTTTACAGTGTAAATAGGTCATCTCTTGTGTTGGAGTGCCCTCTTGTGGCGCCTTTTGGGTAGTGCCTTAGTAAACGTGAACCCTGTAAGAAGTGGTATCAGACTGATTTGTAGTGGAGGAATTTGTTGCCAGTGTTCTTAATCATAGAAACCACACCATATCACCTCTCCACATCCTCCTACTGTATGCCATGCCTCCCTGTACCATCCATCTGACCGCCAATAAACTCCACCTGTGGTAATCTAATCCCTGGATGTCAGCCTCTCCTTCTGACCGAGGATAGTTACTATTGCAGCACCACCCAGCATTAAACTGACGTACACCATTCTGTACAATAGTATTTGTGCTAAAAAGTAGTATTTCTGCCAAATCATAGTATTACTGCTATTTCATACTATTTAAGCGAAATTACAGTGTTTCTGCAAAAACATGTTTGAGGGGTGGAAATCTGTCCTCCTCTCATTTTTCAAACTCCGAAAATTAAGCTATTTCTTCTCTCGTCATGTCTCCGCGACGGAGATACAAAGAGCTATGTAAATCGTAGTCAAAGTACACCAAAGTCCGCTGATTCACCCAGTGCAAGAATTATGCTTCTATCCCACCTAGTTTTTGAGTACAAATTTATACACTATCACAGACCGGTAATTCATATTGATAATTTATTACAATTCTGCAAAGTTTTATGATTTTAGCAGCTTTTCTAATATGGACCTCACATTCTTGTTAACAGTCTATGGCAGAAATACATACAAGTACACAGCCTGATGAAGCAGACAGAAGCAGTACCTCTGATTGGTTCAGCATTTTCACCTCTTATCAGCACAAATCTCAGCCTCTTCTGCTGTTTTCATTAGAATTGTAAGCTTTTCCACCTTTTTTCAGTTACGTGAGAACCAGTTTGGCTCAATGAGTAGCTGAAAAATGTCAGCCTCTTCTGCTGTTTTAGCAGGATTTCAGAGTTCAGCTTTTTCACTTGTTTTAAGCACAAATTTCAGTTTCTTTACCTCATTTCACAACAAAGTTCTTCCTCTTCACCTCTTTTCTGCTAATTTGAGCTTATGCTCCACAGTGCACATTGTCCCTCTCATCATATCTTTGCTTGTGACCAGAACTCATTTGGCTCAGAGGGTAGGGCATCTGCCGTGAGACCCGGTGGCAGAGGTTTGAATCCTACCTGTGACAGTTGCTACACATGTTCCCTGCTTGCATGCGCTCTGCTTTCTTGTGTGTCACTGCTCTCCAGTGTGTCATTACACATACAGCCATCTTCAGCAAGTACTTCTGCTTCTACACCTCTTTTCAGCTCATCTTTTTGCTTCTTTGCCTCTTTTCAGCAGAAATTCTTCTGATTCACCTCTTTTCTGCCAAATGTTTAGCTTTTTCACCTCTTATCAGCACAATTCTAAGCAGCTTCTGCTAATTTCACCACAATTGTCACTCTCTCCACCTCTTCTTTGTGTGAATGAGTTTGGTGCAGTGAGGTGAATTGCCGCCTTTAGACCAGAAGGGCCAGGTTCGAATCCTGCTCAGGGCAATGTTTTTTTTTTTTTTTTTTTTTTCAACCTTTTCAGCTTTTTTCAGCAGACATCTTCAGCGTTAAGGCATCCACACAGCATTTTCGCAGGAAATGCAAATTTTTCTAGTTACAGTTAAAGTTTAGACACACTGGATAATAATATTCATATAAGCAACACAGACTGATGTGTCAAGTAATGTTTGTGTTTCCAACAAGAGTTTAATATTTTACAAAGATTAAAATCCCTTTAGGTGAATAAGTTAATCTCAAACTGTCTGTGCTTGTTTCCTTTCAACAGACTCTGGCTGTAAACAAAAAGCTGAACTGCTGCACTGAAATTTTGCTGGAGAGTTTGGACCAGCTGACAACTGTTGGCTCCAACAAGGATGGTCTCTTGTACGGAGTTCCAGTTAGCATCAAAGAAAATATTACATTTAAGGTATTACAAAGGTTATGCAATGCAAATTTCAGTTACAGTTAAAGTATTTCCCATCAGTATTTATAAGTATGGTACAGTATTCTCGAGCATCATAGCTCAGGTATTTGATGTAACATTATCATCTTTGTTTTTTCCAACACTAGAATCATGACTGTTCTTGTGGTGTGGTCATTAACCTGGACCAGCCCGCTGAAAAGGACAGTGTGCTCGTTCAAGTCCTGAAGAAACAAGGAGCTATTCCCTTTGTGAGAACCAACTTGCCTCAAGCTCTTTTAAAGTACATCTTTTATCAGTTACTCACATAAAAATCTACAGCACATTTAAAACTGAGTGCATGTGTTAAGTTGCCTTTGTCCATTCCAAATGTGCAAATAATGAAAATATGAATGAAAATAATATGCAAAGACTCATTAACTGTCTGTTGACAGCTATGACTGCAGTAATCCTATCTACGGGCAGACTGTGAACCCTCATAACCCCCAGAAGACCTCTGGAGGTTCATCTGGTGGGGAGGGGGCTCTCATCGGGGGAGGGGGCTCCCTGCTTGGTATAGGCACTGATATAGGTGGCAGTATCCGTATTCCTGCATCCTTCTGTGGAATCTGTGGTTTCAAGCCAACTGCAGGTCGGCTCAGGTGGGTCTCATTCAGTCAGTTTCCTGGAAATTTATTACACATTGAGTTACACTGAGTTAAACTCTTGTCTTTGTTAACACTTTTGTGTAATGATTAGTTTACAGGGCCTTCGTCCAATTTATCGAGGGCAAAAGTCGGGTAAGAAACATATGTACTTTACATATAAAGTAAATGTAGTTACATAACCACTGTATAGCAATATTTCACAGACACAAACTGTCTCAAATATTTGAGTCACTGCTTTATATTTCGTATGAAACTAGTGCCGTCATCTCCTGGACCCATGGCAAGAGATGTGGACAGCCTGGCTCTGTGCATGCAGGCACTTCTTTGTGACCACATGTTTTCTTTGGACCCCACTGTTCCACCATTACCTTTTAACATGGAGGTGTGTCCTGTACTGTGAGGTTCATATAATCTGTTAATGATTATTCTTTTGGTTAAAAACTACAAATTAAGCGGATACATGGTTGTCCTAACGCTTCACTTTATATTACTCTTACCTCACCTGTTATTAATGTCCTGAGATACAGAACTAACTTTACAGGCTGTAATCTTAACCTTTGCAAACTGATTATGTTTAATTGACTGAGGAAGTAAAAAAGATTGACCCTTAGATATACAGAAGCTCCAGACCTCTAAGGATCGGTTATTTGGAAAGCGATGGCTACACGCATCCATCTCCAAGCATGGCCCGAGGTGTCAGAGAGGTCAAAGCTCTGCTAGAGCAAGCAGGGCACACAGTAAGACGTCACCACACACACTATGATCACTGTCAAGCCACGTATGTGATATGAGTCATAGGTCCTTAGTGTTGATATTTGTGTCTTTAGCTCGTCCCTTACTGTCCACTGAAGATGGATCAAATTTTCCCTGAACTATTGATAAAGGGTTTTTTAGCAGATGGAGCTACCACCCTGCTACAAAAACTGTAAGTTGTTCCATTTAATAAGTCAGTTAGTACCATTTGTTTTCTAAACTTAAATCATCTAACATTTAGAGATTTTGTTTCTTTTTAGTTCTAACCACTAAACATCACCATGCTGCCATTGTCTTTACGAGCAACATGGGGTTGTGGTTCTTTTTGAAACCATTACAGTAATTCTCAGTTCAGTGTCTCTGAACAGACTGTTTTCTCCTGTGCCAATGATCTCTTTCATTTTAGGGAAGGGGGACCTGTGGACCCTTGTCTGGAGCCTCAGGTTTTTCCTTACGGCTTTCCCAAGTGGTTGAAGAAAACCATTTCATTCTTGCTCAAACCCGTGGTGAGTCCTTGGTTTAACAGTTAACTTCACAGTTCAGTCTGATAAAACATTTATAATGATGCTGATTTTTTTTGGCAGTTTCCTCGTGTTTCTGCCAACTTTGATGCTCTTTGTGGAGTTGGGTGAGAAAGTATCCTTGCTATTGTTCATTTGTGCTTGAATCTCAGTTTCTTTGTTACATTTCCATGTGCTAGGAATTATATCCAAACATTCTGCTTCATTTTTAGATCTGTTCCAGAGCTGTGGAAGCAACATGCTGCTGTTGAGGTACTGTCAGCTGATGATGCATGGTCACGTATGAAAGTCTGAAGGTGAAATTGAGATTCCCTGTGTTTTCTTTAGGACTACATTCAAGAGACAATAGCACATTGGAGGAGCTGCAACATTGACGTGCTGCTGTGTCCTGTGACTGGACCAGCCTACAACTTCTTATACTGTGGCAAACTTTCAAGTATGATTCACTCAGTATGACAGACAACTTAGTTTCTGTATTTATCACTTTGTTTTTAAAATACTGTAATCTAAGGACTTTAAAGATGTTTAAAATGTGAACACTTTAAACATCAACATTCAACAACATTTGTAAAGGCTAAGAATCGTGTTTATGTTTCTTTATTTTTGTTTTCTACACCTTCAGCTGCTGCCAGCTACATGTTGCTCTACAATCTCCTTAACTTTCCTGCGGGTGTAGTCACTGTTTCCACAGTGACCAAAAAGGATGAGGAGGAACTCAAGCACTATAAGGGCTGTTATCAGGACATGTGGGACAAACTCTTCAAAGAGGTAGGCAACATGTACCAGTGAGATAAGACTGAGTGAGAACATAGAGCCAGATTTACTAACACGTTGTGTCAGGCCAGGCCATCCAGTACATTACTTAATTATTCCCAGGTGAAGCCAATTTGTTACACAACTCATTACATTATATTCGTATTTCTCCATAAAATTAGTGCTGCGTATTGATTTTGACTCCAGTCGATTCAGTTTTAACTCAGATCTCCAGAAATATTATAATTCTGATCATTCATCAGTACATATCCCTATTGTTATATTTGTATAAAAAAAAAGCATCACAGCAGATGCCTTTGTGTCAAAGTAACTGAGGATAAAATACAGAGAATGTGAATCAGATTTTCCTGGCCTGTCTTTTTATAGCAGATAAATGCCTTCAAAATATTGTGCAGTAGATTAAAAACTGTTGCAGTTGTTTCTGTTCTGGAGGTTTTCACTGTACCTTAACGCTCGTTCTTTTCTGCAATTTAAACTGACTGTGTCACTATTTTCGCCCTGCGGCATATGAATTGAAATCAACTGATTGTATCTCATGTGCAACTGCAACCGATAAGCAAGATCGATAGGCAATCAGACTAACCATTCCAAGGAACTGACTACCAAACCACTCAATTAATGTTCCCTCTAAGCTGCGCACGTGCTCAATTGCGCACTGCTGGCACGATCTCTGCGCACAGAAAATCTGCGTTGCGCACAAAATAATTCTAACCTGAATTGAAATTAAAATGAATACTTTAACAATTCTGTTTTGCAGTGTTAGTCAGTGAGTGACTGGCTGCTCCCGTATGGGATTAGAACGATGCCACCTTATCCCGTAGTCCAGCCAATGATGCGATTCATATTCGTATATACGCAGCTAATCAACGTGGTTGACAGGCTATGGCAGCGTCCTTATGTGCGACACCGGTCTTTTAGCTGGCAAAGCGGCTGATGTGGAGTGAAGCCATGTTAATGACAACATGTACAACCATTGGAGATGTGAGCAGGACAGACGGAGCAATTGACGGAAAAAGTGTGGACTTTATATCAGTTTTTAAATTGTGTTGATCGGCCACGTAAAACCAGAGTTATGATAAAAATATCTGCAATGTTTGGTTTTCTTCCTGTTTACATTTACTGCCCCAGGGCAGCTGTGGCTACAAGCTGCCCTGGGGCAGACTGACCGAGGCGAGGCTGCCATATTGCGCCGTCGGCCCCTCTGGCCAACACCAGTAGGCGGTAGGTGAAGTGTCTTGCCCAAGGACACAATGGCCGAGACTGTCCGAGCCGGGGCTCAAACCAGCAACCTTCCGATTACAAGACGAACTGCCAACTCTTTGAGCCACGATCGCCCTATTACTATATAATTAATTGCCCAGCATTGGTCATTATTTACTGTATTTTGCAGACAGAGTTACAGGACTCTCTCACAGACCACAGACTCATAATACAAGTCAGAGCTTTATAAAAAAAAAAAAAAAAAATAAGAAAAAAAGAAAGTTGTGTTTTTGAAATTGGAGTTCAAGTTATTTTTACTTCCAATAGTGTTAACATACTACACAGGTCAATGATTAGATTTTTTTTTTTTTAACATTGTCATTGTAAGTGGGCTAAAGCACTTAATTAAAAGTAGTCTAACATAAATGTAAACGTTGTAATTGGATTATTTTAATAAACCATGTAACTTGGATGGATTCGATGCTGGTGTGACCACAGTGCACACGTCTGCTGTTGCTCACAGTGGTCCAAGGGACCGCTCAAGGAGTTTGCGTGTTCACTCAGACACGTGAAAAATTGAGGGAAAATTGCACTCAATGCTAAATTTATTCAATGAAGTCAGAGGTGACTTGTAACCTTCAAGCTAAACGAGTCACACAATGCCAGCGGCAACAAAACTGCTTTCAGGTCTTCAGTTTCACAGCCTGTGCAATAGGGTTCAAAGAGAAACGGCCAAAAAATGGAGAGACAGGGAGGAGGACAGCACTGATCCTCAGAAGAATCAGACCTTTGATGGACATCATACTAAACAATGTATTTATGTTGATAAAATTTAACAAATACATTTTGAAACAGTTATAATTCCAGGATTGTAAACAGCACACGGTTTTCAGCACATCAGCTGTGCTCAAACACCATTACTTATTACTGGTGGATCTACACATATTCAGCTGCATGCACTTTGACAATACGTGAGATCACAGATGTACACGCGTACACATACAGGTCCTACTCAAAAAATTAGCATATTGTGATAAAGTTCATTATTTTCTGTAATGTACTGATAAACATTAGACTTTCATATATTTTAGATTCATTACACACAACTGAAGTAGTTCAAGCCTTTTGTTTTTATATTGATGATTTTGGCATACAGCTCATGAAAACCCAAAATTCCTATCTCAAAAAATTAGCATATCATGAAAAGGTTCTCTAAATGAGCTATTAACCTAATCATCTGAATTAACTCTAAACACCTGCAAAAGATTCCTGAGGCTTTTAAAAACTCCCAGCCTGGTTCATTACTCAAAACCACAATCATGGGTAAGACTGCCGACCTGACTGCTGTCCAGAAGGCCATCATTCTGGACATCATTCCCTCAAGCAAGAGGGTAAGACACAGAAAGAAATTCCTGAACGAATAGGCTGTTCCCAGAGTGCTGTATCGAGGCACCTCAGTGGGAAGTCTGTGGGAAGGAAAAAGTGTGGCAGAAAACGCTACACAACGAGAAGAGGTGAGGAAGATTGTGGAGAAGGACCAATTCCAGACCTTGGGGGACCTGCGGAAGCAGTGGACTGAGTCTGGAGTAGAAACATCCAGAGCCACCGTGTACAGGCGTGTGCAGGAAATGGGCTACAGGTGCCGCATTCTCCAGGTCAAGCCACTTTTGAACCAGAAACAGCGTCAGAAGTGCCTGACCTGGGCTACAGAGAAGCAGCACTGGACTGTTGCTCAGTGGTCCAAAGTACTGTTTTTTGTTTTTTTGTTTTTTTTGTTTTGTTTTGTTTTGGTTTTTTTTGGATGAAAGCAACTTTTGCATGTCATTCGGAAAGCAAGGTGCCAGAGTCTGGAGGAAGACTGGGGCGAGGGAAATGCCTGAAGTTTTTTCATTTTTCAGCACAACCTGGCACCTGCTCACAGTGCCAAAACCACTGGTAAATGGTTTACTGACTATGGTATTACTGTGCTCAATTGGCCTGCCAACTCTCTCTCCTGACCTGAACCCCATAGAGAATCTGTGGGATATTGTGAAGAGAAAGTTGAGAGACGCAAGAGCCAACACTCTGGATGAGCTTAAGGCCGCTATCGAAGCATCCTGAGCCTCCATAACACCTCAACAGTGTCACAGGCTGATTGCCTCATGCCACGCCGCATTGAAGCAGTCATCTATGCAAAAGGATTCCCGACCAAGTATTGAGTGCATAACTGAACATAATTATTTGAAGGTAGACTTTTTTGTATTAAAAACACTTTTTTGTTATTGGTCGGATCAAATATGACATATATGAATATCACAATATGCAAATTTTTTGAGACGGACCTGTACATAACTTTCACGTGAACTCTGCAAAACCTTTTTTTTTTCTAGCTAAACGCCTATCCGCACTATTTGGGGATTGTGCTCTTTTGCCCTGTTTAGTAAATCTGGTGTCATAGACTCAGTGTCAGGCTAGCTTTTCATGCAGCAACAACAAGTCAGGAGCCCCTGATGTAAAGTCTAAAATACAGATACATTTATTTTTTGTATACTTGTGAATGTGCGTCAGTGTACTTTAATGTGGTTTCAATCAGCTGCTGTAGCACATCTGTCTCGGGCTATGTAGAGCTCATCGTTTGATGTTCCCTATTACTCATCTGTGCATGTTGAAGTAATAATAAACATTACTTGCTTGAATCTAATTTTTCCCTTAGTATCAGTTTTATCTTGTAATAACTAAATTAAGAAATGCAATTTTTTTTCTGTGGAATGTTATTTAAAAATGTGATGTATTACTCTGGACATTCACTTCAATTCTATGTACTTAACATGACTTTACACAGAACCAAGAACTGAACCAGATCAGTCTATTGCGGCTCCAATATTTATAGAGTTTCTTTTTATTACAGTAGGTGGATGAAGGAGACTGTGGTGCGTTCAGCTGCTGAGCATTGAGTGACAGGAGTGTGTTTTTGTGTTCAGGCAGTGACTGGTGGCGAGGGTCTACCTGTGGCGGTTCAGTGTGTTGCTCTGCCGTGGCAGGATGAGCTCTGCCTGCACTTCATGAAGGAAGTGGAACAACTGGTCAAAGAAAGCAAGAAGTAAAGCTGCTTTCTTTGTCAGTCTCACAGGAGAGGCTGCAGACTTCAGAGGAAACATGTTAACTTGAGTATTTCCTGTAATAATGAGCTAATGGTGTCATAAATGGAATATTCTCTGCACTACAAGCTTAATCTGGGCACTTTCTGGGTTTTTTTGGCTGTTTGCTAAAGGTTAAATAAAAATTAACTGGCAAAATTATGCATTTGTTTTTTTGTTCTTATATTTTAAAGTCTTTTATATTGTCTTGCTATCACCATTGTTATCATGATCATTTATCCACTTTTAGGAACCTGCAGTCAAAACGCTTCATCTTTTGGTGTATTTATTAAAGCATTGGATGATCAAAAATCAGCACATACATGGATCTCTTCTGTTCAGAAAACTACAGTCTGCAAGCAGTCAACTTCCAAAAGAGTAAACTATCTTAGCAGTTATAGAAAGATTTACATGAGAATGTGCATCTGTCTGATTGGTTGAAAGAATGACACAGGGAAAGAGCCGTGGTTAAGACTTGGCACTCTCTGATTTGTTCTCCTGATAGTCTTTCCACGTGGCAACAGTCATTGGCTTACAGTGAGAGATCTCACTTGACAGAGTGCCCCGTGTGAGAAAACACCTTACCTCAGTTGTTATCAGGGATGTTTTATTGTCATGCTGATATCAGCTTTAACCGACACAGTAAAGTCTCTCTTTCTTATTGCAGAGAACACTGTTATCACACCCAGAGCCAAGAAGGTTTCTCCTGTATGAAACTGTGTTGTTCATATACACACACAGGCCCTGAACTATTTACATCTTTTGGCAACAAGTTGTGGAATGGCTGATTCCACTTTCCTTTATCCCTGCAAAATGGTCAATTTGGTAAAGTAAATCCGTTGGGCATCTTTCTTTGCCTTTAGACAACAATTCTGATGGCAAAAGAGCCAAACAGGACAGACAAAAAAAAAAAAAAAAAAAAAACATACATGAAAATATTTCTCCCTAACACCATCCATTTCATGTAATAAAGCATGAAAAGGCACTAAAAGCCTGAAAACTGGAAGCATGTCAATATTAGGCAAAGAGACGGTGCTAGCACAAGTTTAAAAATGTTGAAAATTAACATTAAACGATAGGTATCGAAAATAATCTGCACAAAACACACCTATATCTCTTTGCTCTAAGCTGTCTGTAACATTCGTTTTATGTATTTTACTAAAGTCAAGTCAGTTGTATTTGTACAGGCTAAAGTCATGTGTGTTTAAATTGCTTCACAGCTAATGTTTAAAAAATAAGCTCACTAGCATATAAAACAGAAAGTGTGTGTGTGTGTGTGTGTGTGTGTGTGTATTTTAGTTAATGAATGGCAATGAGCAATCTGTGTTGCAACATCTATGTCCTGAATGTGCAGCAACTTATAGATACTAATCTTCAGAAAAAAGTTTTGAGGTCAAGGTAGCTGGTGCAACCCAGTTTATTTTTTAAATATAGTTAGCATACCATGATATTTACCCAACAGCATATGTTTCAAAGTATTTTGGATGGAATTATATTATAAAAATGATAAATTACTCTTTCTGGACTTTAAAGTGGGCTAATTTCCTGTTAACTGCTCCTTTCTGATAGTTAACATGTTCCCTGACAGCACTCACTGAATTACTTTGAACTGAAATTATTGTAAAATAATAATAAGAAACCCCCAACTTATTTTCATTGATGGTGATATGAGTTAGTACATAGTACATTTGCTTTTGTGTCGTATTTCATTCATTATGTAAACTTTTGGGAAAATATTTTTTAATTTGATCATAAATAAATGATCAAAGAACATGATCATAGTTGGGCATAATCCCAGCTGGAAAATCAGAGAAGTCGTTTATGAAGTTCTTGTTGTATTTCGGGAGGCGATAGATGAGGCGCAGAAAACCGGTTTTGTGTGACTCACCTCAAGCGAGGTAAGTTCGAAGCTGGAGAATGAAGGCTTCAGAAAACACTGCTTACATTTGTCATCCTTTTTGTAAATAGCCGCTGTGCCTCCACCTCCGCCTGACGTCCGTGGCGAGTTAAAATAGCAGCAATCCACTGGTAGAAGTTCAGACAGAGCACTGGACTCGCCACCACTCAGCTACGTCTCAGTCACACACAGGAAATCCAGATAACGGGAACCGAAAAAGTCCCGAAGATCAAAAGTGTCATTCAAAAGCGATCTGTCACTCACCAGGCCAATCCTGGCAGGAGCTGGAGCTGGAGCACGGGCTTCAGCAAGTCGAGAAATCTGACGCAGCGGCCTCAGGTTTCACGGTGGGGGTCATCAAAGCCGACCACGGGCACTAAGCAGACATCAACAGGAAGCAGGAAATGCCGAGACACAAACAATCTTGGGAACAATCCATGTGCTGGTCAGAAAACAGCAGAAAAATTTCTTCGGGAAACCTTCAGCTTCAACAGCTGTAGCAGTCCCCCGGACCAAGGAAGAAATAGAGAGAGCCTTGATGGGTGCAGTAATTTTTACATTACCACAAAAACTGGTCTGAGCTGGAAGTGCAGCTTGCCGCTAACTAAGCAACAGAGCCCTGTACTGGAAACTACGTGTAGCTGCTCAGGCTTAGATCAATAAACAAAACTGGACCTTTACGCTCCCACCAAATCATGTATTATAAACAACATTCTATACATGATTTCCAGCTTTAACATATGCACATTACTACAAGAACAACACAATTTCAAATACATCATCAATAAACCTTCGCTAAAATACGCCTGGTGTGACAGTATTGATTGAAACATCAATTAGTTATTTTCTAATAGAACTACAAGCTTTTGAACAGGTCGCTCAACTATGTGAGGTTTGTGTGCTGTTCCCTGCTTCTTTGTTAAGCTTCGATCACCAACTTGAAGCTTGACTGTGTGGACCAAACCATCATCATCTTCTTCTGATGCTTCAACCACTCGAGCCAGTTGCCACTGATTTCTGTGAAGCATCTCTTCTTTGATAATGACTATGTCATTGACTTTAAGATTTCGATGTGGTACGTGCCACTTTTCCATCTACTCCAAAACTGCTCAGTGAGATACTGGACTCTGTGCCACCGTTAACTTGCATATAAGTCTTCTTTCGCGAACTTTCATGGTGAAGGCAGTGCAACCTTTGATTTCATCACTATCAGGTGATTTGGAGTTAGAGGTTCAGGAGATTTAGGATCATTGATTCCATCGACGCTCAGTGGTCGGCCATTAACGATAAACATCGCCTCATAGAATAGAGTTCTTAGAGAGCTGTCATCCAGCCTGCCTTGGCATTGAGCAATGGTGGCATTGAAAACATTGTGGATGGTTCGAATCTGTCGTTCCCACACACCTCCGGCGTGGCTAGCAGATGGGGCACTGAAGACAAACTAACACTGTTTATTGGCAAGGAATGCTTCTAAGGCATCTGTGTCATATTGTTTAAGAGACTCTTTGAGCTCATTTTTGGCTCCAATAAAGTTTGTACCCTGGTCACTGTACAACTTACAAACAGCTCCTCTTAAGCTGATGAAACATCTCAGAGCGTTGATGAAAGAGTCAGTAGAAAGATCCTCAAGCATCTCAATTTGGACTGCACGTGAGGAAAGACATGTAAAGAGGAGTCTGTATCTTTTATGCTCTTTGCGACCTTGTTTTGTGACAAATGGTCCGAAACAGTCCATTCCACAATGCATGAAAGGATCTGAGATTTCAACTCGTTCCTTTGGAAGTTCAGACATGCGTTGTTCTTCTGGTGAACGTCTTGGTTTTCCACATTGAACACATTTGCTTATAAGTTTTGCAACTTCCTTGCTCCCACCAATCACCCAAAATCCGTTTGATCTGATTTCCATGAGAGTTTGGCTTCTACCTTGATGACAAATCTGTGCATGAAAAAGAGCAATGATCAACTTTGAAATGTGATGGTCTTTTGGGAGGATGATGGGGTGTTTAAGTCCCTGACAGAGTGTTGACTTCTTAAGTCTTCCTCCAATACGGAGAAGTCCTTGATCTAGTACTGGATCTACTCTAAAGAGGGGACTTGAACTCAGAAGGTTATTTCCCACCTTCAACACTTCCATCTCTCGAGAAAAGGCCTGCTGCTGAAGAAGCTTTTTTATTATTTTATTATTGTGTCGGCAGCTGTTTTCCGTTCGTCTACTGTTACAAAATTGCCATACTAAGCTTTGCTGGATCTCAGTCTTTTTTATCCTTGCAACCATTTTAAGGAGCATTGACCAGCTTGAAAGCCTTGACAAATGGCTGAGGATATTGTCTTGTTCACTTGTTTGAGTTGTGAGAGCTTTGAGTGCTTTGACGTCTGGATCCCCTACTAACAACACAGCTGACGGGCTGGGTGCATATGAAATGTCATGTTCCCACAGAAACTTTGGACCAGACAACCAACATGTTGACATGATCTCTGATGCACTGAGCCCTCTACAGGCGTAATCTGCAGGATTCTGAGCTGGTGTCAATGTAGTGCCACTGTTTGGGATCTGTAGTTTGCCTAATTAACTGGACACGGTTAGCAACATAGACTTGGAACCGTCGTGACTCATTGTTAATATAGGCTAAGACTACTTGGGAGTCAGTCCAAAAGAACTCTTCATTAATGCACATCTGAAGCTCTGCTTTTAGCATGCTGCTCATTCTGGCTGATATGACTGCGGCTGAGAGTTCTAATCGAGGGATACTTGTGACCTTGGTAGGTGCGACTCTTGCCTTAGCCATAACAAGACTACAGTGGACCTTCTCATTGCTGAGGTACTTAATATAGGAGCATGCACCATATCCTAAATCACTAGTATCACAAAGGTGGTGCAGTTCCACCGTTACAATGTCTGTTAGTTCTGGTGGGTGGTAACATCTAGGCACTGCAACCGATTTTAGTCTTTCCAAACCATCTTTCCAGTCCTCCCACCGTGAACGCAAGTTGTCAGGAAGGGGGTCATCCCATTCAGTGTCTCTGTGACACAGTTTCTGTAGGATACCTTTGCCTCTTAAGGTGAAGGGAGCTACAAACCCTGGTGGGTCGTACAGGGATGAGATCACTGACAGTATGCTCTGGCGAGTAGGAGGCTGGTCCTTAGTGTTTATTTTGAAATTGAAAGTGTCATTTTTGATTAACCACTGGATGCCGAGCACATGTCCTTCAGCTGTTGTGTCAGATTTGAGATCGAGCGGTTCTGTGGTGTCTGCTCTGTCTGAGGGTTCCAGCTGTGAATTGCATCGCTTTAGTTTTGAGTTGAACTTGTGCAGATGCAGACCGCCAAGTCTACAAAGTGCTTATGTTTCGGTGATGAGTTCTTGTGCCTCTATAACTGATGGGACACTAGTTAGACCATCGTCTACATAAAAGTTCATTTCAACAAACTCTGAGGCCTTAGGATAGTCTGCTCTGTGCTGTTGTGCTAAGTATTTCAGACCGAAATTAGCACATCCAGGGGAAGAACTGGCACCGAATAGATGTACAGCCATTCTGTATTCTCTGGGTTCTGTATCTAATTGTCCATCCTGCCATCACAGAAATCTCAGATAGTTGCGCATGTCTGGACATAGGGCTGGGCGATATGGCCTAAAATCCATATCCCGGTATAATTTGAAGCACGTGCGGTAACGATATATATCGCGATATATTCTTTTCTTCTGTATAACGTATTTTCCACACTATAAGGCACACTTAAAATCCTTTAATTATCTCAAAAATCGAGAGTGTGCCTTATGTATGAATTCTGGTTGTGCTTACTGACCTCAAACCGATTTTGGCGTGCAGAAATCTGTTAAAAAATGTTTTAGTACAACTTTGGTAAGCCGCCCTGCTTGATGGATTGTCAGAGCATTACGGCTGCTGTGGTGAGAGCTTCGCGGAGTAATTTGGGTCCAAAACTCCGTCCGCTTCGGGTCCCAAAGTCAAACGAACACTGAGAGTTAAAAACGGTCTAAATTCTTTCATCTTTAATAAAATGATCAGCGTTGCTGCTTTACCAGGTGTAACAATTACGTTTAACATCCAGGCATCCATGAAAACAGAAGTTATTAAATTTAATGGAGTTACAAGTTAACAGGAAGTTAGCTTGCTAGTTTACACATAAACATGACATACCATGTTCTGACCGAGAGATTTTGGAAACGAATTAAAACGTACAGCTCTGCTACCACTTCCGACATAAATGAAGACAGAAAACTAAACAACAGTGGCATTTGCAGGGTTACTTAAGTTGGACTACCTGGTATATAATGTCGTGCTATGTGATTGCTAGCGACACAGCTATGTTAGCATAACATTAGCACAGTGAAGCTGGAGGATGAACGCCAACTTTTTTTCCACTCGATAAAAGTTAGCGTGACGGATTCTGGTGGTGAGGGACAAATGCAATCGCATAGCAGGATGCTATACACGGGGAAAACTTCAGTCAGGAGAACAACTGAGATTATTCATCCACAATACGAGGTTAGTTATTAACCCTTTATGACCTACCATAGAACCAAGTCCGCCAGAGCTTAGTTTATATTTTTACATGCTGTAGTGCCATTTTTGGGAGCATTTCAAGTTGCTATACATTAATACAACTGCTATAGCCCAAATTTTAATAATATTTATGCATTAAATCCATAGTAACCACATAAATTGCAAAAAAGTGCAATAAACTACAGAAAATCTTTTTTTTTTTTTACATATATTTCTAATTAGAGAAATTTAAGAGGTTTAGCCCTCAAAACTTTAAATACAAAAAAGTTCCAAAAAATTGTTTACAACCACAGGAAATTTATTTTGAGTGTCTTCATAGTTTTATTTTTGAGATACACCAATTTTTATATACTGCAGAAAAAATGAAAATCGATCCTATGATGCAAATTTGCAAAGAAAACAGCATGTGCATCAAAATAAACTATTTAAAGCAGTGCAATTTGAGTTCCAGAAACTATTCAGAAAAGCATAAAGTCAAACATGACAAACACCAGTATAGGCTTTTAAGGCCTACAAGTAAAAAACTACATTTTCTGCAAAAATGACGGTCAATTAAGGTAAATACAACCACGTCACTGTTATAAAAAAGACACACAGCTTATCATCTTATAGTTCTAAAATCGCTGTTGTTAATTCGTTTGCTAGATTAGCCGCTAGCATACGCACTGTGTTGGAGGCTTGTTTCTAGCTAGTTAGCGATGCTACACACCTGTTACTCTAATAGTTTGTATTATTGAAGGATTCAGCACTTCTTATGTTTTTTTTTAATCCATTTTTAGACAGCGATGAGATCAGCTGCACACTCCACAGAGGCCCAGAGTTACTGTTAATATTAAAAATATATGCTGTCCTTTGAGATTTTAACATAAGACTGTGAGTGTAATGGATCTAAAACTGTTTAAATCTTCAGAGCCCTCTACAACCTGGTAACATGGAGACTTTAAAAACAGCAGCATGAGGTTTCAGTAGTGTAGTGTGATTTGTTCTTTTCATTTAATAATAATCTAGGGCTGCTCAATTAATCGAATTTTAATCACGATTACGATTTGGGCTTTCAACGATCATTAAAAATGACTGAGATGATTATTAGCCCCTACCTCATGCTTTACTCTTGCGCTGCTCCGTGTGGCAAATCGAGCGCACCTCTCTGCATTTCGAACACGCGTCACAACAATTAAGAGGACCCGAGGGAAGCTCGGAAAGCTAAGCAGAAGTTATTTGGAGAGGAGAGTGACTGCCGTTGGTTGAAAAAAGAGGTAAAAAAACCCAAAAAACTTCAGTGGTGTGGAAACATTATGGGTTCGCGGAGTCAGACGTGTATCAAGTAGACATAGTGTGTAAACTTTGCTACGGTGTCGTAGCTGCACCACAGAGCAACACTGCAAAGTTCACTAAACATAGATGTTTACATTTTTCATTTATTTCTTATATTGCAAACATTTGCACTGTTATCAGTATTTTTACACTATTTTATATTATTTTTTAAAGTCATTCAATACATTGTTATTGTTAACCTTTTAAAGCCGGTCAGAGCAGCACGCTCCGTTTTGTGTAACTATTTTTAAATCCCTGTAGAACCTGAACCATGTAAGCTAGCGCAATTTAATTTTTTTGCATATATGAAACCAGAGGAGTTGTACTTACATCTTATGCCATCAGCTTGTCCTAGGTCCCGGTTTCCTTCCACATAAAGCTTTGCAAAAATTGCATAAAAAGTGCTTGCAGGAACAAAAACATAATAATCCAGAAACACGCTTTGCCGATCCGATCAGCTGATCGTAATACTTCCCACTTTGAACAAGACGTCATGTCCGCCATTTCCTGCCCGAAACCGGACGTGACGTCATTTTCGCGGAAAACGTAGTTTTTTACTTATAGGCCTTAAAAGCCTATACTGGTGTTTTTATAAGTCATGTTTGACTTTTCTGAATAGTTTCTGGGATGCTTAGAACTCGAATTGCACTGCTGGAAATAGTTTATTTTGATGCACATGCTGTTTTCTTTGCAAATTTGCATCATAGGATTGGTTTTCATTTTCCTGCAACATATAAAAATTGCTGTATCTCCAAAATAAAACTATGAAGACACTCAAAATAAATTTCCTGTTGTTGTAAACTATTTTTTGCAACTTTTTTGTATTTGTATTTGTATTTTGTTTTAAGGGATAAGCCTCTTAAATTTCTCCAAGTCGAAATATATGTAAAAAAACAAAAACGATTTTCAATTTTTTTGTAGTTTATTGCACTTTTTTGCAATTAATGTAGTTACTATGGACTTAATGCATACATATTATTAAAATATGGGCTATAACAGTTGTATTGATGTATAGCAACTTGAAATGCTCCCACAAATGGCACTACAACATGTAAAAAAAAATACTATAAGCTCTGGCGGACTTGGTTCTATGGTAGGTGTTAAAGGGTTGAATAAATATCATCAAATAATCTAGATCTCAATTTCAGTGAAAATAATCGTGAGTATCATTTTTGCCATAATCGAGCAGCCCTATAATAATCCATATTATATCAACAACTACATTCACCCTGGAGAGAAACTAGTGAGGGAGACCATCAGGACCAAGCTGAGTTTCCTGGGTCCAGAGGTTTGGAGAAACTTCTTCCCTTTCTTTCATCACAGCTGTCCTATGCCAGAAGTTCTGTTGACCCACTGAAAGAGGCATCATTTAAGAAACAACAGGAAGACTGAAGCTCATCGCATTGATCAAGCAGAACTCATGATCTTCACCAGCAGCTCCCTGACAGGGAAATCTTCAGCACCCCTAGGCCCGCCCCAGGTGATGAATAAACCCAGCATTTCATGAAAACTGTGATGGTGACCTTTGCTTTGTGTAATGTTATAAATACTCTGATACTCCCCAGAGGCTCCGGACTTTTACATAAACATAATATATTCAGTCCTGTAGAAAGTTATATATTTAAAAATATATGATCCTCTCTGGTTACTCTGGTATGAATAACTCTGAATTACTGTATGGTAAATAACACTATCTGCAAAAAACTGTGAAAGAATTCCAGATGACAAGTTTGTAGTTCAACATAGAAGTGATGACCTTTGACCTTCATCAGGTTTTATTAAATTGTGTTAGACAAAATCTCATATGCTCTTCATGCAGCTGAGTACATCAAGTGTTTAAAACGGAAGCTGTGCAGGTCTGAGATCAGCAGCTCTCTGAAACACCAAATTGAGGTCCTGTTAATGCTGATATATAGTGACACAGTTACATGGGTGATTAATCCTTTTGGTTTTTTGTCTTTAACTTTATCAATGAAACAGCTGCATCTTTCATTAACCTTTGTACTATTTTCATCAGTTAATTTTGCAGTTAACATATGAACATGTTGGATGATCTGTCTGCTGTCACTGGGTGGTGCTGAGGTCTGAATCTGAGGGCAGCTCCTGTAATCACAAAGACAACAGAACCATCCATCCATCCATACATTCGCTTCCGCTTATCCTTTTCAGGGTCGCGGGGGGCGCTGGAGCCTATCCCAGCTGTCATAGGGCGAGAGGCGGGGTACACCCTGGACAGGTCGACAGTCTGTCGCAGGGCCAACACACAGGGACAGACAACCATTCGCACTCACATTCACTCGCACATTCACACCTAGTGGTAATTTGGATTATCCAATTAACCTATCCCCACAAGCTGCATGTCTTTGGACGGTGGGAGGAGGAAGCCGGAGTACCCGGAGGGAACCCACGCAAACACGGGGAGAACATGCAAACTCCACACAGAAAGACCCCATCAAACTCAAATATAAATTTTATCCCTCAAAATTGAAATAAAGCTGATTCTTCTGTCCTCACACACTCAGGATCTGAAGTTCTTCCCTTGCATTTTTTTCAGTATTACAGTACACTACAGTACTTTAATCCATAGTTCCTGATTAATGAGGAGTTACTGAAGTACAAGCTTTAAAAAAAAATGTTACTGTCTTTACAGATGTGGCAAGAGACTGAAAACATGCTGTTGTTTGCACATATTTAATATTCAGCTCTGCACAGGAGCTGCAGGAGGGTGCAGCCTGTTGTTTATAAAGTATAATACTTGTAATAAAAGTACAGTAACAGTAATTAGTGACTGAGCAGCCCGGAGCGTTTCTCTTGATTTCTTTAGTCAGGGTAAATTCATTCACCTGCATGGGTTAGCTAAACGAACCCTGACAGCCGAGTGCTCATTTTAGCTAGCTAGGTCTCAGGAGCTAGCTAAGGATGGTAATTACGGAGTAGCTTACAAACACATTTAACTTACCAATCTCTAGGGGGGCTAGTGCTGATGGGCAGTCATAACCAATCAATAGACCTACTTCACAGTTCTGCAATGGCTGTAACTTGTTAGCTAAGCCTTCAAGGTGTGACCACTGAAATGCAGTTTCATTGGTAGGGATATGAGACGTGTCAACTGGGTTAAAGTCACGAGAGTAGGCTTGTTCTATTCGGACACAAGTCTCAGAGTCAAACCCACGCACCTGTTGTTGGCAAGTTTACTTGCAACAACTGTGTCGACGGAAGTCATGGTGCTAAGCTTTAACTGCACTGGTTGGGCATTTACATTTAGTTCTGAGGCCAAATCCTCTAAAATAAAGGATGAGTCACTCTGGGTGTCAAGCAGGGCATATGTAAGTATTTCTTTCTCAGGCTCAGATGCAACTGACACAAATACTGGTACTATGCTGGATGTGGAAGATGTTTTGCTTGTTAGTACATGAGTCATAACATTATGCACTTCCTTGTTTGCACCTTCATCTGGGGATTTAGAATCCTCAGTTTTCCTTTCTTTAGGTTCATTCGCTCTTTTTGTGTGTAGACAGGTGGGGTGACGCCGGCCACACTTACTACAGGAGTGACGTCCTCTGCATTCTTTGGTTACATGACCCCTTCTCAAACATCCAAAGCAGAGAGGATTTTCCTGAATGAAAACTTTCTTGTCATCACTAGTTTTCGCTGCAAAAGCAGGACACTTAGCTATGCCATGCGATTCTTCTTTGCAAAACTAACATGGGGGTTTAGGTCTAGAAGTGGATACTGGGATTGGTGGAGACTTTGGTTGAATGGTAGTACTGAGTGCCTTCGCTCTTTTAACGTGCCGCTCTTCTGATGCCCTTTCGTTCATTAGGAATGGTGAGGCAACAGGATTGCAAACTACTTTAGCTTCGTTTTGTATGAACTTTGTAAAGCGAGCGAAGTTGGGGTAGTCTTGGCTTTTGTCTAGCTCCTCCACTACAATGTGGCTCCATCTCTGTACTATCCACTTAGGCAGTTTTCTTAGAAGCTTGTGATTTTTCTCACAATCAATAAGGATATCTAGGCCTTTGACTTGGGGGATAGCCTCTGCACAGCTTTGGAGAAAATCTGCAAACTCCCTCAGTGCTATAGGATCATTGGCAGCTATTTTAGGCCATTTTGTGAGTTTAGCCCTAAAGGCTCTTTGGATAACGAATAGGCTGCCATACCTTTCCTCTAGAACGCTCCAAATGCCTGCGTATGCCTGCTCACTGTTGGGGAAGAAATATCCCTCTACTGCCTTTCGTGCTTCACCTGCAAGATAGCTCTTTAGATACAACATTTTCTCACACACAGGTAGAGGTTTGTCACCAATTAGTGCCATAAAGGATACCTTCCAATCCATAAACGTTAGGGGGTCGCCACTAAAGATGGTGGGCTCATGTACAGGAAGCCTGTTTAGGGTAAGAGCGCTGGCAAGGGCTTGAACTAAGCTAAGTTCTTCTTGTTCTGGAGTAGTATTGTGAGGTCTAAATGTCGGTACTCTTTCCTTTTAAAGTCGATCATTAAAGAGCTGATTGATATTTTCCTGTCGTTTAGCAATAACTTCCCAAATGTCAGTTGTAAGCACTGCACAAGCATCCATTCGCTTAACAATGTCTGGCGTCATGGATTGGCTGCGGCGAATGGGTTCATAATGCTGTTGTACTACAGCGTGCTTGTCTCTTATGTCATGACTGATATTATTTAGTTCTTTAGGTGAGCAGAAAGTTTTCAGCTTTGTTCTGATTTCTTTAGCTGCCTTCTTCCAAGTGTCATAAACCTTGTTAAATGCCTTCTCATTTTTCTTTGCCTCATATTCCTGCATTTCTTTACCTTTTTCAGTTAAATGCCTTTCCCGATTGCTGGTTCTCACTCTTTGTTGCTCTGAGTCGTCGGCTTCTTCAGCAGGGTTCAACATTTTGTTACTGTAATGTGTATGTTGCTCTATGTGATAACGTCTGGACTTACTTTAACTTTTTGGAAACAATGCTCACATCAAACGTTTACATCACATAAATAAACAGATTAGCACCCACATATTGGACAAAATGTAACTGTAAATCCTGCTGATATACCATAACGTTACTTTCAAGAAGAATAAACCAATACAATTTAAAGATTGTAATTACTTAGTGCAATACAGTATACCTTTAAGGCTGTAAACCACAAAATATTTAAGGCAAGTTACTCTGAATTAGTGTGCAGACATTTTAACTTTGTTATCAGCAAAGTCCTTAATGGGCATAACACCTGCACCTTTGTAAAGTGACCATCAGAGTTCAAAGTGGAGGTAGGCGATGAAGCAATGATGATGTCGACTGGTGTAGAAATTTCTCACAGCTGACACACGGACCCAGCTCGACAGGCACGGGCTGCACTCATCTGGCATGGCAGCTAGCAAGTAGTCTTCACTCAGCGACCGAGTTTTCACTGTAGCAGTCCCCCGGACCAAAGAAGAAATAGAGAGAGCCTCGATGGGTGCATTAATTTTTACATTGAGATTCATTCAGAATCTAACAGTGCTGAGGTGCGCCAATGCACTGTGAAAACTAAACAAAAACACAAAGTACATTTTCTTAGACGCTTATTACAAATATGAACTCAAACAAAGCAGAAAATACAATAAAATATCAACTAAGCAATCAAATACAAGCTGGAAGTGCAACTTGCTGCTAACTAAGCGACAGAGCCCTCTACTGGAAACTACGCGTAGCTGCTCAGGCTTAGATCAATAAACAAAACTGGACCTTTACAACAGCCAATATCATTAATGTAAATTGCAATACAAAGTTATGGGACGCTTAAATGTAGTTTCAAAAGGATTACATCCGAGGCTTTGATTCATTGTGAGATTATTAAAGTTTTAAATTGTGTAACAGATACATATATAAAATAAAAAATATGAAATGTTGATTTGAAAACATTTAAAACATTAAATAACACCAGCTACAGTAGTGGCGGTTAATTGTTCAGGAGAACAGTTTCCAGTATGTTGGCTGATCAATTTTTTGCATTTAAAGATAATCGTTACGCTGATTTAACGCTTTACAAGAAGTGTTTTTCATTATTATTTTATATTCATATTTACATACACTTTTTATATTGTTTATTGTGTTGTTGGACTAGAAATTTTTTAAGTCAACAGTGATAAAAATTTAATGGGATTTAGTTGCATTTAATTTGTATGCAAGAAAAATGTTAAAACGTAAGTTACCACAAACCAGGCACGTGCAGAGGGGGGGCTAGAGGGGCTTGAGCACCCGCCCCTTTCCTGATGGATGCCCAAAGTGCCCTTTTGTTGAGGCAACTATTTTTTTTAAAAAATTATTATTTTTTAATGTGTGTGTGAGTGCGGAGTCCTGTCTGTGCCCTTCAACAATGATATTTAACTATTAATCACAGTTTTGCTAAATAAAAGGATCTGGCTTGCATCAGTCACATGATCACATTTAACCAATGATCGCCCTTGACGGCAGAACGCGCTGGTTACGAGCCGGGAACGAGCTCACAAAGAGCACGCGCATTTTTTGCGGTCCGGAGCTGTAGGAGAAACACAAGTTAACTCAGAGACACAGACTGATGCGACAAAACCAGTAAGTAGGTGCACAGCGTACACTGTAGTGTGTAGCACACAGGAGTATTAGCTTATTACGTACACGTTGGTAAGCTGTCTTGTTGCAACTGACGAACTGAAACAAACGAGCGTGCTGTGTGTGCAACAGCGTGACAAACATTACCTGTCCTTTTATTAACTGCACAGGTAGTGCTGGTCATAGCTGCTGGCTACCTGTGTAAGGCTGTCATGGGTCTGTAGCTCTGTCACCGTTTTAGGGAACATATTTAGTTTTAAAGTAAGTTTCCGGGCTTTTCCTGCCTTTCTGGAGGGATTATATTTCACTAAAAAACGATCTAATATGCATGTCCACATAATAATAATTATAATTATAATATATTAAAAAACACACGCTGTAATTTAAAGAACATACATTAAGAAGCAGATTATATTAGATTTATATTTTAAATAAGACAAAAGTTGGATTTTACAGCAGTAAAATGATTGTATCTCTACAGTTTAAACATGTAATAAGCTTTGCCCCTGCACAGAGTGGATAGTGAAACAAATGGAATCATCATAAATACATTATTTCATATTTATTACTTCCCCCTCCTCTTTGCTTTATTATTGTAGCTCTAGTAATAAATAATAATGTAAGGATTCTGGATCAGCACCATGATGCCCATAGTATATACAGTATTCTGAAGAAGGTCTAAAATGTCACTGTGTGTGCGTGCATGTGTGTGTTTTATTTAGATGGATTTTTAAAAAAAATATTACTCATGATATAACATTGTGCAGACATGGCTGGTAAGGACATGAGGAGGAAACAGTAGGAGCTGTGTGAGGCTACTAAAGGCAGGGCTATAACATTTTTCTGTCATCATTTTATTATAGATTAAGTGCAAGAGTTGTTAGGTGTGGATAATTAGATTATAGTTTATTGCAATAGCAAGTTGTGCCTTGTTCTCAGATAGACAGCAAGTGGAGAGTGATATATGAAATGATGGGAAGGAAGGAAGAAGAGAAGCAAAGAGTGATTCACAGGCAGAGCCTAAATTATTTCTCACAGTTTTTTGTTGCCAAGCGCTGTCACCAATCTTTGCATTTTGTTATTATCTCATGACACTTGTTTAATCAGCTACCATCTCTCCTATGGACTTTTTAATGTCTACAGTCTCAGATCAACACAGCCCTGCCCTCCAGCACTATCAGCAGCAGCCCCTCAACAGCAACATTGTACCCATCAGGTAAAACATTGGCTACGTTTGCTTTGCCTTGTTGCCCATATTAGATTCTTGATGAATGTGTGTTGTTGTTATTCAGCCTGGTTCAATGAGCCCCATTTTAACTTTGAGCACCCGCCCCTTTAAACCTCTCTGCATGGCCCTGTGTGTGTGTTTGTACGTGTGTATTTTAGTTAATCAGTGGCAATGAGCTGTCACTGTTTAATGAGAAGCAAGATAATAATACCAATCTTCTGAAAATGTGTTTTTGAGGTCAAGGTAGCTGGTGTTCATTTTTTTAAATAATTAACATACTATGATATTTACCCCACAGAATATGTTTCAACAAAGTATTATGAATGAAAATATGTTATAAAGGCAATAAATGACTCTCTTTTTTTACCTTTTACCTTTTTAGTATTTGCCTGTGGCACTTCTCTACTGATAGGTATCATGTTATGTACACATGTAAACAAACACACACACACACGTGTATATATACACGCCTGCGAGGCATTGGCTGGTGCCACAGCTAATATGTCTTTTAATGTCACACATTGCGCTGAATTCATTTTTACTTTCATTTTCTTTTTCTGTCTTAGCCTTTCAGCTGAAAGTTTTCACACTAAACTCTTCAATAAGTCACAGCGAAGGTAGGAGAGGCCCAAGTGTCATTAAGAGATTTGATTGGGTATTACAGTGTCGGCAATGAAAATGAACGAATGGGCTAGAATGGTGCGTGTATGGTACAGTGCGCAGCGGTGCTTCAATTGGCCCCGAGGTGCGTCGGGTAAATTAACTGTCCACCCCTAAATTAAGGCACGGTACATGCACAACACGCCCACAGCTAAAACTGTCATGGTCCCTGTGCCTCCCCGGCCAGCCCAGTGTGGCCACAAGTGTTTGTTGTTTTTCTCTCACGCTGTCTCTCCTACCTGTCTGCCTGGGCGGAGCTCTGATTGGGCTCCTGCCCTTGGCCCACGCACCTGCAGCTGATCTCGAGCGGATTGCAGTTCTCTGGCTCTTAAGGCTGGGGCTCTGAGCTGTTCGTCGCTGGAATATTGAGTAACTCTCGTTAGTATTGCCTGGCTTCCTTGCGATTCTACTGTTCCCGTGTTTGCCTTCGACTTACCCTCGTCTGTGTAAACAGGTTTACCTGGATCAGCCCTTTTGTGACCCCTGGACCCCGTGAGTAGGAGAGTGAGCTGAGCTGCTTGTGTGGAGACTGTTTGGACGAGGAGCAGAGCGAGTGCGAAGAAGTGTGTCTCCCCAGCCAAGTGATCCCCGGGACCCTGGTGTTTCCCCCCCCTTCACGTGTATATAGTGCACCAGTGTGATTAATAAAGTGTCGTTGAACTGTGCTACCTCAGTCTGCGCCTGAGTCCGTTCCACTCCCGTGACAAAAACAAGATAGCCTGTCGTGTTTAAAAAGCTGTGTGTTAGGTCCACTTGGATTTTTGCATTTTGCAGCCACAGGGCAAAGACGAAAGCCACGCAGAACACTGAACTGTTTATTAAGAGAGTGAAGATGGACAACTGGACAGCGGCTCTGCTCACTGGTGTTGCCTGCATTGTGGGATACCTGGTTGTGTGGGTGAAAAAGATCAACAGCCTCCGACAGGCGGAGGAAAAGATCAAGAGAGCCAGAAACAGGAGAGATGAGAGCTTGCAGCGCGCAGAGCAGGCGGTGCTCCGGTACAAACAGTCGGTGAGAGTTCAGAGCTTTAAACACTGAAATGTTTAACTTTTTCTTTAGATAGAAATCAAAACAAATGATGTGCTTTTAGTTTAAGCCTAGCGGAGGTTTAGTTATTAATTTCCAAATTACTGACACTTTTTGTTGTCAAAAAACTTAAAAACACATTAATATTATGCTGCTCTTCTGGATTTGTTTTGTTGGCCCAAGTTGACACATAACTTCACACACGCGGTTTGTCAGCTGCACGTCTCCTGTTCCACCTCACCCTAAAGTTGCTCTGTTGGATCTGTGGTGGCCCCTAAAGACGAAGCACGCACAAACTCCAAAACACTTGCAAAATCCAAAACTTTTGTAAGTGTTTTGGATTTTGTGCGTGCTTTGTCTCTAGGGACCACCGTAGAAATCTGGTGATTGTGTAACGCGAGGGCTCACTAGATGGTTTGGAATCTCTCTGAATAATTAGGAACAGCAAGATGGAGATGGATAACTTTTTAGCAGCCTCTTTACTCTCCACACCGCAACAACTCACACTTTCTGTGTACCGCCCTCATGAATACTTCACTGGCCTCTCAGAAGCCAGGAAATCTTGAACTCAGATCAGAACAGGGAGAACAACTAGGTAGATATAACACATATTACTGGTTTGAACATGCATGTCTAAACATTCAAACGTGTAAACATGTAAATATCAAAACACGTAACCACCAAATAGCTACATAACTAGCTTTATAACCTTTGTAAACACCTCTTTGTATATCAAATTAGATTTAAATTTACTTCTACACTTTACAATTGTGCAGAAGTACAGGAAGTAGGAGTCCTGAATCTATACACTGATATGGTTTTCTTTCTTTCTTTCTTACAGCTTTATAAATTTTTATAACATAATGATTCTGTGTGGGTCTGTGTCTTCTAGCTTCCCACGACTGACTCTGCTTTGATCCTGAAGCTCTCCCTGTCTGAGCTGACACAGCAGCTGAAGGACGGCTCACTGAACCCTGACAATGTGCTTTACTCTTACATGGAAAAGGTTCATTATCCAGCATGACACAAGAGTTCACTGCCTAACATAACACAGATCTTTTTATCTGAAGGTTGACCGAAATACAATATATACACCAGTTTATTTTAGCTAGCATAAACACTAAGTAATCTATTTTATTTTCCAGTGAGAGTTTAATATTTTACAGAGCGCTTACACAGATCAGTATCCCTTTAAAGTAAATAAGTTCACCTGAATCTGTCTGTGCTTGTGTCCTTTCCAACAGACTCTGGCTGTAAACCAAAAGCTGAACTGCTGCACTGAAATTTTGCTGGAGAGTTTGGACCAGCTGACAACTGTTGGCTCCAACAAGGATGGTCTCTTGTACGGAGTTCCAGTTAGCATCAAAGAAAATATTGCATTTAAGGTAAGAATAATTTAATAAATTAATGTATTTGTAGTGCAAACAAATGGCAGTTACGCTATAGGCAGTATAATAATGGACGAATGCAGCTAGGACACCAACCATTGCTTTCTGGAGTCCAACCTCAAGATGAACTTTTCCACCATTGCCAAGTTGGTTGCAAAAAGCTAAACCTGACATGGAGGAGTGGGTCTAAATTGCTCACTTAGCCAGTGAGCAAGCAGTTTCACAATATCCTTGGGCAAGATACTAACCCATATTTGCCTACTGGTGGTTGTCAGAGGGCCCGGTGGCGCCAGTGTCCGGCAGCCTCGCCTCTGTCAGTGCGCCCCAGGGTGGCTGTGGTTACAATGTAGCTGCCATCACCAGTGTGTGGATGACTGAATGTAGTGTGAAGCACTCCGGGGTTCTTAGGGACTAAGTAAAGCGCCATTTACCATTTTACCAAGTATTAGAATTAAAACAGTTAATTTTATAAATCATGAGCAACACATAAATACTGACTCTAGTTCTTATTTCCACAGAACTTGGAAAAGCTGGTTTTAAATGGTTTGCTGCCTATGAATTAAATGAACTACACAAAAACTATGATGTTACAATCTTTGATTTCATTTGATAATTTAAAAAGGTTTTAGACACATGTCTTTGTTAATTTGTGATCACGTTTACTGTGTTGTTTTATCTTTCTCAATTTCTTGGCATTTTTTGTAAGCAGGTCCCTCTTTAGAAAGAGATCTCAATCTCAGTGAGAATACTGTATAAATTAAGGTCTTAATAATAATGTTAATTATGATCTCTGAATTTCACTTACAGGTTTTCAAAATATTAAGGTATGGCATTTGTGTAGTCTTTGATGCACTCTTGTGTTCTTTAATTTACTTCACAAGGATCATGACTATTCTTGTGGTGTGATCATTAACCTGGACCAGCCCGCTGAAAAGGACAGTGTGCTTGTTCAAGTCCTGAAGAAACAAGGAGCTATTCCCTTTGTGAAAACCAACTTGGCCCAAGCCCTCATGAGGTACATTTTTTAATCAAGAATTCAAATTTAAAACAACTCTGTGTACTCATGGGTGAATGAGGAGAGTGCTTTAAGTCCCCTGATAGAGTAGAAACACACTATATAAGAACCAATACATGTACCATTTGCATCTTCCATGTGTGTATTTTATGTAAAGACTCATAACCTGTCTTTGTTTGTCTGCGTCCACCTTTAGCTATGACTGCAGTAATCCTATCTACGGGCAGACTGTGAACCCTCATAACCCCCAGAAGACTCCTGGTGGTTCATCTGGTGGGGAGGGGGCTCTCATTGGGGGAGGGGGCTCCCTGCTCGGTATAGGCACTGATCTAGGTGGCAGTATCCGTCTTCCGTCTTCATTCTGTGGAATCTGTGGTTTCAAGCCAACTGCTCACCGACTGAGGTAGATCCTTTTTAGTCATAGAAAATTATTGTAAATTGATGAGTTAAGGTTTCTTTATTTGTTAACACCTTTGGATAATGATTAGTTTACAGGGTTTTCGTTCAATTTGTCGAGGACAAAAGTCAGGTAAGAAACTAGCACATGAAGTAAATGCAGATTATATATAACCAGTGTCTAATAATATTACACAAATTTTCTGGAACATTTTGTTCAAAACATTTGCTTTATGCTTGCTACTAAACTAGTGTCGTCATCACCTGGACCCATGGCAAGAGATGTGGACAGCCTGGCTCTGTGCATGCAGGCACTTCTTTGTGACCACATGTTTTCTTTGGACCCCACTGTTCCACCATTACCTTTTAATATGGAGGTGTGTCCTGTACTGTGGGATTCATGTCCTCTGTTGATGATCATATTTTCTATATATTTTCAGATCATTCATAGATGTTAGAAACTAGAAATTAATCAAGTTAATTTTCTTAACACATCTCTCTATGCTAAAAGACGAAGTTCTAAAGGACAAAGTTAATAGTCTTCCTATAACATTTCCAAGTGCTTTTTTTTATGAGAGCAAACGATTTTCAACATTTTCACCATTTCTAAATATACCAGTTTTCTTTTGAACACATACACTATTTCTGTTTACACACAATCTTTGAACTGTAGCAGAAATACAACAAAATTAACCTGGGCCAATAATATAATAACCCCCGGAAAAGCTGACCTTTTTAAAAGTCATTGCATTTGTAATGTTCAAAGCTCTTCAAGTTAAAACTGAGGGCTATTTTCCAATTTACAGTACAAAAACCTCAGGAAGGGTTTGAGCTGTTGAGAAAGCATCATGTAAAAAAAAAAGCAAATAAATACATAAATAAAGTTTTAAACTTGAGAAAAAGAATTGTTAATCCTTGCAAAGGATGAGATGGTTATACAAAGTTATCACAGCATTTCCAAGTGTCACAATGTGGAGTCAGAAGTATCAAGAAATTCAAAGAGAGCCACAGAGTACAGAACAAGCCTGGCAGAGGTGAAAATTGAAAGATTTAATTGATTCTGGGAAGAAAACTAGTGAGAAATATGTCTAAAGACCTTAGCCAGGACACTAGTGAATGTCTTAACCAAGCCTGGAATTGTAATCTCAAAGAAAACATTCGCTATGACCCTGCATACAGTCAGGTCCATAAATATTGGGACATCGACACAATTCTAACATTTTGGGCTCTATACACCACCACAATGGATTTCAAATGAAATGAACAAGATGTGCTTTAACTGCAGACTGTCAGCTTTTATTTGAGGGTATTTAGATCCAAATCAGGTGAACGGTGTAGGAATTACAGCAGTTTGCATATGTGCCTCCCACTTGTTAAGTGAACGTTATTGACTGGCCTGCACAAAGCCATGGCTGTAATCCCATTGAAAATCTGAGTTTAAACAAAGACCAAAGTAAAATAATGTAACCATCCAAAATAAAATTAAGATGCTTGGAAAAAACCGTGTTAACAATCCCTTGCTCTTCTTAACAGCACTTGGGAATACTTTTAAAAAGCTGAAATTTTCTTTGGTGGGCTAATAATTCTGTCCTCATCTACAGATATACAGAAGCTCCAGACCTCTTAGGATTGGTTATTTGGAAAATGATGGCTACTTGCAACCGTCTCCAAGCATGGTCCGAGGTGTCAGAGAGGTCAAAGCTCTGTTAGAGCAAGCAGGGCACACAGTAAGACGTCACCACACACATGTAATCGTTACTGTCCTGAATTGTTATGAACCCCCTGTTATGTTACAGGACAATCAATCAATCAAGGCTTTATTCGCCACATGCACGTTGCCCTGCTGTGAAATGGGACCCCCCCCCCCCCCGACCTTACACACACAACACAGACATCACATGGGGATACAAGTCGGAAATCGGTAGCGTTACAGAAAAACACTGAAATATACACTACAATGGGAAAGTACAAGAGGAAAAAAAGAGACCTCTACTCATGCTGGGCTCCTGGGAGGACAGCATGAGAACGGGAAACAAAAAAAACCTCCTCTGCACAAAAAGCACATAAATGTCCACAGCACAACATTGGGGGGGGGGGGTGAAGAGTAATCCGAAGCAAACGCAGCAGCCATCCTGCCCTGCGCTATTATTCCAGCGCGGGCCCTGACCCGCCGTGTTCCCAGGAGGGAACAAGCATCGAAGGCGTTTGGAAAGGGAGGGGGGATGAGTGAGTGCGTATCAGTGTATGTGTATGTGTGTGCGTGTCCAGAGTTCAGCTGAGACAGTGTCCAAACTGACCCTTTTAAAAGTTAAGCCATCTAAAAAATCTAAAAAATTGTTAAAAGTATTTTTTTATATAAAACTTCTTCTGCTTGGCTTAAAGAGTGTAAATATGTACACACACACACACACACACACACACACACACTAATAATCACTGCCTAGTATTTGATAGCCATACATCTTTAATGTTCTCTTTTATGCCTTTAGTTGGTTCCTTACGCTCCACTGAAAATCAGCCAAATTGTTCCTGAGCTATTAATAACGGGTGTATATGCAGATGGTGCTACCACCCTTCTACAAAAACTGTGAGTTGTACCTTTTAATAATTCATCTAATCACTTCTCATGAACTTAAAACATCTAATAAATGTATGATTTTTTTTTCAGTGCTAAGTTGCAGGTGCTAGCATGATAAACTAAAATACTGTAGAATACTAAAATCATTACATGTCATTAAGTGTCAACACAGTTATTTTGTGTGTGTAAATAATTCATTTCATTTTAGGAAAGGGGCACTTCTGGACCCTTCTCTGAAGCGGCAGGTTTTCATACACTCGCTCCCTAAGTGGTTTAAGAAAATCCTTTCCTTCCTACTAAAACCTGTGGTGAGTTTTCTCATTTGGTGACAAACATGTGTAAATTCAAGCACAGGACTGAACATAATCTTGGAACTTTTATCTGATAGAGCCTATGTTGTAAAGTGCCAGAATGTTTAAACTCACAGATTTTCAATGGGATTAAAGCCATGGCTTTGTGCAGGCCAGTCAATAACGTTCACTTGTTTTTTGCAGTCACCTCGTCTGTCTTCCAACGTGAGTGCTATTTGTGGAGTTCGGTGAGAAAGTATTGTTGAAATTCATCATCTGTACATGATTCTTTTTTCATATAATACATGTAATGGGCAAAGTCACAAAATAATGCTTTATTTTTTAGATCTGTTTCCGATCTGTGGAAGCAACATGCTGCTGTTGAGGTAACTTTAACTTTCAACTAATGATGCATGGTTGAGTATCACAGTACAATTTCAAAAGAGGTGGGACACTGTGTATAACGTAAATTAAAACAGAATGCAATGATTGGCAAATCTTACCGACCTACATTTATCCACAATAGCACATAGAAAACAAATCTAATATTCAAACTGAAAAAATAATGTATACCATGTTCAGAAAAATGATTCTTCTACTACAAAGCCATGCTATTGTAATAGCTGCAATATACACTTTAGCATTGACTTGCTCAAATATCTTCAGCAAGAAAATATCATTCTAATGGAAGTTTTATGTTCCTCTAAACCTAAACCTGTACATATGTCTGTGAAGGTTAAACCTGTACACAACTTTCAGCATTAAAAAGTGTCTTTCCAGATATGCAAGCTGCCAATGCCATGGCACTGAAACATGCAGGCTTTTGAACTGAGCACTAATAACAAACCAGATGGTTCCTTTTTCTTTAGTCCGAAGGATGCCGCATCCATGTTTTTCAAAACTAATGTCAAATTGTGATTTGTCTGGCCACAAAACAGTCTTTCACTTTGTGTCAGTCCATTCTAAAGAGGTTTGGCCCAAAGAAGGTGGTGGTGGTGTTTATGGATTATGTTCATATATGAATTCCCGTTTGCATGAGCTTTAGAGCTTTAAGCTATATTTCAATAGCGACAGCTCATTTGGAAGAATTGAACATGATTTACTGAGATACGGAGTTCAGCTACTGGTTTGGCGATTGACCCATCATAGCAGAATCTTAGAGGTGATAGCAATTAGAAGTAGAGTATGGTAGTGGTGAAGATGAAGCTGGAGGCTTGCATGGAGCTCTGAGTGGACAGGCTAGAAGATGAGTGAACTAGAACAACGCTGTCGACACTGAGTTTGGCAGTGTGGAAAGAAAAAGTTATATAACAAAGATTAGCAGCCAAACATCCAGGACAGCAGGCAGATGAGTGATCGTATAAAGACAACACATAAGATTCATTTGTGGATAGCATGGCGAACTGTGTTCGCAGACAGTGATCTCTGGAAATGTTGCTGAGCCAAAGCAATGATTTCCATGACAAAATCATCCCTGTTTTTAATGCACTGCTGCCCAAGGGCCCAAAGTCTCTGAATCATTTAATGATAATGTACCATAGATAATGAGATAGTTAAAAGTCTTTTTGTTTGTCAATTTTACATTGACAAATATTATTTTGAAATTGTTCTGTAATATGTAGATGCAGTTTTCTTTACTTCTGAGAAACTCTGCCTCTCTGAAAAACTTTATTTTTCCATCAGAGTCATGATACTGAGCTAATTAGCTGCATCGGTTTCATCCAGCTCTTTATTTCTCTTTTTTTCACATATCTTTTGGCTTTTGTTGACCCCCTTACACCTTTTTTAGGTCTGTTTTTGCTGTCATCAAAAACAAAATAAGGTAATGTTTTTCATGAAAAAATTAAAAACATTCGAAAAGGTGCAGGAGGCATTGTAGCAGTCAGGTGCAAGTGAGTTAAACATGAAGGGAAGTATTTTCATGTGTGATTTAATATCCATATAGAAAAGAAGAAAATGTAATGAAGCGATTTTAATGAAGTAACCTCTACCTCATAGACAGTGTTGGGAAGGTTACTTTTAAAATTTATTCCCTTACAGAATACATGCCCCAAAATGTATTCTGTAACGTATTCCGTTACGTTACTCAATGACAGTAACGTATTCTGAATACTTTGGATTACTTAATATATTATCATGCTGTTTACAACTACGTGAATGTACTATTGCTGTTCCACACCGTAGTAAAGGGACCTCTGACTAATACCTTGGGCTCGTAGCCAAAAACTAGCTTTACTTTGTTGTCTGGGTCACTTTGCTAGTGAGAGACAGAGAGAGGCGTTGAAAGACTGCTCCAACGGAACTTATTGTTTTCAGAGGAAAACACGAACACGGTGTACAGTCGAGTCTTAATAGCTTACTTACACCTGGGCTCGTCAGGCTCTCTTCTTGGCTGCAGTGGTTATTATTATATTTACATGCTTCCAGCTCCCGTTTTTGCTCGATGACAACTCGTACCTTTCCTTTTTCTCCCTCCTCGCGCTCACAGACACATAACGGGTATGGCAGTCCATTCTCCCTGCAGCACGGACTACACTGCCTATGATGCTACATTCTTTAGAGCTATACCTATAGCATTCTGCCTGTTAGCTTAGCACAACAACAAAAAGGCGCTCTCTCTCACCCAGGAAACACGCAGAGAGAGAGAGCGTCACCCTGTAACCATGGCATCCATAGCTGTCAAACAAAACCCAAACAGTCCTGACCCGCGACAATATGAAACAGGGAAGTACCGCCGTGTAATCCATTTATTTCAACAAAGTAACTGTATTCTGAATACCACCTTTTTAAACGGTAACTGTAACGGAATACAGTTACTCATATTTTGTATTTTAAATACGTAACGGCGGTACATGTATTCCATTACTCCCCAACACTGCTCATAGATACCTCAGAGATAAAAGTGGGTGAAAAGTCAGAGAGAGAAAGGTTCAAGGTCAACAACACTGAGTGAATGTACACAGAGGAAGAGGGGACAAGAGAGTGGGGGATGCAAATGTGAAAATTAGTATAGAAGAGGGCCTTCAGGGAACCAATCCAGGGCGAGAATGGCATTTTTTTTGAAGGAGAAGGTGGCTGAAGCAGTCCACAGAAGCCAAATCGAGGGAGGCTCCAGCCAAGAAATTGGTGTATAGACCCAGAGAAACTGGTGCTGGAGCAGAATAACATCATCACAGTGGCCCGCATGTGGCCTCCATCTGAGGGCCCAAGAGATAGTGACTCAGGAGGCATGGGTCACCCTGCGTAATGTCTGCAGGTGGGAGAAGATATCTGCGCATCAGTGGAGAAAATCCCTCATTTGATGGACAAAAAAGCAGAAGAGCAGAAGAGTTCATGTGGAAATTGGGGCAGGTCTATGACACACTGGGCCATGTAGCCAGTAAGTAAGTCGAGACAGAGAGCCACTGGCAGACAGCAGCAGATCTGGATTCCCACATGCCAAATTAGGCAAGATCGGAAGGTCACAAACTCTGTAGTTTATGGAGCTCAGTGAAAATGATAAGAACAATAAAAATAAAAAAAGAAGACTAGACGCTGCATCACAAAAACAATCCAAGCTGGGAGAGAAGCAGGGACCAATGGCCAAGAATACCAGACCCACCACCCAGCGGGAAGAGTGATTATTCTGCAGCCTGAGGGTCACAGAACAGTAAATATTTGGGAACAAGGGTGTGTGTGTGTGTGTGTGTGTGTGTGTGTGTGTGTGTGTGTGTGTGTGTGTCTTTGTTGGTGTTATTTGTACCCAGGGGGTATGCAAACATGGCACACAGCCCAGAGCCTGTCTTGGTCAAATTGACTAAGTAAACAAGAGAATGTCAGATTTTAACATGTGTGATTAAAAAAAACAAAAAACACTTATATTGTGTATATTGTGATTGGCATAGTTATAAATAAAAAGTAAGAAAAGCAGTCCTATGTGAATAAGTTGATGAAAATCGTGTTGAAATTAATATTCATATGTCATTGAACTATTAATAAATCCTAGTGAAGAAAAATAGCATAAACTGAATAAACGTGTACGGAAGTATATTCATATTGTGATTTAATATTCATATGTGATAGAATGTTTTATAAAGTTAAAGTGCAACATAGAAAAGTAGAGAATGCAATGAAGTGATGTTAATGAAGTAACCTCTGCTCTAGTTAAAAGTGGGTGAAAAGTAAAGACAGAATCATAAGGTATGAAGGTAAGATGCAGTAGGTATGGATATGAGATACCTATTGTGAACAGAAAATTTACAAGGTGGTAGAAAAAATGACTATGTTGGTGGACAACATATATAGAAAACCATCTAAGGTTTTAAGGTAAACCAGCATTTAAGGAGTGGGTGGATACAAAATCAAACCAAAAAATTCTTTTTATTTATGGGGATTTCAACACAGATGTGATAAGTCCAGAAAAACATTAATAGACTGTATTTTAACTAATGAATCAGAAAACAAAATTGCCTTCTAATTAGTGACATCAGTGATCATTGTGCATTTTTTCCAGTATATGACAACAATCATAGTAACGACAAACAGGAAAATAAATTAAAATAAAACAGGTGAGAACAGAGGAATCCATGAATGCATTTAAAAGTGACCTACTTGAGGGGAAATTTGGAGGTAGTGTCTAAGGAAAGGGATATTGATAAAGTTTATGAGACATTCTTAGGAAAATTTAAATTATTATATGACAAGCATTGACTAATAAAGCAATACTGCAACAAAGAAAAATATGCAGTTTGCCCATGGATCACAATAGGATTACAAAATGCATGTAAAAAGAAAAATACCATATATACCATATGAAATTAAAAAGCTGAAAATAAATATAACAAAATGTAAATTAAATAGAATTTTGACAAAAATTGTGCAAATTTATTAGACATGAAGAAAAACATTAACAGAGATTTGGAAAACATTAAACACCATTATAAAATAGGTCTAGGCATTTAAATTACCCTGTGTAATAGGGTATTAATAAGGATACAAATATTAGTGATGTTGATGAAGTAGTTCATGAATTTAATAGATTCTTTGTAAGTGTTGGACCAGACTGATAGAAGTTTTGCAGCGAGAGCAGACAAACTTCAATGTTTGTATCAGCTGTGGAAGAAAAGAAAATCATGGACATTGTTGGGAAACCACAAAATAAAACTTCTACAGACTTTAATGGCCGTGATACAAAAATTGTTAAATAAACTATTAATGGTATCTCTAAAGCTTTAAGCATAAATGTGCGAATTCTCTCTACAAACTGGTGCATTAACATCACAAAAGTGATACAATTGTACAAAAATGGAAATCACAAATTACATGTACAGACTTTCACAATTCTCCAAAATACTGGAAAAGGTTTTCATTAACAAGCAGGGTTTCGTGAGGCTATGGGCAATTCGTTGATAAACATAAAATATTAATGGACTCAGTATGGTTTCAGATCAAACAAATCAACTATGGCATTACTGGAATTAATTGAAAACATCGCTAATTACATAGATACAAAACACAATATAACAAGACAATGCACACTTTAGAGTTTTCATTGATCCAAAAAAGCTTTTGATAAAATTAATTGTGAAATATTGAAATATTACTTGATAAAATGGAGCACTGTGACGTTAAAGGAGTTGTGCTTCAGCGGGTTGAGAGGTATTTGGAAAAATTGGGAAAATTGGGGAATTTTCATTTAGTGTGCAGACATTGTTTGTAGAGTCCTACAAAGGTCCGTATTGGGATCAAAATTGTTTATCCTGTACATCAAAGACATATGTAAAGCATCTGATATATTGCATTTTATTTTATTTGCAGATGATACAGATGATACAACTACTTACTGCATTAGGGCGCATTCAGAGCAGATCTTGAAAATTGTCACACAAGAAATGATTCAGTTAAAAACATGGTTTGATAAAACTAGTTATTACTAAATTTGAACAGAGCAAGTGTATACAAGAGCTGGGGGGAAGAAATGCTGATTACTGTAAATCAATAGATTGCTAAGCACGAGGTAGGGATTAATAAGTATGTACATACTTCTTCCTACTCCATTTTGGACGTGATGATCAAGTGATTTTATGTCATATATGTGTGTGTGCACATATATATATTCAGCTATCTATGTATATGTTTATGCGAATATATTTGTTTGTTTGTTTTGTATGTCTGAATTATAAAAGGTTATCCCATTATCCCATTCCCATTGCCTCCAACCTCAAGAAGGACTGGGCAGTTCCCCTCAGCCATCGGTTCCATCCAAGCCCTGCACTGCCTGCTGTGTAATACTCATAGGATCAGAGACTAGACTATTTATCTAGAGTTCCTGTTTTGGAGTGCTGGTTCCACAGATCAACATAGGAGGAGACCTCAGAGTAGAACCAGGACATGCAGAAGAGGTTATTTCTCTTGGCTCGCCTTGAAAGGCCTCGTTGTTCCCTCAGATAAACTAGAGGAGGTGGCTGGGGAGAGAGAGGTCTGGGCTTTGCTTCTTAGGCTGCTAACCCTGTGACCCGGCCCTGAATAAGTGGAAGAAAATGGATGGATAGATATTAAAATTTCTCAGTTTAAATATTTCAAAATTTGTAAATCACTGCATTTTGTTTTTGTTTACATTTTACACAGTCTCCCAAATGTTTTGGAATCGCAGTTGTATAAAGGATCAAGAAAATTTCCTGTTTTTTCTTTAGGACTATATTCAAGAGACAATAGCACATTGGAGGAGCTGCAATATCGATGTGCTGTTGTCCCCCATGATAGGGCCAGCCAGCAGGTTATTGCACGCTGACAAAGTTTCAAGTATGGTATACTGAGTATTAAAAAAAAAGCATTATTGTCCATCTATCTCTCTCTTTTTTTCATTATTGTAATCTCAGGATAAGTTTGTGGATGTATGAAATGCTCCTAGGTGGCAGCATAGTTCCTGGGATTTGGGATCACATAACAATTATCTCATAAAAAATTAGGATTGCTGCCCTTCTCTAGTGCTAACATGCATGATTAAAAAAGGCAGAGAGTGAAGAAAAACAATATCTCCAGACATTAGTCAATTAGGAAAGTCACCTGTAGATTAGAACATTTGGACAAATAATAATATAAAGGCACTGTTACACTAAATAAATCACATGTTAATTAAAGAGCAACAGAATTTTGAAGGGCTAAAGAAAAGTGAATCTGTCTTAAAATTTTTCATCATAACTAATCTACTTGTATTTTCTGTTATTTCAGCTGCAGTCAGTTGCACGATGCTCTACAATCTCTTAAAATTTCCTGCGGGTGTAGTCACTGTTTCCACAGTGACTGCGATCGATGAGGAGGAACTAAAGCACTATAAGGGCTGTTATCAGGACAGTTTTGACAAGTCCCTCAAAGAGGTAACACATACCAGTGTGGGGAGACGGATTGAACACATTTACTGTGAGACCAGTTTTTCATGCAGTTTTAAAATTTCTAAACAAATGAATACAACTTTCAACTACACTGACTACACACAGGAAGATTTCAGGTGTGGTGGTGGGTAGGCCCATCTATCCTACATGGAACCAAGAGCTAAACCAGATCAGACGATTGAGACAATTTTTTCTTGTGGTTCTGTAATTTATTGACTCTCAGTTATACATGAACTTTATTAAATGTTCCACAATTTGTTAGTCAGCTCGAGGCAGAAGACTGCGGTCCAGCTGCTGAGCATTAAGTGACAGGAGTGTGTTTTTGTGTTCAGGCAGTGACTGGTGGCGAGGGTCTACCTGTGGCGGTTCAGTGTGTTGCTCTGCCGTGGCAGGATGAGCTCTGCCTGCGCTTCATGAAGGAAGTGGAACAACTGGTCAAAGAAAGCAAGAAGTAAAGCTGCTTTCTTTCTCAGTCTCACAGGAGAGGCTGCAGACTTCAGAGGCAATGTGTTGACTTGAGTAGATCCTATAAATGAGAGCTGAATCTTTCATAAATAGCAGAGCATTCTCTTTTTTTACAAATATAATCTGGCAATTTTTGTGCCTTGACTATTTGGTAAAGTTTAAATAAATTTTAACAGTTAAAATTCAGGTTAAAGTCAAGGCAGTTTTATTTCTTTATGCCAAAATCACATGTAAAGGTTCTTCACAGGGAATGAACAAATAAATACATACAGCCATTAATAAATGGAACAGTACATTTTAAAAAATTGAAATCACTAAGATATTAAAACAGACATAATTTATATGTATAGGAGTATCTATGAAGCGCCTTGAGGCGACTTTTGTTGTGATTTGGCGCTATATAAATAAAATTGAATTGAATTGAGTGTGTGTGTGTCTTCTTATTCAGTCACAATGACGGAGATATTCATGATACAATATCTGGGTTAAAGAAAGCTGGAGGACGCAATGAAGTAAGTTAAAAATCAGCATCTGCTGTCAGTCAGGATAAACATATTGATACTATTTTTATGAGAAAACTTTAGGGGACCATTCGTTCTCGTCATACTCGAGAGGTCAAAGTAGATTCTGCTGCCCAATATTTACCCTGTAATATATGCTTCAGCACAGTAAGGTGTATTAAACCCGCTAAATAATGCTATTTTGTTTTCTTTAGACTTTTAAGTCCACTAATTGTCTGTTGACAGCTCCCTTCTGACATGTAACCGTCTCCTGGCAGCTCTCACTGAATTACTTTGAAACTAAAAACTGCTATTCTTAGGCGAGCTCTACTGATTATCAACTCCTTCCCTATGAAAAGTTACTGCGTGTGCAGTTAATGCGCAGTGATTTACAATAGACATACATTTTGTTTAACATGCCATTCACCAGATGATTTCTATTTTGGAGTTTTTCTTTTAGTCATAACAAATGAGTGGTAAAATTTTCCTTGCAAATTTCATGAATGGAAGTAGTAGACCAACATGGTTGGTCAAAGCTTTAAAATTAACATTTTGTAAATAGATGTGTAATTAGCACATGGAGCCATCTGGTAAGTAGTAAATGGACTGGTTCTTATATACAGTAGCACTCTTCTACTGTAAGCTGCTTTATTTAACATGCTTCATTCATCCATTGAAACACAGTCACACAAGCACTTTTTCTACACCTAAGGGCATTCTAGCTGACATTTACACATATTCATACTCTGATGAATGCATTGGACAGCAACTTGGGATTCAGTCTCTTGCCCAAGGATACATCCAGGGCTCAAACCAGCAACCTTCCAAGCTGCTCTACCTCCTACACTACAACCACCTGATGAGCCATTGTCAGGATGTCAGGGGAACATGACGGTTTCCACAAATGTTGCACACTCTGTGGTGACCCTATTTTTATAGGATTAAGCTTAAGTTTATGAAAATTTCTCAGTTTGTTGGAAGATGTAATTACACACTAATTAATGTATATTTATGTATTCAATATTAAGATTTTGTATTAAATAACCTTTAAAAAAATGACTGCCTGCACATTTAACAAACCAACCCTTCTGGGGGAATGCTACTGTCCACCTGTTTCTTGTGAATAGCTGTTTCAGGAAGACCCCCACCCCCTCATAAACTTCTACCAGAAGAGTTCACCCTTTTATCAAAGTATATTGAGATTCATTTCAAACATGCTTTCAACCTGTGGTCATGCATTTTATTTTGTTAGTAGATTCTTACTGTTCTTGTTTTTGACCCAGCAGTTTTTGCTGTTGTATGAAGAATGTGGTTCATTATTGACATGAACATGAATATTAGTGCTTTATTACTAGATAACCAACAGAACTTTACTCTACCACTGATTTTTGAGGTTGCATCTTCATGCTAATTTGCCCCCTTTAGAAAGTTAAAATGTTAATTGATTCAACTCAGCTCTTTCACATGCAAAAACAAAATAAATGTCATGCAAAAGAAAAAAAAACAACAACAACAAAAGTGTGACTCAAGTATGATTCAAAAGTATTTTTAGTATTAATACTAAATATAGTTAAGATCTTAACTTAATTATCATTAGCATTATTAATATGTTAATTGTTTCATAAATCATGACACACTCCCTCTGCAAGTGTATCTAGAAAGTTCTTTGACTCTTTGCTAAAGATTGAATAAATGTTAACTGTAAAAATTAAGGTTTTATATTTTTTTAAGACCAGGCTTTTTATTTTGTCCTCTGCTCTCAATTTTACGTAATAAAGCTTGAAATTAAATTACGGACTTCAGAGAAAATGCAGTCATGTAATAAAAAATGTTGAAAATTAGAATTCATAACAGGTATGAAAATTGGTAGCACACCCATGTTTCTTCACCCCAACCAATACATTAAATAATACAATACATTAAATATATATATATGGTTAGACTACATGTCTTTGGAGTGGAGGATTGCAAGTTCAATTCCCGCCTGGGGTGTCTGCATCCAGTAAGGGTCCTAAGGCTAGACCCCCCCATGCTAAGCGAGCCTACCGCGGACATGATAGATGAATATGAAGGCATGCTGGCTCGGACGTCGCCCGGCTCAATAAGGTCCGCGTCAGGTGATGAGGAACCAGGGCACCCTGACAAGAAATGGGCTACTGGAACAAGAAGCTATCAGTGAGCAAGAGACAAAAACAGGGCGTTTTTGGCATGCTACTACGCAAGTAACCCTGGCAGAAGGGGCTACATGAATAGGATGAGGGACCTATGGATTCTTCGATACCCAACATCCACGACGACGAAACAACTAGTAGCTCAGTGTTCCAACATTCAAAAGAAGGGACTGCTCTCACAGCTAGAGATTGATGAGGTACAACATAAATGCCACGGCAAGGGGGAGCCAGGACACCAGGTCAGGGGGGAGATATCATCACCCCCACCTGAGATGGTACCACGCCCCAAGTGCGATAGGAGAAGGATCGTTGAGTGTGAGAGGAACTGACCTGAAAGATAAGATCATGGCCAAGCTTGAAACCTGGACCCCCCACAGGCGGTTACCCAGACTACATGAAGTACCCTCAGAAGGTCTGCTAGATGATGTTACGGACGATACCTAAAGCCATCATTACCAAGACTAACAAGCTGATTTACAATATGGCAGCAGTGACAAGTGAGATGCGTGGCTACAAGTTGAACAGACACAAGGGGGCAGTACCCTCCATGGAGAAGGAGGCTAGAGGTTAAGATCAAGGTAGCACTGAGGGAGGTTAGCCAACTATCAAAGCTGCAGAAAGGTGGGACAAGGTGTCCCGTTTGGTTCTTTTGCCATCAGAATTATTGTCTAAAGGCAAAGCAAGATGCCCAACGGATTTACTTTACCAAATGGACCATCCCAGCCTTACCGTAATGGTCTATTTGATTTACCTTTGCTTTTATTGTTTATTTTATTGTATTTTATTTCCACTTGCTACACACGGGACAGACATGACTGGGGGAACGAAAAGGGTGAAAAGGTGTGAAAGAAAGAGAAATACAAAACAAACAGAGAAAAAATACATATATGAATCACCTGGATCACCTGCTGAGAAAGAAAAAAGAGAAAACAAGCAAAAAAAAAGAGAGAGTTGTGCAGCACGTAGGATCGACAGCACACAGTGTGCTTTGAGGTAGGAGCCAAAAAGGGTGTAGTTTGTGTGAGTGAGCACCCGTGTGTACACCTGTGAGCATGATTCATTAGTATAATATGAAATAAATTCTACATGTGTCAAGTTGTGTGCCAATATTTGCTGTGTAGTAGAACTGAGACATAAGTCATTGCAAAAATTTATTTGAAATAATATTTAAATTCTCGGTAGAGAAAGCAGCTGGTGTCCTACAGCTCCAGGTGGTTTGCTACGGCGTTGATTAGCCTTTCCTCCATATTGAATGAAGAATGAAGGGCTTTGGCTGGATCTACCCCTTTGACCTAGGTCAGAGCATCACGTCACCAGGCTCTTAAATGGTTGTCGCAGCGTGACTTGACGCTGGAGTTCCTATTTTTCCAACTTGAGCGGTAAACGCAATACGGTCAAATGCACAAAATGCAACACACAAACAGCCGCGCGTATTTTTATTCGCGCGAGCAAGTAGCGCGACTGACGCGTTTTTGCATCGCAAATCTGCTTCTGAATTTTCGCGGGATGTTCTAGAGGGTGAATCGGGAGCCCGGGAGATAATAGAAAGAACGACAACCGCCCACCGAATGGCCAGGCACTCAACAATGCTATACCAAGATTCACGCTCTGACAGTTTCCTGCTGATATAGACCGCAGGGCAGTGACTCCCTTTACCTGCGGGACAAAATGGCCTCCAGCCCTCTGTTCAAGGCATCAATAGGCAGAATAAAAGGGAGGGAGAAATAGGACTGTGAAGCAGGTGTTCCCCACAGAGAGCCTACTTCACCTGCACGAATGCCGCCTGGCACTGCTACCTTGACCTGGGGCACCCTTCCAGCTGAGATCAGTCAAGGGGCTGATCAGGTTTTTCAAAGAACCGTCTCAACACTTTTTTCTGCTCTCTCTTTCTAGTCCCTGTCAGGACTCTTGCTGCAGCATTTTGGATTAACTGAAGTTTTTTCAGGGAGTTTTTTGGACATCCTGATAATAATGAATTACAGTCGTCCAGCCTGGAAGTAATAAATGCATGAACTAGTTTTTCAGCGTCACTCTGAGACAGGATATTTCTAACTTTAGAGATGTTGCGCAAATGGAAGAAAGCAGTCTTACATATTTGTTTAACCTTCCTGCCTTCTTGGGACCTTTTTGTGCCACTGCTATGTGTTAAATGGCTGCCATTTCCACTGTGTTCAGTGGAATATAACCAAACTTGCCACAGGATAGTTTTTACCTGTCAATGTTAATATTCCAGTGTGAATTCCTTAAATCAGCCTAAAATGGCTGAGCAGCAGAAATCCCCACACCCATCACCCTGGGGACCATTTTCTGCCCATTGACTTCCATTATAAACGCTATTTTTCAACCCCAAATTATCATCATATGATTTTATTTTTTCTTCTTTTCTTGGATGTCAATGAAGACTCAGGGCCTTGAAGTTTTAATTTTTAAATTGCAAAAAAAATGCAAAAAAAATAATGGCAGGTCAAAATGTATGTTGGTGCCAATCTTTGGTCCATCTAAAGGCCTACTTATAATGACAATCACATATTACTTCAACTGGTTTTTTGTGGAAATATTTAGTTTCGTTTTTTGGTTTTTGGGGCTTATAACACAGGGCGCTCATGTAATAACACTGGGATTTGAAGGGTTAAAACAACGAAAATATAATTAAAACTTTACATGAATATTTCAGGGAGAAGTAGTTTTACAAGGTTGGCTAATTTAAAGTGGAATAAAATATGGATATATGGTCTTTTTATGGCGTGGCTGAGAATGGTCCCTAGGGTGATGGGTGTGAGTTTTTTAAAGGATGGCAGGAGGGTTAATATGTGCATTGAAGGACATGTCCTGGTCCATGAGCGCTGGAAAGTGGCTGGGGCTCCGAACAAACCGAATGGAAGTGTGACAAATGTCAGCAGAGAAGCGGTTTCAGCCTCTCTCCGTGCTTTAAGGAGGTTGAGGTGTTATACCTGTGTGACCATACCATTTCATGGTCTACGTCACCCCCTCGCCATGTGACCACGAAGGGTCCTTGCCACTTGGTGAGTAAGTTTGACCTGGAATAAAGGAGTAATACAAGCACTTTATCTTTACCTTCCTCCCAGTTTTCTTTAATTAGGTCAAACAACCTCCATGGCTTCCGGATGAACAGTTATTCAAAGGAAGAAAATCCCATTGAGGCCTGGGGCAGATTCCGCACTGCAAACAACAGAGGGTCTAACCAGCAATCCCAATTGCATTCATCCTCGTGAATTAACTTACGGATCATGGACTTTAAAGTTTTATTCAGCCTTTCCACCGGCCCATTAGACTGAGGGACAGTGTTGGGATGTAGATATATATTTTTAATGCTTATTTTCTGCTTATATTGTTTTATGTATTTTAATAAGAGAGGCCTTTGGAAACCAAGCCCGAGACAAAAACTAGGTCAGAGGGTGACAGGTCGCCCTGGCAACAGACTTTAGAAAGGGGAAGTTTAGTGCAGAGCTGCACAGGAAATCAGACACAAAAAGAAAGAGGAACTAACTGTGTGTGTGTGTGTGTGTGTGTGTGTGTGTGTGTGTGTGTGTGTGTGTGTGTGTGTGTGTGTGTGTGTGTGTGTGTGTGTGTGTGTGTGTGTGACGTGCTGCAGAACTATATAACCATGCTGGCTGCTACTGCATTCAGACCTGAGCATGTGTGTTCGGTCTCCATTTCCCGAAATGTAAAATAAAGATTATTTTTTTGAGCTATAAAATTTTTTTTTATTTATTTATTTTTTTTAAATTAGGATTTCTTCAGTTTTATTGGCCCACCCAATGCAGGGCCAATAAAACCGGGCCACTATTCGCTCCACAGTTTTAACAGAACCCATATGACACGCAATATGGCTGTAATGAGCCGCCTGGAAATAATTTCAGGCGGCTTTTAGACACCAACAAGCAGCAACTACAAAATACTTGTCATTTTGTATTATGATTTATGTCCACTTTGTTTGTCTTGAGTTTATTCTATAGTGCCATCGTTGTTCTGTTTAGCTTTTGATTATTCGATTCCCTCTTGTGTTTGTCCTCTGTGTCTCTTTCTGTATGTCTGTGTTTATATTTGAGTTCATGTGTCTTGCTTCCCTCTTCGTGTTTCATTCTTTTCCCCGCTGACTGTCATGTTTATCCATGTTTCCCCAGTCATGTCTCTGTGTTTCTGTCTGTGTCTCTGTACGCATGTTCCTGTTGCTTCCTGTTGCTTCCTGTTTTACTTTGGTAGGCTCCTGTCTGTGTGCACCATGTTTGTTTTTCTTCTCTTACTTTGAAGGTACCTCGTCTCATGTGTTATGTTTAGCCTTGCGTCCTCTGTCTCATTCTGTGTAATTTGATATGCTGTGTGTTTCCTCTGTGTTCCTTGAAGAGTCCTAGTCCTGGTTCTAGTTTTCCCCAATTTGGTGCCATGTCTCTAGTTTCCAGAGTTTTAGTTCACGCTCTTTATTGCTACAGCAATAAAGCTGCCTCTTTGAGTTAACTTTTTGAGTTTGAGTCCTGCATTTGGGTCCACATCCTGCCTGCGACACAGTGACATTTACTTGTCTTATTTCTTACTTAGTTTTTCTCATATTATGTTTCCTTTCTTAAATTCTGTCATCTTGTACTATGTTTTTATGTTATTTGATTATTTTCAATATACAGGTCAACAGCTGTTATTTTAGATGTGCTATAGAAATAAATCACACACACACACACACACACACACTTTGACTTAATGTGTGTGTATACTCAGACTTTTTACTTTTTAAAACATGTCAGTAAATTGTGTATAAGTATTCTATTTGTATTTATAATATGTCAGTATATTTATGCTATCTAAATCTCATTTGCTGGACCACATGTGGCAGTATTGCTTATGTAATGACAATAAAGAGTCTTGGCTCTTGGATATTGAAGCTGAAATGAACGTTTTTTCTGTTAAATAAATAAAAAAGTAAAAATGATGTATAAGTCTTCAACAATCATATCAACTCTGTTTTTTTAACATGACTTCACATCAGAATAAATGCACTCATGCACAGGCAGATTTCCAGTGTGGGTATGATAATGTAATAACAGGCCCTTGAACACAGGCATGTAAAAGGCCGGTCCATCCTGCACAGAACTGAGAACTGAACCATGAGGTGACTCCAATAATTTTAGAAGTTTTATATCTTTTTTTCTGCTGATTCTGTTACAGTTTTTGTCACTTGTTAGTCTCCTTGAGGTCATACAGATATATACAGTAGTTCCATAGTTTGTCAGTAGATGGAGGCAGAAGACTGTAGTGAGTCCAGCTGCTGTGTTATTTTGTTCAGGCAGTGACTGGAGGTGAGTCTGTCGGTGGTGGTTCAGTGTGTTGCGCTGCTATGGCAGGATGAACTCAAGAAAGCGGAACAACAAACAAAGCAAGAAGTAAAGCCTGTTTTCTTCCTCAGTCTTGCAGGAGTGGCTGCAGACTTCAGAGGCAACATGTTAACTTGAGTATATCCTGTAAATAAGAGCTCAATGTGTCATAAACAGTGGAGCATTCTCGGTTTTAAAAAGATGATATGTTCAGTTGAGTCAATCCTGTGAGATTCTAGTTGCCCTTCATATTTTATGAACGATAGCATGAAAAGGTGCTACAGATGCTTCAGAGAAAAATTAGATCATGTAATCACGAGGGACAAAAACGTTAAACACTGTAGCAAAAGTAATGCCTGAGCATTTGTACCCTGACATCAGGGTACAAAAAACAACAGCTTTTCTTTCAACTGATTTGCACGGGAAAAAATTTGATTATTATCCACAGCAAAAATCTGTTAAACTACGACTCTTCTTTCTCTCTTTCCTGTACATCTAACATCAGCTGTTAACATATATTATGTTTGGCTTGTGGTAGATTTATGTGTCCTTTGAATTACTCCTGTTCAGTAAACTGTTCTGTTGAACTGTGCCAGTATTTAATAAACTACCTTCACCTACACAAACGCGCATCCTCGAGGCACCCGAGGACGCGCGTGAAGGCACAAAACATCTTCCTTTACCTTCTCCCCCCTCCACCTCAGCCTTTCCATCACTGTCCCACAGATGAGCGCAGATCATTTTCATTCATATTGTGAGTGATTGTTACACTGATGATAACAGGAAAAAGAAAAGAGATAAAGGAGACTAATGACACATAGCGCCTCCATCTCCAAGGCCAGCGCACCATGTCGTCATATTGTGATTACCCTGTGCTATTGTAAATATGTGTTTCTCTTAGGCTTACATAAATTTACATATGTTTTAAAACTCTCCTGAGATGGGAAACCATTAGGGACAATGTTAGCGTTTTCCATTATAGGCACCCACGTTTTCAGTGCTGTTTCACAGAATGGAAATGGCCATGCGCATGCAATAGAGGAAGGAGGGCACATTAGGCGAGAAGGAGAGCTGGAATTGAGAGGTTGTTCTTAGCATTATCTGAGGCACATAGAGAGAGAGTGTGTGGCTCTTGCTGTGCTACTCAGTCAGGGAGCATTAAGCTTTAAGAGGCAGTGAAGAGTCTCAGGTCTTCTGAGGGAACTTGACATTGTTCATAAATCCCTCAGGATCTGAGACAGAAGTAATGGTACACACACACATACAAGTGCCTGATTTCAAATTGGCCTATTAAATACAATTTTGCAGACATTACGATACATTTAAATATTATTTTTGTCCAGCATTGTGAAAAAATAAAACATACAATATTTGTTAGTATGCCAAAAATGTGTAGTCGTTATGTCATATCTTCGTTTTATTTTTTACAATACTATCAAAACCTTTTCCCTTTGATTTTTTTAATTTTAGCATTAATATTTTGCAAAATGGATAAAAGTGTTCTTTTGTAAATGGTAATGTGTTATGTGTTTAGTCATTAGTAGTAACTTAAATTTTGCTGTTATTGGCAGCTTTCTGGAAATCATTGCAGATGAAAAATTGTTGTTTTCAGCTGATGCAACGAAATTAATATTTTAATTTGGCCTAATTAATATAAGCTCTCCTTTGGAGAATGCAAAGACTTATGAGTTTATAAGTAGTACAATGGCTATTTCAGTTATTGTCTAATAACTGCTTATTATACAATACAATACAATGCTGTTATTGTATTTTATTTTGGATGTGTCATGTGGTTTGAAGTTTCCACTGTGCTGAGAACCAGGCAGGTTTTAGCAAGAACCCCTTTCCCAGCCGCCAGCACTGATAAAAGAGGAGAAAGAAATTAATAGCAAATAAGATTTAAAATATGTTGTGCAAAGAGATGGAGCATGGTGTTTCTGACTTCACAGGTTTGTGGCTGCAGGTGTAGCTATCACATCAGTGTCTTTGATACCGGGTAGTGCACAGATGGGGAAAGTTCATATCTTGTTGTATCTTGTTGTAGCATACATAGGCTTGTAATACACATATGCCGTAATATTACATTTTAATCCTGGTAAATTTAGTCATTTCCTGTAACTTAGTTCTTACTGTGAATTCTGCACAGCTCCTTTCTAAATTTGAACAGGTGTGTGATTGCAACTGTCCAAAAAACGTATATACATCTGCATCGCCAACACAGCAACTAGTTTTTTACACTTTTTAAAGTAATTAACAAAACCCTGTGCATTTGCTAATCATAGTCTTAAGGATTAATACCATAATGTTTTCATAAAAGCTACTGAATATAGCACCAAAACTTGAAAAAGAAAATAAGTGAAAGAGAAGGAACCTGTTGTAATCACCTAGTGAAAGCATCCAGTGGTCTTCACAGTCAAGACAGTGCCAGGTGTTATTCTCATGTAACGTCTCATTGATAAGAGCAGCAAACACCTCATTTACAGGAACCTTAGGCTATAAGATCAGGTACTTTAAAAGCCATCCAAACACATTCAGACCCTGCCTGTGAGCCAGCAAATAAAACACCTTGATATCACCACAACTAAACTAGGATGATTCTGTCTTAATGTCCCATTTCAGGGACCAAGGAGCCCATAGTCTTTATGGCTCCACAGAATTGCAGGAAGTAATGTTTGACACAGCAGGAGTCCTGCCTTTCAGATGATCAAAGTGACAAGTTCATCCTGCAACCAGAGCCACTTACAGGCGACATCAAGAAGCAGCAAGATTGGCAGCTTTTAGGTCCTTGGTCCATTTCATCAGCCATTACTACCAGCAGTGGCGGCATGCTGTGGAGGACTAGTGGGAGGAGGGGAAGGCAGATTAACAGACAGCTGATACAGGTGTATAGGCGGTATCAAACAGCAGCTCTGTCAATACTGCAGGCTTCAAAATTCTTCAGATGGGGCTGGGATCCCTAAAGTATGCCCACTGATTTCACTATGACAGGATTAACTGGGAGCTTCATATGATTTTCTCAGATTCTGTGACTCAACAATTCAGTGATCCACGTTCTATCGGCTTTAAAGGCCCCTATCCCAAGTTTCAAAAGCTTACCCTTCGGACAACGAATGCTCTTTTTCTCCCATGGTTCCGCTTTTCCTTTTTTGCTGCATTCACGTGTTCATCAACCCCCGCATCTTTGCCAACTCTCCCATCCTCCTTTCTCTGCACATCTGCTAGGTTTGGGTTTTCCTTTCTTCCCTCCAGCGCCTTGCTTGGCCCAAGGCCCTTATAGCCAAATTGGTTTACATTGGAGAGATAAATGCTCTGCAAATGCGCTTAAATGCGTACAGTAAAAAATGCAGACAGTGCGTGTCAGGATTATCACCCAAGTCAGGGGGAGAAAGGAGAGCGTCTCTGTAGCACAAAGCTTGGGAGCCAGAGTGAAGCCTGCAGATACAGTCCGTCTCATCCACTTCTCAGGAGAAAGAGAGGAGGATTTAGCATTTGCATGCTAGTCTGTAATTCCTAGCATTATATAACTTGTCGCCAACAATCAAACTCCTGTGGTATTGTGAAAGTATTGTTTCACATGGGTGAGCAAAGTGCGGAGTTTCACTTTGGGGGAAGGTGTTTTTTCGTGGTGCTGTACAGTGGCAGTTGGTCCAAGATGCATCCCGGAGACCACCCTGTAATCCCAGTTGGAGTAGCTATTCTTCAACACAGCCTGAGGCCCAACTAGAGAACATGCACTTAAAAATCCTGAAAATATACAGCTTAGCGCATAAATGACTTACTTGGGCGTGTGATATGTTCAAAGGGCAATTTAAAGATTTTTCACCAGAGATGAGGGATCAAGGATTTAGCACATTATAGCTACTTATGCTGTTCCCCCTGTGCGAGTGTGCCATGTCCACATCTGTAAATAAATCATATTGCCTGACTGTGATGTGGGTGCTGTAACAATACAAGTTGCCTTTATAGGCTACTGACAAAGAAACCGTGACGCTCAGTGTGTGTTCTTTCTTTGAACAGTTTATATTTATTGGGATGGTGAAACACTATGAAAATGAACCCTTCACGTGGTTAAATGTCTTTAACACTTTGCTAAGCTTATTCAGTATTTGTATTCAGAGATGGGCTGTAACGCGTTACTGTAATCCGATTACTTTGTTCAAGTAACAGGTGATGTAAGGGATTGCTATTGCAAAAAAATAATTAGATTACTGTTACTTTCCCGTAAGCACACTGCGTTACTGCGTTGCTAAACTGTCTTGATTTTATTTGTGAGAGTGTCTCATGACAATAACGTAACCACGTGTGACAGACATGTGCAGATCAACAATATGGAGCGCGGGAGAGAGTACGACCATGCAGCGTTTAAAGTGTGGACGTACTTACATTACTTTAAGTTTTAGTCTGTAAAAAGTGACAAAAACATTAGCGTCCGCTGTACGCGCGTGGGAGGAAAGCTTCTTTCTGCAGTGAAAAATTTAACTTCAAATCTGAGCGAGCACCGAGCACGCTGCCACGGGAATGTCACATTCATAGACAAAGCACCGGACCCCCCCACTGACATGACCGCTGTATTCAGGTGGTGTATCATGTTTTTAAAAAGTAACTAAGTAACTAATTACTTTTGAAAATATGTAATCAGTAAAGTAATGGGATTACTTTTTTGGAGACGTAATCAGTAATTAGTTACTAATTACTTTTTTCAAGTAACTTGACCAACACTGTTTGTATTATATCAGCGGTCCCCAACCCCGGGCCTCGGACCGGTACCGGTCCGTGAGTCGTTTGGTACCGGGCCGCGAGAGTTGAGGCTCAGGTGTGAAATGTCTGGTTTTCAGGGTTTTTATCGGTTTTCAGCGTTATTTTGTTATTGTTTTTATCGTTAACTCGGTTTTCCTGGGTCTTTTCACGTGTGTTATCAATAAATCTTCTTTTTTCGGTACCGGTACTAGTTTTATTTTGTTGTATTTATCCGCGACACCTTAAAGGCCGGTCCGTGAAAACATTGTCGGGCATAAACCGGTCCGTGGCACAAAAACGGTTGGGGACCGCTGTGTTATATGACACACACAAAATCCTGTTTTTAATTTCTGTGTCCACTTTTTATGTACAGTCTATAGGACTGACATCATCATTTCCATGTTTACAGCATTTTCACTGCTAACAGAGAAGCATTATTCTCTAAGGTAATGTTAAAGCATATTCAGTTTGATATTGTTTCCTTTCTGGCACTGTTCAGAAATGACAAATACAAGATTTGATGCACAGGGAAAAGATGCAACAACTCAAGTGAAGCCATTTCCAATGACAATGTTCAGACTCACATATGAAGAGTGCAAAACTGTAATGGTTTGGGCTTAACATATGGTTTCCCATTGTATTGTGTACTGCAAAGTTTACTTTAAATGCAATTGCATGTTTTAATAACATTTTTAAAGTTTCTAGTGTAACTTAAGGAGCCCATTACAGGCTATACGCTGTAAAACAAAAATAAGCTTATCTACACAGAGGCATTATCTTAACCTCAGAAAGCCTACAAGTGTAAAAGAGACATGATTCTAAGACGCTGTGCCATCACAAGGTGAAAGAGCCTTCACGTTGCAAAGGCAGGCAGGCAGGGCTTATACAAAGTGAAGAAACAGCTTTCTTCCTTCCCACCTGCTGCTGCTGTCGTCCCCTGGGGGACACGAAACTGCTGTCCCTGTCTGCTAGCATCAGTGTAAAAACCCTCCACATGCTCTTCTGTTTGGATTTGGATGTAAAACTCCCAAGAAAGACCAAAAGCAGCCCCCCCCCCCCCTTCTCCAGCCTCCCCCCCCCAAAAAACCTTTTTCTCATCCCCCTGACCTACCCCTCCCTCCAAATCAATGCAGTCCTCCCAGACCTCCCAACACAAAGCCCTTAGAGCAAACCCAGCACAGAAATCATAGCACACCATTCAATCATTGTTTTTTCCCCTCTCTCACCCCTTTTATGGTCCCACTAAAGGTTTTAACCGGGCAGAGAAGGAGGGCTGTCACTGAGGAAACCTTAGCCCATTGATGAAGTGACAGGAGCTGCCAGAATATGATCCTAATCCTGTTTCCAGCATTCTTTTAGCCTGCTGGCATCGCAATTCCTCCACACATTCTCTGAGCTGTCAACTAGGAAAATCCCTCTAATAGCGCATTGCCCAGATACACATCAAAGAGCTCCTGGAAACCTTCAGCGGCTTAGCTGCCATAGACACACTAGCACACACAAACACACCATTCCCAATAACATACATCCACATGATCTTTAGGAACACACAAAACCCAGATGTCCGTGGAAAATTGACCACATATTTAAAGTAATAAACCAAGGATATTGGAATGAGTGATCTTTGCGCCCCCAAAATTATTTTTACACGCTGTAACCATGCCCTATTTTAAAACAGCCACCTACCTTTTGCTAGTCAGAAAGTGATATAATCTTTATGGTCGTGGATTTACGGGGCAGGACAGAGCAGGGGGAAAACAGGTGTCTGAACTTTGCTGACTCTAGAAACCCTTTTAGCCCTATTTTATCTCATTCTATTCTTACTTAATCCATCGATATTCCAACCAAAGGTAATCTTCTTATGGCGAAGCATTCTGTTTCGGTGCAGCCAAACCTCTGCTGACAGGGTGGGGGAAGAGGGGAAGCAGCGAAAGAGAGCGTATGAGGAGTGGGTGGGTGGATGGTGGATTGGGAGACTCTTTAGGGCCTGACACTGTGCTTCAGTCATTTCATTTGGGATTAAATCTTCTGCAGTGAGTGAACAAGTGGCAGGTTCTCCCCTATCTGGTGTGTAAACCTCAGCATGAACCCTGTGGATAAATTATTTATGGATCATCAAGGTGTCTTCAATAAAACAGGAACTAAAATTTAATTTTTACTATAAAAAAGTGAAGGTAAGTTTTCTGAAATTTTAAACCATTTATTATGAGCTAGACTTTCTCTGGTCTGCACAATCTAAGCCAAGCCCACCCTTGTTTTGTTGCCAACTTATTCTCATTGGAAAGTAACGTCTGTGAGAGGGCACGGTAACTGGTTCAATATCCTGGTTAGAAAGTAAATGGCTTTCCTGGTCTTCTTCAGACTCACCTTTTGGCTAACTTCCTTCAACTCATCCCACAAGAGTTTTATCATGTATTTTATGAAGAAGTTGATTTTTTCTCAATGTCACATTTTCTTAATAAATACTTAATTACCTAATAAATAGCTGGTTTGAAAGTGTTAATGAAAAAATACAGACAGACATTTTCATGCTGTGAACATAAGTCATTCTTATGTTTTGATTTATTCCCTTGCATTGAACAGATAAATTACTCACATTTAAAACAAATGAGAAATACATGTTTTCAATGTACAGTCATATAATACATAGAGAACTGGCCTGTGCATTTTTCTGCTGAAGCCACCGGCTCAGGAAAAGTGGTGAGTTCAGTCTGACAAAAATAAATGTTGGCGGTGCGAAATTATTTTTAACTGTGCCTCATCTGCAGATTCTCCTCTTTGCTTCATTTTCTCTGTTAGGTCCTTTGCTTAAAGCCAAAACTGGAAAATACATGGGCTACTTCCTGTTAAATCCTTTAAAAAGAAGAGACATGGAGGTATTCCTTACTCAGGAAGGTGGACAAATACTGAAGGATATTTACAATGCTCAATGGATTCTTGAAAGCTGACCTGAAAGCTCTGACTGTGAAAGTCATCTATCAAGAAAAATGTATTTGGTTGTGAGATTATAGTAACCAATTTGATATCAGAACTTTACCCTGCTGCCAATGCCATGTCAACTATGTCATGTGGCTATAAGCCATGCTTCAGTGGGGTACAAGCATGCATAGTTCGAGTTCTTGTAGGATTATAAGATTTTTTTATATATATATCTTTCATATCTGTCCTGGAATGAGACTGACAGCTCTGGAGTTCAAGCCTTCCTGCAGTGACTTTATAGAAGAAGCTTAAATCATAGTGAACAGCTGGCATTAGAACTTCCTGATTCTATTGACCAGGTGGTGTCAAATGCAAGCAAGTGCTAAACAGTGCTGTTCAGTCACAGCTTCAGTCCAGGTGGGATTTTCATTAAGTCCGTTGAGTTCTTGTCATAATCGTATTTTCTCTTCGGTCTATCCAGCAGAGATGTTCTTTGTGTTTCCGTGTGCTCCCAGCAGTGAGCCGCATGCTCAAATGATGGTGTTGAGGATAAGGGCAATACATGAACTGACAACCCTGGCACTCAGTTAAAGGAGAGCCCCTAAAACATGCTTTATGCTCTTTTGGTGTGTACTTACAAATACTTTGAAACTGGGTTTATTTAAAATCGACAAAAGAGCAAACAAAAAATCTCAGCTGTGCAATTAATTTGTATGAGCACAAATTTGAAATGTGGGCAGACTTTGTGATTCTCATTACAACATCTGAAGAGCAAATAATCTTGACATTAAACTGGAGAGGGTTCTACTGCGGTTTTGGAGGTAATTCTGAATTCTGGGTGGACACACAGTTCTTTTGCTGGTTCATGAGAGGTCAGGAGGAGGTGTTGTTAGGTCACCTCCTGTGCAGGCCTCCATTCTGTAGCGTAGTCCCTGACCTAGAGGCCAAGCACGTACAACGAGCAGCCAAGCTTCAGTTGGGGAGTGTATCCAATCCCAGCGAGGCCGCATGCTGCTTGGCCCTCAGACGGAGGTTTTCGATGCTGGTGGTCTTGCTGTTGAGGCTTCCTGGGAGGTTGCCCGGCGCTGCCTGCAACAGTGGGTTGTTCCATACCTGCTGAGCCTGCGACAGGGTCTGGTAGTAGGACTGGCAGGGCAGCGACCCCAGTGGGGAAGGCATGTTAACGTTCATGCCCAGGTAGGGCAGACTGGACGGCGTGCTCATGTCAAACGATGGGTAGTGCACCAGGTTGTTGGTGGCCGCCATGTGTTGCCGAAACTGCTCCTGCAGGCGAAAGAGACTGAGAGGAGACGAAGCGTAGGAGTTGCTCTGCGCTAGACCACTGCTTACACTGCTGGAGGAGGGCAAGGCGGGGGAGCTCAAAGGAGAATCTGGAAGACAGGAAGCGAGAAGGAGGACTTCAGTATGTTTTGACGCACCTTTTGCATGGATAACTTCTGTATATACCGTCCATTTGAATGAATTCTATAAAACTATCTCGCACATGGATGGATTTCTAAAATAAAGTAATTGATTAGAGACTACAAAAGAAAGACAAACTGAATATGTTTGTTTTTTTTACCTGAGCTTGGACTCAGCCGTTTACAGGATGGGGAGCTGCTCCCTGTCGGCAGTACCCCCTCCCCCTGAATCTCCTCCCTGAGTTTCACCCTCGTCTCTCCTCTTATTTCGTCCTCCTCTCTGTCAGCATTATCTTCTGCTGCTGACTCGCTGTCTGATGGTTCAGGGGAGGTGACGTTTACTTCCACGCTCATCTCGCCAGGCTGGGGCCGTGCTGCTGCCTGCCTCTCTGTCTCTGAGTGAGAGGATGAAGAGGAGGAGGGAGGAGGAGGAGTGCGAGTCTCAGGAGCCAGGGTAGTGGCAGTAGTGAGATCATTCTTGGAGTCCTCTGTAGCACCTTCGGCAGCTCCTTGAGTTTCTTTCTGTTTCTGGAGCTGCTCCTTTTGCAAGCTGCGCTGCTTCTTACGAAACTTGGCCCGACGGTTCTTGAACCAAACCTGGCAGATAGAAAAATAGATAAGTGCCTGAGTAAAAGAGTAAAAATACATTAAAAGTTAATATTCTAATATTCTTCTTCTTGTGTGTTGTAAAAATTTAGTATGGCTACCATGGCTCTTTGGACAAAAACCCCTGATGTGGTGCACATGTGAAAAACTAAACTGAGCCTCAGGAAATTCATCGTCTACCAAGGCAAATGTCCTGTTGTACAATTTTAATGAAAAGGATCCAGTCAGTCTTTCAAGCAGGTGTGTAAATAATGAAAACAGCAGGCCATTCCCCCAATTTCATTTTTATTTTTAGATTTTGCAGGGTCTAGAACGTCACGCCAATGAAAAACTGTAGTCTTACAAGACTCTTATTAGAATACCTTGATATGTTTTCTGATATTTAATGAACTGCTTTTGCCTTGATCTGTGATAGTTTTGCCTTAAAAGTGACTGAACGCTGTGCATTTCTTAAAACATTTACTTCTGCAGAAGCTTCTGGTCTAGGTCTAATTATGGTTAAAGCATGATCTTAAAAAGATCTTTTACGTGGCTTTTTACCAAGAGAAAAACTACGAAACGAACACTTTTTTTGCGCACCCACCTGACTAATCAGGGAGCCTCTTGGCAGGTGGGCTTTAAAAGATACAAAAGGCTAAATCTGAGTATGCCAGAGTTTCAAACAGAGGTGAAAAGCAGTGCACTGTATAAGAAAACAAACGTAAGACTATCCTTATAGGATAGTGAGTCTGAAAGAGCACAGTATCGGCTCGTAAACAGCGAAAAACGACCATTCATATCACGTGACTGCGTTATTTCACATTTTTAATAGCGAAACGAGACTGCTAGACAAATGAATTTTGGGTTTGTTTTTTTACCTGTACACGTGCCTCGGGCAGGTTGGTGCACATGGCCAGGCGTTCACGCATCACCACGTCAGGGTAGTGCGTCTTCTGGAAGGTTTTCTCCAGAGCTTCCAGCTGCTGGGCGGTGAACGCTGTCCGACTGCGCCGCTGCTTTCGGTGCTGGGAGCCATAGCGGGCCTCAAGGATAATGTCTTGAAATGTACAGCCGTTGAGAAACAAGAAACATGACCAGTTTAATTTAGGGACAAGCTAAACGTTCACGCGAGCACCTTCACGTGCCAGGGTCACATAAATATAATAACTTAACTGAGAACGGGAGGAAGTGACAATTTGGGATAGAAAATGAGCAACTGAGTCTTACCAGCCAGTCTCTCCGCGAGAGTGAGCGCGTGCACCGAGGGCCTGTAGTCAGGCGCGTGCTGTGCTTGCTGCGCCGCCTGCTGGTGAAGGTTGTACATGGCGCTCAGTGAATTCATGGCGTGCAGAGAGTAGCCGTTCACTCCGTAGTGCTGCATGACCGGCGACCTGACTGAAGAGTCACAAGCTGCTGTGAGTTTCAGGCCTCGGAACAAACAAACTTACTTCTAAATAAAAGTTTAAGCTCCAGGAGGCCATTTCTTATTTTTTATTTTTGTGTGCGTCTTTGTTCCGAGAGGAGAAAATTAAATGGCAACAGGTGAAAGACAAGCTTTAGACTCCCGCCAAAGGGAAGATGGTTCATTTTATAAAAGGATAACAAAGCGAATAACTGATAATGATTTATGAGTTAATATACAGTTAGAATTTTCAAAGAACTTTCATGTGTGTCGTCAGATCCGCACAAATGTAGCAAAGTAAAACGAAAAACTGAAAGAAACTAAATCAATTTAGTCAAAAATATCATCAAAAACATGGAAACTAGAAAATCGATAACTTTTATATTACATTTGATTAAAGACCCCAGCACCAAACACTTTTTGTTCAATTTAGTGTTGAGAAAAGTCGTAAAATAGATTCTCCATTGATCTCATTGCTAATAATCTGCTTTGTATTTTGCTAATATAAAGTGTTGTTTCAGATCAAATGTATTTTTAAAGTAGTGTATAAAGTAGAATTTTCAATATCGTCTTTTTTGGATTGTTGCATTATTCTGTGGCTTTTTGTGGTGATTTTACCTTATTATTATTAGTATTGTAATACAGTTCTGTAAAATCATTATTACTGAATTATAATGCAGGCATGTATTATTATTATTATTATTATTTTTATACAAGTCTGTATAGTAATAATAATTATTATTATTATTATTATTATAAATTAAAGTGGTTTAATTTATATCCAAAAATATTCCAGTGAAAATTATCTTCAGTATTTTTTATCCACGGTCTGGGTTTAAAATGAGCTTTTACACTGAATATATTTTAATCATGATTATTATTGTTATTAATATTTTAAAGGTTTATTTTTGCGCGCTCGCAGTTCACGGTAATCGCTGCCAAACCTCTGCAGTCTGCACCGGCAGAATTGCGGGAAAATATTTACTTTGCTCCCTGTGAGTTCGCCTCGAGTGGGAGCCGTTTATTTCAATCTGTGGCGGGTCCCAGGTCGGTTCCAAGCGCCTAGAGGCTGACGGCGACGTGTGACAGGTCTGCGGTGAAATATGCACAAGATCGCCGGTTGGACTCCTGTTTAATGTGGGTGCAAATAGGTTTCAACTATACAGGACTATTAATTTATCATCAGGCCTGACACGTGAAACGTGGGCCCCGGTGGGCGTGTGTGTGTGTGTATAAATCACTGTTTGAGAGGAAACCGTGTAACTAATACAAAATTTTCTTTCGCTTTTAATTTTCTTTTTCTTTTTGTCTGTTTCATTGCATTATTTTGCTAAATGAGCCTCTGGCTGGAAGTATGTAATCTGCTAGTTTCCCCCCACATCTACAGCTTAAAAATTCAACATAATGCTCTTCTTTCAGGACAATGTCACGATGCCTCGGGCTCTGATTTAAGTCTAATTATGCTAATTGCCGTGGATTTATGAGTTATACTGCATTTACTAAAGAGTGCCTTGGGGCCGTAGTTCTGTATGCGTGGCGTCAATCCATCACCATTTACAAACTGAAAAGGCAGAGAGAGCGAATGGGAATCATTAACCTACGGAAAATTAACAACATGGAGTAACACACCGAGAGGAACCGAGGGATCTTCTGACAAATCCTATAACACTGCGTGTTATTTTACAGTCAAAAATAAAGGGAAACCGAGCAAACACGTGCTGTTATTGACCGCTGCCACTGTTTATTTTGGACACCTCGAGATCGCTGCACTTTGGGAATCATTTCTATCAGGAAGTTTGGAACACGATGTAAGCGAAGACAAAAACAGAAGAGACAAGGCTAAAACAGTTTTAGTTTAAACGTTTGTGTAGTTTAAAATCTAAAACCTGTAGGAAAATGATCTGTAATGCCCAACTTGCGTTCAGCAAACTTCTTACCTCTCTGTCTTATAGAAATTTCTCAGCCGAATATTCGCCTTTCAAATCTTCTGCTCTAAAATCCCCAGGTGGTTGATCATCTTATTCAGTTCATTACAGTTTTTCATTCAGCCAGATATCCTGAGAATATTCCGGTCTGTCCGCTCCGTGCACCGGCTCGCTTCTCTGCTTGAGGGAGGATGCCGAGCTGCCATCTATCGGCCTTTAAAGCGCTCCGGGTGGGGTCACCGGGGCGCCCAGACGCTTTCCTCTCTGTGCCAATCACGTCGCTTTCCTCATCCACCCGCCCCACCTCTCTTCTATACACCTCACTTTGTGGGTGAGTGCTGCACCGAGGTGCCGCTGTACTTGTTTTAACACGTTCTGTCACATTGGACAATTATTATTACTATTATTATGATCATTATTATTATAGGTCCTCCTTGTTTTAAGCATATCGCTCGCAGGTGACCGTGATGATGAAATGCGTGTTGCTTTTTGCAGGCTGACGAAGTTTCATCTTGATAACTTAAAGTTGTTTTGTACAAATGTAAAGAGAAAATTACGCGACAGCGTGAGTTTGATTTCATAATTTCAACATTACAGGGTTATTCTGAGAATTTGTTGCTGAGTAAGCGCTTAAACCCACTTCAAAGGGGAACCTGTACTTGTTTTCATTTCTAATTCTCAGTTGCCATTCTTTACTTTTAATTTTAGTATGTTTCATGCTGCTTTATTAAAAAATTTTTTTTTTAGAAAATTACTTAATCCACTACAGAGAAAATACAAAAATAAAAAAGTCCATTAAAGCTTCCGTTTGTTTGCCTGTCAGTGATGCTTTCTGGATTGATTTTTAGCTCCAAACAACCTTTTAGAAAACAAAATAATGAAAACAAATCCGAGATAATCTAGAAAGTAAACATTTGCTTCACATGATCTTTAATGTTTGTAAGAAATATGAGCTGATTTAGATGAAACTCATAAAAATCAGCAAAAGGAAGGGGGGAACGTTAATCACACGGGTCTTAATGAAATGATATGCAAATGACGAGAAGCTACTGGCCTTTGCTACCCTCTTGCAGTGACTACAGCGACTTTCAGGTTAATTCCGTGCATTAATTTTATTTTCCTGCTGCCTGGCAATGACTACATTTTTTGGTCGGAATGCAGCTGAGATGGAGAGATGCGGGCTGGGCTGCACTGCCTCCAGCAGCTCCCCGGCCCCGAGGGATTTAGGTTAGGATTGGGTAGACAAGACGCCATTTCACCCTCCAAAAAATGTCTTAAAATGACTGCTGGTAAGAGGATTAAAACAATAATGCCCCTCTCTTCTTCTTCAAGGTTTTTAGAAAAGATTTCTTCTTCCGAGGAAAAACCGTTTAGGCTGGAATTAAGGGCAGCGAAAGTAGCCTTTTAATGTAAAGCTTGCATATTTTGTTGAATTTTCTCCGAGAGTGAGGGAGAAAGACGAAGGTGGGCTGGGAGGGGGTTAAAATCCTAAATTTGATCTTTGCTCACCTTCACTCATAGAACTTTAGACGTCTGAAAACAGGCTGTATGCGCCTTATAGCTCACGTCAGCGCGTTTGAGCAAAGATCAAAGTCCCTCTTTAGATTTTTCATGTTGTTGAGCTAAGGTCGGTGTCTTATAGAGCTTAATCGAGAAAGTGCAGAATATGAAAAAGCAACAATGAAAATCAACGATTTATAGCAACAAGTGGGTTTCACTGCGCACATGGGTCTTAAAAACCTGTTAGCTAAACATAAGTTCCGATTTCATATATATATATATATATATATATATATATATATATATATATATATATATATATATATATATATATACTCCGAAGCTATGTTTTGTCCTATGCCTTTTTTTGCCGGAGAGCATTTGGGCAGAGAGGAGAAGAAAAATCGGATTAACTTGTGAACCGATGAAAATAAGAACTTAAACTGGAGGTAAATCTGTCCAGTGTCTCTTTGTGGGAACCGTTTCTAAAGCAATTAAAGCGAGAAGGAATTCCTCTCAGCTGCTCTTCCTCAAAGCAGCTTTTTTACGGAACGTATAATGCGGGCTAATGTCCAGCATGGCTGAGGGTTTTAGCGCAAGTGTCAAGAGGGCCTGCTATTAGAGTGATATTAGGCCAGTGGAGCAGCAGCCCCTCCCACGCAGGGATTGAATGGACAATAAACTCACTGTGATTTACAGAATTGGTTTTAACATGTAAAATAACATTTAGACAAATTATAGATGTAATCTTTTAAAATGTAATCTTCCTAAAAGTGAAGATGCTTTCAAAATATTGTTATTAATAGTCGTTATGTAGCTATTATAAATTATAAGCTTATTTATCAATTAAGAAAAAGGAGTGAAAAACAGTTTTAAAGTAGTATTCGGTGAGATCAGCCCTTTCCCTTAGAAGAGGTGAGTCTGGGTTCTTATTAGCATGTTGCAGAACTTGCCCCAGTTCCTCTGTCTTCTGTTTATTTCTTTAATGTTGGACAGAATCATGATGTTGAGCTCAGGGCTCACACTCGCTGAGGCTCTTCATGACTCTGGACTCTGGGATGTCACATTTTCAGGTGATGTTTTTTTTAAATTTAAGTCAAAATAATAGGCATAATCTCAGTTTTTAAAAGTATTCGACTTCTGGTGCCTAAAAGACGATTTGGACAGGCATGTCTGGATTAAATCCCAACAGTGTGTCTATTGTATGTGGTGTAACAGAGCAATTTAAGAACAAATTAAATGTATATGAATTTGTTTACCTTTCTTACTGGTCTATCATTAAGAGCTTGTGATAAGGGGAGAGAATGTTTGACATTTATAATGAGAAAATGTTTGTTTCATTGAAACGGTTTAATAACATCTAATCTAAATTTCGGATGTGGATAAAACAGGTCATTTGAAACATGACTAATGGGATTATTAATAATGCATTATTATCATTATTATGTATACTGATTTACCTTTAGTGAATATAATGTCTGCTTTTCTGAGCAAAACATCACCAGTCCCACTGGTGTCACCATTGCTTGTTTAAATGTTCACTCAAGTTTATTCGGTTCTCAACCATCTAAAACTGTAAAATATAAAAACTATCAAAATATTACGATTTATCAGTCAATTGATTTGCAAATCATTGACGTTTAGAGAAAAAATCAGTAGTTCCAAATTTGTTATCCCTTGCAGAACCTCACTGCTGTTTTTGAGGCCTAATGATAAAGATTATTCTGAATAAAACCCGTAGTTCACCCCTCGTCATTTACCATTTTCAAACCACACTTCTCATCCTGCTCACCTTCAGGATCTGAGCACTGTTCACCCCAGGCTAACTTTCTAAACCCCAAATTCATCTCAGATTTCTGTGGATTTTATCAGCACACTCATTGTTCTCTGCACTCTGGCTGCATTCAGGCTTTATCATGTTAAAGCCTCTCCTCAGATCTGAGTTATCGCCTTTGCTCTCAATCATCCTCGCGCCTCAAAACTTTATCCCTGCATCAGGACTTTGGCAGCCTGAATCAACGCTCAGCCGAGGAAGCAGCAGCGATTTATAAATCATCTTCAGTTTTTAATCAGGTTTATAACGCATGAGTGTTTGTAATTTCTTCTCCTCAAATGGCTCCCTATACTTCCAAGTGGCATTTTACATCAACTCCAGGAGAAAGTTGATGCCTTCAGCCTTCAGAGCCCATTAACTTTTGTCATTAGGTTTTCTTTAACTTCATGAATATATTAGGTTTCAAACCAGCTGCTCTGGCCGGCACATGCTCTTAGTCAAGGTTAGCTTGTGCTCATTTGGGTAAAATTAATCATTTTGATGTATCGTTTAGAATTGACTGCTTCCATGGGACTTGTGTGACTGGAGTAACAAAGCAACTTGCCATTAGCAATTCTCCAGCTGTGTATTAGCAGGGCGTTCACCTTTAAGACCGTCCTCATATGTGTTGAATACCTGATTTAAATGGACAAATCTCCAGCTCCATAGACTTTGTTTCCAGACTTCATGTATTAAAACACTTATTTTAAAAGTAAACAGCTTTCTGTGCGACAAAAGCAAAGCAAAGCATCACGTTTAAAACTGCACTAACTGCCTTTTATTTCGTCATGTCAACACATAACTTACACCTTTTTGCATTTATTAACTTGCAATGTTACAAATGCTAAATTGTCAGTGCTCATCACTAATTTGTCTGACAGCTGCCTGTTGCTTACCACATAGCCTACATAGTGTGAGTCTAATAGATCTGCTGTAAACACTGGTGACTTACTCGCCCCTTTTATCGCCAACTCTTTTCATAATACACACAGTTGTCAAATCAGCTGTTTATGTAAAATTATTATTAGTGTACCGTTTTATAGAGTACTCTGCACTCTCTATACACTGATTAATATGAGATAGTAAAAGAAAGAAAAAATACACATACATTCAATGCAACTGTCATTTTTCTATGTTATCTAATGCAACTCAAACACCAAAAGCTCAGTCAGAGACTCGGGTGTGTTACCCCAGCAGCTCACGATGTAGCCTCAAGCCTGCAGATTCGACCAGTTAGCGATGTGGTTGTGTTAACCTCACTTCTTCTAACTCCACAACCTTCAGATTTCACTTTCAAAATAGCCTTCAGGCCCACCTGATGCTGACTTAAGTGCCATCACTTAAGAGCTATTTTTAAAATACTCCACAATATCTATAAAAATCTCCCCAGAGTGGAGCATGCATCTGAAACTTTCTACATTAAGCACTTTGGTAGAAACCAAAGTGAGGTGAACAGAGAGCACTGAGATAGAGACACAGTTATTCTCCACATGTGAGGCTGACCACAAGTTGTTCACTCTATTGTTTATCCTTGTATGATCCTGTAGATGCGGCGCACCATGCAGCAGCCAGGGCCGCTCCTCTGAACAGTTTCTGTGGCAGACTTGACATATCGAGGTTGGCAGGTTTGTTTCCTCCCTCTTTCTCAGAACTGGTCTTTGGTTGTGCCCCTCAGGCTGCGGCCCAGCACAAGGGTTCCTATTGTCAAGACCTAATCCAGGGGCTACACAGCTTTAGCAACATGGTGGGATAAAAGCCCATCAAACCACTGCTTTATGGGGGCAAATCTTTCCTAATCCCTCGCTTTATCTAAACAAAAGGAGAGAAACAAGAGGATAGAAAGAAATTGTGCAGACACAGGGCAAGACCGGGAGCTAAGATGCAAAGAAGTAGTTTCACTGGAGAAGCTAACCATTTTTGACAGGCTTTCACTAAAAGACTGACAAAAAACAGACACCAGGATTCCAAAAAGGGCTGTACAGGGTTTTTTTCTTTTCGAAAGTTAAGCTTTAAGATCCTTAGAGGGATATGTTGAAATTAGCGAGATTAAATGCAAAAACCTTAACTATTAAGAGTACTTGGCAGGGGACACCTGTCAGATGGGGACGCTATAAAAATTTGTTCTCGGTTTGCTCGGTTGATGTAAACAAGCGACAACTGTGTGATCTTGAACCTATTCTTTTGCGCTTTTCTCAGACTGCGAAAGGGGAGTATGGGAATTTCTCTTTCCCACCTCACACACTGCTTAAACCCCCCAGCTCCATCACACCGACTGGGTGTTTCAACCATGAAGTCTTTACTTTTAAGAACCGAAGTCAGAGAGAATGTATTTCATTCAATGTGTATGGATTCTTTAGCAGACACTAAAATACAGCAACAAATTAATATTTTGATTCAAAGCCCGTTTTTTAGTTTATCTGCAACATCATTGAACTGGCTACTCATGAATTCCTGAAACTTACATCTTCATTATTTATATATGTATATACATATATATATATATATATATATATATATATATATATATATATATATATAAAAAAAAACACCCAGCACGCCCCTGCGGGCGGTTTATCCTTCAAGCTCGGGTCCTCTACCAGAGGCCTGGGAGCTTGAGGGTCCTGCGCAGTATCTTAGCTGTTCCCAGGACTGCGCTCTTCTGGACAGAGATCTCCGATGTTATTCCCGGGATCTGCTGGAGCCACTCGCCTAGCTTGGGAGTCACCGCACCTAGTGCTCCGATTACCACGGGGACCACCGTTACCTTCACCCTCCACATCCTCTCGAGCTCTTCTCTGAGCCCTTGGTATTTCTCCAGCTTCTCGTGTTCCTTCTTCCTGATATTGCTGTCATTCGGAACCGCTACATCGATCACTACGGCCGTCTTCTTCTGTTTGTCTACCACCACTATGTCCGGTTGGTTAGCCACCACCATTTTGTCCGTCTGTATCTGGAAGTCCCACAGGATCTTAGCTCGGTCATTCTCCACCACCCTTGGGGGCATCTCCCATTTTGACCTCGGGACTTCTAGGTTATACTCGGCACAGATGTTCCTGTACACTATGCCGGCCACTTGGTTATGGCGTTCCATGTATGCCTTGCCTGCTAGCATCTTGCACCCTGCTGTTATGTGCTGGATTGTCTCTGGGGCATCTTTACACAGCCTGCACCTGGGGTCTTGCCTGGTGTGATAGACCCCAGCCTCTATGGATCTTGTACTCAGAGCTTGTTCTTGTGCTGCCATGATTAGTGCCTCTGTGCTGTCTTTCAGTCCAGCTTTGTCCAGCCACTGGTAGGATTTCTGGATATCAGCCACCTCCTCTATCTGCCGGTGGTACATACCGTGCAGGGGCCTGTCCTTCCATGATGGTTCCTCGTCTCCCTCCTCTTTCTTGGGTTTCTGCTGCCTGAGGTATTCACTGAGCACTCGGTCAGTTGGGGCCATCTTCCCAATGTATTCTTGGATGTTCCTTGTCTCATCCTGGACTGTGGTGCTGACACTCACCAGTCCCCGGCCCCCTTCCTTCCGCTTAGCGTACAGCCTCAGGGTGCTGGACTTGGGGTGAAACCCTCCATGCATGGTCAGGAGCTTTCTTGTCTTTATGTCAGTGGCTTCTATCTCCTCCTTTGGCCAGCCTATTACCCCAGCAGGGTACCTGATCACGGGCAGGGCGTATGTGTTGATGGCCCGGATCTTGTTCTTACCATTCAGCTGACTCCTCAGGACTTGCCTGACCCTCTGCAGGTACTTGGTGGTTGCAGCCTTTCTAGCGGCCTCTTCATGGTTCCCATTTGCCTGCGGGATCCCCAAGTACTTGTAACTGTCCTCTATGTCTGCAATGTTGCCTTCTGGTAGTTCAATCCCCTCAGTTCTGACTACCTTCCCTCTCTTTGTTACCATCCGACTACACTTCTCCAGTCCGAACGACATTCCAATGTCATTGCTGTATAGCCTGGTAGTGTGGATCAGTGAATCGATGTCTCGTTCACTCTTGGCATACAGCTTGATGTCATCCATGTACAGGAGGTGGCTGACAACTGCTCCGTTCCGTAGTCGGTATCCGTAGCCAGTCTTGTTAATGATCTCACTGAGGGGGTTCAGGCCTATGCAGAACAGCAGTGGGGACAGAGCATCTCCTTGGTAGATCCCGCACTTGATGGTAACTTGTGCTATGGGCTTGGAGTTGGCCTCTAGTGTTGTACGCCACATCCCCATTGAGTTCCTGATGAAGGCTCTTAGGGTCCCATTGATCTTGTACAATTCTAGGCATTCCAGTATCCAGCTGTGGGGCATTGAGTCATAGGCCTTCTTGTAATCAATCCAGGCAGTGCACAGGTTGGTCAGTCTGGTCTTGCAGTCTCGGCTGATTGTTCTGTCTACCAGTAGCTGGTGTTTTGCACCTCTGGTATTCTTGCCAATTCCTTTCTGTGTCCCGCTCATGTATTGACCCATGTGCCTGTTCATCTTAGCCGATATGATGCCTGACAGGAGCTTCCATGTAGTACTGAGGCAGGTTATTGGTCGGTAGTTGGAGGGGTCCTTGGGGATCAGGACCGTCCGGCCTTCAGTTAGCCATTCCGGGTGTCTCTCGTTAACTAGCAGCTGGTTCATTTGTGCTGCCAGACGCTCGTGGAGTGCAGTCAGCTTCTTCAGCCAGTAGGCGTGAACCATGTCGGGCCCTGGTGCTGTCCAACTCTTCATACTGGAGACCCTTTCTTGGATATCTGCCACTGATGGTTACTGGACCCTGTTCAGGGAGGTCGCTGTGGTCTGCCCTCAGATCCACTAGCCACTGAGCATTGCCGTTATGGGTTGCATCCTTCTCCCATATGCTCTTCCAGTATTGCTCCGTCTCCAGCCTTGGTGGTGCTGTTCTCTTATTGTTCCCTTGCCACTGAGAGTACACCTTTGCTGGTTCTGTGGAGAACAGCTGGTTTATTCTCCTGCCTTCTATCTCTCTGGTGTACCTCCTCAAGCGGCTGGCCAAGGCTGTGAGTCTTTGCTTGGCAGTTTCCAAGGCCTCAGGTATGGACAGCTTGCTGTATTTCTTAGGCACCTTATTTGTCGCACCTTTCTGCAACTCTGTTAGTTGGCTAACCTCCCTCCGTGCTACTTTGATCTTGCCCTCTAGCCTCCTTCTCCATGGAGGGTACTGCCCCTTGTGGCTGTTCAACTTGTAACCAAGCATCTCACTGATCACTGCTGCCGTATTGTAGATCAGCTTGTTAGTGTCGGTAATTGTGGTTGTAGGTATTGCCCGTAGTGCTGCATTAACATCATCTAGCACACCTTCTGAGGGTACTTCACGTAATCTTGGTAACCGGCTACGGGGGATCCAGGTTTCAAGCTTGGCCATGATCCTATTTTTCAGGTCAGTTCCTCTCGCACTCAACGATCCTTCTCCTATCGTACTTGGGGCTATGTACCCAATCTCGGGTGGGGGTGATGATATCTCCCCCCTGACCTGGCGTCCTGACTCCTCCTTGCCGTAGCATTTGTGTTGTACCTCGTCAATCTCTAGCTGTGAGAGCAGTCCCTTCTTTTGAATGTTGGAACACTGAGCTACTAGTTGTTTCGCCGTCATTGTGGATGTTGGGTATCGAAGAATCCATAGGTCCCTCATCCTATTCATGTAGCCCCTTCCGCCGGGGTTACTTGCGTAGTAGCATTCCAACAACGCCCTGTTTTCGTCCCTTGCCCACCGATGCCTTCTTGTTCCAGTAGCCCACTTTTCGTCAGGGTGCCCTGGTTCCTCAACACCTGACGCGGACCTTGTTGATCCGGGCGACGTCCGAGCCGGCATGCCTTCATATTTATCTGTCTCGCTCATGTCTGCGGTAGGCTTGCTTAGCATAGGGGGTCTAGCCTTAGGACCCTTACTGGATACAGACGCCCCAGGCAGGAATCGAACTTGCGATCCTCTGTTCCAAAGGCGTGTAGTTTAACCACTACGCTATCCAGCTGCTCCACTACGCTATATATATATATATATATATATATATATATATATATATATATATATATATATATATATATATATATATATATATATATATATATATATATATACACGTATACGGACATATATATGTGTGTGTGTGTGTGTGTGTGTGTGTGTGTGTGTGTGTGTGTGTGTGTGTGTGTGTGTGTGAGAGGGTGTCGGGGGCAAATCCCCTGACCCCATTTCATGTCTGCTGCCAGTTCCAATTTCTATCTTTGCTCTGTGGCAACTCGCTTCGAATCCCAAGTGTCGCATCTGCAAATGACTGTGAGTTAGAGGCTCCATTTTCTGCCACAGCCAAGATGCTCCACAAGAGGACCATTTGGAGCCCGGCGGTCACAGAGCCGAGCAAAGATTGAGAGCAAGCCAGTTCTGGCTCTATGTACATAAACCACGACAGCCGGGGGGCTTTCAATGTCCCGCTCGCTCTCTCAGGTACATGAACAGAAACACGGTGACATACATAATTCACCACCTGACAGTAAATACACTGCCCTCATCCACACACACAACGATGTTCAGGCTTTTGAGCACAAACTATTTTACGCGCATTATATTCCTTATTTTTATTTGACTGCCCGCCCCCTGCTGGCCTGTGTTGTTGCCTCTCAAATGGGGTAATTAAGAGACAATAGGCTGGGGATGTTCATCAGGGACTGAGTGATTAGTGATTCATTACATAAGCTTAGAATGAGGAATAAGAGAGGAGGGAAGTGGCTGGTCTTGGGTGGGTGGGTTGGGTGGGAATACTGAAACAGCCTGACAAATTGCCGATGGATTTATCCAGTGTAATTAACTATCACCGAGGGAAAGGGCTGGGACTTGGGATATCAGTAACCTACATGGAGCCATCATGCGGAGGGGAAAACTCACCTGCCAGCACCTCCACAGCTCACATATTTATACAGTGTCTCACTACTTTTTTAGTGATTCACAGAATTGTATTCTTTTCCTTTAACGTGCTGCAAGACTTATTATTTCCCCAAATATGTGCTGCTTAGGTATCTGTATAGCCTGTAGCAACTGGGTATTTTCCACCTGAGAAAACTGAGTAAAAACTACAATGGGATCATGCTACCCATGATGCCAGTGAGTGGTCATAATGTACCCATCTTTCAATATATTATTTGTTCAGATACTAGATAAAGATACTTAATATGGAGATAAAGCAATGCATTACACAGCTGAAACCATGACACTGATATTCCTTAAAGGGGAATGTCTTTGTGAGTAGGGAGTCATTTATCTCATGCTTTTAAGTCAGTAAAACCCGTTCACGTAAGGATGCATTCAAAAGTGGATGTGTTCTGACACGCCATTTTGATGCATGACTGAAGGTTTGAAAGATCTTCCCACTGGTAAACAGGTGGATGGACATTTGTGGTTTTTCCTGCTGCAGCAGATAAAGTTTTTCCAAGGTGTGGATGTCAAAGGTGAAAACAACACCAGTAACATTGTTACATTCTGCTCTGTGATTCTCTGACTTTGACTGATAACCTTCAAACTGTGAACTATGACAGGCCATTAGAGAACTGGTTAACCAACACAAGAATCTGAACAATACTAATTTTCTATAGTCAAAGAGTATTTTGTTTATAATATGCTATGGAAATATGTTGACGAGTTATGCTGTCTCCTTAGATTCGTATTTATATACAGTACTAGAAATATACAAGAGCGAATGAGAACACAACCTTGATAGTGTTGTGGGTAGTGTTTCCCCTCTTGAGTCAAATGAAATGCTTATGAACATCTGTTCTGCAGATAGTTCTGTAAATACATGGACAGACATCATGAGCATCACAGCCAAGCAAGAAACACGCACAACACTCTACAGTTGTGTAGCTGTGACCAAAACTCAATAATCTGAGGGTGTGGTCGAACCCTTGAGTGCTGAGTTTATATGTTATAATGTAGCCATGACTATGAGTCATATATAAAAAATGCTGGCAGGTTTGCAAAAACTGGCACAGAAATTCAAACCAAACTGCTAAAACATTTTTCTTTATTTGAGTCTGTTGATTTTTAATGCATATATACATTTAGTGCTATGTTCAGTAGAAATAAAATAAGAAATAAAATTCTATTCTTTGTATGGCACACACACACACACACACACACACACACACACACACACACACACACACACACACACACACACACACACACACACACACACACACACACACACAAATGGCTTCCATCCACTTCTTGACTGTAATGTATAAAGTAGGAAAGTCTATATTCCTGTCTTCATAGTCCTTCCAAAGCCTGCCTCCCATGCAGGAGTAATCCTCTCTGGTCCATATCAGCCTCACAAAGCAGCACTCACTTACATGGAGAACTTGGTTTTCTCTGTCTGTTTTATCTGATTTGGAAGCACTTAGAAACAGCTCTAAGTCTTTCCTCGATTAAAGGGATGGGGAGAAAAAAAACTCAGCCGGTGTGATAACCACTTCCCTTATACAAGCTACCGCTCAACATCCAACATCTGTCTATTGTTGTTAAATCTGCTTTAAAGCATCTGCGGGTCATCTGGATTCAAACATTTAGTGAATTGAGGCTCATCTGTTGAGCTTATATCACTCTTGAGTTGCTTTCCTCTCCTCTTTACTAGTGAGAGCCCCTCACGAGAATAACGGCTCTGTTTCAAATACCTCTTGAAAGTTTCTACCTAACGACTAATAACTGAGCAGTAATCGCGTATCTGTATGTGTGCAGAATATACCGTTTTTATTAACAGCACTTATTTTTGCTTACTCACAGCTCCTCACTTATCAGCTTGCAGAGAGTGCAAAGAGTGCAGCACACTGGACTTGTTAAGTCAAGCTCTTTCCCCATAAGCTTTATTATATAGTGTTTTATGAAATGAGCATAAGGGATTGTTTTATTGTTATTTCATAATCTGGATTTATGCCTTGTTCGGCCAAAGCCTTCTTAGAAAGGCTTTGGATTGCCATCAGGACACAGCGACATCCAGCATTAACCCACTGAGTGTCCACGGGGATGCCAACTGAACATGACCACTTACACTGGAGTGAGACAGACTTTGGCAAGAAGAGAAGAGACAATGGTTTAAACTTTGTGGCTAATTATATTTTAATATTTCTCTGTTTGCTCTGAAAGTATAATATATATATTCACAGTTCCTGTGAATAATTTTTTAATATCCACAGGAATAGAGGTAACAATAAAAGAGCTTAGTAAAATTTAAAGTGTAGACTTTGTTACATTAAACTACCCTTAATTACTGTGTTTCAACAATGGGCAGTAAAGATGGCATAATATTTTATTGGGTTACCTGCAGATCAGCAGGCCTGCTCCCAGACATTTGCTTTCTAATTACATACAGTTTGGTGCAAAGACTGCCGCAGAGATGGCAAGCCAGTGTGGATATAAGTGCTTAAGAAATTACAGTGTGACATGGCCTGAGGCCATCAATCTCTCTGCAGGGAGGCTGCAGTGGACCACTTAACTTACCTGCACACACAGATCGCACCAATCAGGGACGTATGAAGAACACTCATTGCAACACTAAAGTGGTTGAGGTGAGACAGAAAGAGTAAGAATGAATTGAAAGGGCACAAAACATCAACAAATTTTCAAGCATCAGGACAAATCGGGTACAAATGGGGAGAGAGGGGCTTTAAGAATAATAAGGTTTCGTGCTGGGCCCAACTGGCCATGTAAAGAGTCGGGCCATCCTGGCTGTCAGATGGCGACTGAGCAGAAACCACAGGAGTGAGAGCCGCAGTCTTCTTGTTAGATAATCCCTCAAGCACACATCGCTCACGGGGGGAGGCCTGAAATAAAGAGGCCATGGATATCTATACATGTTTATCTGTTTCTAATTAGCTGATTCCCAAAGTGGAGCGTGAGCATGAGAAAACTAAAACATGGCATGAAGAGGATGCCTTTTTTCAAAATACCTTAAAATAATTTCCCACATTTTTTTTATACATTCTCTTGTTTTAATAAACGCTTCACAGTGGGACTGTGATGGTTTATGTATGTATTTATTACGACGTGTGTTTTGAGTGCTTTTTCTTGCCTCAGGGTCTTGCATATTATTCACACACACACACACACACACACACACACACACACACACACACACACACACACACACACACACACACACACACACACAAGTATCAGAAGAGCCCTTTGGCAGAGATCTGACTCACATGAATATGAATGAGGAGGTAACACACAGGGGAAAGCTGGAGAATCTGATGACAGTGCAGGAAAAGACCAGAGCATCTACGGGGATGTATGACTTCTCAGCCGGGCCACTGATATGATAAAGTGGCTGAATTTGAATAAATGTGTGTGTGGGTGTGTGCGCCGTGCCTCTGAGCGGGTCCCATCAGATGGACATGAATAATGTATCGATAGCCAGCCCCTGTGATAGTCCATACAACCCTGCGTGTGTGCGTTGTGTTTAGCCTGCCCAGCTGGCAGGGTCACAGGGGATGCACACACATTATGTCACAGTCCCTGGAGAGGTGTGGGTGCATGTTCCCTTTTCATCATCAATCAGCAGAGCAAACTGTTTAACAACAACAAAGAGGCAGTTAAGAGGCCCCTCAGTTCATGCCAGAAGTGGTGATAATTACCCAAACATGAAGTTGTCAGTCTTCTCCCTCTTCAGCTTCTCTCTGCATCTGCCCCTTTGTGCGCTGAGTCAGGCGTGACTCACTCACAAGTGAGACAGACAGTAATTGGTGAGATTGATTTTTAAAAGCTTATTCATTTGACCTGCCCCTTGTCCATATGGAGCATTTTCTATAAGCTTGATAAATGCCTCAATACATTTCCACGTGCTCTTTGCTTCCCAAAGGTTTTGTTTCCATTTTGCAAAACAAATTTAAATCTCTGCGGTTAGCTGTTTTCTGTGCAATCACCCATTTCTGCTAAAAGGAGCAGTTAAACACACCCCCTGTCAAAGGTCTGCCTAAAGATGCCAAATGCATTACACTCCCAGATCTGCCTCCACTTGTGTGTTTGCTCATCTTTCGACATGTTCCACATAGTGACCTGTTTTCGCTCTCAGTCTTAGTCCCTTACAAAAAACAGAAGCAAACAGAAATCAAAGAAGAATCATTTGTTAAAAAACTGTGAACGAAAATTCATGGTCCAATGTGTTTGGATGTAAAGCGGACTCAGTAGCTGTTTTTAAAAAACAACTCAAAACTCACCTTTTTAAAACTGCTTTATTTTCTCTTTTTAAATCTTTTTATGACTTGTAATCTTATGTGCAGCACTTTGTGATTCTGTCTTGAAAGGTGCTATATAAATAAAAATTTATTTATTTATTTATTTAAAGCTGATAAAAACTATTTTTTATTTGGTAAAAAGCCGGTTTTTATAAGTGAAAGTAGGGAAACTGCCCGAGTAGTGATATCATTTTGTTAAAAGCACCAGTTTGTACATATAGTTGTGTTTTTTCTGATTAAAGAAGTGTTTAAACGATTCATATTTAGTCTATTTGTAGCCTGTCTCGGCTGCTCTTTTCAGCAATGTGTCTTTTGTCCTGTTTGTCGCTGCTCACACCCAGCTTGGTTGTGGCAGATGGCTGCTCCTCTTTGAGCCTGGTTCTGTCGGAGGTCTCTTCCTGTTAAAAAGGAGTTTTTCCTTCCCACTGTCGCCAAATGCTTGCTCATGAGAGATTGTCTGCTTGCTGGGGGTTTCTCTCTTTGATTGTAGCATCTTTTCCTTACAATACAAAGCTAACTAAATTATACTATATATACTATATATATTATAATATATATAAATGTGTGGCTCAAGCTAAATGCTCCACTGTTTTCTGGTCGTCAGTCTTCTACAGAGCAATGTGTATCTATTTACTACTACTTGAATTTAAGTGATTTAATCAGAAAAAATCTCAAAATTATCTTTCATGTAAAATAAAAGGCATAAAAGATTGAAGTGACCCCTTTAAAGTCATATATACTCAGGTTTGCTTTGTTTCCCCCCACAGTACTTCACCAAAACACTTGCACAACTTGAACACAGTGTTAGGAGCAATTTAAAGATCATGGAGAAACAAGCACCCTCGTGATCTCTGCCCTTTGGAGCGCTTGGCCCTCGATTGATTTCTGAATTTTTCTGCCTTCAACACATCATTATGTGTTAGCAACAGTAAAGAAACTCCTTGTTTCGACAGTGTACAGTAAAAGACAAAGCACAGGAGCTGAAGAAGAAATGAAAAAGGAAAGATAATGGATCTTTAACTGTATACACTAGAAATCGTTCATGTGACCACCTGACAAAGAAATAACAACCTTATAATATTAATCTATTTTTTTCTTTTTTTACTGTACAGCTGTGATTTTTGTTGATGTTGCGTACAAGTGCGGCTTTACTTAAATTCTATCAGAGGACTTTATTTGCACTGAGAATTTTGCAAAGGCAGACTTGAGAAACGTGCTCTCAGAGAGTTGGATAGCCTTGAAACACAGAAACTAATCCATGGTATTGATCAGTGTGTTTCATATTGGCCCCTGTAATCCATCAAGCTAACAAGGTGGGATAGGCCTAATTTATATCATCTGAAAGGTGTAATCAAAGATGAATGAACCCTAGCGTGATAGAAATGTGCGCTGGGTCATAATTTCTACCACTGTGAGTAATGGTAGGAAGGGATAAACACAACGGCCGCTGTGGAAAATAGGCAGAAATAAACCCAAGGTTTGTAAAGCCCTGCTGAGCGTGCATGTGTGGCAGACTTTTTTCTACCACCACCTCTGAAAAACTTTTTTAAATGAGATGAGCATCCTAGTAAAGCATGAACTGGCCATAACATAAAAAGGGAGTGTATATATATTTATGGATAAGCTAACTTTACTTCTCTGGAATAGCCTACTTCATCTGGGGCTTTCACCTCAGCCAGGCTTATTCAACCCGACCTGAAGTGTTGTCACCAACGCAGCCAACAAAGCTGTAATAATTTAAACTCCTGATGAATTTTGAGCACTTTAAAATTCAAATTCAAATTCAAATTCAAATTTTATTTGTCACGTACACAGTCATACACAGTACGATATGTAGTGAAATGCTTGGACAACTGCTCGTGACCTAAAGAAAACAAAAAAGGAAAAGGCTATGAATAAGATAGGAAATAAATATGAAAAATTAAAAAGGGTAAATTTAACTAGGAAGGAATAAAATATAAATTAAGGTTAAAAATGAAATAACTGTACAACACAAATTAGAATGAAGGGTAAATTTAACTGGGAAGAATAAGATAAAATATATAAATTAAAGTTGAAAATAAAATAACTGTACAACAAAATACACAATACACAATATAGAACTATATAAGAATGTATGAAGAAATCTAAATCTAAATAAATATATACACAATAACAGCAGCTGTACAAGTATTAACTGGAAATGAAGAATATAGTGACCAGTGTTGTGCAAAAACAAAGTCCAGAAAGTCCAGTGTGTGTGTAAGAACCATATGTGTGGGTCAGTACTGTGTGGTGGTGTGATTGAGAGACCGTATCGCCTGCGGGAAGAAGCTCCTCCTCAGTCTCTCTGTGTTTATGGCCTTTATGTACTCTTTACAGTAATTAAATGAATGAGCCGGTCAAACAGCTCCAGTTTCCCCTAATGGTTCCCTTTATAATAAAACCCAAAGGTACAAAAATACTTGTACAACATGTAAAATAGTTAATTTTTTATTTTATGTGCACCAAATACATTTCTTTATGTATTTATCTGTGTCTGTATCTTATTCTGTATGATCTAAAGTAGCACACAACATAAAATTTACATACATTTTTTTAAAATGATACAATAACACCTTTAGGGAGAAAATGTAAGGAGATGACACGTATCTACAGTCATCTGCTGTGAATTATTTGAATGTACATGTTGCCAAAAGCTTCAATAATATCTTTATCCACTGTACAACAAGGATGCTCTTGTACATGGCTGACCCGGAGGGTAAAAGATGGCAGTGAGGGAGCCTCAAGCGGCTGCGGAGAGGTAGAGAGAGTAGCAGTAAATATATGTGTAAATATATATAAATGTTTCCTTTTAAAAAGCCACTTAAGAACTCCAACCCTTTAAATAAGGCCAGGAATAATCTGTTTCCTCCTTTGCGGTAGATCCAGCAGGGATTTGCAGAAACATTCGGCAGTGACACAGATCTACATAATCATTTTAAGTTTCTACCCGCTCCTTCCAATGATTCTCCTGCTGTCACTTTAGATACCGCTAAAACTGATTTGGGCTCCCTAATCTCCCAGTATTTCTTAGACTTTAAAAATCTCTAATATTATAAGGAGATTATTTCATTTATAATTGATTGAGTGCATTTGCTGTAGTGCCACTTCAAAGTTGCTGAATTAAAGATGCATTTAAGAAGCCTGGTGCCGGGCGTTGTGAGTCGCAGGGTGGGGTGTGAGGTTATGATGGAGAAGAGGATGGAGGAGGGGGGTTTGGGAACAGTGGAGGTGGTGGTGGGGGGGAGGAGGCTTGTGTCTTCTCGGTGGCTGATCCACGGAGATTTCTTAAAAATTGGCTCTTGCAAAGCACCGCGCTTGGAGAAGGCACGAGGGGACTGGCAGCCCACCAGCCGTGGCAGCAATCTGTCTGAGGTGCCTCTCGTTACATTTGCTTTCTCAGAGATACGGCATCAAGTCCTGTCCATCCTCAGAGTTCTTCTAAGAACACATCAAGAGGATGATTCTCAGGTGAAGTCCGCTTTACCTGTAAGGCAAGGCAAGGCAAGGCAAGTTTATTTGTATAGCACAATTCAACAACAAGGTGATTCAAAGTGCTTTACAGAGACATTAGAAACAAGAACAAATAAAAAGCATGATTTAAAATTGAATAAAACAAGCAAATAAACTAACTAACTAATTAACAAACAAACAAACAAACAAACAACAGTATATAAAATCAAAACAGATAAAATCAGAACAGTAGATAAAATCAGTAGTTAAATGTAAGTTTTGAAATTTAAGCTTAAAGTGTGGATTTGGTGCTTTATTCAAATGCAGCTGAGAACAGGTGAGTCTTCAACCTGTAAGAGATTTTACCTAAATATCTTCCTTTTCTCTCAAGTCAAACCACTTGGGAAGGCCAAAAAAGTGTCCGTTTTTCAAAAGCCTTTTTGCTTAAGCTCCATCTTTGGATTCCCCAGCACACACGACCCTAAAATCTTCACAGGCCCAGGCTGAAATATGAAGTCCCCTGATTCCTCCATCTGCCCCTTTCCCAAACTGAGTAGGGCTCCCACCTCCTCATTGGCTTACCAATACCACTGGTCTTCATTAAGGCAGAGAAAGAGATAGAGAGTCTTTAAAGAAAATCCTCCCCAGCCCGAAAGAACAGGACGAAGATATGGCCTATTGGAGAGCTCAGGTCTATTGGAGTGCTTAGTTCTGACTAAATGAATCTTGACAGTGAGGAGGATGCTCTCCTCCTGCCCAGTATTGTACCAGCCAATATGTGCCCCCCCCCCCACATCAAGCTGCCTTAGATGCTCTGACTCCCCCTCCCCTACTTTCTCCAGCACCACCACGGCCCAACCAGATCATAATCCTCTTAACGCTTTGCCTTATTAACCACTCATCTAAATGACATGAAAGCAACCGGCTGGAGAGGGGAGAGGAAAAAAAGTAAATTATTTCCATTGGAATAAAGTCCTGGCCCTTTCACCATACAGTACTTTGTATTTCACATTTGATTATGTGACAAGTGTATCTAAGTCTGCTCGGGGCTCAAGAGAAATGTATTTTGGAGCCCATCAAGCAAAGCAAATTTAAAAGAGGGTCCGACGTGCCCCGTGATTGTACATGCTCACACACAAGCTGCTACACACACACACGCACACACATACACACACTCCTAAATTGAATTCCAATTAAGACCCAGATGACGAATAAATGGATGATCCATTTGGCTAACTCTTTCAATTGCAGAAACTGTGAAACACTGATCCCTCTTAACCCCCGAGGAATCCACTCATTAGGCTCCAATTCTAAATTAAGAATTTACCTCTATTTGCCCCCTTGCCCTTTATCATCAACCCGCCTATACAACCTGGTGAACCTTTATATTACTCAATACCAGCACCTGTAAATTAATTCTTGGTTCAACCATCTGACCCAGTTTTGGCTTCAGAGGTAATAGAGGTTTGTCCCTTTGTGTATTCTGACCAAAGCTTAAGGATAACTAACCGTGTGGAAATTACTTGCAGTCACAGAGCTGCGTGCGCACACACACACACACACACACACACACACACATGCAAGTCAACTCTTGGCTGACATATTGCAATCAATATATGAAGTCCTTAGGTCAACTTCATATTTCAGTGCGTGTTCTTTACATCACTTGATACACTACAGATTACAAGTGTATGTAAAAATCACTGTTCTTCTTAAAAACAAATATATATATCTTCTAACTACATTTATCGACAGTTTTATAAAAGGCTTTAGGCTGTTTCAGCTGGTTCTTTAAGCACTTTTTCCAGCCATGACTGTAACGGTCAATTCAATTCAATTTAGTTTTATGTATATAACACCAAATCACAACAACAGTCACTTTAAGGCGCTTTATATTGTAAAGTAAAGAGCCTAAAATAACAGAGAGAAAGCCCAACAATCAAATGACCCCTTATGAGCAAGCACTTTGTGACAGTGGGGACAAAAAACTCCCTGTTAATAGGAAGAAACCTGCAGCACAACCAGGCTCAGGGAGGTGCAAAGATCTGCAGAAACCAGTTGAGGGTGATGGGAGGAAGATAGGATAAAAGACACACTGTGGAAGAGACCCACAGATTAATAATAACTAATGATTAAATACAGAGTTTTGTTTAAACAGGAAGAGAGGGAAAGAGGTGAGTCCTGGTCCTGGGACTATGAACCAGAGGTTGTGTTTGGACTCTGGGGCGATCGTGGCTCAAGAGTTGGGAGTTCGCCTTGTAATCGGAAGGTTGCCGGTTCGAGCCCCGGCTTGGTCGTTGTGTCCTTGGGCAAGACACTTCACCTGTTGCCTACTGGTGGTGGTCAGAGGGCCTGGTGGCACCAGTGTCCGGCAGCCTCGCCTCTGTCAGTGCGCCCCAGGGTGGCTGTGGCTACAATGTAGCTGCCATCACCTGTGTGTGAATGTGTGTGTGAATGGGTGGATGACTGGATATGTAAAGCGCTTTGGGGTCCTTAGGGACTCGTAAAGCGCTATATAAATACAGGCCATTTATTATTCTGTTTTGTTTATTATCCGAGTGTTGGTAGTTTGAGTCCTTGTTTTAGCGCTTCTTGGTTTCTTTCCTTAGTTTACCTTCAAGCTTAGGTTTAGTTCTTATGCTTTTGTTACTGATTCCTGGATTTTTAGGTTATCCCCGCTTTTCCTGTGTTTCCCGTTAAGTTTCTGTCTGTGTAACATCCTTTGTTAACTACTTCCTGTGTATTCTGATGGTGTATTGAGTTTGACTTCCCTTGTCTTGCTATCAAACCCTTCTCTCGATTTGTCCCCGCCGTATTTCCCACCTGGTTTACCCAAGTGTCATGACCTTGTGTATAAATGTCTGTATCTTCCCTTGCTCTTGTCCTAGCTCCTCCACTGCCATTATCTGTATTTGTATTTTTGTGTATTTGGAGAACCTAAAGAAATCTAATGAAGTCCTGAATACTGGATCTGGATCTTACCATTGTGATTCGTGACAATAAGAAGGAGCCGTTTCCAAATAATTTTCACGTTGTCTTCAAAGTGAATTGGTGGCTTTCAATATTTTGTTCACGACGCGTTGCTGTTTAAAGTTGATACAGATTCAAGAACTATTACCAGTAGTCACAGAATTAAGTTTGCCTCATCATCAGACAACGATGACTGCGGTTCACCAAAAGTCTTTGTGTTATTCACTAATCTCATGTTGTAAATGTAACTACTTCAATGTGAAAAAACAATGTTAATTAGATCAATCAGAAGGAAATCAATTAAAAAAATAATCTTAATTTGATTCACAAACAACAGGCAGAGTTTTAAATATCTGGGGGAAATAAAGCTTCTCGTGTTAAATAAAAGAAACCTGCATATTCTCTAGCAGCTGTCCAGGTTTAAAATTCCTCATACACTTCCTGCCTGCTAAGCCAGTGTGTGGACTGTATTATCGTGACTGTGACAGAATCTCACACCATGACCATACATGACACTGCAAGGCCCGAGTCCGTGTTTAGCCAGAATGAACATTCCCCTCATGTCATCAACGGGCAATAAGTAATATATTATATTATTTGATTGCCTCAACTCCTACAGGACACTAAAAAAAGTGCTCCCCTCAAATATCATAAAATGCAGAGAGAATATACACGTTGAAATAAATATTGTACACCACTCAGAAAATTGATTTAACAGCTCCTCAGACTTTTCCTCCATTCTCTGTTGCTATCACTCGGGCACTTTTCGGCATGAAATGCAGAGCACTGGTGTGTGTTTGGACCTGCTAAGATAAAACGGAGTTCAAATTCGCCTTTTCATTTTCTCCCCTAAGTGAACACCATACTTCTGTTAAGTTGCCTAAAGACACCATGTCCAGGGGCTTTGTAAGGTCTGTTTGGTTTCCCCACATCTTGTTTTCTTATGGCTCCTCAGCACTCTAAGTCCTTTCAGGGAGTTTATGAGGGCCTGCCTTGTGGAGAGAAAGATCTGGCTATGTTTGCTTTGGGAATAGTCTCCTGACAGGGTGCTAAAGGAGCATGTCAGAGCACGGGTCCCAAAGTGTTTGGGTAAAGAGAGCCGCTACCTCTTGCCACTGAGGAATCCGCCCTTCTTCGGTAATCTGTCACACCTCCTTCCAAATAAAATGGCTCAGAGATTTTCACAGAAGTCTGTCAGGGTTAATATTTACCCCGTGCCCTTTGGTCAAGAGGGAGAGAGAGACAGAGGGATGGAGAGAGTGAGAGAGTAGAAGTTTTTTACAGGTAGTCCTCACAACAACATAGTTTATCTGACTTTTTTTTTTATTCTAATGACCAGATAGAATTATGGTGTTAAAATCGACCAGATGTCATATAAAAGGAAATACTGGCATCTAATATGCCTTTACAGAGTTCACATTTCTCTACTTAAAATTGAAACCTGGATTCAAATGGTCATTTTTTAGCTAAACATCATGAGTGAAAGCTAACCTGGCTCTCCCAAACAACAATAACACCCACCCAACAGCATGTTACATCTCGTTTTGTTAATTAGTGCAAAAGTAAAGCATGAAAACCACAATTTGTTTCTGCCGATAACACACCATGAAATCACAAACTGTCATTCTCACTCTTTGATTTTGTACCTGCATACCAAAGAGCGATCTTTAGGGAGCTAGAAGGTGAATACACTGGACACTGGCAATGTACTGCTATTATTTTTTGTGGATAGATGATTTTAAAACTCCCTTGTATTAGTTCCTCTGTTTTTTTTCTTCTGTCTGACTGTCACAGCCTGTCAAACACGTGTGACGGTGGATGAATTGGGGGAGGAGCTGCAAGAGAGTACAGGAAGAAGGAGCAAGTGGGACGTAGGGGAGGAGGCAGGGGGATTTAGCATGGCCTGTCGGAGGGCTAATTCCTGTGCTGGCGTTGGAGCGCCTCAGCTCCGCCATGGCTCAGATATTCAGATTTGGGCTGGGCTGCCATGTGGGCTCTGAGATACTCTGCAACCGGCTCCTCCCCCGCTCTATTCAGGGCCTGCGAGAAGCCTAGGGATGGCGTTAAAAAAGAAGATTAAGTTTCCTCTAGAGAGTAAAGCTCCTTAAGGGGGTATCTGTGTGCCTCAGCCGCCTGGTCAGTGAAGGATGCGTGAGGGGGGCCTCGCCATGAACTCCGCTGAGACAGTGGAGGGTGGCAGGGCGGGATGACACGCAAGAGGTGGGGTAAAGAAACCGAGGGAGGCTGACCTGACTCGCACCCCATAACTCCCACCACTCTGACCCTAAATCCTGCTCAAATCCTGATCAAATCTGATTCACAGGTTTGGTGATAGCTGAAAGAATCCCCTGATAAATGATGGTATCAGTTCAAAGGATTTGATTTGACTTGTCTGGCTTTTACTAGGTAATCATGTCATTTCAGAGTAGATCTCAAACGTTTGCTGAGCATCTCCAGTAGGGTTGGGAAATATAGCCTCAAAATTATGTCACAAAATTTTTAAAGAACATTTGCTGTAATGATACCGATACTAATCCTGAAAAATACAGAAAAATGTTTTATGGGGTAAAGCAGCTTTCAGGTTGCAGCTTTTACTAGTGCAAACAAAGGACATTTTCCATCTTTTTCCAACAAATTCAAAGTGTGAATCTATTGCCATAAGATAGAAGCAGCAGCATCAGCAGCATAGTGAGACAGTATATATCAAATTAAATACAAAGGTAGCGCATTTAGGGTTTTACCTAAACTTTTCTAAGTATAACATAACTGTTTAACACTTTAATAATAACAATGACTAAAGTAACTTAATTTTTTAACTCATGATCTGCATAACAGTTATTAAATAAATTAAATTCAATATTTTCTACTTTAAAGCCAGTGGGTGTCATATACTTCACCAAACAACATGTAAACACATCAGCGATGGAGTCATATGGAGTGCGGTTAGCGAGTGCTCCCACGTTGCTCAGCTGAGTCAACAGTGTACGTGACGGTGTCCTTTTGCTTCGAGTACTGAAGCAAGTTTGTTGTTTCCACTTTTAGTGGTTTCTTGAATATTTTGCAAAGTACTGTCCTTTGTTGGAGGTGCGACCTCTCGCTCTCACTCTCAGACATGGTTGGGCTTGTGTTATGGCATTCGTATATCATTGATGTTACAATGTGATACTTTTTATTACATACAGATTTATGCCAGCATTATTGAGGAGATACAGTATCTCTTTATGTAAAGGCCTCTGTCATTGTTAGACCTTTAAAACTGCTCTGTAAATGTAGTAGATACAATTTGTAACTGAGACTAAAGGCTAAAACACACAATATGTTTGTGAACAAAGAATAAGCTAAATGTCAAAACGATAAAGTAGAACCTTTCTTTTTGATGGATGGATGCATGGATTGTGTCAGAATCACTCGAGCATCTGTACTTCAGATATAATCATTCAAGACCACATTTATAGGCATCTCCCATTTAGAAGTAAAAGAAATGAAATCTTCCCTTCAAACGGCTGCGATTCATTCCTTTGAATGTAAAACTGCATTAAACATTCCTTTAGTTGATTAGCAACAACGCAGACAGGGTGGAAAAAAAATCTAATGGTTCCTTCATCTTTGCAGCATAGCAGGGCTGAAAAAGCCTTATCTGCTCCATTCAGCAGTGGTCTCTCCTGGGAAGGGAGAATCACTGTGCTGTGGGACTGTCAGGTCCTGCCAACAGACGTAATGGGCCCTAATTCCACTTTAATGCAGTCTAAATGAAGTGTCACAGGAAGATTGATCTGGTGTGGGCCTTGTCTTGATGAAGGTTGTTCTGGTGAGTGGGTGTCTCAGTGGACATCTGGTTACTCTCTGCAATGCCCCAAGGGCCTCATCTGAAACCTGCAGAGGAACCTGTCATGCTATGCATGCTTATGTGCATAATTGCACATTCAAAGAAATCATAAATATAGTTGAAATTCTGTAATGTAGTCAAAATGAGAGAGTATTTTTCTTGATAAATGCTAGCAGATGAAGGGACTCATCTGTCCTGTCTCTAATGTTTTGAAAATCGTCTAACATTTGCTCAGCTCCTTTTCATGAAGGTACATTTTTCGTCATGTTCTGTTGTCTGACAGGTGCATAGGCCGGATAATGCTGCCAGTGGGAGACTTTGCAGGAAGCTTAAATACAACCAGTCCTCCTACTGTACATATCTAAAACCCCATTTTACTCCTTTCCATTAATAATTCTTGTCCATAGAAAAGGATTTTACTCACTGTCAAGTTTAAACTGCTACTTTTCCTGTATGTAGCGTATTAGGCTAATCATGCAGTAATTCTCATTCCTCTATGCCTGTCAAAAAATGTATATTTAGCTGGGCAGCCAGTTTTGACACAATCAGTTTTTCTTTTTTTTAATCTTTATAGTGGAGGTCCTAGGCAGGCCAAATGATTCACAGATGTTATTGTTTATTTCTGTTGGTCCATTTTTATCTTTTGGGCCTAATGATAAGGGAAACATTTTTGACACATATTATAAAATATTTAAAATTGATGATGAATTATGAAAAACAATAATCATCTTGCACTTGCACACATATATATCTAGTCCCCATAGAGCATTACCAGGATATCAGATTACGTAATTTTATTGAACTTGGGGAATCTATTTGTTTTTAAAATATTCTAAAGGTTTTGTTCAGAATTAATTTTGCTTTTCTTTATTATAACACAGTCCATTTTTTACTTGACCCTAATGATTTGATGTACAGCTTTAAATAACACCTATAGTTCCCATTTGATGTTTAAATCCCGTTCCTGCGGTGGTAACTATTAGTCATGAGGCTCACAGTACCAGACACACTTCCTTCAGTTAAAGTAGTCCTCTACAGTTAATTGAACTCCAAAAACGATATCTCATGGAGTCAGGGTTGGAGAGCAGGATTGCAACAAGCATGGCAGTTTGTTAGTAAGTGTGTGCAAGAACACGTCAATTTTATTTATTTATTTTTTAAACTGTGCATACTTTGTGTGTATAACTTCGGCATTAGAAGCAGCGGGGCACGGGATGAGCTTCCCAGGTGACCCAGAAGACTGCAGCAAGTGTGTCAGTGTCAGTTTGATTAACTCTAATACCAGGGCTTTTGGCACATGTGGTCAGGTTAATGAAACTCAGTGAGAAGGCACTTTCTCCTGGTTCCCTCCCTGCCAGGAAGCTGTGGGTGACGGGATGAGGTTCAGTAGCTCACCCCGTTTCTCCCTCAGCAGCCCCCCTCTCCACCAACGGGGCGGTCCGATACCCTCTTTAGGTGCCAGAGCTGTTGAGATGTATGACTCTTCAGCTGTACATCCTACCTTCTTCATCATATCCTGCTGATTTTCAATAACCCCTTCAATTTATACTCCACTGATGAGATCATCTGTTTGGTTCTGTTTGCTATGGGGAAATATCAAATATAAAGGGACATTTTAAAAAGAAGACTACTTTTTTCTCCGTTTTTAATGGTTTTATCCACATTAACTAGAGAGAAAACTTGATTTTAGAGATGTACATGTGGATTACTCGAATCCTGAAAACTTCCTGCTTCAGAAATTATACCAGTAAAATATTTTTCAAACACACACTCGTTTAAGGTTTTCTTGGGGTTGCAGAGGTTATCATGACAACTATTCTCCAAAACTGCAAAGTGTTTTCCTTGCTCTCTCTTTTTTCAGTGACAGAGAAGTAGGGCACACCGGAGAATAAGCAACACAATTGGAAGGTATCCTGTCGCTTTAAGAGGGGGACCCATCTAATCTCTCCCTATCCACTCAGGCCCTGGATTTATAAATTTCCTGCAATCTCGATACTCAAAGCTGTCTTGATTTTGAGAGTGTGTGTGTGTGTGTGTCTCCTTGTGAGAGAGGAAGTTTAGGACTGGCAAGAGGTACTATTGGGGGGTTGTGGTTTGTTTGTGCTGTCCTTTAGAAAAAGAGCTTACGGGTTCAGCAGAAGAAACGCGGGGAGCTAATGTGAAGATTTAGGACTTTCTCCGAGGCTTGGCCTCTTCTAAGCTGTGTTTGCTTGAGCCGTTTGTGGGGTCCTGCTCACACTAAACCCAGATTAATATTCCCCCCATATCCAACCAGCCCAGACACCGGCTCCCGGCCTCCCTGTCCCCCCCCCTTCCCTGCCTTTTCTGGCCGTGATCGTCTCCCTGCCTCTCATCTTCCTCTTTATCTCGTCTAAGTAAGCACCTTTCTCACGGCTTCCTTCCACGAGGGGGAAGCAGCAGGAGGAGCATAAATATGTTTTTTTCCCTATCACTCCTCATTGCTCACTGACCTCTCTAGAGGTGTGATTATCAGAGTGACTGCTAAGCCCTGAGATTGCTTTTAGTCAGGTTCACCAGGGGAAAGTAAGGCTGGCTTTAATGGCTCTGCATTGGTTTACATGCAACCCAAAAAACACAGAAAGCATTCTACTTATTGTATCAGGCAATTATTCTCAACACTTATGAAACAATTTACCCAAATAAAAAATAAATTTATATCCCAACTCCCCTAAATTCTACCTTTGTTTTATTCATGTGGCATCCGCACATTTACCCTTCTGCAAATGCCTCATGCAAAAATGTTGAGCGTTACGGCTATTTTCCAAAGCTAAATGCTGTTTTGTATCAAGTGTGGACCAATTTATAACTGATATTTTGCACAAAAACAGCATGTTAGTGACACTTTGCTAGTGGTTTCCAAGACTCTTCTTCTCCTCACTTTTTTATTTTTGTTTCTTTCCTTCTTCTTGTTCCCTTTCTCGCATCTGGATAAAGATTGAGGGAAGAATAACAAACACATTTTGAGCCGAGGAAAAAGGAGATGAATTTGGCGTGCTAAACAGGCAGGCTAAACCCATTACCTAAGTGTTCTTTATCTTCCCCTATGCTTTTGTTGTTTAATCAGCTTTGTATCTCTCTAAATCCTGGATTGAGATAACAAACAAATGGATGAGCTCAATGTGCAGAGTAAGAAAGCCTTTTTGCTGGCACCTTTCAGCATCAGAGACTATCCCGGTACTGCACAGTGGTCAGAAAGAAAAAAGAAGAAAGAAAAAAAACTTTGTTACATTCTTTGATTTTTGAACTGGGCCAACGTCAAGTTGTCCATAAAATTATCTTCTGTGCAGCCTTCTTGATGTTTGGGAATAGCCTTCGGAAGAGGGGGAATGGGGAAGTAAATCTCAAGCTCCCAGATTTGCAATCTTCAGCCACAATTTGTGTCTCCTTCTTCTACATAAGAAAAGACGGATTCTAGATTATCTCTGGCAGTCAAAGCCCGGGAGAGTCAAAGACTCTTTGAATACAGATGGCCATTTGCTGCCAATATGGTTGCATTTGTTGTTATAAGAGTGATCTGTGGGTCTCTGTGAATATGGTTTGTATCTGTTTCCCTCATTTTATGTTGACCACATATGGTTAAAGGTGATAGTAAACTTAAAACAAATGAAAGTGATTCCTCTTCATTTTTAGGATCATTTGTCTTTGATTAACACGTTAACAGGTTTTTTGTGTTTATTATATTCTGTTCTTTTGTAATTTGTATTTAGTTAATTCCCTTTCGCTCTCTTTAGTTACATCAAGCCAGTCATGTCTCAGTGTTTGTTAAAGTTGTTTGTCTTGTGTTGATGCTTCCTGTCTGATTTTGATAGTCCCTCATATTGTGTGTGTGATGTTCTGCTTTAATAATAATAATGGCTTGCATTTATATAGCGCTTTTCGGGGCCCTCAAAGCTGTACAATTCCACTATTCATTCACTCTCACACACTGGTGGAGGCAGCTACAGTTGTGGCCACAGCTGCCCTGGGGCAGACTGACAGAAGCGAGGCTGCCATATCGCGCCATCGGCCCCTCTGACCACCACCAGTAGGCAACGGGTGAAGTATCTTGCCCAAGGACACAACGACCGAGACTGTCCGAGCCGGGGCTCGAACCAGCAACCTTCCGGTTACAAGACGAACAGCCAACTCTTTGAGCCGTGATCGCCCCACATTGCTTCCCTTGATTCATTAGTAGATTCTGTTCAGCTGTGTACCCCAGGTGTTTCCACTCTTCAGTTTTTCTCATATATCCTCTCGTGCTTTGTGCTGCATCTTTCCTCTATAGTGTCTAGTTCCAAATTCCTGGTTCATGTCTTTCCAGTCCAGAGTTTTATATTTTAGTTCTTGTGAATTCCAGCAATAAAACAGTTTTTTGAGTTCACATTTTGTCTCCAGATTCCTGCATCAGCGCTAAACAGCAAAACAACTACGAGTTACTCTTGAAGTTTGATCTGGAATAGTCGCCTTTGATAACCTGTCCTCAATGTGGAAGAAAAAAGAAAACCTTTATGTAACAGTAAATGTTTATGTCTTATATGTCTCAACTAAGATGTGATTTAGGCTATGTCCACACGTACCCGGGTATTTTTGAAAATGCCAATTTTTCTATGCGTTTGCACCTTTCGTCCACACGTAAAACGGCGTTTTCGGTCACTGCAAACGGAGATTTCTAAAAACGCCTGCCAGGGTGGATATTTTCGAAAACTCCATTTTTGCATTTACGTGTGGACGAGAAAAACGCAGAAAACGCAGCGTCAAAGGTGTGCGCCTTTTTTGACGTCACACTGTGCGCCACGTTATTGTTTCGGTGAAATGAATTTCTACAATACTGTTACTGTTAATTGTACTCTCTGCAGTGTTTAAATGCTTACATATGCACACAGTTACTGTCCCTCCACACATACGACTCGGTTCTGCTTCTATGCCCCAGCTTTGTTTACTTTTTCCCACCGAGGCTTCCAGACTTCTGATTGGCCAGCATTTCTGCACGGTTAGGAATATATCGCCACCTGTTGCTTTGGCATGTTCATAGCAGCGTTTTCCTTCATTTCTGCGTTTACGTGTGGACGGGATTATTTTTTAAAACGAAAACGGAAAATCTCCGTTTTCAAAAATACCCGTGTACGTGTGGACGTAGCCTTACTTTTTTCATTCATAATTTATTATCATTATCATTGGATTCACCTAACAAAGTGAGTTCCTAGTTCAGTTCTGGGAGGGGACACAAAGCCCTTTGGGGGTACATCAGGAAGGGCATCCAAAAAAAACCCAAAACTGCCAAATCAAACATTTGGCACTGCCCCCTGCAGGGACCCCTTGAAATGACAATGTGGCCGTTAAATATTACAGTGGCAAGGCAAGGCAAGTTTATTTGTATAGCACAATTCAACAACAAGGTGATTCAAAGTGCTTTACAGAGACATTAGAAACAAGAACAAATAAAAAGCATGATTTAAAATTGATTAAAACAAGCAAATAAACTAACTAACTAATTAACAAACAAACAAACAAACAAACAAAACAGTATATAAAATCAAAACAGATAAAATCAGAACAGTAGATAAAATCAGTAGTTAAATGTAAGTTTTGAAATTTAAGCTTAAAGTGTGGATTTGGTGCTTTATTCAAATGCAGCTGAGAACAGGTGAGTCTTCAACCTGGATTTAAATAAACTGAGTGTTTCAGCTGATCTGAGGCTTTCTGGGAGTTTGTTCCAGATATAAGGAGCATAAAAGCTGAATGCAGCTTCTCCGTGTCTGGTTCTGACTCTGGGAACTGATAAAAGACCGGATCCAGATGACCTGAGGGATCTGGAAGGTTCATACTGGGTCAGGAGGTCATTGATGTATTTTGGTCCTAAACCATTCAGAGCTTTATAGGCCAGCATCAGAACTTTAAAGTCTATCCTCTGACGGACAGGCAGCCAGTGTAAGGACCTCAGAGCTGGACTGATGTGGTCCACTTTTTTGGTCTTAGTGAGGACTCGAGCAGCAGAGTTCTGAATGAGCTGTAGTTGTCTGACTGATTTTTTAGGTAGACCTGTAAAGATGCTGTTACAGTAATCAAGCCTACTAAAGATGAATGCATGGACTAGTTTTTCCAGGTCCTGTTGAGACATCAGATCTTTGATCCTTGATATATTCTTGAGGTGATAGTAAGCTGACTTTGTTATTGTCTTAATGTGTTTTTCTAAGTTTAGGTCTGCATCCATCACTACACCCAAATTTCTCGCCTGGTTTGTGGTTTTTAGATGTATAGATTGAAGTTCTCTGGTGACCTGTAATCGTTTTTCTTTGGCGCCAAAGACTATTACCTCAGTTTTGTTTTTGTTTAGCTGGAGAAAATTGTGGCACAACCAGTCATTGATTTCCTCAATGCATTTACCAAGAGCCTGTACAGGGCCTCGGTCTCCTGGTGACATTGTGATATATATTTGTGTGTCATCTGCATAGCTGTGATAGTTTATTTTGTTGTTGTTTATAATCTGTGCCAGTGGGAGCATGTAGATGTTAAACAGAAGGGGTCCCAAGATGGAACCTTGGGGAACTCCACATGTGATACTTGTCTGCTCAGATGTGAAGTTACCTATTGATACAAAGTATTTCCTGTTTTCTAAGTATGTTTTGAACCAGTTTAGTACAGTTCCTGAAAGACCTGTCCAGTTCTCCAGTCGTTTGAGTAATATGTTGTGGTCAACTGTATCAAATGCTGCACTGAGATCCAGTAAAACTAGGACTGACATTTTTCCACTGTCTGTATTCAGACATATGTCATTAAACACTTTGGTCAGAGCAGTTTCAGTGCTGTGGTTCTGTCTAAAACCTGACTGGAAGGCATCGTAGCAATTATTCTGTTTTAAGAAGTAACTGAGCTGTTGAGAAACTGCTTTTTCAATGATCTTACTTAAAAACGGGAGATTTGAGATCGGCCTGTAGTTGTTCATTTGTGTCTTGTCAAGATTGCCCTTTTTCAGTATAGGTTTGATTACAGCAGTTTTTAGTGATTCTGGAAACACACCTGATAATAAAGAAAAGTTGACGATCTGTAACAGGTCTGACTCTAAAGTCAGTGAATGCAACATTCTGAGGTTTTGGTTGATATCTGAATTATTCTCACCGTGGATTCTGTTCCTCGTGCACCGTCATGGTAATGCCAACAAAGTGATGTTGCAGAAAGAAAATGCAAATGTGCTTAACTCACATTTTCATTTGACTCTTGACCCTTAAAACGCAATGTGTTTTTGCAGATCAATTCAGCAACCACCAAGACCCACAAGCAATACTGCATTACTTGTTTCGAGAGCTCGGAAGTTCCTCAGAGTGACACCCAAACTCATCTTTGAAAGAAAAAGAAAACATGCACAGAAACAATTCTGTTCAGACCAGTGAAAGTGATGATCAGAGTGGGTGCAGGCGACCTCAATGTGCATCTCACAGTTGAATTCCCCCAGGGTAGAGGGGCTCATCGCCCTGTCTTGTTCCCCCCATCAGCTACACACAGACACACACACGGACACACACATGCACAGAGTCTTGGCATTCTGAGGGAAATAGCCCTCATTTATTATTGCCACACTCCCTCGACTCGTCCCCTCGGTTCAGCGGGTGCGCCGCCAAAGCACGTCTTCCACCGCCAATGTCACACAATTACCTCTTAACTGCTCAAACAAATAGAGCGACCCAGAGAGTGACATCAAATCAAAACTGTCACAGGTGATTGAGTCTAGTCATCAAGGCAGCCGCCCGCTACCTGTCAGGAGAGTGTGGGAATGAAAGGGAAAGGGAGAGAAGAGGCGGAATGTGATAGCTGCCTTATAATAGACCCCTAATAATGTATAAACACCCCCTCTCTCGCTCTCTCTCTCTCTTTTTTTTTGCTGTACTCATATTAAAGTTGGGAACAGAGTGCACAATGCCCTCCTTTTCAGCCTCTTGGGACTCAGGATGGAGAGAAATGGTGGTGAATGGAGTAATGATAGGGAAAATGATAGAGGGGAGATTGAAATTTCCATCCGCTCTGAACCATGCCAGCTCTGCTCCTGAAAAGACATTGGCTGCTAATGGGGTTAGATCACACGCATGAGAGTTTGAGGGCTGAGTGATGTTAGCTCTTGATGCTCAAGACGCAGATAAAAATAAATAAATAAAATAAAATAAAAGTAAAACTCCCTTTAGATTTGGTCATTGGGTGAGTAGCCAGACCACAGATTCAGCCAAACTCTTTGGGTTTCACTCTGCACAGGAAATCACAGGTGGATCCAGAAAACAACCAGGTGCAAAGGACACAGACAGGCAAATGATACAGGAGGGGAAAAACAACAAACTAAAGAGCATGAGCAAAGGGTTGAGCAAGAGCAAGCCAAGGGGACATTAGCTATATGATGATGTTGTCAATGCCTGATGTAAATTCGAGAATGACACAGTCAACAGACATGGTTGGCTGCTCACTGCAGCAACGCGTCGGGGCTGTGACACTGACAAATGGAATATTTCACCGGACTTAATCAGAGGAAATGGGGTTTGGTCTGCAGGTGACACAAGTCCCGCTCCAGTGCTTACAAAAAGGAAACTGATTTCTTGCTTTGAGACACCCATCATTTCTGTATATTTCTGTCTTTCTCTTACTGTTTTCCTGTCATTCCAAGAGATGCTTTACCATGTGTGCGCAATATAAGTACTTTTAATGAATGATGAAACCGTACAAACGAGCTCAAGCAAGAGTATAATAGACATAGAGTGTGCAGTTCTGTTGACTGTTAATAGCACTGCAGCAAAAGTAGGAAAGAAAAATAAGCTTAGAGGCTGTAGTCCAACAACACCATGCGTACAGGTATTGCTGCATGTTTACTATATTCAGGTTAACATGCAAACTAGCGCTAAGTGCTAACTGGCAAAAATAAAGATTTTGTGGTATGCGTCAAGTAAGATTTTTCTGTAAATAAGAGAATAATTTGATCATAGTTGACATGCTTATAGCCACTTTATTAAGTACACCTCTTCAATTGCTTATCAGTGCAAAACTCCTGATAATCAGCCAGTCACATGGAAGCAACTCAATGCATTTAGAGACATAGACGAGGTCAAGACGACCTGCTGGAGCTCAAACCTAGAATCAGAATGGGAAAGAGAGGTGTGACATGCGTGTGAACGTGGCATAGCTGTTGGTGTCAAATGGGCTGGTCTGAGTATTTCAGAAACTGCTGATCTACTGGGATTTACCTGCACAACCATCTCCAGGGTTTACATAGAGAAAATATCAAATGAACAGCAGTTTTCTGGGTGAAAATGCCTTGTTGATGCCAGAGGTCAAATAAAAATGGACAGACTGGGTCAATCTGATAGGAACAGTAACTCATGTAACCATTCTTTACAACCAAGGAAGAGCGTCTCTGAATGAAACCTTGAAGCAGATGGGCTACAAGAGCAGAAGACCACCAGCTAAGAACAAGAAACTGAGGCCACAATTAAAATGATCTACTAGAAGATTTTTTATAAGTGCCTCATCTGACAAGTAGAATTTAGTAAAAACAACATGAAAGCATAAACCCATCCTGTTCCTGTATCCATTGTTCAGGCTGCTGCTGATGGTGTGGCTATATTCTTTGATAAACCTGAGTATTTTTGCTGACATCCCTCTGTTACACACTAATGACTTCTTCCAGCATAATACACCATGTCTTGTGATGGAACAACAGATTCACGTTATAGATGCACAGCTGACAAATCTGCAGCAACTGCGTGATGCTATCATGTCACCATGGACCAAAATCTCTGAGGAATGTTTCCAGCAACTTGTTGACTTTATGCCATAAAAACGAATACTAGGAAAGTGTAATTAATTAAATAAGTTTAAATAAGACATGAAAACGACTGCCTAGATACCATTCAGTGATTTACAAATTCAACCTAAAACCTCAGTTTTTAGCATTATGGTTTTTGTCATCTTGTGAAATGTGAAGTGAGTTTATTTTGGGAAGATTGGTCATCAGCAAATTCTGTCAAGTTTGGTTATTAAGTTGTATCAACAGACTGTAGGGGCACATCATAGAGATACGGAGCATATACCTGAGCATTGTTGATAAGTAACATACGAATAAAATATTCAAATTTCACTCATCAAAGCTGGATCACAGATTCTTGGATGGTCTATTAATAAAGTGAAATACAAAGCAAATCATATTATATATCATATTTAGGAATGTTGAAGCCTAGCACACTCAAAGTGAGAAATTAGTACTGTAAACGTATTTCTGCTAAAGTTGGGCGTTTAGCACAGATGTCTATGAGCATTAGTGTTGTGTGTAACAGAGTTGGGCATTACTGAAATCAAATTACATTTTTCAGTTATGTGGTATACAATGATGTCATAACTTGAATTACAAAGGTTCTTTGGTTATCGGCATGTCAGGTTTCTAAAACGGGAAAGAAACGTCAAATAAACATGTTTTTCTGCTTCTTGCGCACTCACGCTACAATCAACTGATTTCATCCAGGACAGAAATAACTGCATAATAATGCTAAAGCAACTCAAGGTTTTTGCAAGCATCTTCTCAGACAGAATGCTAATGCTAAGCTAGCCAAGAATCCAGCGGGATAATTTAAAGCTGAGCGCTTGCCTCAGCAGGCAGACCCTGAACACCGGTTTGAATCTTTGCTATGTGTTCTCTGCATTGTGTTCATACCTAAAAACTAAAAGAAAGATCTCATGTGTGTCCTCATTAGGAGAGGGATTTGTGTTGGTGCGTGGACTGTAGCTTCTAGGTTTATATTGTTAACTGATAATCATGTGACTGTGCGTTTCAGGTCATTTGTTACAGAGTAACAAGACAGTAATGAAATGAGTAGTTTAATTAATTATTTTCTCCTTAGCTTGCAATTATGTAACAATTATGTAACATTCTAAATTGCTTTCAAGAAGAGTAATACATTGTTTTCTTGAGTAACAACCCCAGCACTGATGGGCATACACCTTAATAGCCTCAAGTGGCCATTTGAGAAAACGCAGCTTCTGGCATTTCTGGAATAATTGTAATTTTGCAGCTCTACTTGAATTAGACAGCTGCAGGTGCTAAATATTAAGTCAGGGGATTACCAAAGTCATTATCTTTGGTCCTCCATAACGTCCACACAAAACCTTCAGAGAAAACAGTTGAAATGTCTTAAAGCTGCTGAGATACTCCAGTCTGCCCCAAAGACGCAGCATCCTAAAGCCATGCTAAACACTTGTGGCTTGAACAGTTGTGGCTACACAACATAGTACAATAACATTGTGTTCTGACATATTGTGTTTTGCTTCTGTCACTGTGCCGCAGGTTACCACAGAGTTGCATAGGAGCAGTGATTGATTTCCCTGCTTAGAAAGTGGGGAGAGTAGACAGCACACGGCTGCTGCACAAGTAAGAGAGCAACGTGAGGGCAAACAACAATGGGTGAGGAGAAGAAGAAGAAACAATAAAGAGAAGTTGTTGTTTTTTTAACTTCCTGCAGGTGACTTTGCTGTCTGAACAAGAACAGCACAAAGTTAGCATCAGAATTCATGCCATGTGAGACTCTTGCTCACAATTAGCCTTATATAAAATTGCCACCCAGGAAGCAACAAAAAAAAGCTGACATCCATCTCCTAACGCCTTTGTTTCCAGGACGCAGCATGGCAGTGCCACCAGAAGCTGCATGTGGCTATGAGACTGGTGATTTGGTGCCTCAAGTCCAGTAGTCCCATGTAGCGTATGAATCACAGCAAGGGGCGGCTGCCCTGTCACAGCGGCTACAGATCAATGATAATTACCACCTTGACATGAGTACGCTTATTACTGAACAGGATCAGGGACAGGGGCCCGAGTTGTGGTGGCCGTAGGGCCCAATCGATAGTCCCGGAATAATGGCTCTCTGGGGCCCTAGATTGGACTTTGCCACTAAACAAGCCATTACAGCTGCACGCATGACAGCTTAGGTCTAGATATGCGTCCTAACTCTCCTTCTCCTGAAGGCTTCTCTCTCAGAGCTCGCCTCACTATGGCTCTCACATGCCTCAGTACTCAATCTTGTCATGGACTGTTATGGGCAGGCGAGACACATGCCTCTGGCTTTGAGACGTGTTAACCAGAAGTGAGTGATTATGGGAAGCATGCTGCTACAACACAATGTGCTCCTGTGCAACACACCAGAGAAAGGGGCCTTGCAGTGTGACCTGATGATTGCCACTGAGTACCGAGATCAAACACAGCTGCACCGCAGTGTGTCTACATGTGCATACCAACACACACGCACAAACAAAATACACAAGCAAACACATCAGTGGGTATAAGCGATGCTGATCCGTCTATGGCAGCCCTCATCTTCTTTTCTCTTTGATTTTTACCATTTCCCTCCTCCAGATCCCTTGTTTTTTTTCCCTCTCCTTTTTTAATCCGGTCATACCTGTAATCGGGCTCTGCGACAGGAAACTTCAGAGAATCAATTAGTCCTCGCCTCATCCGGGAGCCAAGACGATTCCTCTCGACTTGAGCCGCAAACTCCTTCTATCAGGAGTCATTCTGCCTGCCTAACACCCAGACTCCTCTCTCCTGAGCCCGGATAGGTTTGACTCTAAGCCTCTAAAACGTTGACAACCCAAAGCGCCTTTCTCTCGACAAGCCCTAACCGCCTGCCTCACCCCGGCCCCTTCTCCTCTTTCTAACCGTCATTGCTACTAAATAAAGAAGGATTTGGGTTTTTTTTCTCCACAGCAGAACTGTGATAATAGTGCTGCGTTATGGTGCTTCATCCACAATTTAATAAACAGTCCCTTTTACAAAAACATCCCAACTACATTTTATGCTAGAGTTTGATAAGACTGGAGAAGCCGGTGACTCCGGGCCTTCCTTTATGCTTTCAAAGTTAGCCACTAAAGAGGCAGTGTTGTTTGACGGTGTTGTTTTTAAAATGCCGCCACATGGCATAAAGGAAAATGCAAACCTGGGACTCTGCCGGCTACAGCGGGCCCTTGAGTGGAGTATGGAACAAGCAGAACACTGAGGGGTCAGATTTAATACCCCCGCCCCTGCCTTTTGTATTCAGATTAAAGACTAAGGAGGATTTGCAGGAGCCTAGAGTCTCTTGTTTAAAGACTGTGTTCTCCACTTAACCTGCAATTTACCTGTCACTTAAACCAGCAGCAGCAATCATCCACACCTCTGGAAGTGAAAGGAGCTGTTGTTTTTCTCTTGGTTTTTTTCACAGCTCTGCAGAAAGGCTTTGTGCTCACTAAAAGTGGCATAATGAATCCTCTGACAGATGCTGATTAAAGGAGCAGCGGCATTTTGTGAAAGATAGGTAATGCTTTGGAAATCAACACAAATGAGATTGCCGCTTGCACACACATAACGCACACGCACACCTCTACTTCTAATAAACCAGAAATCACTTCTTCACCAGCTGGACTGTTCTGATGAGGTTGACTTCACTGTGTACTCTCTGGAGTGCCATGAAAGAGATGCCTGCAGGACACGACGCAGAAACACACTGGGAAGCCTTTTGACTTGATTTGTATTGCCAAGCTTTCTCATCTGCTCTAGTGAAAAATCCTGCCATGGAAACCTGACCTTCTTTTTCCCTCCATAACCCTCTCACAGAGGCCAAGCATGATTCATCTCCCCCAGACCAAGTCCGGGAAAGAATGAAACTGCCGTCATCTTTCTACCCCACCTCATCCATTTCATCCTCTCCTGTGAGTTGTCTTGCCCTCCGCTGGACGGCCATAATGCCCTTCTAAATCTTCCTCCTGAACAGAACTAGCAAGTTCCACAGCAGCACTAAAGTGGACCATTCGTTTTCACAGCACGGCCAAAAGGAGTAATGGGAGTGATGTTGAGACATTATCAGTCACTCACGGCTGCCAAAGCTCTGTGAGTCACTTCTGCCCCCTTTTTTTTCAAACTACCGTGTGCAGATGCCCACCGAACTGCCTCGCTCTTGATGGAGCTTTACACAAGTCTTTGATACGTCCCTTAATCTCCACTAAACTATCCCACTGGTTTTAACACCCTTACGCATTAGCCTATGTCTTATAACTTAAGAGTTTATCGTTATGCACTAAATTTACTTAAGACTCAAGGCAGCTTGGAAGCTGTGTGCATACAGCGTGCAAAATTATAAACCTCCTGACTTAACAAAGAAACTTAACAAAGAAAATGGAAAATGTTCATTGTTTTCGAAATCACTACCTTCTGTAATTGAGCCATAACAGATTTGGAAAATCATCTTGATGCTGGAGATGATTTTCCACTGGGTCTGTAAAGACATTTAAAGGAAATTTAAAGGAAAGTAAATCTCTCTTAGTAAGCCCGAAGGGAAGGGCAAGCCCGAAAACAAAAGCCACTCGTCTAGTGAAACCTTCTTCCTGATTTCCTTGTGTTAAAGAGGCTCACCATGTGGTGCAATTTATTTTTAGAACATTTCCCGTCCTGCTCTTTCCTTTTCCTCATTCCATTCCCTCTTTCTCGAAGAAGTCAGTTTTCTCCGGTGCCCGTGAGAGTTGCCTTCGTTATTTGGTGGGAACCCACCTGTCCGCCTACACATCAAACCCATCCCCGGTGGGCTTCTGTGTTAAATTCCGAAGTTAAAACCCATTACCGAGCTATCAGCCCACTCGTAATGCTGTCTAACGACCTCATTTCCCTAAGTGTCGGCCCTGTCACTCAGCAGAGACCCTGTCAGCATGGCCTCCCGTGTCCGAGGGTCCCGGCTGCTCTCGGGGCATCACCGCCACTGCCGCTGCACGCACCTCAACTCGGCCCATCCTCATCAAAAACAGGATAGAGCGCTCAATCTCTAAAAATATGTCAAGGCAAAGTGACTGGGGACACAGGGGGTAAGAGACTTTGGAATGAAAGTGCTGGGTATTTCATTTACCATATCCACTCTATTAGTCGGAGCGGCACAGTCAATCAGAGCCCCATTTTGATTCGAAGGGAGTCAGGGGAGTGAATTGGGACACGGCAAAATGGCTGACGGTCACGGCGTGGCCATTCCTGCTCAGCCGAAATCAGTTTTAGGAGTTGGTGTGTATAAAATGGATTATTACCATATGGATCCAACACATCGCTGCCCGTCCTTGTTAACTCAGGAGGACGCAATGAGCAGGCGCAGTGAGCACAGTGATGAGAGGGGGGTGAGGCTGAGGCTGAGAGGGTCGAAGCCGTAGGTGTAAGTGTGCGTCCGTGTGTGCGTGTGATTGTGCTGTCTGCTCAGTCTCCTCTCCAGGTCTCCTGGAGTTCCTTTCTACGAAATGATTTGGTAAGTATGGAACGGGGCCCCTAGGCCACACAGGCTCTGCCCTTCTTTTAGGAGTGGATAATTGACTCCTTTTCCTCCTTATAATTCATTGCTTGCATATGCCAGCTAATACAGCAGCTGAAAACTGCTCTGGCCCTCATCTCCCTCGACACGCACATGCACACGCACATCGCTGCCCAGAGGAATGAGCGACGGTGGAGACACTGAGCATAAAAAATGGGGATGACAAATGGGAGCACTTCTAGATCTATGAATGAATTATGTCTTCTAAATACCTTGAGCAGAGGCAACTGTCAGCCGTCATCTATACTAATCTGGGACAAAATATGACCAGCTCCACATTGAAAACGGAAAGAGCAGAGCTGCTAGAGAATGAGGCGAGAAATGAACGTGCAATCAGGCCATTAAAATGTGGTGTCTGATTCAGCTTTGGTGGACATTTGCACATTTATCATGAGATGGAAATATCCCCCCTCCCCTTTGTCATTTTAATGCAGTCCCTTCCATTCAAATAGATTAGGATTATGCCAACAGGACAGAGATATCATTTGTTTTACAATAGCAGAGTCAGCACTCACACCAGTCATTAGGAATTAGAAGAAGGCAGCCGCTGTTTGGAGGGACAGTGCGCAAACTGAAAAGAAGGATAAAATTAATGGCACTTCATCTTCAGAGGTGGGATATATTAAACACCCCGTTTCCCCCAACAACAGAAGTGGGATGGAAAGACAAATGGCTTATGCAAGATGGAGGAGGAAACTATTTATGAGCTGTAACAAGTTCAGTGTGTATGAGACACACTGGGTCACTCACCTGGTGATGATTATGTTCACAGAAGGATGCAAAGACACGGTAACCTTGCTATTGTTCTAGCTTCCTGTTATCTGGGAATGTAGTGTATTACCTGTGGGAAATGCATTTTTACAGGCAGCAGCTCTGAGACAACCTGGACGTGCTTCAGAGCCACAGGAGGATCACAGGAGGCCCAAGGACGATGCAGTACAGCCACCAACAGGAAAGCACAGATAGAGGCCGTGGTGCATTCGTGGTCCACACACTGTGAATGTGAGAAAAAATAATAATAACAGTGACCACCCATCTGGTGTAATGAAAAGTTCGTTATGTTACTACCATGATAACAATATTCTATATTGATTAAAGAAAAAAATCAGCAGTTGGATAGAGTATTTAATTAAAAATAAAGCCTATCGCTTTTTATTTATTGGTTCTTAAAGGTTTTTTTTTTTTTTTGCTTGATCATTTTCTTTATTTCACATTAAGCACGTGTGAATTAGCAGATTATGCCGTTATGCTTTTAAAATCCAAGCTCTCAAACATGTTTTGTACTGAATTACTTTGTTCCACACAAAGAGGCACAAGAAAAAGATGCAAAAAGAAATCTATGAAAAATGCGGATGAAGGCGTTAAATGTAAACATTTGACTTCTGCTATAAAATAATTTCACTGTTAGACTGTTAGATTCAAAGTAAGCGGAGAGAAACTCTGTGGGGATGATACTGACTTTAAATTTTAAATTTTCTGCAAAGGTGCAGTTTAAAACTTCTGCAACATGGACCTGTGCAGTTTTACATTTGTTTTTTTATTCATACTTGCCCATTACGTTAATATTAGAACGAGACTGTCTTAATTCTGCGGTATTCATTTTGCTAGGTTGGGGACACTTTAATTATGTTCTTCTGGGGTACAAACTAGAAAAGCGTCAAATTCTTACACTTTTTAGAGTTAAATTTTACTTATTAGGCTACTAATTAAATGTCCTTCACCACCACATTAATCCGAATGACCACCCACCCCTCCAAAAACAGAAGAAGAAGAAGAAGAAGAAAGAAAGGTTAGTGTACCTTGGATGATTATCGCGCTCAGAAACACGGTGAGAACGACGATACTGCCCTCTAGTGTCCTAAAAGAGCATTGCATCCTATACAGGCCAAGAAAGGAAATAAATACTTTTTCTCAGTTATCTGATTTGGGGATATTCATATTAGCGTTTTTGTTTTTCTTTGTTTTTTATGGTGATAATCTGAACACTGAATTTAATACATAATCCACCCACCTGCACAAATCATCAGACTGTCGCAAGGCTAACACATATAACCGTTCGCACTCACACCAGTGCGCATTTTAGAATTACCAGTTACCCTTACCCAACTGATTTCGACTGCAATAAGCTAGCACAAGAGGAAACGTGCAAACACCACACAGAAAGGCCCGGATGGTGGAGTCGAACGAGGACAACATGATCAGACTGAGTCAGTCACAGACTTGGATGGGAGAGCGCGAGGTAATAATTATTCATTATAATTATTAATTACTGCAAGACTCACCAGTGACACACTACACACTACACACACACATTTCAATGCACACTTAAAGCTATGTTTACATATTGGGTCAGTGAACGGCGCATAGTGACACTCACCCTGCAAAGGCATCTTGCAAGATTGCTGGAAACCCACAGAACCAACTTTGTGTGTGTTTCAAATATAAAACATCTTGGCTTACATAATATAAAGAACTGTCCGACAGTCCTTTAGTTATCTAGGTGTTTGTTATGCCATCTGTAGACTTATACATACAAAATGCAATAAAAGGAAAGTCCCATCACTTGTTTAGTATATAGCAAAGAATTATTTGGAGAAGCTTTATACAGACTTAATACTTACCGATGAGTCAAAAGATTCAGGGTCTGGGCACAGTAGTACTGCAATGTTCGTCCCATGACTTGGAGTAACTACTAAGAAGAGAATAGCAGATAATTTATCACTACACGCAGTACAGCTGCTGGCCATAATGTTAGGTTTAGATTGGATATACGTAATTATTGCATCTGCATTACTGCATTTATCAGCGCTGATGGGTACTCGATGTTCGATATAAAAATATGAGGGCATATTTAAGTGGAAATAAACACTCTTTCAACCGTAAAAAATGTATTACCAAGAAGCATTGTTACAAAAATCGCTCAGACTTTCATAAGTTTTGTCCCATGTTTATAAAGCAGTGATATACGGTACTGCTTTTCATCCACAGGGTGGAGTCATGAGATCAGATATATCTCCCGGCTGAGCCGAACTCTTTTTAAGCTGATTTTAACTTTGAATCAAGCAACGAACATTCAGTTTGAACCATTGCTCAAATTAAACAAACTTGCTGCTCTTTAGGTTCATTGTATCCACTTTGTCTAGACTCTGCTTGTATCTCTGTGTCCAGAGATAAAAACTGTCAGACATCAATTTAATGTGGTGAAAGATGATGAGACGATTACTCACTTTTATTTGGATTTTATTATTTAATATGCTAGCCGTGGTAGGTTTTTTGGGTAGGGAAATACTTTACAGCAATGTTCCTGCAGCAGTGTGTTGATGTGTAGAAAATATATGAAAATAAATATTAAAGTGTTTAATGTTTGAATTAAAGAAGAAAAAGTAAATGTCAAGATGTTCTGTGCTTGTGTGGAGGAGGAGAGACATGAGATCATTTTCTGTGAAAAAGTGAAAAAAGACATCATCATCAACAGAAAGTATCACGAGTAAAATTAAAATACATCTGTTGGCTGATATATTGCTTTATAGGGCATTACACTGTTATTAATGATGATGCATCATTACAGTGCATAAGTAATATTCTGGTGAAAACAATTAAAAGGTTTACTTCAGTGGCTGACAGACCCCAAACTGTCATTCTTGACTTTTATGATTAGGTTTTACAGGTAGCTGCAAACCTTTTATAGCTTTGCAAAGACAGTTAATTTACAAATAATATATCACCATCAGATCAACTAGAATAGATTAAAGCTACTTTATAGGTTATTGAGTTTGCGTTACTCTTAAAGTTTAGAGTTGTGGCACGATTGCTCCATTTTTTCTAACAAAATTAATTGTATGCTTTTATGAATAAAACTCATTTTGTTTCTGCTTTACTTGATTTTCTCTCAAACGTCCCCCTTTGTGTTAGACAGGAGTGGGTGCTCCTTGAGATGATCTTGACCTGTGTCCAGTACAGACAATAAATAATTCCTATTCCTGGAGGCTTCTGTGGGAATACTTCCACTATTATGATCCCAGTGACAACACAGGTCAGAGAAAATTTCCAGCCATTGCTTAGCCTCAGAGCGTCCTTCATGTTCCAGCATGCCTCAGGAAGTTGTCTGCCATTTACTGCACACTGCGCTCTGGCTCGGGGCTTAGAAATGCCTCGATCCTGAACAGAGAGAATAAAACCAGAGCACCAAACTGGAAATGCACACTCCTGCAAGCCTTTCTAATAACAACAAAAAGGAAATATAAAGAGAAACTCCACATTTACGGTAAAAAGAAGCAGCTGCAAGAGAGTAGTTCAATTCAATTACATTTTATTTATATAGGACAAATTCACAAAAACACTTGCCTTAAGGTGCTTTATGCAAGTTACAAACTACAGTATTCGATAGAAAACAACAATCAGACAACCAACTATGATCCAGCACTTGGCAACAGGGATGGGCAACTGGTTATACACAATGGGAGTAAGACCTGGTACACAGGAGGCTTATCTGGTGGTGGTTAGGGTTAGAGATGCTAAGTATTTTGTTGAAGTGACCAGGATGGACAAGATTAGAAATGAGTATATCAGAGGGACAGCGGTTTGGAGACGAACGTAGAGAGGTGAGGCTGAGATGCTAGGCTGGGATGGAGGCAGATGACCTGCTATAGCTATTCCTAAAGCGGCCAGTCAAAAGAAGAAAATGATATCTATGGATAAAAGTTCAGATGTGCCTTGGAATGGTGATTTGTTCAGGGTTTAGCGCACCTCTCATCCATGATAGTGGGGTTAGGATCAAGTCTGCATGAATGGATGGAAGTATTTTTTTTAGATAAAAATTGCTCAGTTACCTTTGCTGAGTTAAACCCAGCCCTGCGCTAAATTAATCCCGCTGTGCCATTCTTCAGAGCAGCATGACCTCATTACTAGTTGAGCTGAGGTTGCCAAGACATGTCACCTTCTTTACAGAAACGAGTCATTGAATAACTACAGACACCCACACAGCCTGCCTGTATCCACTCAAAAAACACTGCAATAACAGTGGGCGTTGGCCACCGTGTTATCTTTTCCGTGGTTTGATTGTGTGAGGGGAACACGCTGTGTTTGAGGACAGCTGATGTAAAATGATGAGTAAACAGGGCTTTCGCATTTGCCAGCAGCTGTTGGGTCAGACGCCAAATGATGGGCAACGTAGCCGTTTGTACAGTCCCTGCTGGGGTTACTCAGATAACAAATGACTTATCATCACAGCCTGTGCATCTTCTCATTTAGCCTGACAGTTCCAGTGGCTTTGTTTCTGTGTATTCTTCACAAAGGGGGTCAGTAGAAGTATTATTATTATAATTTGCTCAAGATAGCATCCTTAATAGTTTTAGTGAGCTGTCTGAATAGATAACTCTTAACTTGAACAGAAGTATATAGTGTATCTATATTTATAAAATATACAGGGGTCCCAAGCATGTATTAGCACCTGTAGTAATCATGCACGACAACACAAGTAGAGAAATTCACAAAACACTCCTGAATCTATTTTAGCACAGCTCAAGGTTACACCATCACTCAAAGCAGCTGGTGCAGGAAATAAGAAGAAGAAAGAAAAGTTATGTTGAAGTGCGTAGAAAAGCTGTGACTGCATTCACCCGGCTTTTATAACTGCACTGATCCTCCTTCACAAAGGTGGCAAACACTAACCAAAATCAATCCATAGGAAACGAATACACAATGAATACACAATCACTAGATGTGTTCTACAACAAGAACTACATAACACAGGCACTTGGATTACGGTATCATCTCCTTCCCTGTTTCATTTCCTGGAAAGATAATGTACATCCTGGGACAGGGCAGTAAAAGTACAACTTCCTGAAACACACGGAATAATTATCAGGGAGTTTGCACAATACATTTACGCTCACAGGCTGAGTCTGCAGGCCTTTTCGCTCTTGTATCATATTACCACGCCATCATTCTAGTTACTTAAGTCATGTGTTATTTGAGTTTACCAACTTTGGCATGAATAAAGTACGACTTAGCTTATAACTTATAGTAGCAATTAATCCTTGCAGTCGCGCCAGACAGTGTAAACAGAACAAAGTCCACGCTATGTAGTGATCTGATCTATGTGGAAGTGCTCTCCCGGGAGTCAGAGCTCAGAGTGGGTTTATCTCCAGTAACACCAGTGCCACAGGTCTCTGTGTGCTGCTCAGTGGCTTCATCCTGACAGGAAGGCAGGGCAGTGGCTTCCCCTTGGATGGAGCTGGATTTGTGAGATGAGCTAGGGGAGTTGGTGGGGCTGAGCTGGACAGCTGTCGTGTCCTGAAGCGTGTGCTCGCTCGTCTCCATCTCAAAAGCAACTGCCCCCATCCTCATCAGCGCCCATTTCTCACCTCCTTTGGCCTTATGGGCAGTGTGGGCTTGAGGTCTCCTGCTGATGACACAGCAGGCTGTAAAGAAAGCTAGTGCTATGAGTAAAAGAAGAGGCCCAATGAAGATGGGAGGATTGCTTGTAGGGATAAAGGTACCAAACGCAAAAGCTCCCACCAGGGTGATGTTGATGCCAGCCAGCATGATGCACAGCCCACAGGCGCAGCACAGGGCTGGAGAGGGCATGCTCTGGTGCCTCGGAGCATGCTGCTCGGGGGTCTTCTTGGGAGCAGATGAACTGGAGTTTTTTTCAGGTAGCACCATGTCTCAGGAGAGCTCAGAGAAGCTGTTGATCAGACAAATGGCTGAAAATAGATCATTTGATCTCTTTAGAAAGAGAGGCTGAAAAGTAACATGACACATTTTAGAAGCAGTGCAAATGTTTTAAAGACTTTTCATTCTTCTGATTTTGAACTCTGGCAACTTTTTTTTCTTCCAAAGTAATTTCTTAGCTGTTAAAAAACTGTGAGCATTCCCGTCTAATTAAACGCATTAGTTATGAGACTTTAAACCTCAACAACATTAAAGCGCGAATACAATTCATCGAAGGCAACAACGCTGATAATGCCAAGTGAGAATCTGCAAATATAAAAACAGTCTTGTTCTCTCGCCGATGGTCCACAGACACACACACAAACCTGAAAGCAACACTTGCTGCAAAATTTCTCTGCACCATTCTGTGTCGCTTACCTTACATCGGACACATGACTCTGGCCGTTTGGGCGCTTTGTCCGTGTGTCATGTTGCACAGGAGCGGCGGGTGTGATCTGCTCCTCCTGCAGGTGAGCAGCGGAGTGATCTGCAGCTGATGCACTGCTGAATATCGGCCACTGGCTGCGCTGTGGAGCTGCTTCAAACAAACAGCCCAATCACAGCCATCACCCTCTGAAGTGCTTAAGCTTCTAACGTGTCACATTAAAGGTGCTCTCGGGAAAAGTGGAAACACACACACCACTGCACTCCTACATCTATCTGATGTTTATTTCCTTAAATCTAATGATGGGAAAAGTTTGTGAAACCTGGGTTATTAAAGTGCAAAAAAGAAAAAAGGCTCGAGACTATGGCCTCGCTCCTCTTTCTCCTTTGCTTTTCAAAGAAGTCTCAGCAAGGACACGGCCTCTGTTTCTTACCAGTGTGCGTAGAGGTTATTCACCATCTCCTGTCCCCTCCTCAGCTGTTTAGTCCAAAACAATGAGTTGTTACCATTTATCACTCCTGACTGAAATAAATCTTTGTAAACTAAAGCACATCTGCTGCAGTGAAAACAAAAATCCATTTGCTCACGTCTTGTGAACGAGACCTTTGAGTGCACAACACAGTAATATTGTCTTGATGTAACACAGCTTAGACAAGAAGAGCTTTTTATTGAGAACACAACATGCCAGTGAAAACACGCTCTACACATGAGAGCTTTATGCATAGGACCCCATATGAGCTTTGACACATTTCAGAGCGACTCTATAATCGCATACCAATTACTGCATCTCATTCTAGGCCATCTCAAGTAGACGGAGGGAAACAAACAGCTTCTTTTATGAATCATACTAGTGTGGGGGCTTTATCATAGCAAGCAGTCGTTTCCTAACATGTGTATTCATTCTGAGCAAATCTCCATCAATTCATGCCAGCCTATGAAGGCCCTTAGTTGCTATAGGGATGGGTTGTCCATGGCAACAGTGTGAAATAAGGGAATGAGTTGGCACTGGCACATAAACTTTGTAAGGTACGATAAACAGGAGCCTTTGGAGATCCCATTCAAACACAGACAGTCTAAATTATAAGACAACATAAAGAAAAAGTAGCTTCTTCTAAAAACAAAATCAAAAATCAGAAAATATCAAAGAATTCTCAGTTCATCCATAACAGTTTCCATTGGCACAGACAAAATCAAAACAGGGACGATTAAAAAAATATTTAACAGTTTTATAAACTCACTTCACAGAATGGAATCACGTATCTCACTAGTGTAACATAAACTATTCTCTCATCCCTTTAAACCAGCCATGCAGGGCTTGTAACAGGTAGATTACACAGATACCATCAACAAGTGCTTGTGATGCAAATCTAGAACAAGGAAAGGCTTATCCACCGCTAAACGTTTCTACTCGCTGTCAACCGCTTTCCCTCCCAGTGACACTTATCTGAAGCAGCAAACGATCTCGCTCAGTCCCGTTCTACTTTTTTAAGCCACACCATTTGCTTTAGCTGCAGCTCTTTTGAGGACTGGCAAACCCAGTCACTGCTGGTTGATCTAAGCCAGCGAGCCAGCCCAGGAATCAGGAACACTACAAAATACAGAGACCATACCTGCTGCTCATAGGGTGAATAATCTTTGTGTGCACACATTAACATTATATATAAAAGTCCCACAGTTCAGCTTTAAGTCTCATGAACTGCATAAAACTTAAAACAAATGCAATTTTCACATTTCAAGTAATTTAGACTTAAAAATATATATATATAAGATCACTAAGACAATAAGAAATTAAGCAAAACCTCTTGGAATAATCTGCATCACAACACCAAACATGACCTCCAACGAGAAGTTATAGCAAAAGCGCTGAAAAGATAAATACTATTTTTAAGTGTCAAATTCATATCATTGGTGAAGCTTTAAAAACACAAGAACCTCCCATTCTGGGCAAACTAAATAAGATATTTATTTTAAAGTACATCAGTGCTGCAGGTAGCTTGTATTGACATGAGAAGAAAAAAAACTTTAAGATCCAGTCTCACTCCATGAGTTTCTGCAACCTCCAGCCACACTCTCAGGTAGTCATGAAGACACAGCTCGACAAAAGAGTCAACAGGTAAAACAGGGGAAAGGCCCTGTTTAACCCTCAGACTCCTCTAAGTGTTGTCTGTTTTTATCACTTAAATCACATACATTCACACATAAAAATCATATAAAAAAAAAAAAAAAAGAAAAGAAAAGAAAACATGCTTTAAAAAAGCAACAAAAAAAATCCCTTTTCTTTAGTCACTAAAAAGCTTTCAAATAAAATAACTAATTCACAGCTGGAAAAACAAGTAATAAAATAAAATAAAATCTACCTATAAGACGATATTGCATTAAAGCAGCAGCTGCTGCTGCGTAGCTGTCCTGATTCTTAAAATGCTGTTTTTGGTGTTGATATGTATTTTAGTAAAAACTGCTGGCACTGAGAGCAGTTTCTGGTGTTTTGGGTAACGATGACTAACCCAACCTGTGAAGACAATACATAAATTTCTTAAAGCCAAAGTTGTTCTGAAAGAAAATCAAACCTTTGTTAAAAATACTCATCAGCTTAAAGTAACTCCTGGCCAAATCCTGGAAGTTTTACTGTTTTCTATTAGTAGGCAGAAGCTGAGGTTTAACTGCGCACTTGATGTTCAAACTCTCACTGATAAGACTACTGGCCAAGGAGAGGACTTTCAACAACAGAGACACTTTCCATACTGTGTGACCAATCCTACAAGGCTCCCTATAAAAATAAAAATCCACACAGGAGGTAACTAAAATTATTCAGATAACACGATAAGGAGGTTAAGGACCCTCAGGCTGTGGCGTCATCTGAAGTGGGTGCAAAGTCTCCGTGCCGGAGAGCACTGGACTGTGCCCGTCTGCGAGCCAGCCTGGAGTTAGAAGGAGGAGAAAGCCTCATGGAGCAAACAATGGCTCCGACGTCCTCCCGCTGCTCCTCGTGCTGGGATAGCTGCCGGTTGAAGGCGATGGCTTCTGCTGCAAACTGGGTCAGATCTTTGGTGCTGCTGTTCCTAGAACAAGAAAGAAGGCAGAAAAAGATATGAGAGACATCTAAGCACATTTCTGCCACTTCTCACTTTAATAATGTGATTAGAATAAAGTATCCTAGATCCTTGTTTCATCTATCCCAATATTTTCCATCTTAAAAAACAAAAAAACAAAAACCATCTTGAAGCAGAGAGAACCTGAAATTGTTCTCAAAATTAAAAAAAAAAAGTTGTTCATAAACAAAGGTATGTGCAGAAACTCTAGTTTCCTATGAAAAACCACAAACACTAAAGGTCTGATTCTACTTCAACCACAGAAACGGAGCTAAAATAAAGACAGACCTCTGCAGAACACGAGGAGTTGGAAGACCTCTCTCTGGAGCATTCTGGAAAAAAATAAATAAATAAAAGAAAGAAAGAAAAAAAAAAACTCACAGCTGGAAAATAAGGACAATAATTCCAGCTGTCTAACATTAGACAAGTAGTGCTCAAATGTAATTATACCCACCCCCTGCACCCAAGGGTGCTTGAGGACCTGAGCAGCACTGAGGCGCAGAGTGGCGTCCCGAACCAACAGCTTTGATATGAGGTCCTTGGCACCCACTGTGATGTGGGCCCAGTCCTTGTCTGGAAATTCATATTTGCCCTGCTGGATGCTCTCAAACAGGTGACTCTGAGGGGAGAAGATCAAATAACCTGCTGATAAGTACATGCCATTTACACACACACACACACACACACACACACGCGCGCGCGCACGCACGCTGCATTATTGTGCTGCATTCATTTTTGTAATGGTGTTGTCATTCTGTTGTGCATTATAAATTCAGACCTCACACCTTCTTTACAAAAGTGAGCTTTTTCTCCAAGCAGCACAAAATTCAATAAACCAAACCAAAACTCCGCTCAAGCCAAGATAATGGAAGAAGAACCGACGACATCCATCTAGATGAAGTGAAAGCTAAAACAAGGTTTTCCCTGGTAAATCTACAGAACCTCTTCCCATTTCTTCTCAGCCCTAATACTCTACTACAAAACAAAAAAAAACAAAACCCCAAACTGTACTGAAAGTGTTTGGCTTTTCTGAATAATTCACATAAGAGCATTTGACATATGGGTCAACAGCTAAAGCCAAATCAGCCGTAGTGCTCCTATACATCGGCTTTTCTCTTTTTTTTTTTTTTTTAAAAAGAGATTTCAACCTACATCTAAGCCTAACTTTACCTACATTACTAATTATGTTTCTTAATTAAGCCAGTATACAGCAAAAAAAGAAAAATTTTTAGTTACTTTATTTGAACTGTCTACCATGGACATGATAATCAAAGAGGCCAGCATTAAGATGAACAAGCTGTAATGCCAGCTAAAGGAGGCATTACAGAGCATGTGTTCTTTTAAGACCTCTAGTCTGTAGTTTTATATTATTTATAATGTCTTCATTTCAGAATGATAAGCGGGGACACACAGTGAATCTCTGGTGCAAACACTGCTGAGCTGAGCAATTATCCATGGGATGGATGCTAAACAACAGTGCTGATTGGAGGGGGCATACCTGGCATGTCCTGCATCTTTCTCCCCGATCCCAGCCACAGTCAGAGCCACAGTGTCCTGTGAAGGGTGGGCTGCCACTCAGTAAGATGTAGAGGATGACCCCGAGGCTCCACAGATCGCAGCGTTTGTCGTAGAAGGAGGCCTCATCAGTGAACACCTCGACTACTTCTGGAGCCATGTACTCTGCCGAGCCACACTGAGAGAGGGCAAAGATCAAAAGCAAAGAAGAGGTAAGTCAGTGTAATCCCTTATTAGTTAATTGGACAATATTATGTGTCTATACTTGGCCGACAATTTAGAATTAGACACTTACTGGTGTTGTGAGCTCTGGGGTTGTTATGGGTGTACAGGCACTGCTGAGCTTTACTCCACTTCCTAGATCAAAGTCACAGATCTTTACTGGCGACACCTAAGTAGAAAGAGAGTAAATATATGATTATGTTGTTAAATTATAAACCTTAAGGGATAATTAATGCCTTTCTCAACTCATTAAATGCCAATTACCTGATCAGTGTATTCACAGAGTATGTTTTCTAGCTTAAGGTCTCTATGGGCAATGCCTGCAAACAAAAACACTGTCACCTTTACACTCAAAAACAAAAACAAAACCTCTATTTCCTTTGGATTTCAGCAGAACACCTGCTTGAATTTTGACCTACCTTTTGTGTGTAAAAAGTCGAGAGCTTGGGCAATATCTTTCACTACCTTACTAGCCTCCAGTTCATCAAAGTGCTTTCGGTTTTGGATATGTGTAAGAATAGAACCTGCAGAAAGAGAAGAGGATCACTCACGGGTATATTTGTGCGCTCATAATGAGCCATCTGGCAACAGCTCTGTTTGCATTACATAACTGTTGTGTTAATTATTCACACTTACCACCACGCAGCTTTTCAAATACCAAATAAAAGCAGTTGTTGTCCTCAAAGAATTCAATCAATTCCAAAATATTCCTGGACAACGATATGTTTAGGTGATCAGAATTGTTTTTATTCTGGATAAGTTTTCTTTTCTCTCTCATTTTTTTTTTTTAAATATTAATCAGACAAAAATCAACTCACTTATTTCCTTGACACTGATAAAGAGTCTCCACTTCTCGAAAGACTCTGCTGCGGCTGTGTCCTGCACTCTTTTCTATGATCTATGAAGGCGAGCAGCAGAAATTGTGATTCAATGGACATTTTGATTGACTTTAAAAAAAAAAAAAAAAAAAAAATGCAGTACAGCTTTAAAGAAAATGTTGCCATTAAAGAGCAACCCAACCTGTTCAAATGACATTTAAATTTGGCAAAACTGTCCCTACTTACCTTCACGGCATACTCATGTCCATTCTGCAGGCTGATACATCCTTGAACTTTAGCATATGCTCCCTGGCCGAGCACCTCATGAGTCAATTTGTAGAGATCTGAAGAAAATATGAAGTGTTGGTCAATTTTCCTGCTTTCACACGTACTGCATGTGTTTCAGTTTTAGCCTACTTACCATCAAAAGTGCCAGTGGAGCTGTCTGTCGCTCTAGTTCTTTTCTTCTTCTTTCGTTTACCTGTATCTGGGATGTTCACTGGCTGGCTTTTTTCACACTCTGTAGAGGCAGAAATGAATCCATACACACAAATTAAAACATTGCAATTTTTTTGCACAGTGCTCTCGCTTTGTAAAGTTTACAAAGCTATAGAAATGCTAGGAAAAGTAAAGCATTTGTACCTGCTGGGTCTTGGGAAAGATTCTGTCTTTCCTCTGAGGTATTTCGGTTCTCCTGAATGCTCCCACAGTTTTGCCCTACTTGGCCCAAAGCAAGGGAGTTACCCTGTTACAGAGAAGGAGGCCATACGGGGGGGACAGGGGGAGGGAATAGTGCAAAATCAGCCAGTGATCAATGTTGGTACAGTAGAGAAAAAGCAAATGAAAAAAGCAAAAAAGGAAAATTTTAATTTGGCCTTGGTAATAAATACTAAAAATAAACACTAATCCATAATATAATAAAATGTTCTGTACATATCATAGGCTTGCAACTGTAAAATGACTAACTGCAGTTATAGGGATGCATCACCACTACTTTGATCATTACAACCACCTATGGCAGTCTGCCAAAACAGTGATCAATATGATAATACTGGAAACTCCGTGACAGGCCTTATCTGAACTTTACCAGAAACATTCAAACAACAGGGCACAGTGCTTTGATGAAACTACTGTGCACCATTTTCTGGTCCTTTTATCTTATCAGACATGTTTCAGGAAGTCAGCTTTTGTAATCACCACTAATCATAGAGTAGATCACCTGGAGGGAGGGCTGGAAGGGCTGCAACTCCGTCATCACGCCGTGCCTCACCATATCTGCCAACTGCCACATACAAATATAGTTAGTCACGTAAACATACGTAACAACTAAATACAATGCAGTGATGAGGCAAAAGGCTAGAGCAATGGAGAAGACACCGCCCAGCGTTAGCTTATGTGTTCCAGTTTCCTCTTTCTTTCATTCTTTGGTATTACATTGTGTATCGCTCTGAGTTTGCGGTTACTGTTCATCTACATGACCGCAGAATATTCACTTACAGCAAAGTTTATTGAATTAGTTAGTTCATACTAGTTAAATGTTATGTTTCGGTTAGAAAAACACAAAACTGATAATTAGCTGTTAGCTAATGGAGTTATACCAGCAGTTTGTATCGATACTGAAGTTAATAAATATGTGTACGGACAGCCAACAACGTCCACTTAGATAATTACTTAACATTAGCAACGTTGTCCTAGTTACCAGGAGGGAATTCTGTATAAAAGATCATTACGGCATTACAAAAGCCAGAGCTAGCGGTGGCTGCCTACTATAGCTGTTGTTAGCCCCAGCTAGCAAGAAAGAACTCAGATAGCTTGCTAAACCGATTTACATGACCAGTTGCTAACTGTATTCAGAGACTGTTTAAGCGACGTTAAAATAAAACCACAAATGCAACAAACCCTTCAAACGTGGACTCCACGCCAGCCAAATCCCTGCAGTCAAAGCCTGTGACAGCTGATGTAAGCTCCCATTGCTTTCTGTTATCGATCAGTCCAAACAGCTGATGACGTACCGGGCGGGAAAACGCGAGAGCAGACGTTTGCCCCGCCCCTTTCCGGATTAACTCCTCTCCCATTGGTAGCGTGACCGCACTGATGCAACGTCACTTGGCAGGGTTCGTCACCACGCCTCAGTCCACGTAGTGGGGATTTTTGGTGTATGATGATGGCCTTTATTTATCCATGTAACAGGTTTGGCAAGTGAGCAGTGATAATAAGTATGCTATATCTGTTGTTGTTGTGATTTTCTTTTTCCTGCGAAAATGAAAGCAGACGCGATTGGCTGATGGGAAGAACTTTTATGCCCTTAAATCAGATTTTAAACAGTGAAAACACATCGTACAAAATACAAACTCTGGTCAACGAGAAAACAAACAATGCATCAAAACTTACACGAAGATAAAACATATACATGCACAAGAGGAAAGACAGAGTACAGGAGATGCAGTGTATAAAACAATACAGAATAATGAGGAAACTCACAGCACCATAATGAATGTGAAGTGAAAAGTTCTGTAAAGGAACTTTGCCACCATCTGCAGAAGTCTACTGAGTTTATGGGCCATGTCATATGCTTGGAAACCACTCGTACAAGTGTACACAAAGCAGTTCTCTGTCTGGTGTTTTGATGCGGAAGTTTTCTCAAGGGGCTCAGATAACGTCATAATGTAAACTCCTTTGTCCATGTGGCTTTGTCTAATTGCATATCTTCTCTGTCATCTCTTTCTGCAGGAAAAGAAAAAGAGGAGATGTTAATAGATAGAGTCTAATATGTTGTTTGAGAAAATGAATATTTACACCGTCATGATTCTGAGAAAGAAAGCAGTTGCTCCTTGAAGACTAAAAACAAACATAATTTCCTGGGGCACAAGAGGTGGGGCAATAAAACGAGGTCTATTCAAAAGATTTATCTTTATGCAGCGTGTTGACATTAATGCCTTGTCCCTGTTTTCACATTGCAGGGGGAATTATGCAGCCCAAGCGAGGTAATGATGATAACTGCAGCTTTTTATTGACACTTGGAACACCATTCCCCATCAGCTCACATGCGATAGAGGCTCCTTAGTTGGAAAACAGAAACAAGTACAGTCTTTAATCACATGACTATCCAAAGTCAGCAGATTCTCTTATGAGTCTTTTCTCATCAGACCTAGCCATTTCCTGGATACATTTTGTTCATGCTGGAAAACTGAGTGAAAACTAATTAAATTTGTGTGTCATATGGAATATATTATCTTAATGAGAACGCTATGAACTTCAGACTGAGTGATTTTATTGTCGGTGCCTTCTATGTACAGTGGCTTGCAAAAGTATTCGGCCCCCTTGAACCTTCCCACATTTTGTCACATTACAGCCACAAACATGAATCAATTTTATTGGAATTCCACATGAAAGACCAACACAAAGTGGTGCACACGTGAGAAGTGGAATGAAAATCATACATGATTCCAAACCTTTTTTTTTTACAAATAAATAATTATTCAGCCCCCTGAGTCAATACTTTGTTGAACCACCTTTTGCTGCAATTCCAGCTGCCAGTCTTTTAGGGTCTGTCTCTACCAGCTTTGCACATCTACAGACTGAAATCTTTGCCCATTCTTCTTTGCAAAACAGCTCCAGCTCAGTCAGATTAGATGCACAGCGTTTGTGAACAGCAGTTTTCAGATCTTGCCACAGATTCTCGATTGGATTTAGATCCGGACTTTGACTGGGCCATTCTAACACATGGATATGTTTGGTTTTAAACCATTCCATCGTTGCCCTGGCTTTATGTTTAGGGTTGTTGTCCTGCTGGAAGCTGAACCTCCGCCCCAGTCGCAAGTCTTTTGCAGACTCCAAGAGGTTTTCTTCCAAGATTGCCCTGTATTTGGCTCCATCCATCTTCCCATCAACTCTGACCAGCTTCCCTGTCCCTGCTGAAGAGAAGCACCCCCAGAGCATGATGCTGCCACCACCATATCTGACAGTGGGGATGGTGTGTTCAGAGTGATGTGTTGTGTTAGTTTTCCGCCACACATAGCGTTTTGCATTTTAGCCAAAAAGTTCCATGTTGGTCTCATCTGACCAGAGCAGCTTCTTCCACATGTTTGCTGTGTCCCCCACATGGCTTGTGGCAAACTGCAAACGGGACTTCTTATGGTTTTCTGTTAACAATGGCTTTCTTCTTGCCACCATAAAGGCCAACTTTGTGCAGTGCACGACTAATAGTTGTCCTACGGACAGATTCCAGAGTCACCATGGGCCTCTTGGCTGCATTTCTGATCAGCGCTCTCCTTGTTCGGCCTGTGAGTTTAGGTGGACGGCCTTGTCTTGGTAGGTTTACAGTTGTGCCATACTCCTTCCATTTCTGAATGATCGCTTGAACAGTGCTCCGTGGGATGTTCAAGGCTTGGGAAATCTTTTTGTAGCCTAAGCCTGCTTTAAATTTCTCAATAACTTTATCCCTGACCTGTCTGGTGTCTAAATCCAATCAAGAATCTGTGGCAAGATCTGAAAACTGCTGTTCACAAACGCTGTCCATCTAATCTGACTGAGCTGGAGCTGTTTTGCAAAGAAGAATGGGCAAGGATTTCAGTTGCTAGATGTGCAAAGCTAATAGAGACAGACCCTAAAAGACTGGCAGCTGGAATTGCAGCAAAAGGTGGTTCTACAAAGTATTGACTCAGGGGGCTGAATAATTACACACACCCCACTTTGCAGTTATTTATTTGTAAAAAAGGTTTGGAATCATGTCTGATTTTCGTTCCACTTCTCACGTGTGCACCGCTTTGTGTTGGTCTTTCATGTGGAATTCCACTAAAAATGATTCATGTTTGTGGCTGTAATGTGACAAATTGTGGAAAATTTCAAGGGGGCAGAATACTTTTGCAAGCCACTGTATGTACGCTAAACTGGAAAACACACCTACTCAAAGATGAACAATAAGCACATCAAACATTCACGCAGCTGGGATAAAGCTGGCAAGATGGTAGATATTCTCTGCTAGACTGACAGTTCCTCCGTTACAAAACCTCCATCTGATCCTTTTTCATATGCATCCTCACTTCACACTCATACATCTGATGTCTCACCAGAGGCTCCAGCTCAGAGTGATCAATGAGGTTGAACTCTGAGATGAAATAATAATAGTGTTTGTAGCAGGTATTGATGTGGGCCTCTGCACCCATACTGCAGATGCTGTCAAAGTGATGGATGTAAACGTGCACAAACACCCGGAAGAGACGGCTCAGGATCTTCTTGCACACCTGCTGGAAGTTCTTGGGGAAAGGTACTCCTAGGATGAAGAAGGAAAACAATAAGATATAAAAGGACTTCTATTCAGAAGCTGGTCTAATAAAATAATAGATTTGATAAAGGAAACTGTAGGACTCAATTGTAAATGGATTTACCATGTATGCAGATTTAAAAAGCATCATTAATCATGCTTATCTACAATAGGGCTATTAATCTACTGAATTTCCTAAATAATCTATTGAATAGTTTGTGTTTCAATCCCAAAACACTTAATAAAAAATATCTGTGTTTTGTGCTGAAGAGCTGAAAAGGCCGTGTGAAGAACAATCTAATTATTCGTATTTAATTTCTAAGCAAAGCGAAGACAGCATTGCTGTCTTATTCTCCCTCAGGTCCATGGAGGATTGTGATAACTGAGCAAACGGAGGGACAGAAACACCCTGAAGGAGTTGTCAAGCACTAACACACAACCAAAACCCATTCACACTCGTGGGAAATGTTTTCATCATACCTGACTAGCATGTCTAGGCTTGACATAAGAAAAGAGAAGTCCCAGAATGTCAGTGCTAACCACTGCGCCACAGAGAGGCTCTGAGCTCACGCTTCTGTGACGCATGAAGTTCTCACCTCTAATTTAACACTATGATCACCTTGTCAACAACCCCCTCTAAATGTCAACATTTTATTGTCTAATTAACCTCTCCTTGAACTCAATCATTGCATTCGTGAGCTTAATGAAGGAGACAACCTCTGCACTCTGTGCTGATACTTTAGTATAAAATCTCTGCAGCCAGCACTCAGTCATGTATTAGCTTACGCACTCAAGAGCAGTCCGATGGTTTCATTTGTAAACTCCTCACACACACCTACTCTTGTGGGGAAGATTTCCTCATTATTGATCAGTGACTCTATCCAGTCCATCAGCAGATTCATGTACTTGAGAGCAGGCAGCTTGGTGGGTCTCTTGTAGTCTTTACCGTCCTGCCATCTGTACTCATATCTCAGTCCCCCAGACATGATAGGGCACGTGCGCTCGCTGCAGTACTCGCTCACTGTGCCATAGATTAGGTTAATTCTGTTGAAGAAATCCACCACGTGAACAGCAATCCAGTCATTGAGGTTCTCGCCTTCTGGGAGCTGAACTACTTTCCTCAGGTCCAAGCCAGATTTGAGCGAAGCCTGGGCCTTCTTGTACAGTTCAAACCGCTGCGTACCGGGCTCAAAGCGCTTCTTTGGCCTAAATGTTTTGTCTTTGCTAAACACTTGACCAAGACACAATGCCATTGACTCAGTTATTTCCCCTGAGATAAGGGGAGAGTGCGCAATGATGAAAAATAATTAGGTTGGAGTATGAGAACGTGTAGCCTTCCTGGGAGAGGGGAACCAGTCTGATTTCAGCTCTTGGAATGGTCACAGGTGGTTAGCGTCTGTCGTGTAGAGACTGCAAGGAGCTCTTGTTTTCATTTGGCACGATGGCACTGTGAAGACAATAACAGGCATGTTTTGGGGTGAATAAAACATAAAAGATAAAACAATTCATGCAATATTTAATTACAACAATTGTTATAGCTACCATAAAGTAAAAAAAACAAAACAAAAACCTACATTTTCCTAAAGAAGACCAGCTAAAATGTTTTTTTATAGTCACAGCTGCTCTTTGTGACCCAAATGACCTCAAAGCAAAGTTTTCAGTTGCAGCTACCAGTAAAAATAGCAACACTTTCAGTCTGCTGTACCAAAAGTCAGGCCAATTGAGTCAGGCATAACTGGGAAAATGAATAGTATGCTGTGATCCACTAAAGATTAAACTGTCCTCAAGAGGACTGTGTGAGAAAATGTCCTGAGTCAAATAGTTTTAATGCTCTTAAAGGCAGAACCACAACTTTAATTTTGTGCGGGACACACACACACGCACGCACGCACGAACGCACGCACGCACGCACGCACACGCACGCACGCACGCACGCACGCACGCACGCACACACACACTAAATATGGATAGAAAACGGCCCATTCTTCCTTGAGAAAGTGGATATGAAATTAAATTAAGAGTTTATGGATATTTTTTGTGCAAAACTATTGTCCATCTGTCTGGTGATTTGCTTGTATTGGGAGCATGACCTCACAGGTTTTGAATGTCATGGTAATGAAGCAGTAATGATTGCACAATTTATTTGATATAATATGGTAAATGGTAAATGGCCTGTATTTGTATAGCACTTTACTAGTCCCTAAGGACCCTAAAGCACTTTACACTACATCCAGTCATCCACCCATTCACACACACATTCACACACTGGTGATGGCAGCTACATTGTAGCCACAGCTGCCCTGGGGCGCACTGACAGAGGCGAGGCTGCCGGACACTGGCGCCACCGGGCCCTCTGACCACCACCAGTAGGCAACGGGTGAAGTGTCTTGCCCAAGGACACAAATATTAACTTGGAGGATTTACTTTAAAACAAGAAGATGGACGGTTACATTTTATAGTCTCAAATATGTTTTGTAAACATGTTAGCGTGGCAAAACCGAATTGAATTGTACATTTCTATTCACCGTTTGAAGGATGTGGGAAGAATGTCCAGAGATCTGACACCTAGATTAAAGCAGCTGTGATTGCAACACATGATACTGCAGCCGCATTGAGTCCTGAGTCCCATTGTTAACCCTCTCAGGCCCAAATTACGTTTTTTGTTGCTAATGCACAACCAAGTCCTGCAGTGGTACTTCTGAGTAAAAAAAACTCATAAAATATGTATGTGGGGTAATCAGGTTGTTAGTTCTTAACTGTTGCAAATCTGCAACGTCTGCCTGGAGAGGGTTAACTGCCGTATTCAGAATTTCCCACGGTTGTAACTGAGGCTCTGGTGACTTGAATTAGCAGATGTTTCTGTCACTTCATGCCAGTCTGTACTCCCAACACGTGATATTGATATGGGTGTTGTTATCTTTCTATTGACAAAATAACCTCAAAAATCACAACCCACAGGCCTCTCGCATGTTTGTAAAGCTTCTGGAGGACTGGGGTCCCTCCTGTCTTAATCTGAGGAAAAGGCAATGGCTAAAAATAAAAACACATGTGATCATCTCCATTGGCTCTTTCCACTAGCTTTCATAGTTTGCCTGATCTCAGTTCAAAACTCACCACTGGGGGAACTTGAATACGTGGTCAGTCGATAGCTCTGAATATGTCCATAACAAACGAGAGTTAGACAGAGCTTCATTCACTCCTAAACTCTGAGAGACACTGGTTCAGTTAAAGATTCAGCTCAGACATCTTTGGGATACGAAAACAGTTATGATTTATACAAAAGTGACAGTATGAAGGAGGAAGTGACTGTTGACCAATTTCTGTCCCTACTTGCCTGAGCAGTCACACTGAAGCATGTTAGAGCATGCAATGTGGCATGCATGCTTTGTTTTCTTCTTTTTCTACCAGTTTTCCATCAGACACTGCAATTTCTTGAAAGTCTTTCATTTCGTGGTGCAGCAACAACAAGAAACAAATTGTCAGTGGGAAAGCAAAACAAGACATTACAGAATGGAAAATCTCTGTGCACTGTACCTGGCCGAAATCCTGCAGCGGAGTATTTGGAATGTGGTGGAGAGTTGTGGGAAGTTCAGGGAGGATTCGAGTGTCTGGATCCTTTGATTCTAAACTCCCTGTGAAAGCCTGCTTCAGTGACTCTGCCCCCTCTAGGTCCTCTGAATTTTCTCTCTGCTAGTTGCTAACGGTCTTAAGGGGCTCCAACTTCCCTCAGGAAAACAGACAACACACTAAAAGAGAAAAAAGATATTTGCCTTCTCTTCCTGTAGGTGATGTCACTTCCTGACTTTGTCTAGTAGGTTCTGCTATCTGTGTGTGTGTGTGTGTGTGTGTGTGTGTGTGTGTGTGTGTGTGTGTGTGTGTGTGTGTGTGTGTGTGTGTGTGTCAGTATGTGGGTGGGTGTTTGGAGGACCTATAAAGTGAAAGAGAAGAAGGGCTGAAAAAGGCCTTCCCCGAACACTGACTCTGCCCTCCCTCTTTTCCATTTTTTTTTCTTTCTTGTCGATTTGCAGGCAAAGCAGCCAACCCTCTTATCCAACCAAAGCCCAGCCCTCTGGTAAAGGTCCTGAGAAAACATCCCTTCTCTTGAGCCACTTATAGGACACAGGGAAAAGAATAATCCCACAAACATTTCTGGATGCCTGGCAGTCCACGACCATGATGCCTGGCTATTTTTTATGAAGTCTCAATAACATATTATTTAAATTCTTTGCCTTTTAAAGAAGTTGCTTTGGAATTCAGTAAGTTCCCTACATGGAAAAACTGCTCTTTGAAAGACACAATTTCTCTTTAAACGACTAAAAAAGCTCTGTGTTCAAATCATGAACAAACAAGCCACGTGTGACTTTAACAGTCAAATTCCTTGTGACCTTAGAAGGTTATCTTTTTTTGTGATAGCTGCTCTGTTTGTCTTACGGAAAAATGGTGATACTAAAGTGCACAGGCTGTCTACACCATGCATGAAGAAGCTCTCCATACTTTTTGTGAAATTGTTCCCTCCCAGCTGATAATATTGTATATGTTTGTGTGTCTGTACATACATATGAATCCATATATATGTGAAAACATATTGATATGTCTATTTGACAATACAGTCAAAACTTTATGGTGGGTGGGGAGTGGGGGAAGGTAGATCTAAATTGCAGTACTCCAACATTTCCACCTGAGGTCAGCATGACTGTAATGATGGCGTGTGGGTGGAGATAATGAGAGGCTAGTCAGAGCTATCAGTCAGTTATCAGCAAGGGAAATTCCCTATTTACTGATGAGCAGCTGATTATCTTTTTAAATAACTAAATCATGATCACATGTCAGTGATTAAAAAGAACTGACAGGTCAGATTGTTTTTGTTGGTGGTGGTTTTTTGATGCCATACATTTAACAATAAAATATAAAGTCACTAAAATAAAACATAAGTTTACTATAACATTCATAAAGAAAGTACAAAGCCTGGTTAATGGTTGTGCAAAACACAAATAGACTGAACTGCTTAAGTAATTATTGAATTATTGTGTAAGTTGGTCTTGGTTCATTTTCTAGGTTTGAAGATTAACTATAAAATATTAAGCTGCTCCAATAACTGAATCTGTGTAATGGTTGTTTCCAATATTGTGAAAAGAAATGTCCGTGTATTAAAGAATCAGGAACTTTCTGGCACATTTGAATAATCAGTGTATGCTTATTACATTTACATTATTATAGTTTACTTTTTCAACCGATCATTGTGTTTCAAATGACCAAAAGCATTCGAACAACTCATTTATCTGAGTTATTCAAAAAATATATTCATCAATATAAATAAATAATAAAGCAGAACGTTAAAGAGAAATAATTCAAACTCTGAAATTTATATCCTTCCCTTAAGTTGAAATAGATTCTGATGTAATGATTGTTTACAATGTTATTCATATTTTTTCCGTGACATACACAGAAAAGCATGGATGAATCACACAGGTGTGCATTTATGATTATTCCTTGCCCTATGCTCTAGTTTTCCATGTCAGAGTGAGTGTCATCATCCAGATATGTGACAGATGAGGAAGCTGAACCAGTCGTGCATTTCCTCACCTGTCTCATACCATCACTTAGTGTAATATTCTGCTATTATTCTCTTAAAAACCCACCACCTTAAGCACCATATATTTTTCCACTCCTTGAATGTAGCAGGTAGATTTTCTTTAAAACAAAACAAAAAAGAACAATTTTTTCACATGCATATGATGAAAAACATTTAACCTTTAAAAAAATAAAGCAAAAATAAATGCCTTAAATGTATAAAACGCACAATTTCATAGAGTTACAGTTTAGTACAGCTGTTGGTGTTATGTATCTTGAACTATTGCTGGATAAACCTACATGCTCTAAGTTTGTGGTTAATATTAATCCAGTTTCAACAGCAGTATTTGTACTCAGTTGTTCTGGAGCTCAAAAGTGAAAAGTATTGTCTCAAATTAAACTGTACATTCAAGCGGAGGTTATACATTTTACAATATTATTCTCAAACATGGGTTTTCACTGTTTTGGATTACTAACCTGCAGGGTCGAGAAGACCTTTTCAAATCCTTCAGAACTGTATAAACTCTGTTTATGTTTATGTCTCTTATACTGTATTTCTATGTTTCCAACTGCTGACTGTTTTGTAAAGGTGTCCCTTCTTGGCCACATTCACCTTAAAAAAGAGACTTTAATCGACTTTCCGATTAAATAAAGGATGAATTAAAAAAATAAATAAACAATCCTAAATTAACACACGCACACATAAATGTTATAGTTATGGTTATGACCATAACATTAGTTTCATTGTTGTTTATTTATAATGTTTTCTTGCGCTTTACTCAATTTCTTCAATTCATTACATAATTTGCTTTATGATGTTTTATATGATGATGTAATGTTGGCTTGTATGGACCCCAGTAAGAACAAAGGTCATCAGTTTGTGACTACAGCTTTAGGCAAGGTGGTGAGCCTACGACATTTGAAGGTTATTCATTACACCACAAGTAGAGCACATGTCTGATATGTGGTGTCATGGCTTGGCTGGAAGCCTACAGATCTTCCACAATGGTCATTATAGTTAAATCTCACCACCAGGACTCTGCTGCCCAGGAGATTTGAATGCATCTACTGTTTTTACTTTGAAAGGCCAGGAGTGTGTGACAGCTTTGGGCAAATAGAACCAGCTCAACTGAAAAAACAAGCAAATAAATTTTTTTTTTAAATCATAGTGTGTTACATAAACTGACACATGTCTGGCATGAGGAATGCAACACGTGTGTTTATATAAAACATGTTGCTTCTACTTGTTTGACAGACAAGCCGACTTTTATCGCTTCCTTCCATCATGTTTTGTTGAATAAGAACACCAGCGTGTTGTGCCACATGTTATATCCTGCAGTACACTTCGAAAAAAAGTAAACACTGTTGAAGCAATAAAAGGCACAGCCGGGTTGCTGAACTGTGTTTCGGGCCTACTATATATGTGTAATTATTCTATACGCACGGACTGCTTTTGGTGTGATTATTTGAGTAGCTTATTAATTGGCTTATTACTTACTTATTACTTATTTACTGGCTCAGTTCCCAGCTATTTTAAACAAGCTATTGTTGAACCAATATTAAAGAAACCAAATTTGGATCCATCTCTTCCAAGCAGTTACAGGCCAATATCAAAACTACCATTGGTGTCAAAGATCTTGGAAAAAACAGTTGCAGAACAACTTAACAACTTTTTGGAAAAGAACAATGTTCTGGACATTTTCCAGTCTGGTTTCCGCAAATTGCACTCCACTGAAACCGCTTTGCTTAAAGTGTCTAGTGACATTCTGATGGCAGCAGACTCTGGAGAGTACACTGTTCTGGTTATGTTGGATCTCAGCTCTGCTTTTGATACTGTTGATCACAGCATCATGATAAATAGGCTGAAGGACTTGTTTGGGATTACTGGTGTTGTTTTAAAATGGTTTATGTCGTATCTATCTGAGAGATCCTTTACTGTCTGTATAAATCACGTGCTGTCGGAAACATCAGTTCTGTCTTCTGGGGCACCTCAAGGATCTGTTTTAGGTCCTATTCTCTTTTTGCTGTATATCCTCCCTCTAGGCCACATTATCAGGCGTTACAATAATATTTCTTATCATGTCTATGCTGATGACATTCAGTTGTACTGTTCTTTCAAAGCTTCTGAGTTGTATAAATTGTCTTGTTTAAATAATTGTCTGTCAGAAATCAAACAATGGTTAAATGACAGTTTCCTTCAGTTAAATGCAGATAAAACAGAAACTTTGATTATTGCACCTGATCACATGCTCTCAGAAATTAGGCAGCATATCAGTTTTTTAGACCCTTCATTTCAGTCGAGTCCCAGAAACTTAGGTGTTATATTTGACAGTTCGATGTCTCTTGAGAAACACTCTAAACAACTTGTCCGGAACTGTTTTTATCATCTAAGAAACATTTCTAAACTCAGGCTACTGGTGTCAAAGGCAGAACTTGAGATGATGATTCATGCTTTTATCTCTTCTCGTTTGGATTATTGTAACGGTCTTTTTACGTGTCTCAACAAATCAGCTCTGGATCGCCTTCAGTCTGTACAGAATGCAGCGGCAAGACTTTTAACTGGTACAAACAAGAGGTCACACATTACTCCAGTTCTGGCTTCTCTTCATTGGTTGCCTGTAAATTTTAGGGTTCATTTTAAAATTTTAGTTGTAACTTTTAGAGCTCTGCACGGTGAAGCTCCCCAGTATATCTCTGACCTGTTGAAACCTCATGCTTCATCCCGAGCACTTAGGTCTTCAAGTCAGAGGCTACTGGTGGTCCCACGTACCGGGTTTAAAACACGTGGGGATCAAGCTTTTCAGGCACTGGCACCTAGGCTGTGGAACTCTCTGCCGTTGTCTTTACGCTGTCTAGACTCTACTGACTCCTTTAAAAAGCAGCTGAAGACATTTTTATACAATTTTAATTAATTTAATTAATTTTAACTTGTATGTCTGATCTTATTGTAAAGCACTTTGTGATTTTTATCTGTGAAATGTGCTATATAAATAAATTTTACTTACTTACTATTTTACTTACTAATTGTATTTTAGTTTTTCTCTAAAGATATGGCAACTTACCTATACTCTGCATACTTTTATTCACATATGAGAGGAACCAAACTCAAAGTCATTTCTGTGTGTCAGTCGTTTTTTTTTTTACAATTGTAACCAGTAGTAGTTACAAAGAGCAGAAAATGAGCTCGAAACTCTACAGAATTTACATTACAAACTGTTACAATGAAACATCTGTGAGTGACCGCGGAATGGAGACGAAATGACATTTGATACACTGAGATGATTACGTCCATATTAAGCGACTAGCTCACGCCAGTGTAGAGATGACTCCACCTTTTTCCGCCTCCATCAAAGGGTTGGGTCAGGAGGAAGATTTAAGCCGAGAGGAAGAGGAAGCACCGCTAACTAAAGCCACGCTTTGCGTCTTTTCTCCAGCATTCATTCGACAGACTCCACAGGTTTACTTCAGTAAAAGTGAGTAGCTTTTGGACATTGTTGTCAGACTGTTTAACAGTGAGTTAAATGTTGACTCAGGGAGTTACTTTAAGGTGCTGCAGTTTTTTTTCCTCCCTCAGGGGAGGGGGCCAGATGTCAATTTAAACAATGTCAAATTCAAAGCTTTCTTTTGTTGTTTGTCTTTAAAGGCTCTTTTTTTTCTTACGCCTACAGTAAAGTAAAAAAAAAAAAAAAAAAAAAACTAGAATTTTTGTGTATATAATCTTCTTTTTTCAAATTTTTTTAAAGAAAAAAACAAAAACCCTCAAAGTTAGGCGTTACCCCCTAACCAGATATCCGGTGTTGACAGATATCCGGTGTTGACTGGACTAATTGTATCGCCTGTGCACCTATTGTTGTTCTGCACTTTGAAGGGTTTTGATGTCATTTGCCATTTTGTAGCTGTCATGCATCTAAAGGGAGGCAATAAAGACAGCATATTAATGTGCATACTGCAAGCTCCAAATGTGCTTCCGCGAGAAGTGAAATATAGTTTACCTGCTGGTCAAATGTCACAACGGTTTCTAACGGTTAACGCTAAGCCAGAGCGACGCAGAAGCGCACACTCAGCTTCCTCCAGCTCAGAAACATACTCGCCTTTAGCTAATCTGTCAGGTGAAACATGGTTACAAAGTCAAGTTGTTGCATATATGAAGGGGCAAAACAACAACAACTAAAAACAACTTTCACACCACTAGCAAAATTTAGATTCTCCACTAAATGCTGTGTGATCTCTTATAGTGGCGAGGCAGAGAACTACATCAAACATCACATCTGTTATGTAACATGTGATTGACAAAGAGTAGGCGTGTGCATGTATTTTTAATTAGTGTAACTTATTATTGTGTAATGTTAACATCCATAAGTGCATTTAATGTATGGAAAGTCTGACTATAGAAGAAAGAGATGCCATGCTAGAGATTTAATGGCATTGCTATGCATTTGATTGCCCACAGTCTCTGCAGCCTCTGCATTATTTGAATTGCCACAATTTTCCACTGTTTAGCTGGAGAGATTACACCGATGCAAGAAGTAGTTTGGTTAAACAATTTAAGCTTTGTACAGTTTTGATTAGTTCATGAATGTGTTTAAATGCCCCCCTCCCCCCAGTTATGTCCCTGTGAAAGTAGCCTTTGATGGTTTCCAAATTGTGTGCCAAGATAGATTATGGGCTACTAACTGAAAGTTACGACAAATGTTTACAATGTCAACAAACAATTGTGTGACTTAGACAAAAAACCTCAAGGTCAACCAGCCCACCCATATCTCTGATAGCAATGTAAACACTACAGCAGTGCTGTGGCTGTTAACAGTTCAGCATCATACTCTTATCACTTCACCTTCAAATGTCAACACCTTCTCCGATGGCCTTGGGTAGTTTCAAATAGGGCTGGGCGATATGACCCAAAATTCATATCTCGATATTTTTTAGCTGGATGGCGATATAAGATATATATCTCGATATATTTTTTTTAAAGCCATAAAGTAAGAACAAAAAGAGAGTTCTTAGTCAAAGCTGTGTCCCAGATGTCACACAGGCACTTTTATTAACATAGAACAGATGTACATAAAATTTACTCAAAAATAAATTATGAGCATTTATTAAATAATAATGCTCCATAAATAAAAGAAAACAATGTTGTTTTTGTGCATAACAAAAAGCTCACAATTGTGCAGTCAAAATGTAAACTAAAAGATGCTGAGCATAATAACAAAGACAGACAGATTTCACAGCTGCTCTGTTCCCAAGTTTTACTGCGTGACTGACAGCCTGGAGTTTGAAATCCGCTTCGCAACCACGTCTCTTAACAGGTGCCATTTATGGTCCTTATACACAGTAGGGTAATATTACGTTGAAGCACAGTACGTATCACTCCGCGAGGCTCAGCCGTAATGCTCCGACAATCCATCAAGCGGTGCAGCTCCGTAGCTTACCAAAGTCGTACTAAAACGTTTTTTGACAGATTGCTGAGCGCCGTGTTCCACATAAAATCGGTTCGCGGTCATCAAGCACAACCAGAATTCATACATAAGGCGCGCTGTCAACTTTTGAGAAAATGAAAGGATTTTAGTCCGTGCAGCACCTCTGGGCTGCATGGCGTTAGCGTGGTTAGCTCGTTAGCGTGGTTAGCTAGCTAACACGTTGACGCCGTCCAGCCCCACGCACGGGGCAATGCGCAGTAACTCGTTAACGGAGATTTGCCGTGTCCATCTTGTCGCTTCCTGCAGGTGAAGCGATGGGGGAGGAGGGGAGGCCGAGTAACGTTGCGTAAAGACGAAAGTGGACGAAAGAGAGGCAAACTTGCGGCTCCACATAGACTATATCGATATAAAGGATATTGTCACATCTTATATCTCGTATAAAAATATATCGATATTTTTTAAAAACTCGATATATCGTCCAGCTCTAGTTTCAAATATAATCTTCAACCAGTAGAAATGACACTGGGTCTTTTTAAACGGTGTGTTTCTGACTATGCTTCTATCCAGCAGTGCCGAGTGTGGTGGTGGTGGTGCAACCACACCTCGCATGTGTAGTGGGGGATGTGTCATTTTACTTCACCTCATGTTAAAACCTGTTTTTTGGGGGGGGTTTTTAAATGGGGAAGCAGGATTTTAAGGTTGCTTCCCCAACTGGGTTAGTTCACTGACATTTTTAAGATCTGCCCTGACATGATTTTTTTTTTTTTTTTAAACTCTGTGTGTGAACTTGGCAGATCTGACTGCTGTCAGTTAACTTAAGGCTTCTATTGGCTCTTTAAATGTTTTCCAGAAACTCTCTGAACTCCTGCTTATTTAGACAAATGCCTTCATAGTCTCTATTTATGGACCGACTTGTTCTAAAACAACTTCCTTGGAAAATTCTCCAATTGGGAGTAAGTTGCACGTTCAAGGAACCTGCAGTAAATTTGACCTCTGATGTCTATAAACAAGTATTTTAGAAGGCTCATTTCATGTTTCTCCATTCGGGTGGAGAAGCTACTGTACCTGATATTCAGCATTTCATTTAGCCAAATGTCTGAATGTCACTTAAGTGCTCACATGCTGATAGGGAACTTTGTCGAGGGGAAGAAGTGTGACGTTGTCAATTAACTGTTATCTCTTTTGTTTGGGGTGTGGCCATAATGCGCATGAACGGCAGCAGTAGACAGTATGGGTTTCAGTTTGAGGCCTTTTAAGTGAGCAGATCTAAACAGTTGATCTAGTTGGACTAGAAGTAATTAAAGCTCAACGTTTGATGTGCACTTCAGTCTGTATAAGCATCTAATATTTGAATTCCTATGTTGTAATTTAAATTCTTCAATTCCAAGAAGAGGAAGTAAAGTACTGATTTTATGTCCTCCAGTATGCTATGACTGGTTCTGTGTTTTGACCAGCATGTTTAGTTACGGTGGCTAAATGGAAATCAATTTTCCATTCGCTTGTATCGTTTTATGGAAATGTGTGCCAAAGGTCAAATGATACAAATACTGTAAATTAAAAACTGACAGACTGATTAGTAATACTTGAACCCTTTGTTTTGTTGGGGGAGGGTTGCCCTTAAGAGTTTAAGTGTATGTGTGTGTGTGTGTGGATGTGTGCAAGCCTAGGTTCCTACGTTCTGCAGGTATCCAGACAGACACAAAGTCTCATTCACTCATGTTAAAGTCTTGCCCAGTCTCAACATATAAGATAAAATTTTATTAATCCCCCGGAGCACAGCACCGACAGACTTGCAGAACGTGAGCAGAATTTTATTTTTATATATATATATATATATACACACACACACACACACACAGAGACTTATATAAATAAAATATACAAAAGGGATAAATAGGAATAAGAATACAAGGGAATTGCACATTTCAAGTATTGAAGTCTATTGCACCGTTGACTATTAACAAAAAGTATTGCACAGTGAAGTGAAGAGGCACTACAACCTAGTTGTTCCCCCCTCCTTTGTCCTCCTGTTTCCCCTCCAGAGAGGAGTTAAACAGTTTGATGGCGTGTGGGACAAAGGAGTTTTTAAGTCTGTTGGTTCTTGTATGTTTCAATATCAAGTCTGAGTTTTTAGGTGCTGTAAACTGACTTGCATATTCACTTCTGTTTTTAATGAGGGATTATTGCAGACATTACAGTGTGCTCACGTTTGGCTTTGTCTCTTAAATTGTTTAGATGGCTTATTACTAATCTGAAGAGTCAAGTTCCTGTGTTATAATAGCTGAATGAGGAAACACGCCCAACTTTTCATATTACTAATGACTCTAATGTCTGGTTTAAAGTCTCAGTCCTAAGAAAATAAAACTCATATGCATCCTCCAGCTTCGCTTGTTTATGTTATTAAAGTTTTTTTTTTCCAAATAATTCCTTTATGCATGACCACAGATTAAATGATTGCACCATGCAAATTTACTTCATGCTTCCTGTACGTGCTAAAGTGCAGTGGGGTTGTTTTGGTTACCCCCCCCCCCCCCCCCCATTTCTCTCTCACGCACTCACTCACCATGAAGTCAGGTGGGTTCGCAGAGGTGCAGTGGACTAACAGCTATGGAAAGTTTCAGAAATCTGAGACCTGTACTCTGACAGAAGGAAGGAGGGAGGTGCTTTAAGAGAATAGGAGCAGTGTTGAACGTCCAGACGGCAGGTAGGGGAGATGCAGCCCCCCCAATACCATACACACCCAAATACAATTGAGGGGGGGCGTGAACATGCCAGTCCTGAGACGAGTTCAGCAACATTCCTGTACTGGGGAGTAGTGGTTTCTACAACTTCAGCATTTGGTTGTTGTTTTGCATTTTATAAAACATGTCACTTGGTGAGACTAAAGCATGTTTTCAGTCTTATCATATGTAAAATCTGCTATGGCTGCTTGATAATATGCTAATCTGCATTCAAATCTGAGGATTTTGACTAGTCACTGTTCCAATATCACACAAGTTCATGACAAAGGTTCTTTAGACAAAGGATATTTAATCCAGAATAAAACCAGATTATGCAACTTGTATTATGTCAGCAGTCTGTGTATTTTTGCCAGCAATCAAAGCCTGCAGAGTAAATGCTGAGGTTTTTGTTCCTTGCTCTATAGATTGAATCTTCAGAGTCTGTTGGTGGGGGAGTATATTCATAATATTTTTTTTTCATTAGGCTTATATAAGAGTAAAATTCTTAGACCACATCTTAGGAAAATAAAAACAAAATGATTAACTTAAGCATGCATGGAAAAAACCTAAATATTTACATAATTGCTGAGCATTCTTTCAATAGCATTACTGTAATGTAATATACACTACGACAAGTTTTTAAATTTGACACGTGCACTCAGGTGTTCATCCAGATACTTTCACATTCGCACACTTTCTCAGCCTCGCTGCCCCTAAACGGTCGTCTCGTTTTTTGCAAGTATGTGAGAGCACATACCTGTCCAAGAGGTACATGTGCTCTCAGTGTGTCAGGATGACGAAGCTGCAAAGCAAGTTGGGGTTTGGTTGAATGAAACCAGCTTATACAGCCATGATTACAGTTATCAACTTCAGATAAAATTGTATAAAATGCAGTCAGCCTGAAGATTGTGGTCCCAGGTGACAGTTCTGTCCCTGAGGACATGAACATACTACTAATACCTTTTTTTGTTTTCTCTGGCGTCTGTCATCCAGCTGGCTTGACTGGAATGTGTGTCGGCGTTTTGCCACGTGAGGTTCACGTTAATTTAGCTGACTTATGTAGCCAGTCAGTGTGCTGTCAGGTTTTTGATGTTGCTGCCTTTAGGACTTTCTACCTGGGGCGAGACTGCAGACTCTCAGGAATGCAGTTTGTGTTAAACAATTGTTTAAAAATTTCCAGTAGCATGCCTTCAGAGGTGACGTTCATACACTCTATAGAGTAATGGACGTTTTTGCTTTATGTAATTTGACCAGTTATTTTTACCCTGGCGGGAGAGCCTGATTTGTCACACCACTTTGTGACATTCTAGTGGAAATTCTGGGAGACTTGTGCTTCCTGCTTAAAGCATTTGCAGCACACAGTTTGCTCACTGTGCTCTTTACATCTCAATCTACTGAGATTCTACAGTTTAATTCTGAGCTATTGGTAAATATAAAGTTTGCATCAGTGTCAACAGTTGAAGGTGTACACCTTTCAAGTGAATTGATTTTACCGTGTAAAATGGGCTTTTGGTGTGTGTCTGACACTGAGGTTAACACAACGTGTGATGTGTGCAATATTACCAGCTTATGTGTCTGAAAGCATGTACATGCTTGTACTTGGAAGGTTTTCACGCAGTTTGACATCTGACGTCTGTCAAGCAACTTTTGATTTAAAAAAATAAAAATACAGGTTTTATCAAGATGTTGCTTTAACTTTCCCTTAGATCAAACCAAAATACACTGAATATTTATCTGTCAGTCATATGCAGATAATGGTCTGAGTGGAAGTGAGATAAACATCAAAACTGTTCTCAGCGTCACGTTTATCAGTACGGGAGTAAAGTGGCTGATCTTGGAAACCACCGTTTGTGGCACTTCCGCTTCTGTCATATTCTGTATTTTGTTCAATGGGAACAAAAAGGGTTACTGGTTTCACTGAGGAGCATGACTGTCATATTTGAAAGGGCTTTGTCAGCACCTCAAACTGCAGCTGATCTCGTTTTTGTTGTCAGGTGTGTTTTGGTATTTGGAGGAAGGGCTGAAATGCACTGGAGTGCTACCTTCACTCCCCCATGTTGCCCCCAGGGCCAGAACAACAGGCGAAGCTGGCTGGGTCGGATACTGTCTCACTAAACGGGGCCTTTTCCACTATAAGCTCATTTGTGTCATGCTTGTTCAACTATTATCTGTCAAAGCCACTATTTTTATCAGTGCTACAGGCATTTTATGGGCTCTTGTTTCTGTGTCCTTATCGGCCTCTTTAAACAAAGGTAGGTAGGTGTGTGTGTGTGTGTGTGTGTGTGTGTGTGTGTGTGTGTGTGTGTGTGTGTGTGTGTGTGTGTGTTCTTTATACAAAGCTGTCTAGTAGACTGATAATAAATGTGTGGAATTTTAAAAACTTTTTTTTCTTTCTTTTTTTTTTTTTTTTTTAAATAATGATTGCTTGTAGTTTTGACTAAAACTCAAACCCACTTTTTGTTACTTACAACTAATGTTTATTAGATCCCAGTGTTTCTGTCCTATTGAACTTTAGCGTGTACAAAATCTGTTTTGCCAAGGCTGAAATGATCCATAACCGGGTTTTTCCTGGAAGCTCTAGATGTGCCTTTAAGGGACAAATGAGTGTGTCTTATCTTATAGATGTTAGATGTGTTTTCCTTTCATTTTTTTGACCATGTAATAAGATTAAATTACATTTATAATACTTAAACTTTCTTTTTTTCTTTTTTTTTAAATGAATCAATCGCAGTCTTGGTGTTTGGGAAAGGCCAAAAACTCCTTGGATGCCAAAGGTGTAATGTGCAAAAGCATGTGGTGTAACTCGTACTACACATTTTTTGTTTCTCCTTAAGCATGGCTGGGTGTGGCAGTGGGATCAGGATAAGAAGTTTCCTACTGAAAGCAAAACCTCCTTTCACAACACTAAAGAATTTTAAGCATTGCCATATGAGTCACTTCTTCCCATTGCAGCAATTAATTTCATCTTCCTTTTGCTTTGCTATCCAACCCTGAGCAAACATCTTTATAGCTCTCTTATCTTGCCTTGTAGTTTAAATTTATCCAACACCTTTTTTCACTTTTTCCATGAGGCCACCAGGAGAGGCTTCTTGGATTTTTCCTTTTAAACTGGACTTGCATGTGTACCTAATGAAGCTGTATTTCCAGTTGGACAATACAGGACAAACACAAACTATAGGAGGAGGCTAGTCTGCCTTATTGAGGCATTTTACTCATGCCGTGGATTGTCCAGCAGTGCAGGAGAAGAAATGGAGGCTAGTTTTGCTTTATGGGTGTTGGCCAGGCCGAGGACCAGTAAAGGCGTAACAATGGCTCCCTTCATGATAACAGAGTCTCTACTGATTTCTCGCCCGCTCCCTGTGAATAATATTATCAGCCCACCCCTGAGAGGAGCCGTACAGGGTGACTCCAGCGTAGGGTTTCTGGTGTTTCAAGTGAGTGAAGGGTGTGACAAGGAGAGCAAAGTAAGGAGGGGGTAGGCGAGTGGGTGGGTGGGTTTTGACGGCAGCTTGGTGAAACCTGGGGGCGGTCACAGAATACATACATCAAGGTAGTGTGGGATTTAAACGGAGGTAATCTCTCACCTCAGTAGTTCTCTCTCTCTCTCTCTCTCTCTGGGTTACACAGAGCAGCCACTCTCTTCCCTCGCTCGCTCTCGTTCAGGCTCAGCCTCTTTCCCTCCCTCTCCTTGTGTGAACTAGTTATTCATCCACTGTATGAGTCAGGGAGGGTGGAGTTTTGGAAGACCGCTGTACCAGTCACACTTTGTCAGTTTACTTTCTCAATCCCATCTCTTTCTGTCACTTCTCTGCTGCTGCCGTCTGCCCTTGTACTTTACACTTAGGCTTTATCGTGCTGTGCAAGAGGAGTCCACTTCAGCTTTTTAAGTGGAAATTTTTTGTCTCAGCAAGGGTAAGTTGCTCAATGTTATGTTAAAGGTGAACTAACTTGTGTGTGGAGTCTGTCAACACTTCGAGCAGTTCAAGGTTGTTTTAAGCTTCTGTACTCAAAGGTTTTGGTTCCTTTCGGTCAGGCTGCTTTTTGTCACTGTTGTTATAAGATAATTGACTGTATGCTTAACAAATGGGTTCCTGGTTTGCTCCCCCTCCCCCATCTCCTGAATTTTTTTTTTTTTTTTTTTTTCCCATCATCTCTGCTGCTCCAGTTTGTTCATCATTAACTCTTAACTCGTGAGCTCCCTTTTTCCATCCCTATGATTCATTGACATGGCTCTCTTAAGAAAATGTTTCCCCTCCTTTTTCACTGTATCTCTGCTGCGAACCAGCCACACCATTTAAGTCAAGGTCATTTAGTAATGGATAGGTGGTTGTAGTGGGACTGGTCTTTTAGGACTTCACTCAAAGTGTAAATTGGAATTCTAAAAAGCTTTTAATGATTTCTATTCAAAGTAGAAAGGGCCTTCAATGGCCACATGCCAGCTTGCATTACATCATTGGAATCTAACTTTTTTTTTTTTCTGGACCCCTCTCAACTATAAGAGGAAGTTGGTGTTGACCTGTGGAATTACTGATAAGAGATGAAAAGTGGCGACTGGTCGGGCTTCAGTGTACTGCTAGTCCAAATCCTGTGGTGATGCTGATGTTTAACTGGTGGACAGTTGGGTGGCGTCATGTGTCGGTTAATTGATAACTGGGTGCAATAAATGATACTTTATTATCCAGGTGAGGCAAACTGACTGCTGTTAGACAAACATTATTGGTGGTAATAATTCTAGTTTCTCTCATGGAGAAATGGGCGGGGGGGCATCCTGTCCTGAGAACACAAAAATATTCATTCTTGGTTGTTTTGTCATGAATCACAAGACTATCCTTCTGACTTGCACAGTCAGATTTATTCTAAGTACCCTTTCTAGGCAGTCACATGTTGCCTGTTCATATTTGAAAATGGGATATTTTTTGGATTACTTTCATCTTGTTGTGGTGGGATTTCCTTAAACCTGCACTTTTTAACAGTGGTGATGCTGTATTATTATTTTTATGAAAAGCATCACTTGCTAAACCATAATGTGATCAATTTAACTTATCAGCATTTTCCCTCAGAACAAGACTCTGTACAACAGACATGATGATACTCTTGTTGAAATGTAAGGTGCCTGACCAAAGGCCTCATCCGTCAATTCAAAAAAAACAAACCTTTGTGTAAGAGGCGTCTGAAATACACTGATTGTCATACTCGAATTTTCATGTCACAAATAAACAGCTCTTTGGTTTCAAAATGTCGTTGGAAGGAAGCGATGTGGCTATCACAAGAAGTGGTCTGGAATGCTGCAGTAAATTTGGAAGCTTAACAACTATAAAAACAGTGGTGTTGACACAGTGCTTAGGTTAACAATTTCTTGAATGTACAAAGCGACGAGGAAGGAGGATGAGTTTGACACAAGACACTAATCCTGTGATGCTTCAATTATTTTTAACTTTAATATTGCTTGAAATATTAAAGTTTATCACAAACTGTTTGAAATGCATTTGACTTTTGGATTGTGCAACAGTCACTTTCTCTTCTGTTTTCACTTCGACTTGGTTTCTGACTGAAATCCCATTGGGGGGAAAAACAGAAGAGAAAATGACTTTTGCACTTTTGCACAAATTCCCCAATCTGATTTCTAACTTTAAAAAAATGGATTTCCTGCCTATCAAATCGATCTAGCTCATTGTTCACAAAATGCATAACCTGAATCCACATGTACTTTTCTTTGCCCCTCTAGGCACCCGTGTGAGCTCGGGTCACCTGACCTTCATTCCTCAGGCTTAAATTATTAGCTTTTAATTGTATTGACTTTAGGAGCGCTGTACTTTTTGGCAGTGAAAGAGCATTGTAGACTCGTATCAAACAATGCATCCTCTGGGCCCAGTGTGGCTTGTGCTGACCGCACCCTGCGTATAAATATGTTTTGTGGTTTACATTTGAAATCTGCTTTAAACATCAGAAAATGTCCAGTTTTGAAAGCAGAGCAGTTTTCTTGTGTGCCGACTGCTTTTAGTGGTCTCTATAAAACTGCCATGTCACAAGAAGGAGCAGTCGTCAGTTTAATGGGTTCAGTGACCAGAAACTTAAACTGCTGGGTTTATTGGTGGAGGCAGTATTGTGCCTTAACTCGTGGCCTGGCTCTTGTACACAAACAGCCACCCTCAGTGTGGGATGAGGGATGCCCTCAGTTCCTTGTAGCACCTCCTCTCAGATATCAGGCCATGTCTGATGAGTGGTTCGAACCAGGGCAAAGCATCTTGGGAATTTCTGTTGGGAGTGTTTGTTTGGTGAGGGATGAGCTCTCTGCTCCAGTAACTGCGTTTCAGACCTGCTGAATCAGGAAATGTAAGAATGCGCCTCCCTGAGGACACCGGCAAGACAGAGGGAGGGGGGGTTGTATTTTTTTCTTTAGAAAATAATTTTGCATGTTTTAATTTCTCTAGAAATGTAACTGTTTAAAAATTATCTGTTCAGGGTTCTGTTTGAACAGGAAAAATGATCCCGGCATGACAGGTTTGACCTTGAACCTTTGTGTTTTTGACACCGTTTAAAACAAATGCTGTTCTGCTTTGAGTCAAATTTCAGCCCTTGGGATATTCTCATGGAGCTCTGGAAGGATTGTTGCAGTGTTTTCCTTTCAGCTAAAACTAACAATGAGCTTTTTGTGTATTTGTTTGCAGATAATTGGGTCATAACAATACAAGAGCCAATATGCTTCAGGAGATTCAGGAGATGGGCTCACATGCCAAGGATATCTATGATTTCCTTCTGTCAGGACTTGGTAGGTTTAGTTTTTTTGTTTTTAAACACTGAGAAAATACAGACTTGTGTTTGTTTGTCTAAATACATTTCCCCTTTCCCGCTCTAGATCCACGGATCACCGATTATCCTCTGATGCAGAGTCCCATAACCATGACGACAATACTGCTGGGCTATCTGTTCTTTGTACTGTACCTTGGACCTCGCTTAATGGCCAATCGCAAACCTTTCCAGCTCAAGGAGCCTATGATAGTTTACAACTTCTTGCTTGTGGCCTTGTCAATATTCATCGTATATGAAGTAAGAATCTGTTATCTAGCATTTAAAATATTAAAAGAATAAAGTTAATGCACATTGTTAGCATTTCATCATTTATTCAAGACTGCTTTCCTCAATGGATATTGTTGGATATATTCATTTGGTTGAACCTGCATCTGTAAGGATCAATGCCCTCAGCAAAGATAAAGTCCTGATAAACTTGTGTTTTTATTTGCAGTTTTTGATGTCTGGGTGGGCCACAACGTATACTTGGAGATGTGATGCAGTTGATACCTCTAACAGTCCTCAAGCACTACGAGTAAGTCGCCCTAACTCTATAACAATTACTATTATTAAAGACGATGAATATAAAAACTGACTTTCCTTCCACTGAGTCACAAACTAAAAAGTCTCTCATTGTTAGATGGTCCAAGTGGCGTGGCTGTTCTGGTTCTCCAAGATTATTGAGCTGATGGACACAGTAAGTTCGCATATTCTGATGCCATGGTTTATAAAATGTGCCTTAATGTTCAGTTTTAGTAAACGGTGTTCTGACCAGAATCCCCTCTGTTAGATCTTCTTTGTGTTGAGGAAAAAGCACGGCCAGATTACCTTCCTACACATCTTCCACCATTCCTTCATGCCCTGGACCTGGTGGTGGGGAGTTGCGTATGCTCCAGGTAAGTACATAACCTTAAGTTGTCAATGGTTAATGGAGGAGGGAGGGGGAGCATTGCGGAAGTGTTATGTAGTTAGCTCATCCTGCATACCAATCTTGAAGATAAGATGGTCTTTTTAAAGCCTTTCAAGAAGCTTTGTGCAGATGACCTGACTATCGATATGAAAATGATTAACCAAGGGAATTCGGTCTGATGTTTGTGGTTATCACTTCAGGTGGAATGGGATCTTTCCATGCCATGGTAAACTCTTCCGTCCACGTTGTTATGTATTTCTACTATGGCCTTTCTGCTGCTGGACCTCGCTTCCAGAAATTTTTGTGGTGGAAGAAATACATGACTGCAATTCAGTTGGTACGTATAGCCTATACTGACTCAGTGGTGTTACCAGTAGAGCACATTTTTATTGTGTATTTGGCTAATTTCTCATTTTTCTTCTCAATAGATCCAGTTTGTGCTGGTATCTCTCCATGCTACCCAGTATTACTTCATGAGCAGCTGTGATTACCAGTTCCCTGTGATCCTCCACCTCATCTGGATTTATGGTACCTTCTTCTTTGTTCTGTTCTCCAACTTCTGGTTCCAGGCTTACATTAAGGGCAAGCGACTGCCGAAACAGTGTCAGAACAGCACAGCTGTGCACACAAATGGCAAATACTGTGAGAATGGCAACAGTGTGAAAAACGGTACTGCCAATGGTGTATCACACGGGGTTACCAATGGCTCGGTCCACCACGAGAATGGCAGCTCTTACATGGGTAAGATGAAGAAGGCCTAGGAAGTCTGGAAGGAAAAGCCCAAGATGTATGGCCCTGTAAACCTGATAAAACTACTACAGATTCCAAATAATTTGTTCCTTTCTTTTTCTGTTTTTAGTTTTCTATGTAAAATGTGGGAGGATGATGTGGTCAGTGACTTCAACGGGTGGGGTCCCAAATTTGGTTGTTTGGTTTGTTAGTTTCTTTGCATTGGGGAACCATCTATGGAACACAATGTATGAAGAGAAGATGTTTTGACCCATGTTGTCTTCACTGATGTTGCAAACAACCTCCTAGTTCAGTATCACTCTGGTGGCCTTTCACCACACTTGTCTTCACTTCTTATCTGACCCCCATGTCCTCCTGACACACTGTGGACAGATGACTGTACAGTTTCTATCAAACTTGAAGATGCTTTTTGTAAATAGTTTTACAAAAAAAAAAAGAAACTAATTGTATTGCTATACTTTAGACTTTCTAAAATTTGTTACTTTGTATTTAATTAATATGCAAATAAATTCCATTTTAAATGATCAGCGTTGACTTTTTTTTCCCCCCCCAAACTCTGACAACAGTTTATTGGATATGTAACTTGATTTCACTTAGCAGATCTTTGGGCTCCAACATTTTGCTGTCGCAGCAAAAGCATTTGCATTGTCTGCATGTGCTTCTTGTCTCTGCCATCCCAAATATGTGCAGCAAGTAGGAGGTCAACAAGGGCTCTATTCTTCATGGCACAAGGCAGAAATGGCATCCCGCAGACCGGAACCACCAGAACAATTCCCGCTCAAATCAGTTCATCAGGGTCAGGAATGGGGTGATTGCAAAAAGGTTTACTTTGCCTGTGTGAGGCAGATAATTTATCTGCCTATCCAGAATATAAAATGATGTTAAAATCATTAAATTACACTGCAGATTTTTTTTTTTTTTCCCTTATTCTGCATAGGCAGCCATAAATGAACTTAAAATTGTTATAAATTGGATAACAATTCAGAACTTTTAGTTGTTGGTGTGTGGGGTTTTTTTTTTTTTTTTAAATGGTGGGAGACCTAAATCGTTTATAGCTACAATATAATGCCTTTTGATGGTTATATTAAAAACTGTAAATTTCCAAAAGCAACCTAAGGAGATCACAAGTACATGTTTCTAGGTCTTACAGGAGCAAAAGTCAAGTCTCTAGGAATGAGTTGGGGGGCGGTAAACGGTAAAAAGCATAACCTTCCTTTTGATGAAAAATGGCAATATTTCAGTAAAACCGCTCAGGGTCCTTGGGCAATAGACAAGAACTCAGTCACTGTTGCAAGTTTAATTCCAAGCTAACATTACATTTCATGAGCAGTCAGTTAAAATTCATCAAATATTAAAACATTCTCCAGGCATTCATTCAGTGCGCATGAAGCTGCTATTTGGATTTGATACATAACTTCAAGTCATTCTCTTAGCTTTAAGGTTGTGAGCTATCACTTTAAAGGTATTGACTGTAAAATATGTATTAAACATTGTGACATTGATGATTTCAAGCCATGAAATTGCTACTACAGTGCAAGAGCTGCACCCTTATCTAATGGTCCATCGTAGGTTTCATGCGTAGCCTGATTGATTGTGGCTGGGCCGAGTGAGATCAGAAAACCACAAAGAGTCAGATCTCTTGGATGAGATGGATGCGGACCTTGGATATGATCCGCTTTGCCTTTGGAATGCTTTTATTGCCCTGAAACTGGTGAGAAGTGCTGGAGATGAAGCAGTGGTCAGGGTTAAGAAGATGAATTAGTGGAAAGTCTGAGTTCTCTAAGTGATGTTCTCAAGGATGTAAAAAATGAGCTCCATCACTATGGGCTCGCCGTCCCTCTTGCGCCCCCTGCTGTGGATGACAGGAATCAGCACGCTATTCAGCGCATTGAGGTACTGAGCTGGGAGGGGCTGCCCATTGCTCCCTGCCACAAATCCAGCCTGAAATAACAAATAAGCCACTTATTAGTTTTTTAAAAAGCCACAGTGGTGTTCTAAACTTTGTTCAAAGCTTTCTTTACTAATGAGATAAAATTCTAGGCTAGGTTTTCTATTTTTTTTTTCCACAAGAGAACGACGTGTTGCTGTAGTCAAAGTTCATACTGGGAAGTAACACAAGCTGTTTTATTTCACAACAAAGCTCGTGTTACTTGCAGAAGTGGGTGTAGCACATTATCTCAGATAATCTGTCTATAGACCACAGTCTGCACGTCCAGCCTACGATATGGAAGCTTTGGTAAATCCGTCTTAATCACCACATACTGTATGCGATCTGGTTCTCAGTCATTGCTGTTCATCTTCTTATGAATGGAAGGTTTTGCTACTATAAATCACCGGCCTGCTCCAATACACATTCAATTAGCTAAAAACATTTTTGCATTAGTGTCTTTTTTTTCTTATTTTTCCGTCACTTAAAAATGTGTTTTTTAATTTGTCTCGACCAGTGAACAAATTTTAAATAGTTAAAAATGAACTCTGCTCTCCATCTAAATTACTAGTGCAGTGCTACGTTTTTACCATAAAGAACCCTGACTATTTTTTGTATTTTATTTTTGATTATTATTGTTGATGTGACCTTACATGGCTCAGGGCTGATGCTTACAAGGCCAGTTTAACCAGACAAATTGGCAGAAATAGATCACACGTTAGTTAGTTAGTTAGTTAGTTATACATCTCTCTCTCTCTGGCTACAAGAAGCTAAATTCTTTAAAGACCTCTTGGGAGTCAAAAGTGACACGCAGTCCCAGTTTGGCCATCCCGTCCTCTTTCAGCAGTTTAAGGTGTGGACACAGTGCCAAGCAAAATGCCCGGGCGATTCTCTCCGTGAGCCGGTTGTGTTCAGCAGAGTCAGTCACTGCTCCTTTGGGATTATCACCTGTCTGCAGAAAAAACACCTGCACAAAATATTCACGCAAATGTAAAGACGGGTGGCTGTACACATGGACATGCTAACTTTTTTTTAGCAGATCATTATATATACTTCTGTCCAGCGGATGATCTTTCCATTTTCTTTGTATTCGGACTTCTGGAACATCTTGGTACTGCTGATAGACTCCATTGATTTCCCATCGATGGGGCTGATGATGCTGGAGAACACAAACATTGATATGCGGTTACATGTACACACAGTTTAAAACAGACTGAAAAGGATGTGTCCTGCTTACACTGGACTCTTACACGCTTTTTTGCAGCTCTTTGTTGGGGTGTTCCAAATTCTAATCAACTAATGGCCCACCGTTAGTTTTTCACAGCTACCTTTTGAATGGGTGCTATATTGTTCTACTGGACTGAACACAAAAGCCTTCCTGCACTTCAAACAGTTGGACACACTCACCCCTTATTCACAGTGCATTTCTCCTCCACCCACTGTACACAAACAAGCTCCTGGCTCTCTGATTGGTCCAGCCGTCCACAGGTGACAGTGTGGTCTTTCATCTCCCGTAGTGATCGACGGAGCTCCGCCATGGTTTCCACGGTGATCTGCACCATTAGCCCATCTGCGAAGAGGGGACAGCGATACAGGAGAAACACACACAAACACACACCAATGGGGAGACACACGCCTAGACAAACAGTCTGTTAAAATGTACACAGACACACACATACAAAGATCAACAAATTCTGAATAAGCCAGTTTAAGCAGGGGCGCTCTACTTAAAATGTAAATGATGGCTATCCTCAGAGGTGAGGAGAAAGTAATGGTTAACCTGGCTTCTCTGGTCAGAGGGTATCCTACCTTCTACAACGCTGGATTTGGCCAGGTATCCTGCTGACGCTTTCAGCGCACTACTGAATATAATAAAGCATGATCCAGTAACTAGGAAGGAAGGAAGGAAGGAAGGAAGGAATGTCATTTTGATCAGTCTTTACAGTGACAAGGCAAAAACTACAAGTGCATGCACTGCCACCTAGAGTCACATAACTGGAACTGGCCGCGATTAACATCTCGAACCACTGTTGTTCTTTCATTTTCGAATTTTCTCCTACTTTTGCTCCGCTGCACTTAAGTTCACACTCAAACTGTTTTGTTTTATATGCAGTTCCATGAGCTACATATGTTTAGATGCACTGTAATAATATTCAGTGGGTTTGCACAATGTTTTTGTTGTGCAGAATCCATTCAGTTTGTGCAGCAAATTTACTTGAATGCCTTCTAAATTTGAAATGTGTAAAATCTATTCTTTGCTTCCAGTGTTCTCTGGAGTATATTCAGCTAAAGATTTACTGTAAGCGATAAGATTTCATTGATCATTTATCGATCATGCTTAGCTGTTTCAAGCTTATGCATATCTTTTAGCTGATTTATTAGATCCTCGTCGTTTAACAAAACTAGAGAAGTATTAGTACTACTATACTTTTAGCTGCTGTTTTAGCCTCATTTGTTCAGCTTAAATAAAGTAATTTCATATTAGCTGAGCAAAACTTTCCATGTGTCCCTTCCTGCCCCAACAACTGTGTTGTTACCTTTACGTGGTTGATTGTGGATGCTGATGGCTTGGGTCTGATACTGGCCATCGTCTGCTTGGACACAGATGAGGTGGGAGTCTGCAGTGTCATTGAAGCATGCCCCTATTGCCAGCACATGCTCATTGGACTTATTCACAGCCTTCATTAGCTAACATGGGAGATAACACGGGTAAATGATAGAGAAAGAAACTATATGTAAGAGTTAACTCTGTGAGGCTTAGTGTTACCTCATTATACCCAGTGTTCGGTATTTTTATGCAAGTCCTATGAGCTTCTAAGTCCACAGTGAGCCCCGATACCACTGGTAGGCTGTAACGGTAATTCCTAAAGTCCTGGAACAAAGCAGAATGGTAAAAAGATCTGGTGTCTGTTACACCATGTTTAATAAAAGTTGTGACACCAAACTTCCACTGCTGACAGGAAGGGCGGTTTTGCAACAACACAAAAAAATGTTACAAAATGCCATACTCACCACTAACAGTCGCATTATTGTGTGACCTATATCCCCAAACAAGGGCTTCCTAAAGCGTACACTGTACAGAGGGCATGGGTAAACTGGAACAAGAGACAGAAAGTGGGTAACTGGGGAAGAAACATTATAACTCAGAGAGCTTACATAGTTGCCTGGCTTACATCTGTACTCAGCCCCCAGTCGCAGCATGAGGCGCAAGGGAAAGGCTTTGGCCCAGGCCACCTCTGCTCTGTGGACCAGCAGGCCAAAGAGGTAGGGCTGGTTTGGCAGAGGTAGACCTTGAAGGGACTGGAGAGTGGAGCGAACGTACAGGAAGCCTGCATGATCCTGACTGCCAAAGAAGCTGCTGCCAAACAGGGAGAGTGACAGGTGTTTCACAACCTTCCCTACAGAAACATAAAGATGTCGAAACGTGTGTTATTATAAGAGGGAAGAAATACTACAGTCGTGAAGTAGAGACTGATAATATTCTGTGTATGGGCTTGTAATGTCTCTGACCTGTGAAAGTGTCTCTGTACAGCTGAATGAAGTGCCTAAAAATGTCTTTGGGGAAGCTTTTTTCTTCAGGTAGGCACTGCAGCAGCACCACCAGCTCCACCTGCCCTACAGCGTGCATTCCCTTTGTTGTCACACACCAGCACTTCCTGTTAACGTCTAATCAGGGAAATCAAGCATAAGCTGGCAGTCACATATGGACATTTTAAACAACAAATACAAGATGTAAGAGGTAGAAATATATACTCAGAAGTTATATTTAAATTTTAAAAAAATGATCAAAATATTTTCTGCATAGTGATGTAATTCTTGACACTGCTCAATTTTAAATGTGTACATTAAGTTCTGTATGCAGTTCATAATGCACAGTAAAAGGCAAGAGGGGAAAGATACTCACAGTTGACCAACTTCACCATAGCGAGCAGGTTAGCATTGAGAACAAACACCAGAGGCTTGGGTCTGCCGCTCTCCAACTCCTGAATAAGGAGCATCTCGGAGGGCTGCTCCTCCACAGTGTAGTCTGGGGGGTAGATTAGAACATCTTTTAAAGTGTTTTCTAATCTACTCTTACTCACCACAAAAAACAGCCCAGTATTAGATTAAAGATTAATATTAGAGTGTGGCTCTAAATAAGATGGCAAGTAGCAGGTAGCTGTTATTAATAACAGATCAGTTTTATTAATGCCTTGGGACTGCCCCATTTAACCAGGCATCACAGTGTCCACGTAATAAATTAAAGTAGCAGCATTCGAGTGTAGTAAGTCAGAACACCCAACACATTAATAAATAAATAAATAAATAAATAAATAAATAAATAAGGACCACACATGTGGAAGGATTGCCTGGTTCTCTTAAACAATGCAATCACAAAGAGCAGCAAAGAGGCATCGGAGCATGTGCACAAGCTAGAGCAGCTGAGTGAGCATGAAAAAAATATTTGGAATTATTTACAGCAAAGTAGTCAAATGTGGCTCAAGTTGTTGGTAACATAAAGACATATACAGATTCATCATGCATATTTGGTATTGTGAAATTATGAACTGGCTCTTTAGATTAATGGGTGGAAATCATGCATATATGTAATACTTGCTGTAGTTGTCCCTTCTGGTTAGTGCTTAAACCAAAACAAAGGTGCTAGTTTCTGGTCAGTGGTTCCCTTGGATGGGATAAGAGTTATAAAAGGGGAGGGGCAGTGAAGCTAAATTACAATTACAACATTTGCCCTGAAAGCAAGCCATGGACAGGTCTGTGAAAGGTACTGTTGGTTAATGCTTAAATAAGATTGAAAAAAAAAAAGCTGCACTAACCATCCAAACATCAAAGCCTAGAAAAAATGTCGAGGCAAATCTTGGCTTCACCATAGTGGGCTATAGAGAGAGAACACTGTGTTTTTCTTGTCATAAAATAGTAGCTTCTGACAGCAAGTAGCGGAACAAGATGGACACTTTACAGAGTCACTTGTTCCTCATTTCTTTTTTTGCACGCCGAAGTTGTTTTTCTGTATTAACTATGGGGAATGTTATAGGCAAAGGAGGGTGAGCAGAAAAAAATGAGGAACCACTAATTTATTCAGTGTGAATCTGTAATTGCTGCTTTCACTAAACTATTAACTGCTCAAAATCAGAGACCATTTTTTCCCCTTGCCATGGGCTGCCCAATTTACATAGAACTCCTATTTCTTTGTGACCCGCCATCAATATTTGCACCATGCACTATGCAAGACATGAAAGCATTAACAAAAGGGGAGGAATATAATGAAAAACAAGAAGTATCTGGATCTGAGGAGGAAACACAATAAGTTTACTTTACACTTTTAAACTCTAAATTCGAGCTAGCCCTACCTCCTTTGACTCCTGTGGAGGTGAGTATGGGTGGCAAGCCATCCAAGGGAATGAGGTTAGCAGAGCTGCTCACTAAAGCTGTGGTTCCCCAGCCGTAGGGACCACAGGCCTCCTGGAGTTGAAGGGAGGCAGAGTGAGAATACATATATCATTCATTTTCCTCTAAATCACAGAACAACAACAACATTTTCCCTGTAGTCGAGTTTTAGTGGCACGTTTTGGGTGAACCTACACCAATCATTGTTCCATGTGGCCTCAAAGTTCTCCTGATCTGGGGTGAACCCACAGGACTTTTAACAGGCCCACCCAGCACTCGACTCATCAGCGGTGAGAACGCGGGCTCCCTGACGGGTGTGGTCGGGGCAGACTCTGAATGCTTATTGGTGAGGATTTCGTCTGCAAACCACACCCTTCTTTTTCCTTTTGGAGACATCCCTGAAGAGAGGATACAAGAATGATTTCTGCATGATTTCAAAAATACAACTACAGCAATACCTAAAAAAAAATTACGCTCACTTTTAATGAGTGCTGAATGACAGGAAATGCACACTCGTCCCTCCTTCCCATCCAGGTGTGTAAGTTTGAACTTCAAACTGGAGCAAAGTGCACAAAAAACCTGACGACACACACATGCACACACACCACACATGAACAGAGACACACACGTACACTCCACTCCACTTACAAGTTGCTAATTTTATTTCACTTCAGATTTAATTACACAGAAATGAACTTTTAAATCATTTTTTACCTTCCCACAGGCACGGCAGTGGTGCCTCCTCTTGGTGAATGTAAACTTGATACCACACTTCATGCAGACCTGCGCTTCGGCATCGGGGACCCACACGGGGGCCACCTCACCAAGGACAGTGACTCGATCCTTGGACAGAATGCCAACGGGGCTCGTCTCAGACATGTCATCGAGATCCACAGGAGAAGTAGCGCACTCACCCATCGCTTCCTCCCCGCGGCCTGCCCCAGCCTTATTGGTGTTTGTCTGATCTCCTCGAGATGGTCCCTCCAAGCTGCAGGTCTCATCCTGCTGCTCCAGCCCACTTTCCTCCCGCTCCTTCTCCTCAATCACAGAGTCTTCCTTTGATGGGAGAACCGGCGACTTCTGGTTCTTCTCTTCCTCCTCCTCTGCCCACGCGGCCTCTGCTGGGCCCAACACTAGAGGGCTTGGGGACTCCTTTTCACCCCATGTGGAGATGGAAGTCACAGTGCAGCTGCCATTCTCCACTTGGGAAGCAGATTCAGTGGGATGTTCAATAGGTTTCTGCTCACAAGGTCCAGATTTGCTTCTGAGCGTCGCATCCGATGTGGCTTTAGATGGAGATTGCGGTCTGATTTCTCTACAGTCCAGTGCAGGTTTTGACACATCTCCATCTTTGAGCACCAGCAGACAGGGTCTGTTCAGCCAGTGGTGCTTGGTGTCCTGAAGAGACGTACTGTCCCCTTCATCTGTTTCAATGATAATGATATCACCAGCAAGAAGGGAAAGTCAACATCTCCATCTCTCTATCTGTCAAACATACACACACTAGCACATACAATGATGCACGTCCTGCCTGCTCATTAAGGCGAAAAAGCTGTTCACTGTTAAATAGACATCTTCTAGATTTCAGCCCTCACTAATGGCAGCATTAGTGTGGTTGCCCTTGAGAGGTGTATCTGATGATCAAAATAGCCAGTGGTAGTTGTACAAGAGATTAATGATACCATAGAGCAGCTGGTTCCCTAGAGAACAAAAAGTTGAGCAGTAACTTTGTGTTTAAACGTGTCAAAACCGTTGCTGCTTCCTTATATTGAGCCATATTGTTACACAAACACAAATACACACACAGAGGCGGATGTTAAATATGTGTAATGAACAAATAAAAGATGTTTCAAGTGACAGTACTGTGTTTATTGCATGTTTCAGAATAAAAATATGCAAGTAAGCCGCTTGATTCTGCAATCACTCCATTCAAGGTTTCTACATTAAGAACACCTCCCGTAATTACAGCCAATTACTGATTCAATGCCCTTCCCAGCACATTAGCAGCCGGCAGCGCAAAGGGAGTTAATGTATGCACAACTGATGTTTCATTGAGCTACCAGCGTTTCCTGAATAGGCCGGTTTAAGGGGATAAGGCTCTTATAGGTTTAAATGCAGATCGTCATGTATTTGATTATTCGATTGAAAGTCTTGTCAAAACATTGGGCGCTACTGACTAACTGTACACGTTAAACTGCACTGCAGCTCATTTACAACAGAAAGCCATCCTTAAAAAACATGAAGAAAAAATAAAAAGCTGGCGGCGTCATTTCTACCGAAGGCAACAAAGTGAAGACTTCCCGAAACAGCGGCGTGCCTGCCTGCACCGATCCGGCTCACTGAGCGCTCACTTCCCGGGACAGTGACGCATTCCACACACGTGCAAATGTTTAATGTGCTCGCGGGCACAGAGGCCGGAGGCAATGCGACATTCACCCCGCACCCCGGTACACCGGATCAGCCGGGACACTTTATTGAGGTGACGCTGAGTGAGGCTACAGTGGAGTATGTATGTAAGCAGCCCGTGTTCACGCGAAAGTGCGCAACACGCACACATACGCGCACGCGCTTTTCAGATGACGCGGTCTATGCGCGCAGCCAAGTGTTATATCAGCGTTTTTTTCAGTGGCACACACACACACACACACACACACACACACACACACACACACACACACACACACACACACACACACACAAGCGCGCGCGCACAAGCAATGAATGGGAGTAAACGCATTCCCACCCCGGTATTTCCAGAGCAATCAAACGTCTTACCCTCAGTTATTGCTCCCAAAAGGCTTTCATTCTCATCATCCCGCGCTGTGAAGAACTTCAGCATTTTATCCTGTTACATCTGAGCGCGGAGGAAAATGGATTCAAGCAGCAGTGCCTTGCTCACAAGCGAAAGATGGGATGAATTCGCCTCTCTCTTACCCCCCCTTCTGTGTGATCTCCCTCCTCCCCCGTGCCTCTCTGCAGCTCTTTGAAGAAACTCAAGAGGTGTGCAGAAATGTCCCTCCCCAGTTTGCTGTCCACACAGCCCGCAGGACGGTGTACAAGCCAAGACAGCAGAGCTAAGGTGCCAAACATAAAAATCCAGCCTTATGCACGACCTGTCATTCTGTAGGAAACTGACGAGGCTTCTTTTCACATGAATCTGCACACAATTCTTTGATTTATTGATAAAAACATTCAGAACATTCAGTCAATGATCACAGCATCATTTTAAAAAAATGTTAAACGTCTTTTTTGTTTCATAAACAAAACACACAAAAAAAATCTCTTAAGACTGGCTTTAAAGACCACAGTAATCTGATAATGACTGACAGTGTGGAAGAGATTCACCGTTTACCAGATGAGCGTTGGGTTCTTATTCTTTTCTCTCTCTCTCTCTCTTTTTTAAATACACAACCTAGTAGTGCTAGTGTGTGACTCAGACATCTGTAGGTCATTGGAACTGTGGGATATATTTGGAGATACTGTCTGATATGCCCGGATCACTACACTCAAAAAGACAGACGGAGGCTCCACTTCAGTCCAGTGAATTTTTCTGTCAGTTTGCCTCGTTCTTTGATGCTTCATCAAAGTTCTCCACGAGATCTACAGAACAGCAAAAGCACAGCATTAAATAGTTAAACTAGAGGAACAATCTAAAGTCACATACATGAGTTCAACTGTAGTAACTTTTCAGGGCTGCAGAAAAATATTCAAAAGAGCAAATTGACTTAAATTGAGTAAAAAGAGCAATCTTCTATACTACGATGAAAATTTAACAGAGTGTAGCTGTCTCTAAGTTTTCATTCTGATCATTCTTCTTTTTATTCATGTGACACTGCATACCTGGCACATCATCATCCTCTTCCTCAATGTCCTCTGGCTTTGGAGCCTTGCTTTCAAGAGCTAAGACGAAATGCACAAAAAACACATTTTAGCTGGAAAGTGATAGAAAGTTGCCTCAAATAATGACTTTTAACCTATGATGAAGCATATCTGTATACGAGTGTTCTCTTCCAGTATGACAGTACTCCATTCACAAACCATGAGCGATGGATCATCGGCAGTGGCCTTTGGCATCACCATGTTAGCATTCTCCACAATAAGGGAATAGTTTCAGAACAATGAGGCCCAGAGACTTGAAGAATCAATGAAAGGAGCACTGAAGCTGCACTGGTGGCATGTGGAGACACCGCTTGTCTCTGTATTTGGCAAACAGAGGTGAGAGGTTTTTTTGAGCTGAGTTTTCTATCATATATGCTGGTATTGATCTCTATGATATGCCAGTATTGGCTCATATCACTTGAAATTGAGACTTATTAGACCAGGCAACATTTCTTCCAGTCGTTTATTGCCTTAGCTTGTTTGAATCGCAGTCTCAGCTTCCTGCTGTTAGCTGACAGGTTGCTGGTTCAGAGATGATTTTTTTTTGCAAAACTGTTGCCTTTCTATTGGCTTGAAGCAGTCTGGCTAGTCTCCTCTGATCTCTGGCATTAACAGGGCATTTTCATCCCGAGAACTACCACTCACTGGATATATTCTCTTTTTCAGACCACTCTCTGTAAACCCTTAGAGATTACCTTCTTGTGCGGGAAAATCCCAGTAGATCGGCAGCCTCTGAAATACTCAGACGAACGTTTTCATGGCATGGCACCAAAAACCATGCCATGTTCAAAATCACTTTTACCTTTCTTCTCCACTCTGATGCTTGGTTCTGTGCCTAAATGCACTGACTTGCTCTCAAGTGATTGGCTGCTTAGATATGTTTGTTAAAGACCTAATAAAGTGGCCAGTATATGTTTATACCATCTTGGCTCATCTGGAAAAACTCATCTTTATAAGATTTGCTTCACCTTGAAAAGTAAATATTAAGTATAAAGTGGATTTTGCATATTTAACTGTGTTGTAACTCTTCTTTGGCTAGAACTTGACCGGGGTTCAAATGGAGCAAACTGATCTGACGGGTCATACAGCAGCATAGAAAGTCAGAAACCTGCATATACACTGAATGTTAAGACAAAAAAAAGACATTACATGGAGAAACCTTTGGAATGCAAGCATGCTGATCCACACAGGTATGCACACATGGGTATTCACAGACGCGGACTAAAGCTTTCTTGGCTGCTGCCTCAAAGCACACTGTGCGCTGTCTATCTTGCGTGCTGCACAATATCGTTTATTATTTAGTAAATATTGATATCTATGACTAGCTAGTTTATTGTGATGGTGCTTTGTTTTCTCTATTATTATGTTACTCTTTGTTGTTTGCTGTCTCCTCTGTTTGTTTTTTTTGTTTGTTTTTTTTTTTCTCCATACAGGTGACCCAGGAGTTCTTTTTTTTTTTTTCTCTCTCTTCCCCCCCCTTCTCACCGTCTCTTCTCCCCTTTGGTTTTCTTTCTTTCTCTCCCCCTCTTTCTCTCATTCATTCCCCCTGTCCTATTTATTAAAAAAAAAAAAAAAAAAAGACAAAGGATGAACTGAAGCTCTGCCATCACGTAATGTCGCATACTGCTGTTTCTGATGTCATTTAAAAAAAAAAAAAAGACAAAAAAAAAAAAAAAAAAGACAAAAAAAAGACGAAGAAGCCACCACAAGGTCGCACGGCTCTCAATCGACCTCTGTGATGTTAATGTGGCTTTAACTGTTCCAAGAAGCACTTGACCACCTGAACCGTTCCTAGAATCAGGACCAGGAACCAGGAAGAACTGGATAAACTGCACATTTCCAGGTGGACAAAGATTGTAGAGCCTTACCCAAGAAAACCAGAAGCTGTAAATGCTTTGGAAAGAGGATACGAATATTTTGCACATGAGCTGCTGCAAGAATTTCTTTCCCATGAATCAAAGTATAATCAACCTGTGGTGTCAACTACAAATTATCCTCCCAAAAAGGAAGCGAGTGAAAATGAATCCCAACT